>NW_025422015.1:25868759-27071889 GCF_011764305.1 Mustela putorius furo | reverse complement strand
TCACCCAGTTCATGAGGTACAGTTTTTATGTTCTTACCTTATCACAATCAAAAGTGTTGGTAAACTGCTCCAACATAACCAAGATCCATTTTTCTTTTTCCAATAGTATTTCCCTTATTTCTTTTTTGCCCTTACCAACAACTTTGTGATGTAGTTTTTTGAAAGTTGGTGAGGTAAGTGGGATTCAAAGCCCACAGCCAAGAAAGAATTCTTTAGATGTCTTTGGTGCCAAAAAGGTAGTTTATTGTCTTTGGTGCCAAAAAAGGTAGTTTCTGTCCACAGGACCCATGGACAAAAAGAGCTGCTGTTGGCTGCTGCCTTGGGGATTTGAGGACTAAATGATTATATACCTTGGGGGTGGAGAAGTAAGTATAAGGGAACTTCCAGAAGGATTTTCATATGCCAAAGAAGACTCTGGATCCAGGAGGAAGTTTAAAAACTGCCTATCCCAAGTATTTGTCAATGGGCAGAAGGTTATAAAGATATTTAATTTTATCTACATTTGCTTCTGCCTTAGTTTCCCACATCACTTGCAGAAGACTACAAGGTTCTTTTAATACTTCAGTTCAATCTGTTCAAGACCCTTTAGAGTTTTCACAGATGGGCTTCTCAAAATTCATCCAGTGTTTGCTCTTTCAATTTCTAAGCCACTCCTGCATTTTTAGCTTTTTGTTATGGCAATACGCAGTTCCAGATACCAAAATGTATGTTAATCACCTACTGTTGTATAAATACATTACCCAAGAACTTAGTGGGTTAAAGGAAAATAAACATGTATTATTTCACAGAGATTCCTTAGATTAGGAATTCAGAGAGGGCACAGAGGAGATAGTTTTTCTCTGCGCCATGATGTTTGGGGTCTCAGCTAGAAGATGCAGAGTTTGGAAGCTAGAAGCACTGCAAACTTGTTCATTTGCATGTCTAGTGGTTGATATGTATGTTGACTGGAACTCTAGCTGCGGTTGTTGGTTTTCACAGCCACTATTTTTTTTTTTTTTTTTTAAGTCTCCACATGGCCTTTACTTTACCACAAAATGGTGGCTGGATTCTAGAAACCTAGCCTTAGAAGTCAGGTAGTATCACTTCTGCTGTGTTACATTGGTCTTGTCAGTCACAAGCACCCATGCAAATCTAAGGGGAGAGAATGTAGATACCACCTTTTACTGGGAAGAGTGCCAGCCACATTATAAATAGAACATATAGATGTTTGTATAGGTGTTCCAACTTTTGGAAAATACAATCTACCATAGCCACCAAGACTTTAAGTCATGTCAAGAATGAAAATGCTCTCAGGCACATCAAGCCATATATTGTATGCTACCAATTTATTCACAATATTGTATATGATATATGTAATATATACATATATTTAATTACTTATACTTAATTTTAAAGGTGACATCTGAAATTCTAATTCTACTGAAAAAATTAAATCATAAATATAATATTGACAAATAATTGAAGGTAACAATAAAAATATACATATCATTTACTATTATAGTCAATGATAAAATTTAATAGAATTCCAAATTGTAAGAGTGAATGTTAAAGACTTCCCTTAAAAGTGTTGAATCTTGGGTGCCTGGGTGGCTCAGCGGGTTAAGCTTCTGCCTTCAGCTGACGTCATGATCTCAGGGTCCTGGGGTCAAGCCCTGAATTGGGCTCTCTGCTCAATAGGGATCCTGCTTCCCCCCACCCCCTGCTTGCCTACTTGTGATCTCTGTCTGCCAAATAAATAAATAAAACCTTTAAAAAAAGTATTGAATCTTTTAGAAGAATTTCACCAAATAATCAGAATAATACAAATTCTTTTATCTTCTATTTAGAACATTATATATGGTTATATTAAAGATGAATTTTTGCTTTATACTTATATTTTCATAGCATATTGTTAATCAAAGGAGAGGACCAGATGGAATACAACTCTATTTTGATGGACATTTGCATAAAAAGGGAAATCTCAGCAATCTGTGCGTATCGGTTCCAAGATTCTAAATATATAGATGTACAGAGAATCTGTAAGTCTCTGCATGGGAAAGATTGTATAATACATATAAAACATGGTAGAAGATAGATCTTTGTATTTTGACATTCACTGGGCCTATATTTGGTCTGGATGGTAGGCCCTTGTGACCCAAAGTGGATCTATGGACCAGCAGCAATGGCATCAGTGGAGGTTTTTAGAAATGAAGACTATCAGACCCTGATGGAACCACTGACCATAATCTGTGTTTTCACAAGATCTCATGCTGATTCATAAGTACACCGAGAAACACTGAGAAGACAGTATTTATTTTAACATAAATATGTTCACATTTCAAGATGGATGTGCAAATTAACTTCTGAATTGACCTTACCATGATTTGATGAGGCAGGTTTCCCATGTATGGAGTATTACTGACCGGATTTGCCACTTGGCTACAAGAAACAAAAGTTTTCTAACTCTTTGTTGTTTTTTGACTAAATAATTTTTCACTTTCTTTTTACCTCCCCATCATCTAGACAAGATATTGACTGGGTTGGCAAACAACTAAGATTAGGAGATGTTGCCTCCTCCACTTACATTATGAAGCATTCACTCTAGACATTTTTCCCAAAGGTGACTATTTAAAATTATGCATTTCAGTTTATTTATTCAAATGCTTAATATGAAAATTTAAAAGATACAGAAAAATTTAAACAATTGTACAATAGTGTGCTGATTTTACTGTTATTGCTCCTGATTTTAGGGAGTCACAGACTATTCTATGTGGTTACCTCACGATTGGCTCTTGCTATAGCCAGCATCTACTTCCAATTAAGACAGTGTACTAAATTTCTAGCTCCAACAGTAAAAACTTTTGCCATGTTTTCTTTAACTTTATTAAGACTTTTTTTCTGAATTATTTAAAAGTTATTTAGGGGCATGGTAAACTCTCATCTAACAATATTTTGTCATACTTCTAAACAATGGAGACATATTCTTTTCTAATCCTAATACCATTATCACACCTGATAAAATTAGCAGTACTTGCCTATATTCAAATCTTATCAAGTATCTTTTATAGTTTTATTTTCTTTTTTTAAATCTAGGAGGAAAGGTCATTTTTCTTTGTTTCTTTTTGTTTGGAGAAGGGGAGGGCATAAAATCAAGAGTTTATTTTTTAAACATTTTCTTTGAAAAATAGCTTCAACTTTTGGCCTCCCATTTTGACTGGGTAGAAGTTTTGTAAAGAAGAAATTTAGAGGGAAAAGTTTTGGAAATGATTCAGGTAGTGAAGACAAATGTGGTTCAAATATTTACAGATTAAGAAAATGGAGCATAACAAGACATTTGAATCTGAACAAACATTTTTAACAAGATTCCATCAGCTTTTTCTTAAAAGTAAATATTTGCCTAGTGTCTCTGCACACAGGAGCTCTGTTGGCTCTTTCAAATATGAAAGGAAAAAAAAAAGAGGCAGTTACCTTTCACTATCTTCTGTTTATTACTTTATGTTCTTTATGCAGACAAGAGCCACAGCAATGTTTACCCTAACTGAGAATCTTCACTCTGTACATAATTTGTCAAAGTTTGGAAGTCCTAGCTGAAGTTGACATGACATTATATTAAAGGGAGACAGAGCGAATGGATAAGGAAGATGTGGTCCACATACACTATGGGGTATTATGCCTCCATCAGAAAGGATGAATACCGAACTTTTGTAGCAACATGGATGGGACTGGAAGAGATTATGCTGAGTGAAATAAGTCAAGCAGAGAGATTCAATTATCATATGGTTTCACTTATTTGTGGAGCATAACAAATATCATGGAGGACAAGGGGTGTTAGAGAGGAGAAGGGAGTTGGGGTAAATTGGAAGGGGAGGTGAATCATGAGAGACTATGGACTCTGAAAAACAATCTGAGGGGTTTGAAGTGGCGGGGAGATGGGAGGTTGGGGTACCAGGTGGTGGGTATTATAGAGGGCACGGATTGCATGGAGCACTGGGTGTGGTGAAAAAATAATGAATACTGTTTTTCTGAAAATAAATTGAAAAAATTATATA
This sequence comes from Mustela putorius furo, assembly GCF_011764305.1. Taxonomy (NCBI): domain Eukaryota; kingdom Metazoa; phylum Chordata; class Mammalia; order Carnivora; family Mustelidae; genus Mustela; species Mustela putorius. The sequence continues at coordinate 27,067,861 of NW_025422015.1, read as the reverse complement.
AAAAAATAAAATGCTGAATGTAAAAAAAAATAAAGGGGGACAGAGCAACAATTTTTTTGAATAATTTTTTTTTCATTTTTTATAAACATATAATGTATTATTAGCCCCAGGAGTATAGGTCTGTGAATAGCCAGGTTTATACACTTCACAGCACTCATCATAGCACATACACTTCCCAATGTCCATAATCCAATCACCCCTCCTCCCCCGGCAACCCTCAGTTTGTTTTGTGAGATTTAGAGTCTCTTATGGTTTGTCTACCTCCTGATCCCATCTTGTTTCATTTATCCTTTACCTACCCCCAAGCCCCCCACGTTGCATCTCCACTTCCTCATATCAGGGAGATCATATGATAGTTGTCTTTCTCTGATTGGCTTATTTTGCTAAGGTAATACCCTCTAGTTCCATCCACATCATCACAAATGGCAAGATTTCATGTCTTTTGATGGCTGCATAGTATTCCATTGTGTGTATGTATATATATACATACACACACTATATATATATATATATATATATATATATATCACATCTTCTTTATCCATTTATCTGTTGATGGACATTTAGGTTCTTTCCATAGTTTGGCTATTGTGGACATTGCTGCTATAAACATTCAGGTGCACGTGCCCCTTTGGATCACTACATTTGTATCTTTAGGTAAATACCCAGTAGTGCCATTGTTGGGTCATAGGGTAGCTCTATTTTCAACTTTTTGAGGAACCTCCATGCTGTTTTCCAGGGTGGTTGCACCAGCTTGCAATCTCACCAACAGTGGAGGAGGGTTCCCCTTTCTCCGTATCAACAGCATCTGTCATTTCTTGACTTGTTAATTTTAGCCACTCTGACTGGTGTGAGGAGGTATCTCATTGTGGTTTTGATTTGTATTTCCCTGATGCCAAGTGATGTGGAGCACTTTTTCATGTGTCTGTTGGCCATCTGGATGTCTTCTTTGTAGAAATGCCTGTTCATGTCCTCTGCCCATTTCTTGATTGGACTATTTATTCTTTGGATGTTGAGTTTGATAAGCTCTTTATAGATTTTGGATACTAGCCCTTTTTCTGATATGTCATTTGCAAATATCTTCTCCCATTCTGTCAGTTGTCTTTTGGTTTTGTTAACTGTTTCCTTTGCTGTGCAAAAGCTTCTGATCTTGATGAAGTCCCAATAGTTCATTTTTGCTGTTGTTTCCCTTGCCTTTGGAGATGTTCCTAGGAAGAAGTTGCTGTGGCCGAGGTCAAAGAGGTTGCTGCCTGTGTTCTCCTCAAGGATTTTGATGGATTCCTTTCTCACATTGAGGTCCTTCATTCATTTTGAGTCTATTTTTGTATGCGGTATAAGGAAATGGTCCAGCTTCATTTTTCTGCATGTGGCTGTCCAATTTTCCCAACACCATTTGTTGAAGAGGTTGTCTTTTTCCATTGGACATTCTTTCCTGCTTTGTCAAAGATTAGTTGACCATAGAGTTGAGGGTCTATTTCTTGACTCTTTATTCTGTTCCATTGATCTATGTGTCTGTTTTTGTGCCAGTACCATACTGTCTTGATGATGACAGCTTTGTAATAAAGTTTGAAGTCTGGAATTAGGATGCTGCCAACTTTGGTTTTCTTTTTCAACATTCCTCTGGCTATTTGAGGTCTTTTCTGGTTCCATATAATTTTAGGATTATTTGTTCCATTTCTTTGGAAAAAATGGACGGGATTTTGATAGGGATTGCACTAAATGTGGAGATTGCTTTAGGTAGCATAGACATTTTCACAATATTTGTTCTTCTAATCCATGAGCATGGAACATTTTTTCATTTCTTTGTGTCTTCTTCAATTTTTTTCATGAATACTTTATAGTTTTCTGAGTATAGATTCTTGGGCTGTTTGGTTAGATTTATTCCTAGGTATCTTATGGTTTTGGGTGCAATTGTAAATGGGATTGACTCCTTAATTTCTCTTTCTTCTGTCCTATTGTTGGTGTAAAGAAATGCAACTGATTTCTGTGCATTGATTTTATATCCTGACACTTTACTGAATTTCTGTATGAGTTCTAGCAGTTTTGGAGTGGAGTATTTTGGGTTTTCCACATATAGTATCATATCATCTGCAAAGAGTGATAGTTTGACTTCTTCTTTGCTGATTTGGATGCCCTTAATTTCCTTTTTTGTCTGATAGCTGAGGCTAGGACTTCTACTACTATGTTGAATAGCAGTGGTGATAATGGACATCCCTGCTGTGTTCCTGACCTTAGTGGATAAGCTCTCAGTTTTTCCTCCATTGAGAATGATATTTGCAGTGGGTTTTTCATAGATGGCTTTGATGATATTGAGATATGTGCCCTCTATCCCTCTGAAGAGTTTTGATCAGGAAAGGGATGCTGTACTTTGTCAAATCCTTTTTCATCATTTATGGAGAGGATAATATGCTTCTTGTTCTTTCTTTTATTGAGGTATTATGTTACAGTGATTGATTTGTGGATGTTGAACCAACCTTGCAGCCCTGGAATAAATCCTACTTGGTCGTGGTGAATAATCCTTTTAATGTACTGTTGGATCCTAGTATTTTGGTGAGAATTTTTGCATCTGTGTTCATCATGGATATTCGTCTGTAATTCTTTTTTTTTTTTTTTTTTTGATGGGATCCTTGTCTGGTTTTGGGATCAAGGTGATGCTGGCCTCATAAAATGAGTTTGGATGTTTTCCTTCCATTTCTATTTTGTGGAACATTTTCAGGAGGATAGGAATGAATTCTTCTTTAAATGTTTGGTAGAAGTCCCCTGGGGAGCTGTCTGGCCCTGGGCTCTTGTTTTTTCTTTTGGAGATTTTTGATGACTGTTTAAATCTTCTTACTGGTTATGGGTCTGTTTAGGTTTTCAATTTCTTTCTGGCTCAGTTGTGGTAGTTTATCAAAGAAACAGTTTTGAAGAGCAAATATTTTAGGTTCCTTGGGGCCACTTGTTTTCTTTTTAAGTTTTTATTTAAATTTCAGTTAACATGGAGTGTAATATTAGTTTCAGGTGTACAATTTAGTGACTCAACAATTCCATACATCACCAGGTGCTCATCACAACAAGTGTGCTCTTTAATCCCGATCACCTATTTGACCCATCCTCCCATCCACCTCCTGTCTGGTAACCATCAGTTCATTCTCTGAAGTTAAGCCTGTTTCTTGGTTTGCCTCCCCCCTTTTTTTACCCCATTGTTCATTTGTTTCATTTTTAAAATTCCACATCTGAGTGAAATCATATGGTATTTGTCTTTCTCTGACTATTTTGCTTAGTATAATACTCTCTAGCTCTATCCACGTCATTGCAAATGGCAAGATTTCATTTTTTTATGACTGAGTAATATTCTGTTGTATATATACCACTTCTTCTTTTTCCATTCATCACTTGATGGACATTTGGGCTCTTCCCATAATTTGGCTATTGTTGATAATGCTGCTATAAACATCAGGGTACATTTAACCCTTTGAATTAGTATTGTATCTTTGGGGTAAATAGTAGTAAAGTTGTTGGATCCTAGTGTAGTTCTATTTTTAACTTTTTGAAGAAATTCCATACTGTTTTTCAGAGTGACTGCACCAGTTTGCCTTCCCATCAACTGTGTAAGCGCGTTTCCCTTTCTCCACATCCTTGCCAATACCTATTGTTTCTGTTATTGTTGATTTTAGTCATTCTGATAGGTGTGAGGTAGTATCTCATTGTAGTTTTGATTTGCATTTCCCTGATGATGAGAGATGCTAAGCATCTTTTCACGTGTTTGTTGGCCATCTGGATGTCCCATAGAAGGCCACTTCTATAGGCTTGTCTCTGAAAGTGACTTTAAATCCTGCTTCCTCTGGCTTCGCGTGGCTTGGGAGCTCATGAAGGAAGGAGAGTGATGAGGATTTGGGAGAAAAGGTGAAGATTTTATGAGTTAATTGATTTTATGGCTGGAAAGGATGGAAAAATGTTGTTCCAACCTTTTATAAATGTGCTAACATTTATTGTGAGAACTCTTTTTTTTTTTAAAGAGATTTTGTTTATTTGAGAGAATGAAAGAGAGAGAGCGTGAGAGGGGAGAGGGTCAGAGGGAGAAGCAGAGTCCCCACTGAGCAGGGAGCCTGATATGGGACTCAATCCTGGTACTCCAGGATCATGACCCAAGTTAAAGGCAGTTGCCTAACCAACTGAGCCACCCAGGCACCCTATTAAGACACTGGCTATCTAGTCATACTGAAACCTAAGAAAAATTAAAAAAAATAGTAATTAAAATATAGTTTGATAAAATATTCACTAGGTTGATGTGGTTTATCATTAAGAAATTGACTCTGAAAAACAATCTGAGGGTATTGAAGGGGTGGGGGGTGGGAGGTTGGGGGATCCAGGTGGTGGGTATTTGTGAGGGCACGGATTGAATGGAACACTGGGTGTGGTGCAAAAATAATGAATACTGTTATGCTGAAAAAATAAAAAATTAAAAAAAAAAAAAGAAGACAAATTGACATAGGGGCACCTGGGTGGCTCAGTGGGTTAAAGCCTCTGCCTTCAGCTCGGGTCATGATCCCAGGATCCTGGGATCAAGGCCCACATTGGGCTCTCTGCTCTGCAGGGAGCCTTTTCCTCTTCTATCTCTCCCTCTGCCCACTTCTCTGCCTAATTGTGATCTCTGTCTGTCAAATAAATAAAATCTTAAAAAAAAGAAATTGACATTTAAATACAATGTTTAGATTATTCCTTTTTTTTTTTTTTACTGAGTACTTTGGAATCATGGGCATAAACTATTAGGAATGTTTAATAGAAATTGCAGACTTTTGGGACATCTGGGTGCTTTAGTCAATTAAAGCATCTGCCTTCAGCTCAGGTCATGGTCTCTGGGTCTTAGGATAGAGCTCCACACAGGCTTCCTGCTCAGCAAGGAGTCTGCTTCTCTCTCTTTCCCTCTGCCCCTCCCAACCACTCATTCTCTCCCTTTCTTAAATAAATAAATAAAAGCTCTAAAAAAACAAATTGCAGACTTTCTGCTAAAAGAAGACAAAGGGTAACAGAGTTGGAAAGGACTTGGCCTCTGGATTTAAACAGAGCTTAAAATCTTGGCTCTGTTAATAGTGATGAATCTGGGTAGGTGGGGGTAATAATACCTCCCAAAGCTGTTGTTAGGCATACATGGAAAAATACAGAGTACAGGTTCTGGCAAAAGCAGGTACTCATGAATGTACATTAGCCTCCCTTTTGTTACACTTACTGATTTTGATGATTCAACCTGTCTGATTCTGAGGCAACCAAACTGGATGCAGGAGGACAATCTAAAACATTACATCTTCAAAATCAGATAATTCCTGCCACTGTGAGAACATTGGAAATGTAGTCTATTGTTCCATATGTAAGTTAGATGGTAAGGAATAGTTTCTTTGGCTTTTATTAGTTCTCTGTTTAAGCCTTAGTGCTGCAAGATGCTCTGTCTCCAAAAACTCTTAGGGTGAATGATGTGGGAACATATTCTAGACTATTTCCTTTCTGGGGTATCTCAATTTAACATTTTACACTAAATGATATATTTCACAATAAGTACTTTTTAAAGAACTCAATCTGTTCCCTTTCTCTGTCTGCTCTACCAGTAGCCTATCTCTTACCATCTCTCACCTGAGTGCTGATAGCAGCTCTTTCTTTGTCTTCTGGCCTCCTCTTCTGTCCCACAGAGCAGCTGGGTCATTTTTTTTTCAAACTTAAATCTAATCCTACCACTTGCTTGATAAACACCCAGCAAGACTTTCCATCACTCTTAGAGTAAAATCCAAATGCCTTTTCTGGCTTACAAAATCCTGCAAGATCTTTCTGCAACCACATGCTTATAAGCTTCCCATCTTCCTGCTCATCCACTATTATCCCAGGAACACTCCAGTCCCACTGTGCACTTTTTTTTTTTTTAAAGATTTTATTTATTTATTTATTTGACAGAGAGAAATCACAAGTAGATGGAGAGGCAGGCAGAGAGAGACAGAGGGAAGCAGGCTCCCCGCTGAGCAGAGAGCCCGATGCGGGACTCGATCCCAGCACCCTGAGATCATGACCTGAGCCGAAGGCAGCGGCTTAACCCACTGAGCCACCCAGGCGCACCCCACTGTGCACTTCTCAAAAGTGCTACATTTGCTCCCACCTCAGGGCCTTTGCACTATCTCTTTTCTTTCTATCTGAATTGATTTCTTCCTAATTTTTACATGGCTGGCTCCTTCTTACATGTTAGATTTGTCCCTTCTTCACAGACTTTCCCTACCTGGTTTGAAATAGTCACCGGTTATTTTCTTTGCATAGCATTTACCTCTAAAATCCTTCTCATTTCTAGCTACTTACCTACCTACCTTTCTGTCTTTCTTTATTATTTCTCCTACAAAGGTGTGCAGTATATAACAAAGGGGACGTGCCTTTCTTGTTCACTGCTTTCTCTTGCAGCAAGACTAGTGCTTGGCATAATTAACAACTTAATAGAGCTGGGTGAATCAAATGGCATGACTCCACATCCCCCTCTTTCTGTCTTTTTTCTTGGATATGAGGGAAATAGTCTGATATGGAGAGGCTAAGAAAAGTGGAATAAGGAAGAAAGACAAAGATATCATGACTATGCTTTACCTAAGAAAGTTTCTATTGATTAGACTTTAACTTAAAGATGATTTTACACTACCAAAAAAAAAAAATCTTGAAAGAAATGTTTATTTTATAAGGTTTTATTTATTTATTTGGCAGATAGATAGATGGAGATCACAAGTAGGCAGAGAGGCAGGCAGAGAGAGAGGGGGAAGCAGGTTCCCCACAGAGCAGGGAGCCCGATGCGGGGCTCAATCCCAGGACCCCAAGATAATGACCTGAACCGAAGGCAGAGGCTCAACCCACTGAGCCACCCAGGTGCCCCGAAAGAGAGGCTTATTTTAATAAACAAGTAAGTGTCTTACCACCAGCAGCAGTATCTTATAGTTATCAATCTGATGAAGCTTGGCTTTCTGAGTGATTGCAGATGTGCTGTGTTTGACTGTAATTTGATAATTGGTCATTGCGCTGAGGTTTACAAGCTACAGTCTTTTTTTCTTTTCTTCTTTTTCATTTCTATCCACCATCCACTGTCACACAGCACATGATAAGTTTTTACTTATAGGTTATAAATACCTAAGATTCAAACAGCCTGTGTTCTAATGACAATGTTCTACATCTGTGTTGTACTTAATACATTGCCAAATGTTTTCACATTTATTACTCAATTTATCTTCTAAAATATTTTATTTATAAAATGTGGTTTTTTCACATATTGCCTATGTTCATTTATTGACAATTCCTCTCTTACCATCAAAGAAGTGAAAAGATTTCCAGAAATACTGCATATGCATTTCTTCTAAACTCAGTATTAATTTTTCCGCCATCCATTGAATTAACTCTTGAGTTTTCTAGTATGTTCTATTTTACCTTTGATCTTTTTTTTGTCAATGCTTTTTGATAGGTCTATGGGAATTCTCCATGGCTGTTAAAGATCTCTTTAAGCCCTAGCCAGTGTTTCTTGTTTCATCTACTTCTCTCTTCTGTTTAATAAACCCCTGTGCAGACCTGTTTGCAGCTTTTGTGCTCTTTTTGACAGATGTTCTTCTACCTTTAAAGTCTCTTGCTGTGGCAAAGGACAGGTATGGTCTCTGACCTCTTTGAAAAGATTTTATTTATTTATTTATTTATTTATCTATTTATTTATTTGACAGAGACAGAGACCGCAAGTAGGCAGAGCAGACGGCACAGAGAGAGGGGGAAGCAGGCTCCCCACCAAACAGACAGCCCGATGCGGGGTTTGATCCCAGGACCCTGAGATCATGACCTGAGGTGAAGGCAGAGGCTTAACCCACTGAGCCACTCAGGTGCACCTTGAAAAGGTTTTTTGCAAGACTTACACGTTTTTATGTTGGTCTTCCTTTATTTCCACCAAATTTGCTTTATAAATGTCAGGGTTTATTTGTATATATCTTGACATAATATAGTCCCTGGCTTTCAGATTTGGGCCTTTTTAAATTTAGTTTGTCTTTTCTTTAACAGCTCTTTTTAGCTATTGCTATTTCTTATAATGAAATGTTTTGTCTTATCGAAAAACTCTTTTATCTCATTTTTAACAGAGCAAGAAGAATTTGATTTCTGACATTTTTCTCTCTGCCTCTTCACTCTCCACCCTATAGTTATCTTCCTCCCTTGAAAAATTTACTCTCCAGAATATTGCAATGTGCCTTAGGCAGTGTAAGCTGCTATAACAAAGCATTATAGACTGAGTGGCTTATAAGAAATAGTAATTTAAATAAAAAAAATTTAAAAAAAAGAAATAGTAATTTATTTCTTATAGTTCTAAAGGCTGGGAAGATCAAGGCTAGCAGATCCCATGTCTGGTGAAACCTCACCTCCTAGTTCATAGATGGCCCTCTTCTCACTGTATCCGCATGTGGTGGAAGGGGAAAAGGGCTCTCTGGAGTCTCTCCTTTTTTTTTTTTTTTTTTTAAGATCATTTACTTATTTACTTATTTGAAAGAGAGAGAGACAGAAAGCAAAGCATGCAAGAGAGATAACATGAGTGGTGGAGGGAGAGGTGGAGGGAATAGAGACTCCCCGCTGGGATCCTGGGTGGGGGGGTCTTCATCCCAGGACCCTGGGATCAAGATTTGAGCCAAAGGCAGATGCTTAACCAACTGAGCCCCTCTGGGGTCTCTTTTATAAATGCATTGATCCCATTCATGAGGTCTTCAACCTCATGACCTAATAGCTCCCAAAGACTCCTCTCCAAATAAGTTCACATTGTGGAATAAGTTTCAACACATGAATTTTGTGGGGAAACAAACTTTGTCTATATCACACAGTAGGAAATTTTGAATTGCTATAAGATAACACTTCTTTGTAGTAAATGTGAAGTAAAGGTTTTAGTAAGTTTTTCTTAACTTAAATTCATGGAATTGGCCATTAAAATGTTTAACTATTCATTTGATGGCTGTCATACAAAGATAACATGCAAGAAATTGCTTAATCCATTTTAACTTTTTTTCTGATAGTGTTTTCTACTATTTGATGAAGTAACTCTTACTGGCTCACTTTCTACAAAATTTTCTCTGGAAGAACTCTCCTGACACTTTACGCCTGGATTAGATACCTGGATTAGACACTAACCTATCACAGCCCTGATCACAGATCATTTGTATCTTTTCTTTTTATTTTCCTCTCCTCTTCCTCCTCCTCCTCCTTCCTTTTACATTTATTCGTATGCACCAAGAATGTAGGGAATATACCTTGTTTTTTGCTATATTACCACCCTTAACAAAATACATGCCCATGCTGGGAACTTAATAAATATTTAAGTTCTTTGGTTATTGGGGTGCCTGGGTGGCTCAGTTGGCTAAGCATCTGCCTTAAGCTCAGGTCATGATCTCAGGGTCCTGGGATCAAGTCCCACATCTTGCTCTCCGCTCAGCAGGGAGTCTCTTTCTCCCTCTGTGTTCTCCCTCTCCCTGTCTCTCTCAAATAAATAAATAAAAATAAAAATAAAAGTTCCTTGGTTATTTATGCCTCTGTGGAATTTTTTCCCCCTCTAAGCCCTTTTTAAGTCTTGTCAGATTTCTGAATGAGTCTTACAGTAGTCATGCTCAGTAACCTTTAATAGCTCAATAGCCATAAGTTTCTAATAGTTTTTTTCTCTTTATTTTAAAAACATGTTAGTTTTTCATCATTCTCAGGACAATTGATTGTTAAAGCATAAAATGCTTAGAGACATAATTCACTTACCAATCCCCCCTTCCCCATTTTAAAGATGAGGACACTCAGGCCCAAAGATGTCTGGATGAGTCTAATTCGCTGATTGACTTCTTCAGCACAAGAACCTATCTCGTGTGTCTCTCACCGTGTTACACAGCTCTAGGTCATTCAAAACAAGACCCAGTAGGTTTCTCAGCCAACTCTTATGAGTTACAAAAAATGTTAGAGTGACGTTACTAGAAGCAGGACTATTTCTTTTCTTTAGAAAAGAAATCATCTGATAATGCTACTCAACTGCTGAGCTATGAAATGTTCCTCTAGATGATTTACTTTCTGTAATTCCTGCCTTGATTTAGGTCTACTGCATTTCTTTTTCTTCCTCCTATGCTAGGGACAGAGATTTTCCTCAGAGGTGGAGAATCATACCTAGATGCTGACTGTTGAATAAGGTGTTCTAGTTGGAGAAACGACACCCACAGGAATGATCCAGGGTGTGGTATGCATTGAAAGGAAATGACGTCATTGATAATGTAATCGATGATTGCTACAGATCACAACACTCACAGGGCCCCTATTTTTGGCCTTCCTCCTCACTCTTACCACTGGCTGAACTGATCCTACACCTCCAACCATTTTGTATTTGGGTGGAAGGTCAGCTTTCTTCCTCTTGTAATTCCCTCTTGTACATTCTGGACTGCCCTTTCTTGCTCATCTTTAACCACAGCAACACCCTTCCATCTTATCTCTGATTTTTATAGATTTCTTAAAGTCTCCTACCTGCTCTTATCCCTTTCCTTTTGTCTTCACTGTCAAAGGTTTATTTCTTTACTATCATTTTATTGGGATCTCCAGTAGAAGGGGAGAGTTATGTTCAGCAAAGTAGCTATTTTGAGCCATTATCTCTGTTTTTCTTTCTTTTAAATAAAAATGAACATCTAGGTTCTTTCCATAGTTTGGCTATTGTGGACATTGCTGCTATAAACATTCGGGTGCATGTGTCCCTTTGGATCACTACATTTGTATCTTTAGGGTAAATACCCAATAGTGCAATTGCTGGGTCATAGGGCAGTTCTATTTTCAACATTTTGAGGAACCTCCATGCTGTTTTCCAGAGTGGCTGCACCAGCTTGCATTCCCACCAACAGTGTAGGAGGGTTCCCCTTTCTCCGCATCCTCGCCAGCATCTGTCATTTCCTGACTTGTTGATTTTAGCCATTCTGACTGGTGTGAGATGATATCTCATTGTGGTTTTGATTTGTATTTCCCTGATGCCGAGTGATATGGAGCACTTTTTCATGTGTCTGTTGGCCATCTAGATGTCCATCAACAGATGAATGGATCAAGAAGATGTGGTATATATACACAATGGAATACTATGCAGCCATCAAAAGAAATGAAATCTTGCCATTTGCAACAACATGGATGGAACTAGAGCCTATCATGCTTAGCGAAATAAGTCAAGCAGAGAAAGACAACTATCATATGATCTCCCTGATATGAGGAAGTGGTGATGCAACATGGAGGCTTAAGTGGGTAGAAGAATAAATGAAACAAGATGGGATTGGGAGGGAGACAAACCATAAGTGACTCTTAATCTCACAAAACAAACTGAGGGTTGCCGGGGGGAGGGGGTTTGGGAGAAGGGGGTGGGATTATGGACATTGGGGAGGGTATGTGATTTGGTGAGTGCTGTGAAGTGTGTAAACCTGGTGATTCACAGACCTGTACCCCTGGGGATAAAAATATATGTTTATAAAAATAAAAAATTAAAATAAAAAAAAAATGAATTTGCTGCACTTGGTTTTCTGTCTAGATTCGGAAATATTTACTTATTATTCATGCTGGTTATGTTGGGGGAAAAATAGTGAATCCTAGTTGTGTACCATATGCCCCATCTGCCATAGAATTAGGTGATCCCCATTTCTAAGCCTAAAACTTGTACATCTTTAAGTATAAAATAATATTTGTAATTGGCAAAAATATAAATGGCTCAGCAAATACTTCTTTATTTCCTCTGCTGACTGTAATTTACTAAAATATTACAAAATAAAAATCTCCACAAAAACATGCCAACTGTCAAGTGTGTGACATCTTAACGTTGTGTGAGAGCCAATATATCTAAGACATGGAGAGCTTATTAGAGGTAATATTTATCTCCAATTATAGGAGCTAATATCCGGCAAAGCTTAGAAGGTTCAGTTTAGGTAAGTATCCAAATGCTTGGCTACTGATCCCAAACTTTATCTGAACTATCCGGACTTCTTAAGTCTTGAAAACTGGCCTGGACATCTTATAAGAACAGCTTCATCTGGGACGTTTGAGTATGTTAGATTCCAGCTGGAACACAAAACTGCAGAGAGAGGCGAAAATGAAGAATAATTGGGGGGAAATGCTGAACTTCCTCAAACCTCAGAAAGAGGCTTTGGTAAAATTTGGAGCAAAGGTCAGGGATTATGAACAGCTTCTATTTTAACTGGCTGCATTTAGCCATCCTTAAAAAATTCTATTTTAATCTTCCCAATGAAAGGTCGTTAATATTTCTTTGTTTTTGGCTGGGCAATATACTGAAACATTTTTTTTTTAATAGTGAAACTCTGCTGGTTTACATGTCACAAGAATTTGACAGCAGATGATTGCTTCAGAATGGCAAAGGGCATATCAGTGATCATTAACACATACCTACCTATGGTTTGGGGCATCTCACCAATGGAGCCTTAAATCAAGTTGTAGGAACACCTTAAATCAAGTTGTAGGAACACCATAAAACCCCTGTAAGCATAAAGAGTAAACAAGAATAAAATATTCTCTATTGTGTTCTGCTTCATCAGCTTTGTGAGTTTACATATTCAAAACATTATTTTTTGGTTTCCATTTTTAGTTTTATTCATTTATTTCATTACAATTGAGGGATGTTGAATATATATAATGTGTAGATGAACACTAATTATTGTTAATTATCTACTATATGCTAAGTATATGTACATAATCTTATAACTCAAGGAGGTAAATATCATTAACCTAATTTTACCCAGACAGTAGTTCAGAGAGGTCTGTTTATTTGCTTAAGCTTCTACAGCTAATATGATGGTTAATTTAATACATCAACTTGGCTGAGCCAAGGTGTCCAGATATTTGCTCAAACATTATTCTAGATGTTTCTATGAAGTTGTTTCTGGATGGGATTACCATTTAAATTGGGGAATTCTGAGTAAAGCAGATTGCCCTCTGTAATATGGGTGCCTCATCCAATCAGTTGAAGAACTGAATTGAATAAAATACTGATAAAAAAAAACCCTCCAAGCAAGAGGGATTTTTGCTGGTAAGTCTGCCTTTGGACTCCTTATGCGACACTGGCTCTTCATGGTTCAAGAACAGATTGCCTTTGTACTCTAAGTGCAACTCTTTCCTCAATCTCTGGCCTGTAGATTCAGATTTTGGACTCACCAAGCCTCCACAATCACATGAACCAACTCCTTAAGTCTCTTTCTATGTATATACACACATCCTATTGGTTCTGTTTATTATTTATTAATAAATAATAAAGTTAGTAAGTGTGGAAACCAAGGTTCAGACCTACATCTGTTGACTTTTTGAGTATTACATTGAATCTCATTTCATATAAACACTTCTTTTTCTGCTAACTGAACTTGTAATTCAATTTTTTTACTATTTGTTCACATTTACCTTCTTATACATACATGTATACCTGTATATGTGTCAGTATACAGTTATTGAATATCTGTTATATGGCCTTGTTTATATGAGTTACAAAGTTTTGGTTTCTGCTATGGAAATACTTAATCAAAGAGAATGATGAAAAAAATCAAAACAAAAAATGAAAGAAGGTGATAAATCTTATCCTCAACATGTAATTAATCTTATGAAGATAGACTCACTTCACCATACCTATCATTGCATAATGGTAGTATTTCCCACTTTGATATTATTATTGGCCAATTTATCATTAAAACCTAATTTTATGTGTGAATCCTTATAATTGAAAACATTTTCCATAATTTCTCCCTAATTTTGGCTTCCTGGAAGATATTTTTCTAATTTTCACTGTTAAATAATCTTATTTCTATCTGATTACTCAGTCCTTATTTGCTTTTATGTCTATGAAACCAAAACATCTTAAAAAATTTATAGAAACTTAAGACATGAAACAATGGCAAAATAATATAGAAAACTCTGAAATACTATTTTTGAAGACCTTCTAAAAATATTGTCTAGATAAGGAGAATTTGTAGTAATATTACCTGTAGCTACTAATCTATCTATCTTCCTAGCTAGGTATGTAGCTTTTTATTTGCCAATCTCTGTCTCTTCAGTATATATGTATGTCATGGCTCTCATTGTTATATCAGTTCCATGTTAGATTTATACAAATTCCAAATACAATTTGGCTGAATCATAGTTATAAAAACTAGTGTGTATGAACATAGCTAATGAGTTTATGTGTATGCACAGTTGGGGGGATTGGTGGTTTCTATTTAATATTTGTTCCACATCTTTCATATGTCAGCCACTGTCTTATATAACTTATGTTCATCACCTTAACTATCTGACAATACTATGAGATAGAAATTAACATCCACATTTTATTTTTACTTATTTATTTTTGAAGACTTTATGTTTAAGTAATCTCTACACCCAGTGTGAAGCTCAAACTCACAACCTTGAGATAAAGAGTCATAAGCTCTATCAACTGAGCCAGCCAGGTGCCCCTACCATCCACATTATAAAAATGAGAAACTTGAGGTTCAGAAAGGTTTGTCCAACATCAAATATTTTGCACAAGGTGTAGGAGAATAAAAACATGTGTCTGTCTAATTCTAAAATTCAGTTTTCTAATTATACCATGGTTAAGATAGGGATACCACTAAAGAATATGCCACAAAAAAACTCTCCTGCTCATATGTTCCAGAATGACCTTTAGAAAAAACTGAATCTACCACTTTCAAAGATTTTTAAAAAAGTTTTGGCCATAAGTACTAGTTACAATCTTTAGCCTTGTTGATTTCTTTCACATCTAGACTCTGAGGGACCTTTGAGTGAAGATGGTGTTCCAACACAAGAAACACTTCATTTACCCCTTCCCTCACATGAATCTCCCTCTCCCTCTCCATGTCTCTTTTTCTCTCTGTGGTTGCCAGATCCTTCTCATGAAGAATTGAATATTCTTAGATCTTCTCCATCTATTTTAAAATAACTCTTCAATACCACTTTCCCCTCCTGCTACTTTTAATTCTTTATTATCAAATTTATGGGAAAAATTGCTTTATCCATTTCCTCACATTCTCAATTGAAATGTCCCCTGCTAAGATCATTATTAATGTTCTCAACACATCCAATAGAACTTGTTTTATTCTTTATGCTTTTTGAACTTTCAGCAGCGCTTGGTAGTGTCCATATGATCTTCTTCGTGAAAACCTTCCTATGTGTAAAAAGTTTAGGTTCTAATTTTCCTTCTACCTCTCTGGAAAGTCCTTCTCAATCACTCATTTCTTCCTCTGTTCAAATCCTGAGACTCCTCATGGGCCTCTCTAGATTCTTTTCTCATTTTCTATTCTCTGTAGATTATCTCCACTGTTGACTTTAATTAACATTTGTGCACTTACAAAGGGAATAATATTCTTGAACTCTTATAGAAAATTGGTCATGTATTATTCAACCTCAGATAAAATTTTCTGGTAACAAATCATTAAAACTAGAAGTTAAAATGAAGCCACCTTCACTATCACTTAAAAGCAAATTGCATTGACTTTTTTGGAGAAGTCGAGTTTAAATATTTCTTAAAAAAAATTTTTTTTTTTTTTTTGGTTTTGATTTGAGAGAGAAAGAGCATGGTAAAAAGAGAGAGTATGAGTGGGAGGGTCAGAGAGAAACGGAGAGAGAGAATCGCAGGCAGACTCTGTGCTGAGTGCAGAGCCTGAGTCTGGGCTCCAGCTCACGACCCTGAGATCACAATCTGATCCAAAACCAAGAGTCAGATGTTTAACTGATTGAACCACCCAGGAGTCCCAAATTGAAATTAAAACTATTCCACTAATTATGTTATCAGGTTTCTTATTATCTTTACTTAATTTTTGCTCACTTTATCCAATATGGATTGAAATAAGTGAAATAAAGTTTACTTCTGCTAATATGTTTGTAAATATTTATCCTTTTATTTACTATAGTTTTCTCACTGTGAGTGTTGAGCCAGGTTATTTTGTGGTTATTTGTTCATACTTGCTTTATATATTCATTGTGAATTGCATCATTTCTTTAATAAGCTGCCTTTTTTGTCTTGCTTAATATCTTATGGCTTCAATTCAATCTTAAATAGATCTTTTAAAAAAGATTTTATTTAATTATTTGACAGAGAGAGTGAGAGAGTGAGCATACAAGCAGGGGGAGAGGCTTGGTAGGGAGCCTGATATGGGGCAGGACCCTGGGATCATGACCTGATCTGAAGGCAGATGCTTAATTGACTGAGTCACCCAGGCACTCATCAATCTCAAATAGATCTTAAAATACCTTTCTGTATGCATACGTTTTCAGTTGCTGCATAATGATTAACATGAGCTCTGTGGCTTAAAACACCACCCATTTATTAACTCACCATTCTGTATGTCAGTAATATGAACACTATTGCTGGCTTCTCAAGGATGAAATCAAGATACAAGACTTAGTTCTTATCTGGAGGCTCTGGAGAAGAAGCTGCTTCCAAGTGTATTCTTGTTGGCATGATTCTTTTCTTTGTGTTCCTAAGATGGAGGTCCTTTTCTCCTTTTGAGGTGTCAGCTGGGAACTGCTCACAGATCCTAGAGGCTGCCAAATGGCCGCCTTCGTTTTCAAGCCAGAAACGCTAGATTAAATCTTTTCAGTGCTTCAGATCTCTGACTTTCTCTTCTCCTACCTGTTGGAAAAAATTGCTTTGAAAGGGCTCATGTGATTCTTTTAGGCCCACCTAAATAACTTCTCTCCTTAGGACTGATTGTGTCATATAACATAATTTAATCATGAGAGTAAAATTGATCATATTTCCCATCCAAGGGCATGCACATCAGGGGGAAGGAAATCTTAGGAGATATATTGGAATTCTGGTTACCATACCATTCCATTTTTGTGCATTTATTACGTTGTATATATGACTATTTTTATTAACCTTTCTGAATCAACTTTTAAAATATGTATTTATTGTAAATAATTCTTAGTGGGGATTTACTGTGTGGTCCAAAATGAGAGGTTTTCCACTAAAATATGAATTTAGTCCCTACTGACTTATTGATTTATTGATTCATAGACATCTGGTCTTAATTCTTCCAAGATAATTTAGTTTCTAGTTTCTATCTTTATTGTTTTCACAAAAAGATCTTCACTATTTTATCTGTAGGCATACTTTCTCATATTGATTGGTGTGCATTTCTTCTAAAAATGTATAAGCTTTATATTTAAATTACTCATGTAATCTTAATTACCATATCACTTTACAGTTCTATAATTTATAGCTTAAAACTTTTATGTGTAGCTTTACCTAATGCATTTAATCTTTTATTTCTTTTTAACAGCAGCTACTTACTCATTTGGACAAACATTTACCAGGTTTTGAATGGTTAATTAATACAAATGGAATGATTCTTGCTGAGAGCCAGGAAACTTGATCTTAGCATCAATAATTCACCTTTGTATGTTAGTTGTGAAAAAAAAATTATGTTCTAGAAAGTTATATATCATTCTTTTTAAAGTCATATCAGTAGGGCATAACTTAGTAAATATTAAAGTCAAAGGAATGTATGTCTATAATTTGTTGGAGTTGTCTCTGAATGTGATTTTCCATCCATGTTCCCATAAACCCTTATACTGATTTCCTTTCAGGGAGAAGAGTTTAAGGAACTCGGGACTATAAGCCACGCTTTCAAACAAAAAATTCTTTATTGCCAAAATATAGCTCAAAATCAGAATTTTACACTTGAAAATGATCTTGAATCTAGTTTTATTTAGTAATATAATAATCTAATATAAATAATAATGTAGTTAGTATTTCTTTATATTTTATAGATGAGGAAACTGTGGCCCCGGTAGATTACCTAAGTAGGTGACTCAAGGACTAAGACACAGTTTGCTTGGCTTCTCAGTGTGTATTATTTCTTCAAGAAAGTATGTTGCCTTTCATATGAAAAGACCCAAAAGAAATTCCAAAATCAGAAATACAACTTGGACCACTAAGAATGTGAAAGATAAACTGTTGATCTATGACCTGTATCTTACCACATTCCCAATCAGTGTCAGAGCTTCCTAACATCTGTGCCTGGTTGTGCTCACTGTAAGCCTCTTTTGTGTTTAACAGCTAATAGCTAATTTAACAGCTAATAGTTACTTTTCTTGTCATGTTAAGCATTTTAAGATCTTATGAATTTGTATTCTCTATTTTTATGCTAGATGCAAAAGCCCTATATTCATTTCTTTTTATTTTAGGTATCAATTCTTTATTGTGTGTGGTTTGCTATAAAAAGCAAACAGATGGATTCTACAAATCTATCTTTCCCTTTTAATCTTCTAGGTGGTAATAAAAACAAGGTGCAACCTGGCGATTCACAGACCTGTACCCCTGGGGATAAAAATATATTATATGTTTATAAAATAAATAAATAAAAGAAAAAAAAAACCAAGGTGCAGGGTTTCTACCTCTCGTGTTCCAGAATTGTTCTAAACTGCATGTTAATATCACCTCAAATAGGATCAAATTTTATTTTCATTGCAATAGTAGTCAACTATGTCTAGAAATTTCAACAATTTTTCTTGGCTTCATCCTATTTCTAGAAGGTAACTGTTCTTCTTCCTTTCATGTCTGATGAAAATTATAATTATAATTAGAAATAATAATATTACTAATAATAATATTTATATTAATAAATATAATATTATATTAATAATATAATATTTATAATGATAATAATTATAAAAGAAATTATAATTTCTTTATAGTTGGAGATAGATTCATAATAGCATAGGATGACTATTCAAGATAATAGATTTTCTTCTTTTCACTCTCTCTCCTTTACATATAGAGATAAAACAGTATTATGAGTGTGTTGGTGAATATGTACTGTAAATAAGAGTGACATGGGGATAGTCACTATTATTAATTTTTGGTATGGGAAATGGTTATTGCGTTATTTTGTTGTATCATGTTTTAGGCCCTGTTTCCACATGGACCTGCCCATTGCTAGTTTGGAGCTCTAGAATGAACATGGACTTCAGAAATGAGTTCTAACTTTGCCATATGCCAGCTGCGTGAGGTTGGGCAAGTCTCTTAATCAATGAATGTCGCAATTTATTTATAAAAACATTGATAATAAGCTTTTGTTTCACAGTTTGTTATAAATATTAAATTATTTAATGTATATATTATATAATTATTATAACAAAAGGATTTAGAAGAAAGTTTGGCACATAGCAGGGCTCAACAACTATTAATTTCATTATCTTTTAAATCTCTACTACTGCCTTTCATTTCAGGATTTATGACTGCTGGTCTTAGTATAGCCCACCCACCTGAAGGCTGTCTAGTCAATCTCTTGTAGTCTTTTTGCAGGTGGAAGATATTACATCCATTACATCCATTATATGCTTGAAAAGGAATAAGTGTGCATATCTTGTCCACAGTTAATTTCTCCTTCCATTAAATTGTGATTGTGTTTAGGGTTTATTTAGTCATTGTGCTAAATCTAGCACGGTGAAAGTGTTCAGTGATAGATATAATAGGGAAGGCTCTGGAGGTTAGAAGACTGTTAGGCAGTTTTGTTTGTTTAAGGAAAAAGAGCAGGAAAATTTTGCATAATGCCTTTTGGAGCAGTTTTGTTCTTCATAATTGCCTGAGATATTTCAAGGTGCTTTGCTATAAATCTGAAGACTTAAAAACATTGTTTTACAGTCTGGCCCACTAAGAATAATGACCTCTCCCGTTCCTTGTTTTTCTGGGTGATTAAGGGTTTCCTGACTGGCCCCAGGCCATCTGCCCTGACTTTTTTTTTTTTTTCCCTCCCAAGGATTTAGAACCATATTGTCAAAAATAATCTCTTACTCTAAGAGATTTTTTTCTAGCCCCAGAAGATAGAAAGCGTTGCAGCATGTGCTCAAAACTTGCATGAAAAATCTTGCAAGTGATGCTTCTTATTGATGGTAGAAAGCAGGCCCATCATTTATGCTACTTTTACTAAATTAGGTGTAAATTATTTCAAGGAGGCCAGAGTTCTTCTCTGAGTCCCTATGAGGATAATTTCACAAATACACAGCAGGTCCTTCCAACCACAGATTTCAGGGCAGAGAGAAGAAAATAAGAAGAAGCGAGCTATGGCCTGGGGCCAGTACACACCTCTCCACAGGGGGTTTCCAACATGTGGGTGATTTTTAACCAAGCTGATATAAATCAGACTGTGCGGAGCAACGACATTTGGATCACCGTGCTGGGAGATGCCTGGATAGTGTTACGCTTCCCTCATTAGGAGGGACTGGAGCTGAGCTGGGGAGTTGAACTTTTAGCTGTATCAAAATAACAGTGTGGGAGCAAAGAAGAGGCTGGGATAAGGAGGTGTAGCCATCATAACCCTACCTATACAAACAGGTTATGTGAAGTGTCCCGAACCCTTATCCTTTGAGATCATTTATTTGCAAACTGAGCTCAATAGAATCAAGAAGAATTTGGTCTATGTGTGTCATGGTTTAAATCTTCTGGGCAAGACTTGACCCTCATTCTTTCTCAGCTGAGATATTCTGCCACAGTAGTTTACAGTCTAAAGCCCTGTTAAAACTGAGTTTGTAACGTATAAAAGTATTTGTTAGTGTTTAGAAACATTTTTACTTAAATCAAATTATTTATTATTTATAGCCATTAACTTTTGATGAAAATTGGGTGTTTAAATCCAAAATTGGGTATAGGACAAAGATAAATCTTCCTAAACTAAACATAAATTTTAAAACTAGCAGAGATTCATACCACAATGAGAAAGTAAAATGGCAAGTACACCATATTAAACCAAGTAATTACAGCATCACATAATAGAGTTGGTACAAAGCACATTCATCATTGTCAGCTGTAAATGGGTCTAAATCATCTATTAAAAGATAAAGATTTCGAATTGGTTGACAAAGCAAAATGCAAGTCTATACATTTATAGGAGACATGCCCAATACACAAGATTCAAAGAGGCTATATGTAAACATATGGGAAGAGATATAGCAGTCACATAAAAACAGCTTAAGAAATCAGAAGGTTAGATCTTGATGTCAGATAAAGTGGACTTGAGGGGCTCCTGGGTGGCTCAGTGGGTTAAGGCCTCTGCCTTCGGCTCAGGTCATGATCCCAGGGTCCTGGGATCGAGCCCCGCATCGGGCTCTCTGCTCAGCAGGGAGCCTGCTTCTTCCTCTCTCTGACTCCCTCTCTGCCTACTTGTAATCTCTGTCTGTCAAATAAATAAATAAAAAAAATTAAAAAAAAAAAAAGATAAAGTGGACTTGATCAAAACTATACATGCTCTAATCTTTGGCCCAGAAATTCTGCTTCTAGGAATTTACTCTAAAGGTACACTTCCAACTGTACACAAGTACATGTGTACATCGTTATTCTTATTGCATTACTTCTCATTGAAAATTATTATAAATGCTTATATACAGGAGATTTGTTGAAAAAATTTCATGCACACAATGGAATACTACCCAGCTATTAAAAAAAAAAAAAAAAGAAGAGGAAGAGCTCTACGAACTGATAAGAAGTGATTTCTAGGATACATTATTAAGTGAAAAAAGCAAAATAAGAAAAAATCTATACGTTAACTATTATATCATATTATAACTATTATATCATATTATAACTATTATAATATAACTATTATAATATATATATTATATATTAAGTTAACTATTATATAAGAAACACAGGGTATAAGGAAACAAACACATATCCACTTACCTTTTTAACAAGAAACATAAAAGGATAAATCAGGAAACACTGAAAGTGGTTACCTGTAAGGAAGGAATGGGATGAAAGAGATGGAGGCAGGAAGACAGGTGTCTGGGTGTACTTTTATGTACAGTGTCGGCATTTGAAAGCATATTAATATCCTACATATTTAAAAATGAAATTAAATCAACAAAGTTAGAGAATAACAATCCCACCAAACTGATTACAAACAATATTTCCAGTACAGTTGCCTCTTCACAGCATGGGTGTGAACTGCAGTGGTCCACTTATATGTGGACTTTTTTGGATAAATACAGCACAGTACTGTGGAATGTATTTTTTCTATGATTTTCTTGATAACATTTTCTCCAGCTTACTTCATTGTAAGATTACAGTATATCATACATATCACATATGAAATATGTGTTAATAGACTATGTTATCATAAAGCTTCTGGTCAATAGTAAGAAATTAGTAGCTAAGCTTTGGGGGGACTTAAAAACTACATGCAGATTTTTGACTGCATCGTGGAACCTCTGTGTTGTTCATGAGTCAACTGCAGTTGTATTTCAAATCAATGACATGATCACGTTGAAGGAATAAATAGAACAAATCCAAATCGTTTGAATATGGTACTTTGACTCTATATCGTAAACTCTTTTAGCTTTCTTTTTTCTTGTTGTATGAATGTAGAATTTGAAAGCTGTTGTTCTTATAGGATCAGTCAAATGAGTAAGTGTGTTTATGGTGGGAAACACAGTTTTCACTGTGGAAAAAGGGAGACACAAAAATAGAACAGGGATGTCAAGGGAGATGCTTGTGAGGCTGCTGCATTTGGAGACATCAGAATGATACCACCATTGTGGTTTCTAATATATATCTTTTCCAAAAATGTCAGCGTCGTGAACGACAAAGAAAGACAGAGCTACTTTTACAGATTAAAAAAGACTAAGGGACTATGACTTCTAAGTGCAATACTTGATCCTAGACTGGATAATGGACTGAAGGGAAAAAAATATTACAAGTTTGTTGGAAAAATGGGCATATGGGCTATAGCTTAAATCGAATTAGTTAAAAATATTTTTTTCAAGGTCAAACTTACTGAATTTGATTACTGTACTGTGGTTATATAAGCCAATATTCTTGTTATTAGGAAATTCATTCTCAGAGAGAAAATAATGAAACAAATTTTGTAAAACACTAAAATATTGGTAAAGGATGTGTTCTTTAATTAACTTTAAACATTTTTGTAGGTTTGAAATTATTTCAAAATAATAAGCCAAAGGAAAAGTCACATATAACATTCTAATTATTCCTTTATATCATATTTTCTAATAAAAATAAAATATATCCATGTATTATTATGTCACCATGTTATTCTTAACCTTTAGCTCCTCTATGATTTTGTGAATACTTGAAAAGCATTCATGTATTCTTACTTTTCAGTGCTTGTCATCTTTTAATTCTTATGGTTGCATTTTTCAAATATTTGTTGATTTAATTTGTATACACATAGAACAAATGTTTCTAAAGGAGTCTCTTAATTGGCTCTAAACATGCTTTCATCAGTCAGATCTTTCAAGAGATAGAGTAAGTTGTTGTTGATAGAAAGTAAATCACATGGATTTGGTCTGAGATGTGATTTCAGCCATGTTAGTGAAATTTGAGGGCAAAGCTGACCTACATGTTATTTTAATAATTTTCACTTCCCATAGTTTTTTTTCTTATTTCTCAAATGGCTTATGTATAAATAGCCCATGTTTAAAGCTTCTTATAGAATGTTAATAGCCATTAAAAATATATATCAAAAGAAGTCACAAGTAAAATATATTTTTGATAAATATGGTAAAAATGTGTCATATTAAAATCTGCCTACAATAAAATTTACAGGAATTTACCAAAATATTGGGCTTAAGATCTTACATATGTCATCCATTACAGCACTGGGCCATTAGGGACTGACACTGTTGTCAAAGAATGTTGTGTAGAATTGATTGCAAATGAAATGTCAGGGGGTGAGTAATGGAAGGACCCATTTTCAATTATGACTCTAGGAAGGTCATAATTTTATTTTACCTAGCAAAAGGGGCTTAAAATTCTCCAGCCAGAGTCTTGCATCTTAAAAAAAGCAGCAAAGAATAGATCCCCAAGAGGTCATAAGAAGCAGAGCTGTAGAATTCTGATCTCTCAGAGAGAATACAATCTCAGAGCAGTTGTCTGAGAGGCAAAGGAAACCTGGACTAGGTTAACAGGTCTGACTGTGAACACACTAGGAGCCCAGAACTAAAAAGGAGAGGTATCAGAACAGGCCAGACTCTGTTGGACAAGAACACAAAGCATACAAAGATGATCTGGAGGGGACAAGGACTATCTCCCATCTTTGGATATGGGTTACCACCAATTCCTTAATGTAGAGAAACTAAAGATAAATATCAGAATGATGACTATTATATCATTAGTTTATATAGAAGTGCCAAATAGAAACATAACTCTTATCATAGAATATGTATTTAGTCGTTAATAAATAAATCCTTTAGTCATTCTCATAAAGTTTTTACTTAAGAGCCCATGTCAATATTATACATAGATACTTGCACCAGGCAGCTCTATAGACAAAATTCTGGTGTCCAAAGTAACCCAAACCAAGTAAGTGACCCCTTTTCAGAATTCCATCTTCAAGTGGCTCCTTTCTTCCTTCCTTTCCTATTCTTTCTTTCTTTCTTTTTCTGTATACAGCACATTGTTCTGAGTATAGTTATCATAAGACTTGACTTTAAAAGTTTTGTCTTTTTTTGGTATTATCTTAAAACGATCTATTGATGATGGACTAGTGATGTCTTTTCAAGCTTAAATGCTTTGTGAAAAAAGGAATAAATGAAATAATACAAATGATAGTACTAAGGTTGAAAAGTGTGTGTGTGTGTGCACACGTATGTGCACATGTGTGTGCCAGAAAGTTAGTGTGACTGGTTTTATGCCATATAATTTAAAACAGAATAAAGGCTTTCTAGTAATTGGAATCTTTCACATCACTTGGGAATTTCTTTGCCTATTAACCTAGAAGGTGCACATATTGTATATATAAAAACACAACACCTGGAGCCTGTGGTTTCTTGGGTAAACTGTGCTTTGGTGAAATGTATTCTGTTTGTTTTTCCTTGGAAATTATTGGATATCAATTAATGCAATGACAGAAAGCTTAGAGCATAAAAAGGAAAAAAAATAATCTGAGCAGAATAGCAACAAGTGCATTTTACTGACTATACTTCCCTCTACTTTCTTACCTTGCCTCTATTTTTTAGTCTTAATTTTCATGACTTCCATATCTTCATTTCCTCCTCCTTTTTGTTATTACCTAACTCTTGCCAGACTATTTGGACTGGTGTTTGGCAAAAACAGGTTCCCAGAAATAGGGATGAAAGGAAGCTAACATTTCCTGTGTGTAGGAAACTTCACATAGATTACTTACTCCATGCAGGAACTCCATGAAGTTGGGATTATTATTTCTGCTTTACAGATGAGGAAACCAAGGATCATAAATGTTAAGTGAATTGTCTAAGACTAGAAGTACCAAGTGTGGGAGTCAAGAGTCCCTCCAGAAATGATCTGAATACATTTCTGATCTGACTGCATATGCTATTGTATACCAAAACCTGCTACTTTTCTAACACCTTTGAGTTGAATCAGTCTTGCAGCATTTCCACTTTTAATCCTTGACTTCTCCACAATGTCCAAAGGGTGAATACCTGAATTCCACATCAGGGAGCCAGAGCAATCCATGTAGACTGTGTGTGTGGTTAAAACAGTTTTGAACACTAGTTTGAAGGCAATATTAAACGTTGACTCCACAAAAAGGACTTTATTGAATCACTGCATGGAGTTGCACCTTGGATTTTCTTTGGTGGTCTTTCTTTTAAGTAATGACAAAATAAGGCCTAGTTTATTTTATGGGAACTGAGAAAGTCACAGCACAGGGTGGTCTTAAGTTTCATAAAAGTTTAGCTTTTGTTAAAATAGATTTCTCCAGTCCTTAAAGTCACACTTCTATGCATAAACAAAAGTTTTAAGAGTCATG
Organism: Mustela putorius furo; assembly: GCF_011764305.1. Classification (NCBI taxonomy): domain Eukaryota; kingdom Metazoa; phylum Chordata; class Mammalia; order Carnivora; family Mustelidae; genus Mustela; species Mustela putorius. Next base: position 27,042,119 of record NW_025422015.1, on the reverse strand, counting down.
TGTTTTCAATGGGCAGTGAACTCCTCAGTAAGCACTCCTGGTCATTTGCCTTTCAGTCATGGTAACTGAGGAGGTTTGACCTGTGATGAATTCATAGTGTTTGAAAATCAGTTGCTCTCTGCCAACTTTTCCTTAGATTTAACTTTTATGGATTTAAGAAGTTACCAATAGCTTTATTACCAAGTTCCACAAACTTGCTACTTTCTCATTAATTTTTCACTTCAAACACATGAGAACTGTCTACATTCCAATATGTATTTCCCTAGGCATGACTGGCTAAAAAGAATTAAATTCAACTAATATATATATATTTCTTTTTGGCTTGAATCATTCCCAAGGCTTTGTGAAATATGGGCTCAAGCTATGTTTAATGGTAAAAAAAAAAAAAACCCACCCAAATTTAAATATATATTAAGTTGCAGAATCTGATGATGATTACAGCATACATCTACAAAATTTGGTGAATTTAGGTTTATTTGAATAAGTTTAAATAATTATTAACTTAAAAGCTTTTTAATATTTAGTCATGATCAGTAGGCTATGTGCTTTCCTTATTTACTCACCATTAAATATTGTAACAAATAGGAAACAAAACAATAGACAAAAATATTTCCTTTTCACAAGAAAAAGATATCATAGATTTTAACTTGAATTGATTGATAATTGCATTTAACTTTTGATTGATGATTGCATTTAAATTAATAATCATAAATAAAATGCACCTTTCTAAACAACATTTTATTATGTGTATTTCCTAGTAAGTTGGTTTTTTAAAAAGATTTTATTTATTTATTTGACAGACAGAGATCACAAGTAGGCAAAGAGGCAGGCAGAGAGAGAGATGGGGAAGCAGGCTCCCAGCTGAGCAGAGAGCCTGATGTGGGGCTCGATCCCAGGACCCTGGGATCATGACCTGAGCTGAAGGCAGAGGCTTTAACCCACTGAGCCACCCAGGCGCCCCTAGTTTTTTTAGCTTAATAAAATGCATGTAGGTAATTACTCCTCACAAGAGTACTTTCAATAAAATTTTTTATTTGAGATAAGCAACTCTTGCCATCAGAGCTCAGTTAGAAGAGAACACAGTAATTTGAATAGAGAAGGTTTAATGTAACATATTAACTATATCAGGGATTGGCCAGTAAGAAGTGACAAGAACTCTAATGAATACATGAATAACAGATATAAGAAGTAGTCACTACTCTTAAGTGTGAGACACTCAGTGAAGAGTCTCCATTCTCCTAAGGCTGAGATCCAGGTCTTGCAGAGAGTACTGACATGGCTTACTGGATGGTGAACAGAGTGATGGGTATTGAGGAGGGCCCATGTTGTGATGAGCACTGGGTATTATACATAACTAATGGATCATTGAACACTACCTCAAAAATTAATGATATATTATACAGTGGCTAACTGAACATCATAAAAACAAGTCACCATGAGTACCACATTTATGCCACGTGCTAGAAATGTACCCAGTGGTGTGCCGGGGAAGCTGTCCACAGGGAGATTTCTCATCAGAAATGCTCTGAAGTGGCACATGAGACGTGTGCCCAGGAAAGTTGCTGGATGTTGGGAGCTGCTGGCCACTGGGCACTGTTGGAGCCTTGTGCCAGAGGAACTGCCTGTGCTGTGGGAGCCTGCCTAGTAAGAATGCATAAACCAGGAAACGCAACTTTTTCCTTTCTGCTTTGTCTCCACTGTCCTCTACTGAGAGAGCTTCAGCATCAGCTGGCAAAGAGTAAAAATATGTAGAGGATCCAGGTCCATTTTAGCAGAGCAAACAAAAAGAGTGAATCTGGAGTAGAGAGGTATTAATAACTGGCATAATATTAGATTCTTAAAAATGATTCTGGACTTCATCAAGATCAAAAGCTTCTGCACAGCAAAGGAAACAATCAAGAAATCAAAGAGGCATCCCACGGTATGGGAGAAGATATTCGCAAATGACAGTACAGACAAAAGGTTGATACCCAGGATCTATAAAGAACTCCTCAAACTCAACATGCACAAAACAGATAATCATATAAAAAAAATGGGCAGAAGATATGAACAGACACTTCTCCAATGAAGACATACAAATGGCTCTCAGACACATGAAAAAAGGTTCATCATCACTAGCCATCAGGGAGATTTAAATTAAAACCACATTGGGATACCACCTTATACCAGTTAGAATGGCCCAAATTAGCAAGACAGCAAACAACATGTGTTGGAGAGGATGTGGAGAAAGGGGAACCCTCTTACACTGTTGGTGGGAATGCAAGTTGGTGCAGCCACTTTGGACAACAGTGTGGAGATTCCTTAAGAAATTAAAAATAGAGCTTCCGTAGGACCCTGCCATTGCACTCCTGGGTATTTACCCCAAAGATACAGATGTAGTGAAAAGAAGGGCCATCTGTACCCCAATGTTTATAGCAGCAATGACCACGGTCGCCAAACTGTGGAAAGAACGAAGATGCCCTTCAATGGATGAATGGATAAGGAAGATGTGGTCCATATACACTATGGAGTATTATGCCTCCATCAGAAAGGACGAATACCCAACTTTTGTGTCAACATTGACAGGACTGGAAGAGATTATACTGAGTGAAATAAGTCAAGCAGAGAGAGTCAAGTATCATATGGTTTGACTTATTTGTGGAGCATAACAACATGGAGGACATGGGGAGATGGAGAGGAGAAGGGAGCGGAGGGAAATTGGAAGGGGAGGTGAACCATGAGAGACTATGGACTCTGAAAAATAACCTGAGGGTTTTGAAGGGGCAGGGGGTGGGAGGTTGGGGAACCAGGTGGTGGGTATTGGGGAAAGCATGTATTGCATGGAGCACTGGGTGTGGTGCAAAAACAATGAATACTGTTACACTGAAAAGAAATCTTAAAAAAATGATTATGTTGTATTTTAATATTGGTTGTAGCTACATCAAATATTACTTTAACATGGGCATAATTACATATTACCACAGATCCATTTACAGGAGCAGATTTTATTTTAAACCATTCTTGGAAATCAACATCCATGCAAGGTAGTACTGGTTCAGCAAACTGCCTTAGTTCCTGGCTCTGTTCCTGCCAACTGTGACCTTGGGCAAGGTTTTTCACCTCTATGTATCCATTTTCTCATCTTTAAAATAGGATCAAAATGGGTTGTCAAGAGCATGAAGATAATGTATATATAGCACTTAGATCTGTCACTGGCACAATGTACATTCTCAAAAATAGCTATTTTTTTAAAGATTTTATTTATTTGACAGACAGAGATCACAAGTAGGCTGAGAGACAGGCAGAGAGAGAGGGGAAGCAGGCTCCCTGATGAGCAGACAGCGTGATACGGGGCTCGATCCCAGGACCCTGGGATAATGACCCAAGTTGAAGGCAGAGGCTTTAACCCACTGAGCCACTCAGGTGCCCCCCAAATAGCTACATTTAAAAAAATATTTTATATTAATCAAACAGGGAGCTTAAACTTTTTTAAAAAATAATTTTAGATCAACATAATTCATTTTCCATGTAAAATCCTTTGGGATCCCTAAGTATTTAGAAACTTATGAAGCTATGGTCTGTTCTTTAGTTCACATACACAAGCTGATGGACAATGACTATGAATGTAAATGGGAGTGGATGATGGCTCCAAATGAGAATTACATTTTTGAATGTCTTCATTACAGTGCTGATTAATCAGAATTCAGAATGAATTTGCTGTAAATAAGTGTAACTTTTAGTTGAGGGTGATGTAGTTATATTGATATCTGCTGTTAAAATACTTCCTAGGGGAGGTGATTCAAATGGCAGTGTAGGGAGATCCTGAACTCAGAACCTACAGACCCAACAAATATGCAGCTACATTTGGAATAAGTCCCTCTGAAAAGACCCCGAGAACCAGCTGAACACCTTACCCACAACAAAGGATCAAAGGATCACCTGAGACACCTGAGACACTGACCCCTGAAACAGGTAGGAGAAGCAAAGACACATTTGCCAAAATCTCTACCCACTGCACAGTGACCCATTATCAGGAGAGAACTGAAATAACAAACAAACAAAAAGCAAACAAAAATATATGTTTATAAAAAATAAAAAATTAAAAAAAAAAAAGCAAACAAAAATATAAAGGGAGACTGTACCTAAGAAGAAGCAGATGATAGAGAATAGAAGAGATCAAATGGCAAAGCACTTTATGGAAGAATACCAGAAAGGAGGTGACTTTTGAAATAATAGGTTATTGAAGACTACTATAAATGACAATTATCACTTTGCCATTTGCAATTATTCATGCATTTCCTGCAGAGCAGCCAATATATTTATTAGTTATGACTAATAAATGTATGTGTTAGCAACCTTGCATCAGCATATTAGAAAGTCTTAGTATATATTTTTAAAGACCCAAAACAACTTGGTCTAATGCTTTAGTATTGTAATTGTTGCCACGTTGAAACCAGTTCCATGGTTTTCTGCACTTTAATCAGCTTTTCATGACCTACATTGGTGTCCACGGACTCCTTTCCACTCTCTTTCCATGTAACTCTCATAATAGGCATCACACTGTTGTCTGAGGCTGGAACTCCACCTCCAACCACATAGTTTTCTAAAAAATTCTTTTTAGATTTCATCTTACCTACTAATGACTTAATGTTCATCAATCACTTAGCAATGTGGTAATAGAAGAATTCTTCCAAAAATTGGTGTCAGTACTTAGATTTTTTCCCATAGTGTTTATGTCATCATACCTTGCTTTGGAAGACTGGGAGAGAGTCATGATATTAGGGGAAGGGAAAACCATATTAACTGACACTCTATCATAAAAATGGAAGAGCTTGTGCATATTTGGTATATTAGGGGCAGAACTATAAATCCACAGTTATGGGAAGCAATATGTATTTATACTTTTGACTAAAACATTCATTAAACTAGTCTCAAAAGATACCTACCATGAGCCACACTTTTATACATGTCTGCCAGGGAAATATGGCCTTTTGGTTCCCTGCATTTTGTAGAATGGTAAATAAGCCTGGCTTGAATAGGCTGTCAATTGCACTGCGGTAAAGTTGAAGTCACTTTGTTTTGGGCCACCTAAAAGCTTGTGCTCTATCTCCATTGGGTATTCTTACCAAGGCAATTTCTTCCAACCAGTTTCATTTGAGGCTGAATGCTATTTAAACTTCTTTATGTGTTTCTTTAGCTTGGGAGGATACCATACGCCTGAGGTTATGGTCCAAAGATGCTGCCTTTCCAGTTTACATTATGTAAAGTTATACGGTCCTCCTTCAAATTAAAAAAAAAAAATGCTGCATGATGAAAATTATTTCTGTACCTGAACTAGTAATTTGCCAGCTATAGTTTTAGAGATATGTTTCTATAGGTTCTTGACTTCCCAAATAAAATTTGTTTTTGAGAGCCACACATTTTGGGGACATGTTCTTCTACTTTAACATCTTTACAATATTCACTATTTTTTTCACTCATAGTTTTACAAAGGCTACAACACCTTTTGAAATAATTTTATAAATTATTTTTTCTTATTTCTAATAGAAAACAGGGTAGGATCATTCACATCATAGAGCCAACAGCAAATTTGCTATTTGTTCTCATAATTTATCTAAAACGTGTACTTTGTCCCTAATCACTAACAGTAGACTGAAGCAAAAAGGGATTAGTGAAGTGTGTGTGTGTGTGTGTGTGTAGAGAAGAAAACTTGCTAGCACTATCCTGAATGCCTTCCTGTCTCACTAGGATATGTTTCCTCATATTTAGCTGCTTTACTCAATATTATGCTTGGGCAGTGACTTGATTCCCACCACATCAACTATGGGTTGATTTTATTTGTAAGGATATTTTTCCAAGAAATAAATTTCATGATATTAGAAATTTCCATATTTATGATCAAAATGAAAAAAAAATTAACTACACTGAAAAGTGGATGCTTCCTAGCAGGTTAGGTTACATCTAGTGAACCAATCCCATGGTATATTCAGTTGTATTTTGTATCTGAGCCAAAACAAATTATTATGCAATTCCTGGCAAATTGTGAAAACCACAAAACATTAATTCCAAAAATATAAAAGACAAATATGTAAGAAAGTATAAGACAAGATGTACTACTGCCCTAGTTCTGACCAGGACAAAGCATTTAGGGTATGTATTTACTACTCAACATTTGATTAACTTCAGTCCTTGAGCATTGACTATATGTCCAAATTTTCATTGACTTTTTGTTTGAAATAAGTAGAAAATTTCATTTTACCTCTCAAAGTCTTTACAATAAAATGTCTTCCAGGATGTTCCACAAATGTTTGTACATTTTCCCAACTGAAGTGTATGTCTAAGAAAGTCCAAATAAAGCAACGATTTATTAAATATCCACCATGGAGAAAGAACTTGCAAATTTATTGATGGAATTTTAGTTCTCTGTTCAGAGGACTGTTTTTTTCATCATCATTGTTTTCAACATCATCATCACCACTGTGATCATTTTTTCTATGCTTCTTATATATTCACATGCCTGGTTCATAGTAGAGCTGATCATACAGCATGAGGTTGGTTTACTGTATCAGTATGGTATCACAGTTAAGACTACTGGCTTTACGTACTGACTCCATAGCTAATAACTTTAACTGTCCCATTGTATTGTCTCCACTTATTACTCTAAATGAAATATTAAATTCTCAAATTAGGTCATTACCAGAGTAAGTGTTCACTACATATTCTAGACAAATGTTTGAAACCATTTAGTCTTTTCAGAACTGACACTAGGGGAAGCACACTGTAACTATCATGTAACCAATGGGGGAAGAGTAAAGATGTGGTGACTATCCCCTAAAATAAAAAGCCCTGTGATCTTTCAGGGAAATTTGGAGAGTTAATGTGACAGCTTTTGAAGTTCCAAGAGAAGGATCAGAAAACTTCAGAGTTAGAATTAGCAAAACTCACATTAGGGTCTGGAGGTAATTTGTCTAGGTACTTCTAGGCTTTACATTTATGACTTTAGGAAACACTGTTGGGCAAGACTTTCCTAGCCATTGCCATTGTTAAGAACCATTTAAACAAAATCAATGACAATGGTCTCTGTTATGAACTCAATGTATGTTGAAACTTAATCTCTAAGTGATGGTATTTGGAGGTGGGGCCATTGAGAGGTAATTAGGTCAAGAGGGTGGAGCCTATGAATTTGATTCCTCCCTTAAAGAAGAGGCCAGAAGGGTAGGCTGCCCTCTGTTTGCTTTGTCAGGATAGGCGGTGAAGTTGGCATTTTGCAACCCAGAAGAGGGCTCTCTCCAGAAACCAACTAGCTAACACATTAATCTCGGACTTGCAGCCTTCAGAACTGTGAGAAATAAATTTCTGTTGTTTATAAAACACCCATCCTATGGAATATTTGTTGCAGCAGCTCAAGCTGACTACAATAGTCTCTAAATATAAAGGTGTATATTTTTTGTGTTACAGAGAGCTAAGGCAGAATTTGGAAAATTTTTACATGTCAACACATTGTTTGTAGAGATTTTAAAACTAAAATTGGCTGAAGTTCCCTTCTATGTCTTTTAATTAAATATAATTTTAAGCAGAGTTAAAGCAGGGAGAGGAAAGTTTTTTGAGGGGGAGAGGAACAAAATCATATTAATAGTAAGTGGTGATGTGATCTCAGGTAATTTATATCTTTTTATATCCCAATTTACATATTAATGAAATTTTCAGAGGAGAGGCAAGATCTGCCCTGAATCTTCAGAGGCAGGAAGAAAGAGCAGAATCCCAGATGAAAGGAAGAGTGGGCAAAGGTGTGGGAAGAATGGGTGTTTTTGAGGAAAGGGAAAGTGAGGAACAGGATAGTATGGTAAGGGAAGAAAATGAAAGAAGTACATGGTGGGTTCCTGGGTGGCTTAGTCGCTTGAGCTTCAGACTCTCCATTTCAGCTCAGATTATGATCTCAGGGTCATTGGATCAAACCTGGAGTCTGGCTCCACACAGCAGTGTGTTTGCTTGAGATCTTCTCCCTCTCCCTCTTCCTCTCCCTGCCTCCCTCCCTGCTTGTGCTCTCTCTCTTTCTTTCTCTATAAAATAAATAAATAAATCTTGAAATAGATAAATAAATCTTGAAATAATTAACTAAACAAACAAACAAACCAACCAACCAACCAGTGAAAGATTTTGTTAGCCAGATAAGAAAGTCTGAACTTGATCCTGCAAGATAATGAGGAACCACTACAGGTACTTAAGCACTATGATGATTTTTTAAAACTCCCTGCATTTAAAATGTATGGCACATCATCTCTTTTATATCCTTCCTTAATTTTACTTAAATGGCCTGCTACTGGAGTCTTCGGAGTCTTACTATTTTTATACTCTTCAGGGCCTCATTGACCCTTTCTTGACTTTAAATTACTTCCATGATAAACTGCCTTTAAGTCCATGCCAGTTGTGCCAAACTGAACAGATATGGTTAATGTAATCCCTGAAGGGAACTCCCTCATGAAATGTAATGGATATCCCTGAATCATCTGAGAGTCATGCATTTATATTAACTGTGTAATTGCCGCACTTGGTCTTCAGTTACTTCGTCTGGCAGTACACAGCTGAAGATGGCTAATATCATACAAAACATGGGAATACCTAGGAGGATAAAAAGCTAAAATTAAGAAGTATGGACAGGTCCAATTAGTCAAACTGAGTTTCTGTGAGTATAATGAATTTTGAAAGTTATTTGCAAAACTGACTTAAATATTTTTAGAATATTATGACATTTATGGATAAAAGTCTCTGGGTAAGGCACTGAGTATCATTTTACTGAGTGTCCAAGGCTTTGAAATAATCTTAACATTCTTGCATATTATAAAATACTTGGATTAATTGATACTTTGAAATGCATCTTTCCTGGGACTTGAAGGTTTACTTGGTGCTCTAGTTTGAGATAAAATATTTCATACCTTCATGTGCTTTGGTGAGTGCTGTGAAGTGTGTAAACCTGGTGATTCACAGACCTGTACCCCTGGGGATAAAAATCTATGTTTATAAAAAATAAAAAATTATATAAAAAAAATAAAATAAAGATCATGGAAGATCCAAAAAAAAAAAAAGAATATGTATAATTATAACTATTGGTTGTTGATTAGAATATCTAAATTTAGAATGAAAACATCTTCTTAAAATGAACTGATGGTTCCTGTGATGAATAAAGTATTCAATTTGTTCAAATTTGGGGCTATATTAGGAAAAGAAGATAATTAACACACATGAATATATAATACACACTATATATATGTAATCTAAAACATACATTAGACAATTTAGAATTTCACAAGCAATGAAACATGAATCCCCTGAGGCATTAAAAGTTGTTTTGTGAAAAAAGACCATAATCAAGTAAGTCTGGCAATGCTGAATTATTACTTTTCTCCCCCTTTCTTAGAAAACATTAATACTTATTAGCCCTTTAGAGTCTTCTAGATGTTCTGCCATAAGGAAACCCAATGTTTAACCTAATGCTTCCAAAACTTATTTGTGTTTGGAAACTCTCCTCTCCCTAGAACATTTATTAATATCTCCCGGGACTCCAGTATTCTAAGGAACATTTTCTGGGAAAAATTGACATAGAATTTAAGTAAATACTATTTGTTATATACACAGAGGTGCACATAATAAACACAACACATTGCCCTTGATTAAATAGAGCAGGCTGTCTGGACATAAGCTGTATACTTTAAAGTTTTACAGTAGACTACCATGCCTGGAACACAGTAGATATTAAATAAATATCTATGGAACTGATATTCTTTTATCATGTAGTCACTTCACTCTCCCCACCCTTCATACCCCCTCCAATGGCCAATTTCCTATAGCACTCCCTGAAGCTACTTTTGGCTGTGGTCAGACAAGCTATGTAAGTTATTAAGGTCCCTTGTAATGAAAACCCTGTGCTCAGCATATTTTAACTTGTGTTACAGCAAGGAGCTTCTTTTGGTGGTTATAAAACACCCCTTAGCCCTGAAACCCTAGCATGCTGAAATAGATCATGTAGCCATTAACCATCAGAGGGGTTGTTTTCTCAATGCTACATTACCTCTGCCTATGTTGAAGAAGGCATTAGTCTTCAGGGCTCACTGCTCTTCTTTGGACTCAGGCTTTTTCAGCAATCTCTGCTCTGATGACAATTCTTCACTTAGAGCTTAATCATTTCAGGTTTAAGGTTGTGCTTCCTAAATCTATGGGAACTCAGGTGCTAAAGTCCACTCTGTATCTCCTGAAATTTAGAAGAATCTAATGACTTTTTTTTTTTTAATATCGACGTTATCTCCCAAGGTTTTTCTATGAACTCCAGCAAACATTTTAGTGCCAACTGATTTTTGAAACTATAGAGGTGAAATATAGACTATTCAAAATGTTCTCATGGTCTAATTACAAAGCATGCACATACCAACAATCACAGTTCTGAGTGATAATAAATACAGTCAAAGTATACACAGGAAGCAGTGTTATCTTAGAGAAGAGTCATAGTCAAATGCCCTCAGATTCTTTTCCTTTCTCCCTCCACTGTATACCTGAAAAGAAAATCTGTCTTTCTTGTTTCTCTTCTGGACCCAAACCACTATTGAAGGTAGTGGATCACACAACTCGGCTAATGAATTCATTTAAAATTTGTGACTATATATTCCAAATAAGGTCTCACCGATGCTCAGTAGTTCTGTTTTGTCTTTCTTTAGGCTTAGTTTGGAATTCAAGACATTTCTTACCAGTTTTTCTTCTCCCCTTCAATCTCCCTCTTCTCCTACCTTTTAAATATATACTCTTAGTTGATAATCTTGCCTCATTTAAAAAAAAATAAATAGAAGACCCTATAATAACTTCCTCATCTTCCCACCACCAAACTTACAGGCTACCTGCATCTGCACTCTTTGCCTTGATCCTTCCTGCTGTGTTAGAAGAAGTGTCTACTTTAATCAAAGGTCAATGCCTCCACTTTTGCCTTATATAGAAATCTATCTCTACTATTGTTTCTTATACTTAATTTTTCTGTCTTTGCTGGGGCATTTCCACAAACTTAAACATCTTCCAATATCTCCCATATTGAAAAGCCAAATGAAGGAGGAGAAAAGAAAGTATGTTTGGTTTTTAAGCACTTTAACTACTAACCCATTTCTTTGGCCCATATTACATCCAAATTTACTGAAACAGCTATCTACACAATCTGCCTGTACCTCCTCACTCTTCTTCATTTTTCAATCTGCTCCAGTCTGGCTCTGTTCCTATATCTTCACTGATGCTGATCTTTATGTCATTGAAACCTATAAACTCTTTCTATTCTCGTTTTACTAGACCTGTCAGCAACCTACAACATAACATGTAGGCCCTTATCAGAGCCCTCTTTGGCCTTGATTTCTGTATCTGTTTTCCTACCACACCAGTCATTCCTTCTTTCATTCTTCTTTGGTGCTCTCTCTAATGATTATTATTTTTTAGGACTTGGCTTTCCCTTTTTATTTGGCTGAACTTTTTCATTATGTGATCTCATCCATTTCCATGGTTTTATATTTCTCTGTTGTGTTGTGACTCCTTTGAACTTCAGAATCATATCCAACTACCTACTTGAATAATTTCATCACTGTCTCAGTTTGGGAAGTATCATGAGGTAGCCTCATTTGTCCTTCTACTCCACTCACTACAGGTGTAGGAAGTCTCTCTTCCAGACCATCATCTCCCCACTAACTATCCTGGGCTTTCTCAAGTATTATGAGTCACTGGGATATTGAAAAATGATTTGTGTACTTGTCCATATAGGGTAAGTCAGAGAAGAGTCAAGCAAAATCTGAAGAACCAACAGGTGTCACTCCTGCTGAGCAGTGGCTGGGAGAAGTGCCAGGAGCTATTGAAGAGATGCCTTTATTAGACATTGATGAAAAGAACAGCTTGCATAACCTCTGGGCACAAGGGATGGACTGTGATTGCATAAAAAGTAGACCAGGGCATTCATCAGGTGATGACTTCCACATGGTTCCTAGGTATTTTAGCAATGTTCCTCAGTGCTAATTCCTTTGCTAAGCTAGTCCCCTTTCCAGTCTATGTGGCCCATTTAGGTCTAGCCCTCTTGACCTGTACCACCAACCTCTCTACTCTCATCACTGCCGTTTCTTTGTTCCTTTTCATCTCAGGGAATATCTTCTTTTCTGACTATCAGGAAAGGGAATAGGTTTTCAGGGGTGGGGGTAAGGGCATGCTAGAGCAAAAGCCTGATCTGCATAATGTCTCATGCAGTCATTCTATCCATGCTAGGCACTCTTTCATGTTTTAAAAGGATTCAAAGCCAAGAAGTCTCCCTCTTTTCTCTGGATTCTACAGTCAGATCCTTACCTTCATTCAGTTGGGTACAGAATAACATGATTGTTTGAATAGAGCTTGGAAAGAAGGAAGTAAACATCAGGAAATATATCAAACTATTATCTCACCAAACCGTCTCTTTAGTTAGCTCAGGGTGCTATAACAAGATACCAAGGACTAGGTATCAAGTAGGTTTAAACAACATAAATATATTTTCTTACAGCTCTGGAAGCTGGAGAGTCCAATATCAAGGTTCAGTTTGGGGTGAGAACTTTCTTCCTGGCTTGCTGTCCTCAGGAGGACTTGCTGTCAGAAGGAGGGAGGGAATAAGAGAGAGAGAAGAGGGAAACAGGGAGAGGGAGGGAAAGAGAGAGAATTTAAAAGGACATTAGTTTTATAGAACATCCCCACCTTTATGACCTCATTTAATCCTAACTATCTTCTTAAAGTTCCTATCCCCAGGATAGTCATATTGGGAGTTAGGCCTTCACCATATTGATGGAGTGGGAGGACATAGTTCTGTACATCGATACGTCTGATAGGAATTTCAAATTTTAATATGTCTTAAAACAGATCACCTGATTCTCCCCAATCCCCATATGCTCATCCACCAAAACTTCCTATCACAGTCTCTTTTTCTCAGATTGAGTAATCAGCACAATTATCTGACCACTTGCTTTAGCATCTCATTTTTTTATTCTGTATATCAAAACCCAAAGCAAGACTGTACCTTTTCTCCACAGAATTCCTTGAATTTCCTATCTCTACAATTCATACATTTGTGCATGCCACAATCACTTGGACTGATAACCTCCTATATGATGTCCCCATTTCTAATTTTCCTACCTTATATTCACTCATACAGCTAGAATAATTTTATCAAAATATCAATCAAATTATTACACTCACCATCTAAATGAAACTTTCTAGTGACTCTCACTGCACCTAAAATACAGTTTAATTGCTTTACCTTGGCCTACAAGACTCTGGTAAAATTTTTGGATGTTGAAGGAAAGATGTTTAGATGTTACCAAAATTCAAACAGGGGAAGAAATGCTTAGATCCACTTTGTGTGAAACAAGCAATGTGAAAGCAGAGAGATGATAGGAGAAAGACCACTGGTGATAAGAAGAGATACATAGAGTCTACTGATATAATCCAGAAGAGAAGTTATAAAAGTCAAAACTAAGGTAGATGGTATTGAGATGAGGGAATATATTAAAGAGTACTTATGAGATATAGGGGAAAAAAGCCATGCTGAACAGACATGACAATGGAAGAGACAGTAAGGGAGCAGAATTCTCCCAGACTTCTGACTCTGGTGCCCAAGTGCATTGCAGGATCATTCACTTAGACAGAGGTGTAGGGGGAGGGAAGATTTGTAGAGGAATGGGTAAGTTTCTTCTGACACATGCTAAGTTTGAAAGTCTATGGAAAAATAACAATGGGTCATGTTAACTGGGCAGCTGCATATAGATTTCTGGGACCTAAGGTATAAAGATTTGGGAATCAGAGAGGATTCAAAGACCAAAGGATAGAATCCTTAACTTCACACTGTTTCAGTAGATAGTGGAAGAAGAGGAGTCCATGGAGGAGATGGAGAAGTAGATAGAAATGTGAGTGGAAAACTGGTCTATGAGAAACCCATATGGAGTGAGTAGGAGACAATGGTAAATGTTGCAAAAGAAATAATCAAATAGCTAGGAACTAAAAATTGTTCTTTAGATTTTCAACCAGAAGTCATTAGTGGTATTTTGAAAGGAGTTGGGAAGAAGTTGTAGTGACAGAAGGTTGATTACAGGGTTTTGAGGATAGAATGAAGGTTAGTTCATTTTCAAGAAGCTTGGTAGAAAAGGAAATGACAGAGCTAGAATGTTAACTAGTGGGGGCTGTATAGTCAAAGGAAGGTTTTGTTTTATGTGTGTGTTTTGTTTTGGGTTGTTTTTTTTTTTCAACTAGAAGGGAAGGAATCATTTATTATGGAGACACCCATCAAATAATGCATTGGCTAATAACAGTAAAATAGATTAGGATAGTAGATGGTAGGGGGAGGAGGATCCTTTGTCAAGTAAGGCAACACATCATCCTTATCTTTATCATCTACCAATCAATAGCATGGGATTGATGTATATATTTTACTTCCTGTTGAATACAACTTTATGTTTTCTATGGAGTTAAAAAGTGAATGATTTGTTTGTGTGTGAGGGTTTTATCTCCAGAGTGCCTAAATTAACTTTGTTTTTGACTTTGTATGGCTTACGACTGATTTCTTTCCTTGTTGGATTTCCTGGAGAGATAAAATTAGACTGTACCCTGCGCAGAATTATATTCTCCCTGACATTCTTTCTATACGAACTGAAGTTTGACTCTTCGAAGTTAAACTATAAAAGTTTCAAAATACATTGCCACTTCTGTGCTGTTGACCACTCAAGTCCTAATCATTTCAGGTACAGCATGTTTTACTTTGTTTTATTTTTTTAATTAGACCTTTGACATCAATTCTTTCCTCCACAATTCAGTTTATTTCTATCTGACAATTTAGCTTGTTATAGGAGCAATTGAAAAACTCACCTAATTAAAATTCACAGATCATAAAGTTTAATTCAGTTGTAAGGTTAATTTTCCTCTAAGCTATTGAATGTCAGTGATTACTTTTCCAGTGGGAGTGAAGACAAAAGCAAAACAGGACACTTTGTCTCTTTTATCATTAGCATAAACTACCCCAACCAAAATACTAAAGTGAAAGTCCTAGGAAAAATCCTCAGTATGGATCAAGATTGCACTCTTGTAGATGGCAAAGATTCTAGTCTCAATAAGTATGCAATGCTTTAAAAAGAAAGTGTTAAATGTAGTCTTTAAAGAACTAAATGGATAGGGCCTGATCATCTTAGAAATAGTTCACTGCTTAGAGATTTCACTAGTTGACATTTGTTCTAATTCACTAGTTCTGGTGGTCTGAAGCATTATGTATTCTTTCACTTTGCAGAAAGGGAATGGGTTAAAGGAGAGAATGCTTGAGAATAGACACCTCAGAATTGTGAATCTTCTTCCTTTCTGCTTTGTGAGTGGCATCCAACCACACTAGAGATATTTGGACATGGAAACAGACTATGTGTTTGTACTGTTTCCCAAACAAAACTTGGGTACATTACAATGATCATTATTTTTAAAAGATAGAGGTAAAGAAATATTTTGCTGAGGATGGAATTAAGGTATCCATATCCCACTGTCCTCAGTAGGCATAGCCTGCTGTTACATTGTGGAAAGCTGCAGGAATCTTCAGGTCTTTCCCCCATCTTTTCTTTATGCCTTAGTTGAAATTACACGGTATCTAAACTTATTTTGGCTTAATTATACGTTTGCATAATTAAATTTGTTCATCTATAAAATGGCAATTATAATACCACATAGTCCATAGGGCATTTTGTGAATAAAATGAGATTTATCCATACAGCAACTAGAATCACCCAGCACAGTTTAAACACTCAGTAAGTATTGGCTATTATTATATATTATTCACTTATGCAGTGCATATTTGTTGGCCACAGGTTATGGTCAGGGTGTCATGTTGACAGAGCATTCATTTATTTATTCATTCAACAAATACTTACTGAGCACATATGATGAGTTGGGTACTATACTAGAGGCTGGGGACACAGCAGTGATTCAAACAAAGTTCAGGCCCTCATGGATTTTATAGTATAAGGGGAATGAAAGATGATAAACAAATAAGTATAGAATATAGAATATAATATCAAGAAATAAGGCTCTGAAAGATAAATTGTGTAAGCAAGATAGACATAGACCTTACACTCATTAGTTAAACTCTAGACAAAATAAAGACAAAGACAGGAGTTTAAAATGAAAGGCTAGAGCAGTTCTGAATGGTGACAATGTCCAAAGAGTAGTTATGCGTATGGGTGATTGAAATGAGGTTTATGGGGGGGGGGTGGTTTCACTGAAGTTGCAAAGGCCAAGAATCTGTGAACTTGGGAGTTGAACGGTTCGTCCATACAAATCCTGATTTGACATTGACCTATAACCTGGGAAAGCCCTGGATGAGAACCTACTTCAGTCACAGCATAGATGTTATTATAAAGTGCAAATGAGATGCTGGTCCAGATTAGAAATACATTATAATGGAAAAAAGTTTGGTTTATAATTAAGGCATTCCTATCTCAGAAATTTAAGAATTTTGTTTTTTGTTATCCTTTGTTTTTTACGTAAATGACATGGTTTTTAACAGGCATCTTGAAGAACTTGATTGAATAAAAAGACCGTAAGAACTCCATATATTTGGGAGATTGATAAACTGATTTCCTTCAGAAAAATACATTTGCTTCAAGTTTATAAGATAATGAACCCCCAGTTCAGTGTCAACCCTAACAGTATTCTTGGCCAAGCATGTTGTCAGAAAAGCTTATATAAGAAGTTTTAGATGACCTGGGGTGCCTGTGTGGTGCAGTTGGTTGCGCTGACTGCAGCTTTCGAGTCAGGTCATGACCTCATGGTTGCTGAATCAAGTCCCAGGTTGGGCTCTGTGCTCAGCCCAGAGTTTGCCCGAGATTCTCTCCTCCTCTCCCTTTCCCCTTCCCACTTGTGTTCTCTTTCTCTAAAGGCATGCTTTTTCAATTCATAGCTGCTTTCATCTATGTCTAATGTTACCAAGAAAAGGAAGAAATAGAGCTTGATTCATAGAAAGGAGGGATCTAATAAAAAGTAAGAAATGGTTTGAAACCATAAATAAAAAAACACATAGATCATGAAAGCTGTTGTTTTTAATGCTTTGGAGATGTTAATAATTTACTTTGCTGTGTCTTATTCAATAGGACACTTTGACTAGCAACATGGTGCCAGTTATATTACAATGGCATTTGGACTAATCATTAAATTTTTTTTTTTAAAGAACTTAATTTTTAAATGTAGGAATGACGAACTCTTTAAAAGACAATTCATTCGTTTCAGTTTTTCAAACTAGAAACTTAGAAACTAAAAAGTTATTACAGAATCCTCATGCAGCACAATTTATCGTATTGCATTGCCTGGGGAAGCACACACTGTATGCTTTGTGCAGTTGGCATTGCTGAATGCCTGCCTGGTTAAACAAATTGTTAAGAGACACCATGGAACTGCCACTTTCCAAAGCTACAGTAATACATCAAATTAAAAACTGAGTTATAAATATGAAGATCAAGTTAATCTCTTCTCTGTATATCTGTATATTTTCATTAAAAATGAAAATACCTACAGATATAGCTGGGCTTGCCATTTTTCTTATATTAAGTATCAGCTGTTGAGTATCAGCACAAATTAGTAATCAAAGTTCTTCTGTGTGAGTGCTTGGCAGCAACAGAAAGGCTGCTGAAATACTCAAAGGATTCAATGTCTTCTTTTGAACTATACTCTGAAACAACTGTTGACATTTGCTCTGATGGTGCAAGGGCAATTGGTGAGTAAAACTGTTAACACAAGTCAAAGCCATGACCCAAAGCTGTATTAGTACCCATCAACATCTCTACAACTACATATTGGCATTAAAAAGAAGGCGGCAGTTTTATTTATGAATGTTCTTGAGGGGCATCTGGGAGGCTCAGTCAGTTAAGCATCTGCCTTCGGCTCAGGTTATGATCTCAGGGTCCTGGGATCAATCCCCGCATCAGGCTCCCTGCTCAGCTGGGAGTCTGCTTCTCTCTCTCCCTGTGCTTGTGCTCTCTCTCTCTCTCTCTCAAGTAAATAAATAAAATAGCTTAAAAAAAAAAAAAAGAATGTTCTTGAAAGAGCAGTAAAAAAATATTTTTAAAGTAAATCTTAACTTGAGGTACATGTCTTTTAATATTCTGTGTGATAAAATGGAAAGTATGTATAAAGCTCGTATACCTGCCAACAGAAGTATGTTTGTCAAGAAAAGTAGCACTCATGTGAAAGTCAGTTGTAAGTTGAAATGGCCACTTTTTTCATGGAACACTATTTGCACTTGAAAGAATGACAGACAAAATTATGGTTGTTTAGATTTAGGTTTTGGTAGACATTTTTTCAAAATAAACCAAATGATTTCTAAAACAACATAATTTTAAAAACATTATATAGTAAAATATGTCAACAGAGCCCATAAAGTTCATTGATATTGTGGCTAACCTTTAAGAAACTATCACTTGTTGAGTACTATGTACCAGGAAAGAAGAATTTCCATAATTATCTGAAAAGGTATTAAAATAACCCTTTTTTTTTCTCATTATATATACGCATGTGGATGGGTTTTCTTTAAACATTTCACAAACAACGTATGGCAACAGATTGAATACAGAAACAGATATAACAATTCACTTGTCTTCCATTAAGTCAGACATAAATGAGATTTGCAAAACTATAAAACAACTCCATTTTTCTTAGTAACTTTTTTTGTTTAGAAGAAAATAAAGTTACTTTTCTTAAAAATGTTATTTATGCTGGGGCACCTGGGTGGATTTAAAGCCTCTGCCTTCGGCTCAGGTCATGATCCCAGGGTCCTAGGATTGAGTCCCACATCGGGCTCTCTGCTCAGCGTGGAGCCTGCTTCCCCCTCTCTCTCTGCCTGCCTCTCTGCCTACTTGGGATCTCTCTCTCTCTCTGTGTCAAATAAGTAAATGAAATCTTAAAAAAAAAAAGTTATTTATGCTAACAAGGAATACACTTATTTTCATTTTAAAATAAATTAACAAATAAACAGTTTTACAATGCCAACTGGACATTTTTTTTTACTTAAGGGTCCAGCATTCAGCACTGGTACAGCAAGCCCCCAAATCTTAAATATCTACCCTTATGATTAAAACTGTTAACTCATGGGGTGCTTGGGTGGCTCAGTCAGTTAATTGTCTGCCTTCAGCTCAGGTCATGATCTCAGGGTCCTAGGATTGAGTCCTACATTGGGTTCTCCCCTCAATGGCTACTCTGCTTCTCCCTCTCCTGCTTCTGCCCACGACTTGTACTCTCTCTCATTCTCTCTCAAATAACTAAATAAAATCTGAAAAAAAAAAAAAAAAAAAAAAAAAAAAAAGAATACTTTCTCTCCACTATGTCCTATCTAGTGGGATCCATAGCACAACCCCAGAGCAGCTCTGTTTTGTGAGATCCACACTGATTCTGGGAACATCCAATTTCCCTTTCCCCCATTATAAATGCACATCACTCTCAATATGGCCATCTCTTTGCTCTCCTGTCATGCTGTTTGATCCAGCCCTTGAGCTTACTAGACAAGAATCACATATCAGTCATTAGAATTATGCCCCTCTGACCGCATAATGGGGACATATCAAGCTCTATGTGATCTGTAGTTATCTTAGAGTTCAACTGAGTTAGGTCATATAAGATGCTCACTCACTTGGTTGGCTGTGGATGTTGACTGTTGGCAGGAGTTGGTGGGAGACTCTGCTGGGCATGTCAGCCAGAGTGCTTCCATTCTCCTTTACTTGGCTTTTCCTTCTGCCTTTGGCTTTGGCTGTGTCAGTGGGGTGGGGGAGATTTTCTGAAGAGCAAGAATTCTAAGAGCAAGGAAGCAGAAGCTGCCAGTCTTCTTAAAGCCTTAGGTCAGAAGTTCCGGAATATCACTTCTACTGCATTCTGTTGGTCAAGGCAGTATATAGGCAGCCCAGATTCAAATGAAGTGGAAATAAACTCTGTCTCCCCATGGGGTAGTGGCATGCATAAACAGGGAAGGAAAGAATTGATGACAGCTATCTTTGGAGACTGGAAACTGTGGAATGTAATCATTCTCAAGAATCCTTTGTTTTCATAAAACTATGACTTCAAAACATGTTCAGGTTTTATTATATCAGAGAGATTGTGCAGACTTTCTGGTTTAACAGAAAATTCTCTGGGAACCAGAATAGACAAATTCAGGAAAGCGCAATGCCTTACAAAGGCCTGTTGTTTGTTTTTGTAACCTGGCTTGGGGTCAAAGACTGTATACACTTTCTCACTATATTCTTTATTAATAGTGGTGACTAACTTCCAATAAGACAAAATGTTTATTTTGACTCTGTCAACTTAAATCTTTGTATTTGAATTTTTCAAATCCTAATGAGTGATTGGGAAATGCAGTTTACCAAGAAGAGGAAGTGGTTTGGAGACGGTGGTGGATATGTTAAATAAATGTATTAATTACACAAAGTAACCAGAAATAATAATACATTTCAATTAAATTCACTTTTTTTTTTCCAAAAATCAAGCACTAATACTATCTGTATAACACCTAGTTAAAAAGGGGAATAAAACCTCACTGAACATATTGCTGGATCTATAGGATTTAAGTAAAAAACTTGTTTTCTTTTCTAGAAGTTAAACTTCATATGCCAAATACTTGAAAATCAGGTAGAAGTATATGTTGACCAAATTATTAAGACTGACCAGAATTAAAATCTAGGTAGAAACAAGTGGCTTAAAGTTACTTTATGCGGGTCCCTTTATGGACCAGGACTATCATACAAAGAAAATCTGAGATAGAGAGGAGAAGGGAGTTGGGGGAAATTGGAAGGCGAGGTGAACCATGAGAGACTATGGACTCTGAAAAACAGTCTGAGGGTTTTGAAGGGGCGGGGGGTGGGAGGTCGGGGTACCAGGTGGTGGGTATTATAGAGGGCATGGATTGCATCAAGCACTGGGCGTGGGGCAAAAATAATGAATACTATTATGCTGAAAGTAAATAAAAAAGATAGTATACAAAAGCTTCTTTGCAGTCCTGGTCCTTCCTTGATCTCCTCATCTCTGGATTCTTCCTGTGTGTATTAGTCAAGGTTCTCCAGAGAAAAAAAACCAACAGAATGTGTGTGTGTGTGTGTGTGTGTGTGTGTGCATTCATCCATTCATTCATTCACTTATTATGAGGAATTGGCTTACGTGATTATGGATCCTGAGAAGTCCCACAGTCTTCTGTCTGTTTACTAAAGACCCAGCAAAGTCAATGGTGTAATTTAGTCTGAGTCAAAAGGCTTAAGGACCAAGGGAGCCAATGATTTATATCCCAGTCTGAGGCCAGACAAGATGAAATGGTATGTCCCAACTCAAGCAAGCAGTCAGGAAGTAACAGAGGGGCAGAGTCTTCCTTTCCACACTTTTTGTTCTTTTCAGGCGCTGAGTGGATTGATATGTCTACTCACTTTAGGAGGGTCAATCTACGTTACTGCTTCATGGATTGAAGTGCTAATCTCATCTTGAAATACTCTCATAGACATACCCAGAAATAATGTTTAATCTAGATGCTCCCTGGCCAGTCAAGTTGACAAATAAAATTAATCATTACACTCTATGCTCGTACTTGCTGCTATTTGAGCTCACTTCTTTGAGGTTTTCCCCTTGAATCTCAACACTTTTTTGAGACAGATTTTAAACCTAATTTTCTACCTTGTCATCAGAACCTTATACAAAGCGCTGGACAGTTGCCCTCTGGTCTTATAAAACAGAACTTGCTATCAGAAACTTAGTCTTTTCTCCATTTTTTTCTTCCTCCTGCTATTCCTTCCCTCCTTGTTTGCCGCCTTCCTTGTATCTCTTCTCCCCTTCCTCCTTTCTTTATTCTTCTCTTCCTCCTTGTCTGCCAGCCTTCTTTCCCTCCCAAATAATTACTCATGTACTTAGGTGTTCAGATCACTAATTCTGGTGTTTAGGACCCAGTGACCTACAAGATAGAGAAGATGCCAGCCTTTCAGAAACCTACCCTCAAACATTAAATAGTTTGAAAATTAAGGATTTGGCTCTAATTGTAAATGCTATGAAGAAGCAACAGAGGCAATAAAAGAACAGGATAAGACTCTTGGGGTAATCTTGTGTGGTGGGGGCAGTCATCTTCCTGGAGTAAGTGATATTAACATTGAAATCTGAGGAATGCTTACAAGTTAGTCACGTGGACTCTGAGGGGAACTGGTCTTTCAGGCAGAGAGTAAAAAGTGCTAATGGATGGGGGTAGGGGTGATTTGAGGGAGAGAGAAAAATTCAGTGTCCCTGGGGCTTATTAGAGAAAGAAGGAGAGTAGGCAAAGATGGGCCTGCAAAGGATGGGAGGAGCTAAATAATGCAGCGCCTTGTGAGTGATGATAAAGCTACTGGAGGGCATTAGGTGGAGAGGGATTAAGTATTTAATCTGCATGGGACTGAAGGACCACGCCTGACCATTAGTGTAGGGAGGAGGAGAAATGGACGTACAAAACTCACAATTAAATGAAACTTTGAGATAATCTTCAATTTGTGTTCACTTATTTTATACCCATTAGTGAATAATAGTTTTAAATCTTTCAAATTGAACACGACTGTGGTCTTGTTTGTTTTTACTCTTTACCTAGAGTATGCTCTGCTTCTGTACTTTACATATGAATCCCGTTCTCTGAATTGAATTCAGAAGCTCCTTTAACTGATACATTTTTGGACTTCACATAAAAGTAAAGGAGGATCAAGAGAATACTACAGTACTGTTTGTAGTTCTCTGTTTATAAGAAAACATAGCAATCAGTGTTTGCACCCCATGGAAATATGGTTTCAATTTTGTCCTTGAAATACGAGAAGAGATGTGTTGCCAGCACATATTTATTCCTGCAACACATCTTTTTATTTCTGAAGTGTACAGATGTCCCATGAAGTATGCTTTCAGCTTTTCCAAGTTTAGTTTCATTTTAACGTGATGAACACCTGATAAATGATAGCACTTGACACAATGATGAGAATACTAGCTGGAATGATGTGCCCACAGAGATGGCAGATGGACACCAATTGCCTTGAGTCTACTAAGAATATCAACTGCTGCCTTATTTATTGGGATTTATATTTGGACATACTGGCTAACTTTCAAGTCTGAATTTTGGATTGGTTAGAGTCAAAACAAGAGGCCAGGTTTTGAGGCTGGGGTTTTAGAACTCACTCTTTGAACTGTGTAGCTTATCACTGTATTGAATAACATAGCAGGAAAAGATGATTAACAATCATGACTTTGAAAGTTCATTAGAAACATGACACATATTCATTTGCCACACATTTGAAGCCTTAAGGTTTACCTATGACCAACAATATGGCCTGCAAATAGTAAAAATATAACCAATATTAAGTAGACTTTCAAATCATTTGTCCATTTTAGGACTTCATGTTCATCCTTCTCTTCTTTTTTATTTAGTATTTATGAAGTAATAATAGTATGCAATCCAGCCTTGACACAAAGAAAACTAAAATATGAAATATATTTTTTTGGCAAATTCACTCTTGGATACAAAAGTTCTCTCATGATAAATGGATAAAGGCCCATCAGAGTTGGCCTTGAATATATTTGGGTTTCCTCTTACCACTATTGCATTCAGTCTTACTTCTTCTCTTACATCAACAACTCATGTCATTATTATTTTATTTTATTCACTACATTACCCCAAAAAATCCCAGAAAAAATTCCTTTTCTTCATATCCTCAAGTCAGTATCAAGATCACTGTGTGGAAGAAATTTAGAAACATTAGGGATCTGAGTGGATATAAAGATTTTGTTAAGCTTAACCAACACAGTAATTCTATTTCTCGAAGTGTTATGTGTTTATATTTCTGCACAATTGGGTATTGATTTTCAGTTAGCAATGTCATTTGAAGAGCAAGAGTTTAAAATTTTGATGAAGTCTAACTTATCAATTTTTTTAATCATATAGGTCTGCTTTTTTGTGTGCAACCTAAGAGATCTTTCCTCATCCCATTATAGCACATTTTCTCCTGTTTTCTACTAAAAGTTTCATAGTTTCAACTCATATTAGGCCTATGATACATTACAAATTAACTTCATATATTGAATGAGGTAAGAGTCAGGAAATAAGTTTCTTTTTTTTTTTTTTTAAAAAACAATATGGCTATTCTATTGTTCCAGTGCCATTTATTGAAAGGTTACCCTTTCTGCATTGCATTGCCTTGGCATTTTTGTAAAATATCAATTGACCATATATATGTGGGTTTATTTCTAGATTCTTCTATTTCTTTGATCTACATGTCTAATCTTATATTAATACCATATTATCTGTTTTATTGCATTTTTATAGTAAGCATAGAAATCAGGTAATATAAATCTTCTGATTTTGTTCTTTTTAAAAATTATTTTGTTTCTACTTGTTCCTTTATACTTTCATAAGAATTTTAGAACTAGTATATCAATTTTTACAAAAATTTTGCCATATTTTGGTTGAAGTTACATAGAATTATAGGCCAATTGAGCAGAATTGGTATTTTAACAATAACAACTCTTCCTATCAATAAACAGAGTATGCCAGTCCATTTATTTCACACTTCTTTAATTTTTCATAACAGTATTTTGTAACTTGTAGTATTTGTAATATTTGTAATGTAAGGGACAAATAGTTTACATCTTTTGATAAACTTATCTCTAGGTATTTTGTGGTTATGCTTCTTTATAAGTGGTATTTTATAATTTTGAATTTTCCAGTTGTTTTTTGATAGCATATCTTCATACAATTAGTTTTGTATATTCTTATATTTTTTCATATGGATTTTACCTTAGAGCCTTACTAAATGCACTTATTAATTCTCATAGTTTTCTTGGTTGAATCATTATCAGTTTCTGTGTACTCAATTATCTTATTTGTGAATGAAGACAATTAGCCTCTTTTAAAAAAAATCTGTATACTTTTTTTTCCTCTTGCCTTATTTCTCTGACTTGGACTTTCAGTGCAATGTTTAATAGACAGGACGAGAGTAGATATCCTTGCTTTGTTCTTGATCTTGGGGGAGAAGTAATTTTTTTTTCCACCATTGAGTGTATAATAACTACAAGGTATTTTAGATGTTCTTTAGTGAAGGAATTTTCATTTTAGTTCTATCAATAATGGGTGTTGAATTTTGACAAATATATAGACCCAATTTCAATACAGGCTTTCCCCTTTTTTTTAATATAAATTTTTAAAAATTTATTTATTTTCAGCATAACAGTATCATTATTTTTTCACCACACTCAGTGCTGCATGCAATCCGTGCCCTCTATAATACCCACCACCTGGTACCCCGACCTACCACCCCCCGCCACTTCAAACCCCTCAGATTGTTTTTCAGAGTCCATAGTCTCTCATGATTCACCTCCCCTGCCAGTTTACCCCAACCCCCTTCTGTCTAACTCCCCATGTCCTCCATGCTTTTTGTTATGCTCCCTTTTATCTTTAATTAAAACATTTACTTACTACAGTCACGTCATTCAGATATTAAAAAGTACGAAGTACCTCTATTCTTCATCTTCCCAGTTGCCATTCTTTATCCACAGATAAACACTTTTATTAATTTCCAGTATGAATAGGCATTCTGAATTTTTAAAATATAACCAATAGAAAATGTAATAGAAAATGTCAATATATATTCTAATTTGCTCCATCTTTTAAACACATAGAATTCTATAAAATGGTTTTGCACAGTGCTTTTTTTCACTTAATAGACCTTTGAAAGCTTTTCTCATGTAGTGCTGTTATGGACTAAATATTGTGTCTTTCCTCCACTTTCCCTAAACCCCCATGTGATCATATTTGCAGGTGAAGCTTTTGGGTTGCAATTATGTTTAGATGAGGTCATTAGGTTGGAACCTCCATAATCGGATGGTGTCCTTATAAGAAGAGGAGAAGACTAGCACTCTCTCTGTCTTTCCATCATATGAGAATATAACTAAAAGGTGGCTATTTCCAAGTCAAGAAGATGGCCTTTGCCAAGAACTACATCCCTACTGGTACCTTGATCTTGACTTCCCAGTCTGCAGAACTGTGAGAAATAAATGTCTGTTGTTTAAGCTGCCTAGTCTATGGCAATTTGTCATAGCAGCCCAAGTGGACTAAGACAGTGCATAGAGAGATACCTTATTATTTCTTATAACTACATAATATTCTATTGCAAGGATATACATTTAGAAAACTAATGCCCTTTGATGAAAATCCGGGTTGTTTCCAATTTTTTGTTGTTGTAAGAATGCTGCAGAGGATAACCACATATGTACATCACTTCCCATAATTAGTAACCCAGTTCAAAGTTTACATGCATTTTTAATTTTGTTAGTACAAATTTGCATTGACTTGTTATTTTACATTATTGTGAAATGACGAGACTCTTGCTCAGCTGTGTGGTGGGAATGCTCCATCCCGCTCTTGTCTAGAACCCGTTCTTCATTGATTGTTCTGACTCCAAGGCATGTGTTCTTTCTCTTTAGTTCCCACAATGTGTTTCAGAATAAACTGTGTCAGGATGATCACATTATTTATCATGATTTTATAGTGACTGTAAAAAATTCACAATCCCTTGATTTGCTGCTTATCAGTTACATTCAGTTGTATTTTTGTGACTAAAGCTGCTGGTGTTGCTAGATTACTAAGGAAAACATACATGCAAAGTTACAACGTAAAAAGATTTTTATTCTCCAGTTAGGCTGGAAAATACCTGCTATAAAATTAAGCCTTCTTTCTTTCTTTTAATGGTACTCTTTCTTTGCACTATTTCTCTCTGTCCTTGAAAAAAGGGGTTCACTTGGAGTAGAAGGAGAAAAAAGACGGACAAGTTCAGTACTATCTAATTAATTTCCCATGTTTTGAAAAAGGGATTGGCCCTCTCTTCTCTTAAAAACAATCGTGTTGGCATTTAAGCATGCTTTTTTGAACTGTTTATGTACTCTAGGTGGAGACCATCCCTATTTTGTTATCTCTTGAAAAGGAATGATAGGAACTTGCACAAATGCAGAAGATGGAGCCTCAACTATTCCTTGCCTATGTGTAGGGCTGACTCTAGATTTACTCATTATCTTAAAGAAATGCCAGCTTCATCTTCTTTGTACTCCCTGTGGAAAAGAACTAGAAATGGTTATGTATGCTGGAAATAACACTGCAGATAACCAGTAAATCCAAATATGTTATCAACTCTGTTATATCTTCGATAATATATCATCTTGCTTTCTCTGAAGTTTAAGATAATAGGCCCTTTTCATCCCATTCCTATCATTTCCATCTTTGGAAGCACCTCTGAAGAGAGTAAAAAAGGCAGAAGGGGAGCTGTATGCCAGGAGAATAGAACTTACTGTACAGAAATTAAAAGTGTGATGGAATCTCTTGAAGGAACAGAACAGAATGCAAAGGATTCTTGTGTGACTTTAACTTGAGCAAATGACAATGCTATAGAATTTAAATAATCAACAGTATTTCAAGAAATGCTACAGAAATGTAAAGTGCCAAAATATCTCAGAAGCTATGTTAGATTTGTATTCTTCTCAAATAGTTTTGGATTTTGGTGTGAGCGAGTAAGGAGATATTTAGGGCTAGAGAATAAGCAGAGCAATAAATTCCCTCCTACTGTTTTTAGTTAAAGTGAATATGTTTTATTCATTTATTATAATCTCTTCAATGAAGAATTCTTAATTGGAATCACTTTTATATCCCTTTTGTGCTCATATATTGAGTTAGTTTATTGGTTTGTTGACTTGAAAGAAATATTGGTTAAGAGCAGTGACTCTGGAGCTGGAGTCTGATTTTGAATTTTGGCTTCCCCATTTATTAACTAGTTGTCTCACATAAGCCCTGACTTCTCAGAGGCATAATTTCTCCCTTGGTAAAACAGATATAAAGATACTTTAAAAGGTCATTGTAAGGATTAAATGAGATAATATATGTTAAACATTCAACAGAGATTTCTGGCAGCTAATAATTTTTTAAAAAATTATAGCAAAAATTAAAAGAACAAAATTATTTTCCATTCCAGGATAGATGCACTAATTGAATATGAGGAAATATACTTTAAGGTGATTATTTAAGCAAACAGAGAAAGACAATTATCATATGATCTCCCTGATATGAGGAAGTTGAGAGGCAACATGGGGGTTAGGGGGCTAGGAAAGGAATAAATGAAACAAGATAGAATCAGGAGGGAGACAAACCATAAGAGACTCTTAATCTCACAAAACAAACTAAGTGTTGGGGGGGATAGGGGAGGGAGAGGGTGGTGGGGTTATGGACATTGGGGAGGGTATGTTCTATGGTGAGTGCTGTGAAGTGTGTAAATCTGGCAATTCACACAGACCTGTACCGCTGGGGCTGATAAAACATGTGTTAATAAAAAATTTTTTTAAAAAGATGATTGCTTAAGAAAACAATTCAATATATGGCAAAGCTTTATGGAAGCATACATATAGTGTGTGTATATATATACACACACACACATATACATACACAAACACAGATACATATATGCATATACACAAAGTAATGGACAAAAAGAACTTTAGGTAGCAAGAAATGAATGTGCTTAATCCATTTACATATGTTTTACAATTACTTATTCTAATATTTGTATCTGTTTCTGTATTAGCACATTCCAGAAGAATAAGCAATGTTTCTAGGACTGCTTATTCAGAAAACACATCTGCATGTACTTTAAGAATCCACTGGGGTTCTAGGCTCCCCATAGTATAATGCTGTTGAGTATAACTTAGGCTGGAAATCTTTAAGGGATAGCATTATAACACATCCCGTGACTTCATGCATTATCTGGCTGGCATTGTTCCCAGTGGGGCAAGAGAGACATACACCAACATGACTGTCGAAACAAGTGAAGATGAATCATCTGAAACTATTTTAAAGAACAGGATTAGTGAGGACAGCCTACTAATTTTCATTTAAGTGTTTTGTAATATCACTTGATATTAGACCGTCTGTTCAGGAACATACCACCTGCAAATTCTATTTCTTTATTAAATCCAAAAAGTCTAACTTTCAGAGTAGATGACAGAGAGCTAAAAGGAAATGGGGAAAAGTAAAAACTTATAAAGAAGTTTTAAATGAGATGACTGAAATTATCCAGAGAATCATTTTTATCATCGGTAAATATGCTTTTCACCCTTTCCTCTTGATTCACATAAATTTAATAAAGAGAGTAAAAAAACGTGTGCTGGCCTGCATTTTATTATGTCATAACTTTTGCATGGTACCGCTTCTCTGTTTCTCACTTCATCAGAGCTGTTTTTCATTTGATTGGACCTCCTCAGCTGTGACAGTGTCGGAAAAAAGCATCTGTACTTGTGCAATCATCTACTGAAAGCTATTCTGTTTCCATGTAACTATACGTCTCTTTGAGACCAAATGGGAGATGGTTAATGTTAATAAATAAGCAGTTTCTGCATAAATAAAGACCAGGCCCTGAAATCTACAGACTTGATTAATTATTTTTTTTTCTGTGCCAAGCCAAATGGACTCATAAAACAAGCGATAAAGCTGTGAATTGTACACTTAGTTACAAAAGCATTCAGCATAAATATGGTTTCTATTTGTAAATACAAATATTATAGTGCTGTGGGATTCAACCTTAATCCATTACAATAGAGAAAAATACAAATATATGACCCTTGTGCATAGAGCATGTTTGTGCCAAAGTACCGGAGCAATGGATAGTATATTTGTCTTTGTTTTGGACGCCAAAAATATGCTTCAAAGGTCTGGAAGATGTGACCAGCTCACCTCCTTTCTGGCCTCTCACTGTTCCTCACAAACTTTAATATTTAATCTGATCAAATGGGGATATTACATGGTGATTTTCATTCTAGCTGTGTATAGTTGCATGCATTTAAGAATATGGTCTTTAAAAAAATACTGGTACTCATTTTTTAATAAGATTGCTTCATACTTCTGTAAGTGTAGAAACTGAGGACTGTAATAAAGGAAGAGCAATGTTAGCTTTTATTTTTCTATTGCTATGAGGATAATTTTTACTACTGTTTGAATAATTTGTACAAATAATTCTTTTGCTGCAATTTTTCTCATTTGTTACAAGACCATAAATTCATGACTGACCACAATAACAATTGGTTCTCCTAGGTTGGATTTGGATGCCACAAATTCACCATTTCTCTTTAAGATCCAATAGTTGGAGAACTCAAGTTGGGAGGAAGGAAAACCCTGTTTAAATATAAATAGCTTTGACAATCATCTGGGATAGTTAAAAGGATTATGAGAAACACATGAAAGGTAATAGATACTTTTTTCTTGACAATAGAGTTCAAAGTTTCTTCAGTTCTGAATGTTCTACTTTACAAAGAAAATATAAATTAAAAAGATAAATTATTGTATTTGATTTGTGGCCTTGTTTCCATTTAACAACAAAACTACTTTGTGATGATAAGATCCTGGTAAACTATTGTCTTCTTTTTAAAAATATACTACTTTTTTACTAACAGAATATTTGGAAAAATTGGTACTTCAAGAATACCCATTTATAATTAACATGAAAATATAATACAAAAATAAACTATGCCTTAAGGAATATGAAGTCCCTATGAAGAACCCCCAGATGTCCTGCTAGACTTCAGTTGGCTCCACTGGCAATTGCCTTCTGACCAATCTATATTTTAATACCTATTATGTTCAACTGTCCCCCTCTGATCTGAATCTAGTATCCATGATCCACTGTGCAAATATTTGTATATTGATCCCAGAAAAGGAGGGTTGTGACCAAGACCACTTCTGCTCTAGTATATATTTTTCATGCCTAAACTGAAAATTGAATTCAATTTTAAAATTAAGTAGTACCTGTTCTGTGAAGTTCTCTTCAATTTTTTAATTCTGTCTCAACCCTAAATTTAGATCTTCCTCCCTCTGTAATCCTATTACCTTTTAGGTAGATGCACACTTCCATTAGAGACAAAATCATACTTTAATGTATGCCCTGATTTTGCTTATCACCTCTTCTGTTTGGTCTATAAGATACAGAAAATGTCTTTCGATCGAATGCTTGTTAAATTAAAAAAAAAAAACTAATATGTGATGAGTAATTAATTAATTCAAAGTACTTAGAAAATTTATTTTGAAATTCTGGATTACAGATAAATTACTGATTTGATATACTCTTTTTCACTCTGCCTGAACCTGTTTTCAAGCCCATCATCTAAAATGTTTTGATAGTAGAATGAGGAATATAATTTAGTTCAGCTAGCCATTTAACTATGAAACCATATTACTTATGCAGTTAAGTGTTTCCAAATTCTGAGGGAATTAAATACATTTTTAAGAAAAGCATGTGAAGCCAGAAGTAAATAATGAAAAATTATTCATAAGAAGTTTCTATGAACACAAGGTATCTTAAATATTTTGGAGACTCTTTGAATGGCATATTCAAATCATTGGAAGTTTAAAATCCAAGCGTTCTCTTGCTACTTCAAGTCTTTTTTTTTTTTTAATAAAGAGAGTAATAAACAGGTAAAAGCAAATACATGCATTATGAAATGTTTTGATTTCGGTAATTAATACTTTATGTGTTCTCTTGTGTTTTATTTTTGTTGAGAAGAGAAATTTACATATTTATCTTCCTATTATATATATTTTGTAAGTGAAATAATGCTTTTATTAACCATTAATTAGTGTATACGAACTTGCTACATTGACCTTTAGTCCCCACAAAGGGTCTAAAAGAAACAGGGGTATAAGCCACTTAGGTGTCATAAAATCCCCAAATTAAAAAGATATGCTTGTTGTTTTCTATTGCTACAGCCAACTCATTCCCTTGAATGTTAAATAGTACACTGTCTCCTTTTAGTCTTTGTTCATGCCTTTACAATCATTGCAGCTATTTTAATATCAATGGTATTATAGTTGCCCCTAAAACTGAGCTTATTTCTGTCAATTGGGCTTAAAACATTTTAAGACTCCATACAATATATACACTTTAAGAAATGAACCATCAAATGTTATTCATGTTTGGCTAAAGTGATAGGACTAGCTCTCATATTAGTTTAAGTTAAAAAGGAGATTCATAAGAAAAATGCCAGGGTGGACCACTAAAGAAGATAACAGGAACCAAGACAGCCTAGATATTAGAAGCTCTCTACTTCTAATCAGTGCTTCTTTCTGTGTGTTAGGGCTGCTGGGAATTCTGATGTCTTGGAATTTGATTTTCATGATCAGAAAGGAAAGAGATTCTTAGCATCTCTAGCAGAACAATCCTGGGGAATTACTCTGATTGGCTTCCTGAACACTTATACCCATCCCTGGATAGATCGGTATAGCCAGAACTAAAGTAAATTATGAATGATCCAGCCTTGAACTCATGATGACCTCTGTAATCAAGATATAGGATTTTTTAAAAAAGATTTTACTTATTTATTTATTTGACAGAGAGATAGATCACAAGTAGGCAGAGAGGCAGGCAGAAAGAGAAAGGGAAGCAGGCTCCCTGCTGAGCAGAAAGCCCAATGCGGGACTTGATCCCAGGACCCTGGGACCATGTCCTGAGCTGAAGGCAGAGGCTTTAACCCACTGAGCCACCCAGCCACCCTAGGGTTGTTTTTCTTTTTTTTAAAGGATGGTGATGGCAATGCCAGGCCAATAATAGCAATTGCTGCTACAAAGAGAACTCAGTAATTTTTATTTCATTAACCTTTATTGCCTCATTCTGTAATGTCTTTGAGATTACAGAAAAATAGACCTATATTAGTGTCAAATATTTGTAATGGTGTTATTAATTTAAAGGTGGAAATATTTTGTCTGTAAAGCAGTTAAGTATTTTCTCTAGCTAGGGATTATTATATATATAAAAAAAACCAGTATTGAGGCCAGATGTTAAAGTGAAATTTTAATTGAAATATTAGATGTAATGGGCTATGAAATTCTAAAGTGAGATGCCAGACCAAGAAGAACATTTTCAAAGGAAATGTCTGTAAATGGGCTTCTTGACATTAAAAATCTCTTACTCTCATTGGGAATATAAATAACAAAGAGCAGAGAGGGAGTGGAGATTAGTGAACAGGATTTTTTTTTTTTTTTAAACAAAATTAGGATTCCCTCTTCATTTAAAGTCAAGCGAGGATTTCTAACAGGATTACTCAGAGACTGAACTATGGCCTGGGAGTTAGGGAGTCACAGAAACGTAGAGGTAAGGGAACAGCTAGCTACAATGGGAGTGGATGTAGCTCCTCTGTTGGGATTGTCCTGCTATGCTTATGTGGGAAAAGGATGCCCAAGTGATTTGTGCTCATCATATATGGTTGAGATAGAGAATTTTCATAAGATGTTTATTAGGTAGTATACAAACAGGTCCACGAAAGGTAAACAAGCCTCAAAAGGAGAAGCTAGAGGTGAATCGCCAAACTCAATCTGGCAGAGAAGGAGTAAGCAACCACAGAAGTGGAGTGCATTTACCCTTGTCCAGAGAATGGCAGATCAGAGACCACCTCAAAAGGGAGGAGGGTAGAGTAGGGCATTCCAAACAAATATAAAAGTTCCCCAGAAGAGAAAGTGTTAGCTTTAACCATCTGCCAGCTCTTCAGAGATAGAAGGAAACTTCAGACAATGGCAGTCAGGTAAGAATTTCCTTGCTCCAGCTCATCTCTTGTTCTTCCTCTCAGAGTAGCTTTAGAGGGAAGCTTTAATAACCACAGTTAGCAAGATAGTGGTATAGGACTGAAAGCCTGAGGAGAAGAGTGAGAGAGAAAAAGACAACATGAGTACCTCTCACCACTTTTTTTTTTAAAGATTTTATTTATTTATTTGATATAGATAACAAATAGGCAGACAGGCAGGCAGAGAGAGAGAGGAGGAAGCAGGCTTCTCGACATGCTAAGTACTAAAGACTAAGATTAAGTACCAAGTACTAAGTACTAAAGACTGACTAAGTACTAAGACTCGACATGCTAAGTACTAAATCTGGGCTTTGAAACCCTGAGTGATCATGTTATTTTTTTTCTTTTTAAATCTGTAAGTGAGAACAGTTATGGGGCTACTTTTGTTTTATTCCAGAGTAAAAGTGAAGAGCTCTTATCACTGAATAAATTTCGAAAGGAAAGTAGATAGGGGAAGAAAAGTGTATTTCTGATTATAATCTTTGAGTTTTTTTTTTTTCTTTCTTGCTTGCTTGCTACATTTTTCTTTTTCTTTATTAAGCGGATGTACTCCCTCAGCTACATTATCAGGTTCTTAGGCTATACCTAACCAAACAATTCTTGTGAGGTGGTAGAACTTCTATTTTATCAAGTCTGATATATAGAAATTCTGTGTACGGCATTATTTGTACCTGTGTGCATATATATTTTGTGTTCTTTATCATTTAATTCATCTGATGTCCCAATACAATATTAATTACAGGAACACCTTTGTTGAACTTAAAAATTATTTGAGAGTCAGATTCATATTATAAAAGCAATAGAGAAAAATCAACCACTAATTAGAGTTTGGAAAATACATTTTTACAGATTAAAATGAAAAACAATATGCCATTTAAATGTTTTAATTGGTTTCAGTTTTACAACTGCAAACCAGATGGTTTCTTTTCAAGTAGTTTACAATGTCTTTGCCGAATAACTGAATTACCAAACCAGCTGTTATTATTAACATTTACCTAAACAGAAAAACATGTCTGCTATTTGTTTGCTAAAAAAGTACCTGCTTTGCAAAAGTTTGGCAAACAAACCATGACTCCATTCTGGATAGCATATATTTTAATAAAATAGAGAGCAGAGATAAATAGAGATGCACATATTAACTTATATCTTAAAAAAAATGCTAATTTAAAAATTTACCTTATTTACCAGGTGTCAGAACCACGCAATCTCTTGCGGATTCTTTCAATTGTGTGATTCTATAATTGTAAAACTATTTACATTTTTAATGTGAAGAGACTGTTTTTAGACTTGTTTTAAAACTCTGTTAATAATTCCCTTTAACTGCTTGTTAAAATATTATATTTTGGAAACACTAGTCCTAGCAGAAATTTGTTTCTGATGTAAGCTGAGGCTTTCTAACTCTAAACTGTGAGCAAATGTAAACTTGTAGATACCAATTGTAGTTGGAGTGTTGAATGCACAATCAATTCTCTTTAGAGTGCATTAAGGAAAAAGACAGTTATGGGGAAGGAATAGTGAAGAATGCTCTTTCTATTCTTTAACCAAAAAGATAAATTATCAGGGAAAATTCTGACTATAAAAATGACATTATACACATTGTATTACAGTCATTTTCCACTCAGAATTTTCCTTGAAATTTATGGCTTTGGTGAAAGGACTGAAAGCTAATTTTTGTCTCATGACTCTATGGCTGGGCATTGTTACTGGGTTTAGCTTAACTGATCAAAGCAGGACTCTCCCAGACCTCTATCTCTCAGCAGTTGGAGGCTCGGAGGGGGCCAGTTGGTGCAGGATGGTCAACACAGTGATGACTCAGCTTTGCTCCTGCTATTCCTCATATTTCCCCAACAAACTAGGTCCGGCATCTTCTCATGATTCTGGTAAGGAGCAAGACGTCAAGTCACAGTGCACAAGAATTTTTCTCACCTCCGGTTGTGTCATGTTTGATAACATTTCTTTGGCCAATGCAAGTGCTGTAGTTGATCCCGGAGTCAGAGTGGGAAAGAATGCCCTGACTTTGATCAGAAGCATAAAAAGTGGAGCCACCAATGCAATCAAACAAATACCCAATCATATAGGTGTACACTAGCATTCCTGGTTATGATGTATCATAATTTACATACTCATTTCCCTACTTATGGATATTCAATTTATTCTAATCCTTTTTTTTTTTTTGCAATTACAATCAATGCTGCAATAAAACTCTTTGTACATACAGCTTTATGCACAGGTATGAATATTTTTAAAATTTTGAACATAGAAAAATATGTCCTCACCACTGAGATAAAATAGTTTTCCATATTTTGTCATACTTGTTTCAATCTTTGTGAATATCTCGTTTTTAGTTTGAAGAAACAGCAACAGCTGAAGCCCCATTGTTTATCCATCCCTCCATTTCCAGAGGCAACCACTACCCTGAAGTTGCTCTGTGCAATTCCAGTATGTGCTATACATGTATGTAAAACTATACTGCTTGCTTTACATTTGAACATTTTTATATCAGTGTTCTCATACCACATGTAAGTTTCTACAGCCCTATTTTTATCCAACATTAAGTTTTTGAGATTTAGCCATATTAATGCATGCAGATTTACTTTAATAATTTTTTTAACAGCTCTAGGCATCATTCCATTGCATGAGTAAGCCAGTTATTGTGAGGTAGTTGTATTTTTCCAAATTTTTTTTGTTGCAGAGTGCTCAGTGACCACCCTTATACATGTTTCTTTGCATATGTATGTGAAAGTTGTCAAGGACAGAAACCCAGAATAATTTTTGTCTGGTAGGGGCACCTCGGTGTCTCAGTGGGTTAAGTGCCTGCCTTCGGCTTAGGTCATGATCTTGGGGTCTTGGGATCGAGCCCCACATTGGGCTCCCTGCTCAGCTAGCTCCCTGCTGCCTTTCTCTCTGTGCTCGCTCATTCTCACTTTTGCTCTCTTTCAAGTAAAAAAATAAAAAGCATTAAAAAGGGTGAATACCCAACTTTTGTAGCAACATGGACAGGACTGGAAGAGATGATGCTGAGTGAAATAAGTCAAGCAGAGAGAGTCAATTATCATATGGTTTCACTTATTTATTTGTGGAGCATAATAAATATGGAGGACAAGGGGTGTTAGAGAGGAGAAGGGAGTTGGGGTAAATTGGAAGGGGAGGTGAATCATGAGAGACTATGGATTCTGAAAAACAATCTGAGGGGTTTGAAGTGGCGGGGGGGTGCGCGGTTGGGGTACCAGGTGGTGGGTATTATAGAGGGCACAGATTGCATGGAGCACTGTGTGTGGTGAAAAAATAATGAATACTGTTTTTCTGAAAATAAATAAAGCAATTTAACAAAAAAAAGCATTAAAATATTTCTGTTTAGAAGTATTAGTAGAGTATGTGCATTTTAAAAAAATTTTTTATTTTTTATAAACATATATTTTTATCCCCAGGGGTACAGGTCTGTGAATCACCAGGTTTACACACTTCACAGCACTCACCAAAGCACAAACCCTCCCCATTGTCCATAATCCCACCCCCCTTCTCCCAAACCCCCTCCCCCCAGCAACCCTCAGTTTGTTTTGTGAGATTAAGAGTCACTTATGGTTTGTCTCCCTCCCAATCCCATCTTGTTTCATTTATTCTTCTCCTACCCACTTAAGCCCCCATGTTACATCACCACTTCCTCATATCAGGGAGATCATATGATAGTTGTCTTTCTCTGCTTGACTTATTTCGCTAAGCATGATACGCTCTAGTTCCATCCATGTTGTCGCAAATGGCAAGATTTCATTTCTTTTGATGGCTGCACAGTATTCCATTGTGTATATATACCACATCTTCTTGATCCATTCATCTGTTGATGGACATCTAGGTTCTTTCCATAGTTTGGCTATTGTGGACATTGCTGCTATAAACATTCGGGTGCATGTGCCCCTTTGGATCACTATGTTTATATCTTTAGGGTAAATACCCAATAGTGCAATTGCTGGGTCATAGGGCAGTTCTATTTTCAACATTTTGAGGAACCTCCATGCTGTTTTCCAGAGTGGCTGCACCAGCTTGCATTCCCACCAACAGTGTAGGAGGGTTCCCCTTTCTCCGCATCCTCGCCAGCATCTGTCATTGCCTGACTTGTTGATTTTAGCCATTCTGACTGGTGTGAGGTGATATCTCATTGTGGTTTTGATTTGTATTTCCCTGATGCCGAGTGATATGGAGCACTTTTTCATGTGTCTGTTGGCCATCTGGATGTCTTCTTTGCAGAAATGTCTGTTCATGTCCTCTGCCCATTTCTTGATTGGATTATTTGTTTTTTGGGTGTTGAGTTTGCTAAGTTCTTTATAGATTCTGGACACTAGTCCTTTATCTGATATGTCGTTTGCAAATATCTTCTCCCATTCTGTCAGTTGTCTTTTGATTTTGTTAACTGTTTCCTTTGCTGTGCAAAAGCTTTTGATCTTGATGAAATCCCAATAGTTCATTTTTGCCCTTGCTTCCCTTGCCTTTGGCGTTGTTCCTAGGAAGATGCTGCTGCGGCTGAGGTCGAAGAGGTTGCTGCCTGTGTTCTCCTCAAGGATTTTGATGGACTCCTTTCTCACATTGAGGTCCTTCATCCATTTTGAGTCTATTTTTGTGTGTGGTGTAAGGAAATGGTCCAATTTCATTTTTCTGCATGTGGCTGTCCAATTTTCCCAGCACCATTTATTGAAGAGGCTGTCTTTTTTCCATTGGACATTCTTTCCTGCTTTGTCGAAGATTAGTTGACTGTAGAGTTGAGGGTCTATTTCTGGGCTCTCTATTCTGTTCCATTGATCTATGTGTCTGTTTTTGTGCCAGTATCATGCTGTCTTGATGATGACAGCTTTGTAATAGAGCTTGAAGTCCGGAATTGTGATGCCACCAACTTTGGCATCTTTTTCAATATCCCTTTGGCTATTCGAGGTCTTTTCTGGTTCCATGTAAATTTTAGAATTATTTGTTCCATTTCTTTGAAAAAGATGGGTGGTACTTTGATAGGAATTGCATTAAATGTGTAGATTGCTTTAGGTAGCATAGACATTTTCACAATATTTATTCTTTCAATCCAGGAGCATGGAACATTTTTCCATTTCTTTGTGTCTTCCTCAATTTCTTTCATGAGTACTTTATAGTTTTTTGAGTATAGATTCTGTGTCTCTTTGGTTAGGTTTATTCCTAGGTATTTTATGGTTTTGGGTGCAATTGTAAATGGGATTGACTCCTTGATTTCTCTTTCTTCTGTCTTGCTGTTGGTGTAGAGAAATGCAACTGATTTCTGTGCATTGATTTTATATCCTGAGTATGTGCATTTTTTTGCTTTTTTTACAGTCTCATCAAGAATGTATAACTGATTTGCTTTTCCTCACATATCACAAAACTTTGATATTATCTAATCTAATAGTTTATGTCAATCTGATGATTCTGAAATTGTATTTCATCATTACTTAAATTTATACTCCCATGATTTTAAGCATATTTTCATTTGTTTATTTTGTATTCCAGTTTCTATCCTGTTTCTTTACTTTTTCATGTAAATTTTTGGATTTACTTGTTAGGTTCCATAAAAATCCTATGGATTGAAACTGCATTAATTTTATAGATTAATTTTGGAAGACACTGTCATATTTTTATTATTCATGATTACTATTCATAAACATTTTATAGCACGTATTTAAGACTTTTATATGCCTTTGAATAATATTTTACTATATTTTGTAAATGTTATACTTTATTTATTAGATTTATTCTCAGGAAATTTATGATTCTTGTTACTATTGTAGATGATATCTTTTTTAAAATAGATTTTTCAGTGTGTCTGGGTGGCTCAGCCCATTAAGCATCTGCCTTCAGCTCAGGTGGTTATCCCAGGGTCCTGGGATGGAGCCCCACATCTGGCTGCCTGCTGGACAAGGAGCCTGCTTCTTCCTCTCCCTCTGCTGCTCCCCCTGCTTGTACTCTCTCGCTTTCGGTAAAATAGATAAGTCAAATCTTAAAAAAATACATTTTTCTGTTTGTTGCTCAAGTATATTGATCGCCATTGGTTTTATGTACTGAGCTCATGTCAAAAAAACTTGCTAATGTCTTTTATTTAATGAAATTATCTGCAGATTTTCACAATTTTTTTTTTGTTTTTGATAGTGACAGTTTTCTTTCTTCATTTCCAAATGCTTCTACTTCCTATTTTTTATACCCTTTACCTTATTTAACTGTAAAGAGCTTCCAATATAATGCTGCATTATAAGGCATTGCTTTTCATGTTCTGATTGCTTATCATGTTTCAAAATTGAGTTTGTTATCTGCAGTGGATTTTGAGAGATAACATTCATCATGGAGAGGCGGTTCCTTCTATTCCTAGTTTGCTAGTGGTTTTATTAAGTTATACATGTGTGATGAATTTGTATCATAATTGTTTACTTCTGTTGACATATTCATATGATTTTTTCCCCCTCCTTTAAAGTCACTGTGGTGAATTTACATTAGTAACCGTAGAGAGCAAGATGGAGTCACTCATGTCAAGCAGGGGCCTGTGTGTCAAGCAATGACTCCAGCAGTTAAGTCCAGACCCCCACCAGCTGACCATACCCCAGAACTGATAACAAGTAGAAGCAGAGGAGATCTGCAGGGGCCTAAGACTGATTAAATCCCTTTAAAAAGAGAGGATTTTTGCAGCAAACTCTGACTCCTGCTCAGACACTGACTCTATGTCTGACTACTTCAAAAAGGCGGCTGTCGCCAAGCTCTGCCCAGCTGATCTCCTGACAGAACCGAGATCCTTCACTGCTTGATCACAACAAGCAGTAAGTGCCCAGAGCCCACCGGGATGGGACCAAGGCCTTATCTCAACCATGTGCCCACCAAACTGACTTTAGGTTTGGTTCTTCAGCTTCCTCTTCCCCGAGTTATCTTGTGTAACTCGTCTTGTGTTCTGCTTTGTGTGCTGTTGTAAGAAGTCAAGTTAATCATGTGGTGAAACATCCCTGAGTTTGGAATCCTGAATCTGCTTTCTAATTATGTTAACCCTCCTTTATGACTGAATGAAGCTGACACTATGGAAGGACACAGCTCATGGGTATGCCTTCATAGGGTTCTTGTGACAGTAGCTGTTACAAAGTTAATCATCTTATATTCCTGGGTTAAATCTATTAATATGTTGCTAAATTTTTTTTGCTAAGATTTTTATTTAGAATTTTCTATTTAGCCCATAAGTAAGAGCCTCTTTTATTTTTCTTTCTTTTATTGTCCTTATCTAGATTTATGTTAAAATTTTACTCTCATCATAAAAGAATGTGAAGAACTTTGCCTGTCATCTCTTCTTCCTCTGAAGATCTCTATGTCTTAGGTTTTCTGCAATTTCACTACAGTGCATTTGTTGTATATTAATTCTTTTTTTTTCCCCCCTGCTTGTACTTCAAGGAGTCTGAGATTTTTATCTTCTGTCAACTCTGGAAAATTCCAAGCCATTCAAAAAAGTATTGCCTCTTCCTTAACCTTTCTGTTCCCTTGATATGGAATCATCTTTATGTCAGACATTCTCATTCTATCCTCAACATCTCTTACTTCTCTTTAGGAATTTCTATAATTTTATATCTCTGTTCCACATTGTAGATAGTTTGTTAGATTTATTTTCCAGTTTAGTAATCCTCTCTTTAGTTTTTATGCATTTACTCACTTTAAGAATACTGATTCTCCTTCAAAATTTTGTTCTACTATCTCATACACTTGTGGGTAATAATGCTGCTGTTTATACATTCTGCTTTTGAATAATTCTGTTTTCTTTTGGATATTTTTTGGTGGATGTTATATCTTCTATTCTTTTTCTTAATCCTTTCATATTTTAATATTCACATTTAATAAAATATAAAGTTATCCAATATTTCTACTTTCCTTCCCCCAAACAGAAGAATATCGCACTATTTTCATTCTGATTATTCTTCCTCCTATCTCAAATGTCA
Organism: Mustela putorius furo; assembly: GCF_011764305.1. Taxonomy (NCBI): domain Eukaryota; kingdom Metazoa; phylum Chordata; class Mammalia; order Carnivora; family Mustelidae; genus Mustela; species Mustela putorius. The sequence goes on along the minus strand of NW_025422015.1, from coordinate 27,000,534 downwards.
TTGTTGTTTAGGATTTAACTCCCACCAAAGTCTCCCAAATTGAATATTATTATTACCCAATGTTTGTTTGGACTTACTCACTTGTATACTTATCCGAATTTTTCTTTCTGGTTTTAACTTCTTTCTTCCTGAAAGACATTCTTTAGACATTGTCTCTGTGAAAGCTGTTGATGGTAATGATCATTTTTTGTTTGTCTGAAAATGTCTTTTATATTGCCCTCAATGATAGGTTAGTTATAAAATTCTGTGTTGAGTCTTATTAGCTGCAGTGCTTTGAAGTTGTTACATCACTATCTTTTGGCTTCTATCGATACTATAGTAAATTATATTCTCAGCTTATTTTTCTTCTTTTGAAGGCTGTGGTTAATCTCTAGATGCATTTACCATATTTCCTTTGTCAGTGGTATCCAATTCCTAACATGTTTCTAGGTCTGGATTTTATTTATCCTGCTTGAGATGTATAATGTTGCTTGAAAGTAAAAATTCAGTTCTGGAAAATCCTAGCCATTATGTTTTGAATATTCCTTTTCTTCCATTCTATCTACTCTCTCCTCCTGAACTCCTATTTTTTTCTTCCATATTTAAAAAATTTTCATATTTTCCATCACTTAGTAATTTCCTCAGTTTACAAGTCACCACTTTCCTATTTTGCCACACCCAATGCCTTAATTAATTATTTAATTTTAAATAATACTCTTAAAATTTATTAATATTTGACTTTATTTTTGAAAAAATATGGATGGCTTGATTTTTGTGATGAGTTGCTTTCTAATTAAAAAAATTTGAACATTTATTTTATATACTATAGTCCATCATGTCTTTATCAGATATTTTGAGGATCAGATGTCTATTATTTCCCTCATGCTCGCTTCTGCTGGTTAGTTTCTTCACATGTTCCTTAATTTTGCATTAGAAATTTATGTATAGAGGTAGATTGGTAGAGAAAATAGAAGCTTGGATGTTGGAGGATATTATAAGGATACTGTTTTCATCACCGGTTCTGTAATCAAATGCAAAAGTGTTCTTTTAAAACACATCTTTTCAAGGTCTCTGGCTGGCTCAGTCAGTAGAGCATGCGACTCTTGATTCCAGTGTCATGAGTTCAAACCCTTCATTGGGTGTGGAGACTGATTAAAAAAGCAAAAACCAAAAACCCCCCATATCTTTATATTTGCATATTATTATGATAATTGAACTAATCATAGAATTTGATGATTAGTTTTTGGTTGGAAAACATCTTACAGAACATAATAACAAATTATAATAGGAGCAGTAATATAAACAGAAAATTGTTCATATCTCATGCAGTGTGATGACAGCTTTACAAGACTCACACAATCATTATTTCCTGCCAAAATAGGAAGGCAGCCAAAACTATACTATATAGTTATATACTATATAGGCAAATGTATACTATAGTCATAATATTAGGTATTTCCCCCTTTTCAAATCATATAATTCATGGTTAAAGAGATTAGCCATTTTCTAAGGTCTCAAAGCTAAATTATAGACATGTACTCAGATTCTAGTTTATTTGACTTTAAAATCCATTCTAATCTCTATTTATATTGACTCTCAATAAAACCTCATGTATCAAAAGCTGCCAGTTATTATACATCCCTTGGTTTTTAGTTGGGCACACTGTAGTCCAAATACGAATAGCATTTTCTACTCTGATTTATGTTTTGGTGTCATCATGTATCGGAATTCTTTTCAAAGTAATAGAAGTGATGTGATATGTGTAGTTTTCAGATACTGACCTTAAAGAAAGGGGCCATGTACTTCCCTTCTGCTTCCTCTTTTGTTCTTGCTAGAACACAGATGTGCCCACAGAAGATCAAGTTTAAGGATATGACCATGTTAAAAAATGGATTTTCAATAAGGAGTAAGAAAATTTTGTGATTGTCATTGCCAGTTTCATAATACTAAAAATCTAGCTTAAGTCAGTGTTTAAAATATAAACCATTTGACTGGTATTGATGAAAATTTCAAGTGAATTACTTTTTCCATTTTATTAACTTATTCTTCTAGTAGAGATGCAATCTTACTACATTAAAAAAATAGGAAGTTACAGAGAAAAAAATCACCTATAAAATTAATACCTTTTCAATCACATTTTGTGATTTTTCTTATGACCATTTTTTATAAACTTTATTTTTAACAAAAGATGTATAAACTAAATCACCAATGATAGAATTTTTTGATTTTTTTTCATTTACCATTATAAAGCTACATTCTTACATATTTTCACCTGGTGATTAAATCATGCTCTAAGTGAATGCATGGCAGATCAAGGACAGACTATGTTTACTTAACTACACATTTTATGTTGTTCCCAGGTTTTGCTGTGATAAACTTCATCTCATCTCCACTGGAGGTAAATTTCACAAGATTACCACTGTTTCTCCCTTATCTTTTCTGTAAAAGAGGATAATAATAGTACTTATCTCTGGAGTTCTAGAGAAGATTAGACATGTGCAGGTGTGGTTGATATCTAGAGCAGTCTGGGCACATGGTAAACATTCACAGAAGTATAGTTATTTTTATCGTATTTTTTTTTATAATGGGTTAAGATGTTGAACAAGCCAGACTTGATGAAGTGTAGGCAGAAATGAACTTTCTTCTTCTTCTTTTCTTCAAACTTGTTCTTTTCTTTCTTTCTTTCTTTTTTTTTAGATTGAACTTTCAGGACTTAACTGTCTTCAGGTGATAAACTCAAAACCCCTGTATTTAGATGGTTAAAAGTTTAGTCTATTCTTATAATTACCTACCTTTTAAATTCAGTCCAGAGAAATAATAAAAACTTTAAACTTTTACCCAACTTAAAACTTTTCTCTTCCAGTTCTTGTACCTGATCCCAACTGAGAAACCTGAAGTAGAAGGAGGGAGGAGTCTTATTTTTTTCACTTTATCCTAATAAAAGTTGCTGAATAATTAATTATGTTGAAATTTTCTGTATTTGCTTAAAAATTCTTCCCTCCCCCCTGGAAAAATGTGGCTGTTTTAGGGATAGAAGAAAAAAGTTTTACCTGGAAAGAAATAATTAGTTTCTTCTACTTTTATTGACAACTGGCCAACTGATGTCATGTTATTTTCTCACAGAATCCTTAATAATTTTTCTAAGGAAAGTGGTGCCAATTTGAAAACTCTTTAGAGTACCTAGGTTAAGAGGAAAAAAATACTGATGATTTGATGTGGGCCTATTACCAGTTGAGGACAATTTTTAAATTACAGTATTTCTCTTTTGCCCTGCTCTATTCCAAATAATGTTCTAGTAGCAATTGTTCTCCATAGTGTAAAAAAAAAAAGTTACAGAAAAATTGTTTGCAATGTAGCTTTTGCTCCTTATTCCCAGTTGATATTTCCTAACAAAGTTCATTTGTTTTGGAATACTATGTCCTGTTTCAAAGCCATCTTTCAGTCATGGAAAACACATAAAAAAGGCCAAGGTTTCTGGGATTCCTAACAAGGAATTATTTCAAAGCCAATATCCATCATCAACACTGAAACATAGATTTGTGTCCCTATAACCACTCCATATTCCATATGAAAAATGGGATAATCAGTGAGGGGAAGACGATTAGGAAAGATGCTCTTAGTTGAGCCAAACTTTTGAAACATGAATATTAATTAAGGGATGCACAAGTAAGCTGAAAGTTTCCAAAGCTTCTGGAATAATTTGTCTTACAAACCACTCTGTTCATGAAAAACTGAAATGGTGCAGGTTCCAAAATTTTCTGAAATTCTTTATCTTATAAATGATGGAAGAAGCCATGACAGAGGTATTTTAAATTTATAAAAAGTTTTGTCATATGTGCTGCCTCTGGCAGATTAAAATTTTTATTTTATTTTATTTTATTTTATTTTATTTATTCAAGTTTTTACTTAAGTTCTAGTTAACATATAGTGTAGTATTGGCTTCAGGAATAGAATTTCATGATTTCTCACTTACATATAAGATCCTGTGCTCATCAAAGTGCTCTCCTTAATACCCATCATCCATATAGCCCATTCCTCACCCAGTTCCCTCCATCAACCATCAGTTTGTTCACTATAGTTGAGTCTCTTTTTTTTTTATTAAATTTTTAAAAAATTTTTTATTTTTTTATTCCCAGGGGTACAGGTCTGTGAACCGCCAGGTTTACACACTTCACAGCACTCACCAAAGCACATACCCTCCCCAATGTCCATAACCCCACCCCCCTTCTCCCAACCCCCCTCCCTCCATATAGTTGAGTCTCTTATGGCTTGCTTCTCTCTCTCTCTCTTTCACTCTCTTTTTTCCCTTTCCACATGTTCATCTCTTTTGCTTCTTAAATTCCACATGTTAGGGAAATCATATGGTATTTGTCTTTTTCTGACTGATTTATTTTGCTTGACATAATACAGTCTAGCTCTATACACATCATGGCAAATAGCAATATTTCATTCTTTTTGATGGCTGAGTAATATTCCTATATATGTAGCAATATATCTATACCTCTATCTATCTATCTATCTAATCTATCTGTCTATCTATCTACCAATATACCACTTCTTCTTTATACATTAATCTGTAGATGGACATTTAGGCTCTTTCCATAGTTTGGTTACTGTTGATAATGCTGCTAAAAACATTGGGGTACATGTATAATACATGTAGAATCTGTATTTTTGTATCCTTTGGGTAAATACCTAGTAGTGCAATTGCTGGGTCATAGGGTAGTTCTATTTTTAACATTCCGAGAAACCTCCATACCATTTTCCAGAGTGCCTCACCAGTTTGCATTCCCATCAGCAGTGTAAGAGAATTCCTCTTCTCCACATCTTTGCCAATATGTGTTGTACTCTATGTTGTTAATTTTAGCCATTCTAACATTTGTAAGGTGGTATCTCATCTTGGTTTTGATTTGCATTTCCCTGATGTTGAGCATTTTTTCATGTGCCTGTTGGCCAGCTTTGGAAAAATGTCTATTCATGTCTTCTGCCCATTTCTTAACTGAATTATTTATTTTTGAGGTGTTGAGTTTGATGAATTCTTTACAGATTCTAGATACTAGCCCCTTATCTGATATATCATTTGCAAATATTTTCTCCCATTCTGTAGGTTATCTTTTGGTTTTGTCAACTGTTTGCTGTGCAGAAGTTTTTATCTTGATGATGTCCCAACAGTTCATTTTTGCTTTTTTTTGTTTCCTTTGTCTCTGGCAATGTGTCTAGTAAGAAGTTGCTACTGACCTCTTTGCTGAGGTCAAAGAGATTGCTGCCTGTATTCTCCTCTAGAATTTTGATGGTTTCCTGTCTTACAATTAGGTCCTCCATCCATTTTGAATTTATTTTTGTACATGGTGTAAGAAAGTGGTCCACTTTCATTCTTCTGCATGCTGTCCAGTTTTCCCAACACCATTTTTTGAAGAGATTGTCATTTTTCATTTGGATATTCTTTCCTGCTTTGCCAAAGATTAATCATTATGACAATAACCCAATTTTCTTAATGTTCTAATAAAACAATGTGTCAAACTTTTTGCAAATTAAGATTCTACCTACACAGTGTTAACTATTATTAACACTTTCATAATGCTTTGTTAACAAGCACAAAAGCACAAATCAGAAAAAATCTTTTAAGCCATTCATTTCATTTTAAATGATCCAAAAATGTTAATTCATATGAAAACATTACCTAGTAACATATTCCATTTATGTGCATTAGTTCAATATATGAAAAACAAAATCAAATCATTTTCCAAGATGGTGTCAAATACCAGAAAGTATTATCAATTATTCTTTAAAGTTTTTAAATGTAGCTTTCTTAGAGAAATATGTTAATAAAATTTATTCAGTAAACATGTTAGCTAAAATATGAAATATGTCATCATTTCTTTTTTAAAGTATGTTTATTGTAGAATATTGGACATTTAAAATAAAAAAATATCATCCATATGCCCATTATCTAAAAACTAAATTCATATTTTGGTATATTTCTTCTCAGTGTAGTGTCTGGGTGCATGGACACACATTTTTTTTTTAAGATTTTATTTATTAATTTGACAGAGAGAAATCACAAGTAGACAGAGAGGCAGCCAGAGAGAGAAAGGGAAGCAGGCTCCCTGCTGAGCAGAGAGCTTGATGAGGGACTCGATCCCAGGACCCTGAGATCATGACCTGAGCCGAAGGCAGCGGCTTAACCCACTGAGCCACCCAGACGCCCCAGACACACATGATTTTTAATATTCTTGGGGTCATACTATATTTAACGTGGTATACACATATTTTTCTCCCACTTGACATTAACATCACCTTCTTCTAGGCTTAAGTCTTTCATCAGTGTCATTTTTAATATGGCTACAATAATGGTTAACTGAATGAATGTATGTGCCCAAATTTCCACATTAGATAATGTTTTTTATTATGTTATGTTAGATATTTTTACCTGTACCCCTGGGGATAAAAATATATGTTTATAAAAAAATAAAAAATTAAAAAAAATATTTTTAAAATCTCTGTGCATAAAATGGATTTTATATTTAAGATAATTTTTGTAGGCTAGATCCTGAAAAAAATGCATCCCTATTTAAAAAAGAATCTTAACAGACATCAAAAGATGTCACCAACAAAAAAGGCAAAGATTCTCAAAATTTATATTTATATTTATTTCTCACTTATTAGAATAGAATGACAGGAGTGTAAATCTCTCAGTAATTTTCTTTGAACAAGTTTTATTTTTGTAAATGTCAAAGTAAGCAGCAGTAGCATGAGGGCTTTGTGCTTTTCAAATCAGGGCAAAATTTACCTTAAAAAACTAGTTGGATTTTCTTTGAACAAGTTTTATTTTTGTAAATGTCAAAGTAAGCAGCAGTAGCATGAGGGCTTTGTGCTTTTCAAATCAGGGCAAAATTTACCTTAAAAAACTAGTTGGGATAAAGAAGGGGATGTATTTTTCCTTCTAGTGTCACTGCTAACTCCTGTCCAGATCTTGCTGTTTCTATTTGGATGTCCTTTACTATCCCTGGATTTGGACTTAGGGCTGTCATCACTCAAGACACTTTCAGTTTTGGGAGAAGATTCTAGTTTTGTGGGTAGGGTTCCAATAGCTGCCTTGTGATTCTTCACCCATTGAATCAAAGGAACTTACTTACTGAAAAACCATAAAAGAAAAGAAGAATGTTTTGAAAATTTAGGTTGTGATGAAATTTTCCAATGTTTTACTCTGTGAAGGTGAAAGTCTATAAAAAAATAAAACTTTTTAAAGGAAAGCAATTGAGCAGAATTTAAAACTTCCCTTTTATTTAGACATAAACTTTTTTATTTTGGGTCACTCAAGCTCTCTGATCATTTAATTTCATGTGCAATAGAAATAATAACACCCCATACCAGCCCCCTACCATAGTTTTGTCAAGATCAAATAAGATAATCTCTAGAGAAATGCTTCACTACAGGGATAAATACAATTATTACCATAATACTCTACTTAACTATTGTTTCAAATGTGCAAAAATTAAAATAAAAGTGTTCTCATTGTAGAAAGTATGGAAAATTCAGGTAAGTTGAAAATCCTTTTTAATCCTGTTCCCTGGCTTCCACATGACCTACAAAAATGTCAGAGAATTACTTTTTAGTTTGCTTTAACTGCACTGTCTGATATGGTAGCTACTAGTGACATGTGGCTAGTAAATGTAAATGTAAATGACATTTAAATAAAATTAAAAAAAAAATTGATATTGTTAGTCACACTAGCTATATTTCAAATGCTCAGTGGTCACATATTGCTACTGTATTGGTCAGAACAGATATAGACCATATCTATCACTGAAGAATGTTCTATTGAACAGTTCTACTCTAGAATCAAGTCCAGGAAGAGATCATATAGTAAACAGAATAATGCTCTCCCTCCCCCTAAGGATAGCCATGTTATAATCTCTAGAATCTGAAAATGTTACCTTACTTGGTAAAAGAGGCTTTATAGATGTGATTAAGTTAAGGGTCTCACGATAAGAAGATTATCCTAGATTATCTGGGTAGGCCCAATGTGATAACAGGGGTTCTTAGAAGAAGTCTGGCAGATCAAAGTCTGAAAAAGATGTGCTGATCAAAACAGAAAGTAGACTGATGTACTTTGAAGATGGAGAAAAGATCCTTGAGTCAAAGAATGGAAAAGGCTTCTAGAAGTTAAAAAAGTCAAGGAAACAGACACTCTGCTATAGCTCCCAGAAGGAAAGCAGTGCTGCTGACCCTGTGATTTTAGGATTTCAGACTGGCAATCTGAAAGATGGTAAGTTTGTACTGTTTGCAGCCATTAAATTGGTGGTAATTTGTTACAGCAATGCTAGTATACTAACACATACAACCATAGGTATTTCCATTCCCCTCTTAATGAATATCAACTGTCTCCAATTATTTCTATAATAAATAATGCTACAGTAACATTTTTCTATATGTAGAAGCAAATATTATACTGTGAAACATGCTAGAGAGAAAAATAAACCACAGGGTTAGAATGTTCATCTCAGTAGAGATATGTGTAGTGTTATGTTGGTAAATGTTTAACAACTTTCTTTCCAGAAAACAAAAACAAGAACCCCTGATTTGTGTATTTGCCAATTCCAGTGGTGTAAATATTTTTAGTTGCCAACAAAATGTTCCTGAACACAATGCTTAGAAGATAAGTCAGCTTTTGCACACTGTTGGACCTGTGTATGTGTATGTGCACCTATGTGTGTCTAGGTATATACGTGTATACATGTGTGGCATTTCTATATTAAATAGGTCTCTCTGATACTTGTTGGAGCAGAGACTTGAAGGAAGTGATGGAGACATTTATGCAAATAAATGAGGAAAAAATATTTTTAGCAGAGAGAACAGTAAGTGGATGATGGATGAGTGTTTGGTGTATTTGGTGGATTTCAGGTGTATCTGAAGGCTATCAAGTATGCTAATATAGCTGGAGAAGAGTGAATTCCTTAATTGTGGGAGATAAGGTCAAAGGGTTCATTGTGTATTTTTAAGTGTGTTTGTACTTGGCAGGCAGGTAAGGCTTCAAAAGTTATTGTAGGAAATTTTATTTTGATGGAAATGGAAGGGGTTTGAGGAGTGATATAATCTGAGTTAAACGTGCCTCTTCTGTTGAGGATAAAGAGAAACAGGCTGAGGCACAGTCAGGAGGGTGTTTGCAATAATCCAAGTGAGAAATGATGGTGACTTGGCCAAAAGTGATCAGAGACTGTAAATAGAGCTGACAAAATTTGATGAAAGATTGAGTGTGAGGTGAGAAAAAGAGGGGAGCCAAGGATGATTCCAAGATTTTGGCTTGAGTAATTGGAAAAATGGAAGTACCATCAGCTGTAATAGGGAAAGTTGGTGTAAGGAGCAGGTTTGGGAAATAGGGGTCAATGAAGAGCTAATTTTGGATATGTTAAATTTAAGATGATTTAAAATTCCAGTCCAGTAGAGAACTGGATATGCGCATCTGATTAGGGAAGAGAATTAGCTGGAGATGGCTAGAGAGCTGAGGAGAAATGCAAGGGAATATTCTAATAATGGACAATGGACCACAGGAGGGAGAATGAGTACAGAAGGGCTGGCGGCCTGGTAAAGATAGAAAGAAACTGCTATTCCATCTAAGTGACATCTAAGAATTATTGGATTTGGAACATCGGAAGGAATGCTTTGAAAAGACAGATGAGGTTGAAGAGTGAGACAACTAATTGAGAATATGGAAGGGTATGGTGTTTGGTAGCGACAAACCGTAGTGTATAACTGCAGGTGTGAGTGGCTGATAGGGTGAAAGATGCCACTGGCAGAGACGAGGTCTTCAAAATGGGAGACCAGATGGTGGAAGGATCATCGGTGTGGATACTGAAATCACAATAATTACTACAGGTGTAGTATTAGAGATAATTACAGTGAACATCACAGTGATCTCAGAGTTGTCCTCAAACTAGCAGCGCCAACATGACCTATTTGTTAGAAATGCAAATTCTCAAGTCCCATACGTATGAACCCCTGCCCAGTGGTGCTTCTTCTGATCACAGTGAAGTTTAGGGACTACTCGCAGGGATAGCACAGAAGATAGAAAAGTTAATTGTTTGGAGAAATAGCAAGAATTTCAAAGAGGTAGCATTAAACTATATCTGAAGTAATTGCAAGATTAAGTGCAGGAACTTAACATGAAAGGGAGCAGCATTTGTTAAACAACAACAACAACAACAACACAATAACAAAAAAGCTAGAATCATGAAAAGACCTCAAGTAAGATGAAGTGAAATTGCGTAAAAGTGTAAATTGTTAGCTATTAATATTGGAAAGTCATGCCCTCCTAGGAAGGCACTGAATCTTTAGGAATCCTGATAAAATATCACAATCTTCTATGCATCTACTTCTTAGTCCCCCGGTATTAGGCTCAGTATATAGAATAAGTGTAACTGCCTTGGCATACCAACATTTCCCACAGTTTCTCAACAGACCTGTGAAACACAGGAGAGACACAGGAGAACTGTACCAAAGCGCAGGTACACTACACATAGCGATTAAAGGAAGCCTCGACCTTTAAGGACGTCACAGAACGCCTACCCAGAGTGTTTCCGCGAACAGCCGGCACTCCAGGGGCGGGGCTTGCACCCTGTTGACGTCACTCGCTAGCGCCCGGCGCGCAGTTTCGGCGGCTGATTCAAACGTTTGGGCCGGAGTTTTGCGGCCTGAAGAAGCAGCGTAGCGGCTGAGTGGTTCCTGCTGTTCACTCCAGGGTGAATTCCTGTGCAGCCCCCGGAGGATCTCGGAAGCTAAGGAGGCTGGTGCCTGAGGGAGAGAATGGCGTTCTCGACCACAGTCTTCCAGAGAAAGTATATAAAACGGAAGGCTCCCCGGGGCTTTCTTAAGCGCGTCTTCAAGCGACAGAAGCCTCACCTTCGTCTAGAGACAAGTAGCGACTTACTGGTGAGATTCCGTCCCTTCTTTGGCTGGGGATGGAGCAAGAGGGAGATAGAGGAAATAAGCCCCAGCTTTTATTTCGTCACCCCTAGCGAGTCCAGCTCCGTCAGGCCTACGTGTAAGGCGTTTCCTGCGATGACGAGGCAGGTTTGTCCTCGCCGGACCCGTCAGTTCATATTCCTGACGCTGAGTTGCCTGGGGTCCTCCTCTGAAATGTAGGCATCCGGACCTTTTTTACGGATCATCATTTTAGCCACATCATCTTAAGAGGGGAATACTAACGTTCGCTTCCTGCTTAGGGCTTTTCCGGGGCATCGTCAGGTACTGCGCTTAGTGTACTTGCGAAAGATACAGTTAAAGAAAAAAGTAAATTTTGGAATTCAGGCAGGGTCCTATTTATTGAACGACTGTAAAAGACATTACTGGCAGGCCTTTTACGTGTGTGCCTCCTTTGCCTTTCTCCCTTTTTTTGCGTTGTTAACCAAACACATTTCCCTATTTTCTGCACTGTAGCTTACTTATTAAAGAGCCCTGATTCAAGTTTACTTGTAAGGGGTGTGCTTTCAACTGTGAATGCATTTTCCTAGACGAACAGAGCAGCTGTTAGTTGAGTATTCAAGGCAAACCACCAAGACTTTATTTATCTGACTCAGAATTCCTGCAGCATAAAGCTCACTTAATAGCCATAGCCAAACCACTGTATATTTCTGTGTTGAAATAAATTCGGAGTTTTTATGTGTAGTGCCTGGAACCTATGTTTCTCTAGCAGAATAAACACTCTTTCCCTAGGTTTAAACCATAAGAGGCACCTCCTCCCTTTTGTCAGAACAGATTTTTGAATAAAGGAGCCATTTATAAGTTGGCACCTAATTTCCAGGACGTCAAGGTAAAGAATTGTTGGTAGCCAGGGCACAGGGCCTCTAGAATGTCTTCAAATGCATCCTCCATCTGTTCTTAAACTGCACTGGGTTTTTCCACCTCTCTTCTCTACAGTCTCCCCAAGTTCACTACCGCCTTCCCATCTGTTGCCTGCAAGTGCAGCATTTCTCTTTTTGCTACACTACTATAGAATTGTCTTTACTTTTCCGTTATTTGGTCTCTGAAGCCAAAGCAGCTTTCCTGCAAGAGTAGCTCTTCTACTGTCTCCTGCCCTTCTTTTCTTAGACCCTGAAAGGAAAGACAATATAGTTGATCCTTGAACAACCCTTGAATGACACCTCTAACCTGCCACAGTTGAAAATCCATGTATAACTTTTGGCTTCCCAAGAACATAACTGATAGCTCATTGTTGACCAGAGCCTTACTGATAACATAAAACAGTTGTTAAACATGTTTTGTAAATATATACTGTATTCTTACAATAGCATAAGATAGAGAAAAGAAAATGTTAAGAAAATCATAAGAAAGAGAAAAATGCATTTACAGTACTGTATTTATTTTAAAAAAATGTTTTCAAGGGTCAACCTGTACCTACTGTTTTGAATGCCTCACCCAATGGTGATAAAGTTAACATAAGTGAACTGGATAAGTGAAATTGATCTGCAGAACATTATCAGGAATTTATTCTGGAGAGTTTTCATTGGAGCTTGGGTTCTAAATGGGGAGGAAGTGTACCTGCTCAGGAATATCTAGGAGAGTAACAGCTGGTGCAGATTGTTTGGCAGAAATTTCTCAAGTAGAGTCCTCCCACATCATACCTGTCTGCCTCAAAGTGACCCATGGATATCTGGGCTCTCTCGTAGAGTGGGATTGGGATTCATGGTGTGGGAAAAAGGAGTTGGGGTGTGGTAGGGTAAAGGAAGTTCTTTCTGTTGGCATCTATTCCTAGGTTGTATGCTTGTCTTTGGCTTGCACTGGTTCTCTCACTGTCTTGTATATGGCATGCATCACCCTGGTTTCTTTGATTATGGCTTTCTGCTTATGGTTTTCTTCTTACCTTTGACACTTCGAAATCTTACCCAACAAGTGTCCCACATCATCCATAAACTTCTCTACAATTAGGGCATTCTGTTTTGATCTCTTTTTTCTGAACTTTGATAGCAATATAAGAATTACATCATACAATTAAACTATTGAGACTCTGACACTATTCTGTAAGTTTCATATGTCGTTTTTTCTCCCAGTGTAGTATGCAGCTTCTTGAGAGGAAGGAACCATATAGATCTCCTTTTTGTGTCTCTCATTATCTTTAATACAAAGCTAATTTACTTTTATGCTGTCTTTTGGTATGTTGTATTTCTTCTGCCTGAAGATTACCTCATCGTACTCCACTTAGTAGACTCCAATTTCAAAATCCAGTTCAAATGCTAGCCACTTCCTGAGTCTTCCTTAATTTTAGGACCAACTTTCTCTATTGTCACACATTTGTCATTAATTTCATATGGGTTTGGTTCCCTCATTGGATGGAAACTTTGAATTGGAGTTATTTTGTATTTCTAATGTTCGGCGTTATGAGTATACAAATAATGTTGGGAATGTATTGTAACTAATGTGGATTTATTATTATTTCTCATACTTTACTCTTAATTTTTTTGTGTTATTTCATAGTTCTTTTGCACCAGTTTTTTTGCTTTATTGTATGCTTTATTTGGTTGTATATCCCCAGTACTGGGGAGCACATCTGTTAATCTGTATAAATTGTTCAGCTTTCTCATGGCTCAGTGGGTTTTCAGATTTCTCACTGAGGAAATCTCTGGATGCTTACGATTTATGTAAAATTCAAAAGTCCTATGATGAAGAGAGGGGGAAATCAGACTGGCTCAGTGTTTTGATCAATTTACCAAATTGACTGTTAAGGAATGGACATTTCTTTGTAAATTATGTTTTGATTTACCTTTCAAGCAAGGTGATTTTTTTTTTCAGGTAAATTTTTGTTGGAATGGGCTTTTTCAAGTTTGAATGTCTAGCTGAATACTTTAAAATTTGTTTTTGTTTTGACTATTTTAATTTAAACCTTAGTGCAGGGATGCCCTGGTGGCTCAGATGATTGAGCTTCCAACTCTTGATTTCGGCTCAGGCTGTGATCTCAGGGTCATGAGGTCAGGCCACTCTTAAGGCTCTATGCTCAAAAGGGAGTCTGCTTGAGATTCTCTCCTGCCTCTCTCTGCCCTCCCACAAGCTCTCTCTCTAAAATAAATCTTAAAACCAAACCAAACCAAACCCAAAGAACCTCAGTACATTTGAGTGGCACCACTCAATTTTTAACTATTTTATGGGGAGAGGATTAGGTTGCTTAAAAAAATTCTGTGACAGAGTAATATTAATTTGTCTCAGTACCTATGGCTCATGCTTATGAAGAGGAAAAGACTTTCCATGTCAATTAATAGGGTGAACCAAGTCTCAAAACAGTGCGGTTTTTTTGTTTTTTCCCTTTTCATTTTTGCTTTTCATTTTTTCAAAATTGAAGTATAGTTGATGCATAACATAGTGATTCAACAAGTTTGTATGGTGTGCTCATTCATCACAAGTGTAGCTACCACTACCATACAATGTTGTAACAGTACATTAACTGTATTCCTTAAGCTGTGCCTTTTATTCCTGTGACTTACTCATTCCAATGGCTTATTCATTCTATAACTGGAGGCCAGTATCTCCAACACCTCTAAACCCATTTTTCCCATCCCCCCACGCTTTCACTTCCATTACCCATCAGTTCTCTAAAACAGTGGATGTGGTTTATTTGGGAATGGCTAAAAAATTTTTTTTTTTTGCTTAATTTGGGGAGATATGGAGAAATCTTTTGTTCATGCAATATCTGTTGACTACCTATTATGTATTGTGCATGGACTAGAGATCACTGATGATACAATGTTGGGGAAGGTAAACATAATTCTTATCCTTATATGTCATTGAGGAGGACAGGTGAGAAATTGCTTCATGGTGTATGTAGTATGTGCAGTAGTAGGAAGTTTTGGGTGCATAACTTTACATACTGGGGGCAGTTGGACTTTTCAGAGACGTTTTCAAACTAGTAGGATGTCTATAGGCAAGGTTTTATTTGAATATGGAAAGAAGTTCAAAAGACTTACTATAGAACAGTAAGCTGGAAGATGAAACTGGAAAAGTCTAGTCAAATGGGGTTTAGTATTAAGGAATTTATCTTGGGCATATCTGGAAGCTATTTATCTTTAGAAGTAGGAAATCTAGATTAGTAGGAAATTATGCCATGTTATATACTGTTTTTGCTGCAATAGGAAATGGGATGTCATTGGAAGTTTAAAAAAGAATTGAATATTGATCTATGTGTCTGTTTTTGTGCCAGTACCATACTGTCTTGATGATTACAGCTTTGCAATAGAGCATGAAGTCTGTAATTGTGATGCCACCAACTTTGGTTTTCTTTTACAACATTCCTCTGGCTATTTGGGGTCTTTTCTTGTTTCATATAAATTTTAGGATTATTTGTTCCATTTCTTTGAAGAAAATTGATGGTATTTTGATAGCGATTGCATTAAATGTGTAGATTGCTCTAGGTAGCATAGACATTTTCAGAATATTTGTTCTTCCAATCCATGAGCATGGAACATTTTTCCATTTCTTTGTGTCTTCCTCAATTTCTTTCATGAGTACTTTATAGTTTTCTGGCACATGCACCCAAATGTTTATAGCAGCAATGTCCACAATAGCCAAACTATGGAAAGAACCTAGATGTACATCAACAGATGAATGGATAAAGAATAGATAAAAATATATGTTTATAAAAAATAAAAAATTAAAAAAAAAAAAAAAAAAAAAAGAATATGTGGTATACACACACACACACACACACACACACACAATGGAATACTATGCAGCCATCAAAAAACCCTGAAATCTTGCCATTTGCAACAATGTGGATTGAACTAGAGAGCATTGAACTAGTACTAGAGGGTGCTAGATTGAACTAGTACTAGAGGGTACTAGAGGCTAAGCAAAATAAGTCAGTCAGAGAAAGACAATTATCTTATGATCTCTCTGATATGAGGAATTTGAGAGGCAGGGTGGGGGGTTGTGGTAGGTAGGAGAGGAAAAAATGAAACAAGTTGGGATTGGGAGGGGGACAAACCATAAGAGACTCTCAATCTCAGGAAACAAACTGAGGGTTGCTGGGGAGTTAGGAGGAAGGATAGGATGGCTGGGTTATGGACATTGGGGAAGGTAAGATTGATGATTTACAGACCTATACCCCTGAAGCCAATAATACATTATATGTTAATAAAAAAAAAGAATCGAATAACATGGTATTACATAAAGAGTCAGAATTGGGTGCTTTACCCTAAAGTTCTTGTGAGAATTAAAGGAGACCATGCATCAAGAAAGTACCAAAGGAAGATGTCCTTCTATAGGTTCTTTATCTTATTAAATTTAAATTCCCAAACTCCTATTTTTTCCAGATATCACTCAAACATTCTTAAACATCTATAACCATCCACCAAAGATTTCTGCATAATATTTAAATTTAAAACACTACATTACCTAGTTATTTAATGTTTAGTAAACTGGGGGGAAGTGGTTGTGTGTAGTACTCGTAGTGAATATTAGATGAATATTGTTCTAACTGCAAAGAACGTGTAATATATCAATCACCAATATAGTAAAGATATTTTCTAATTGTACCCAAGTAATTAATATTATTTATCTGCTTATATTATCTATTTTAATTTCTTAAGGGCCTCAAAGATTAATAGTAGATGTAATTATTTTGATATGTTGGATGACAAGTGACTTGACCTTTATACATATACTTTTCACTTCAGGAAGGTTAACATTCCAGTTACTAACATGTTTTTGAATAGATGTTTTAAATTAAATACCTGGTTAAAAAATCTTAAACCCTCTAGAATGAGATGATCAGCCTTATACATTTTTGATGTTTTGCTTTTAAATTTTTTGGGAAATTCCATTATAAATTAAATTAATTAAATTAATTTAATTTCTTAAATTTATTTGGAGTTGGAAGCAAGAATATTTGCTATTTAATAGAGTCCTACCTAAGCTTTGTATTTATGCTTTACAAAATGTTATTGTCTATGGACTTTGGTCAGCCTTATATATAGCCTTGGTTTATGTATTCCTGATACTAAGTCTCTTTTGTATGAAATTTAAATTGGACTTAAATTAAATCAAATCCTGGTTACTTTAAATAAAAATGAATTGACTTAAGCACACTAATAGATAGTTTGGAATTAATAAAATAAAAATTAATAAAATAAAAATTTTGGAATCTTTTAAAAAATCATTATTCAAAGCATGAGTGTTTGAGTTTAAAAATCCTTTTGAGGGTGCGTGGGTGGCTTAGTCAGTTAAAGTGTCTGCCTTTCAGCTCAAGTCATGATCCCAGTGTCCTGGGATCTAGTACCATGTCAGGCTCCATGCTCAGGGGGAGCTTGCTTCTCCCTCTGCCCGCCTCTCCCTCTGTTTGTGCTCTCTCCCTCATTCTCTCTCTCTCTCAAATATAAATAGGTAAAAATCTTTAAAAAAATAAAAATCCTTTTGAATTTTCTCTTAAAGGTACATCTGAATTGTTTACTGTTTGTTCATCGGTTAGCAGAAGAGTCCAGAATGAATGCTTTTGAGAATAAGTATGGAATCATTAAAAAGGAGCATGTACAGGCTGCAGCAAAGGTAAAATCTTCCTTTTCTTGAGCAAGAATTAACTTAAAAAATTATCATCTCGTATATCAGTTCTGTCTGCTTTGGATTCCTTATTTAGCTTTGTTGACTGATGTTTTGCTTCCCCACCCTACCTCAGTTATGCTGGCATCCTGGTATAGTTAACAGCAGAATTGGCCCAGAATGCTAACCAGTTGTCAGCTGCTATTTTCTAGGTACAGGGCAATATAGGCAGCTGCTTATAGCTGGGGATGTGTGGCTTTTTATGTTAATGGGTTTAATTATGGAGATTTTCTTTTTCTATAGTATATATTATGGATTTCTGATGGGAAGATTCATGGCCAATGCTTTATCATTACTTAAGAAGGGAAATGAACGTTTGGCTGTTAAACTGTATGATTTATAGTAGGCTATATACATAGTTGAGAAGGCTTATCACCTTGAAATTTATGAAAACTTCTTGATCATTTTAAGTTTTCCTAATTACTTGTTTTGAGGTGACTTACGATATGTTATAAGTCATAATGACTTATGAATCAAATCATTTATATAAGCAGAGAAAGTTGCTTCTTACTGGTATTTCTATATAATGTAAGAATGATACCTAGGATAGTTTTTTCTAAATATGTCTCCAAGATTATTATTTTCATTTGATGTTAAATGAAATCAAATTTATGGCCCACCACAAAAATTTTGGGGAGTCAGAGAAATTGAATAGTCACAATGTTATATAGAGAGCTTGTTTCTAAAATAATATATAAGAAATTGGCAACCATGGTTGACTGGTGGGTGATGTGGGAGAGATACATATTTTTGACAGTCTACTTTGTGGACTTTTGTTTAATTTTTTTTTAAATTTTGAAATAATTATAGTCTCACAGAAGATGCAAAAATAATAGAGTTCCCATCTGTCTTTTATCCAGTTTTCCACAATGCCATCATCTTTATATAACTATAGTTATGTAAAGTTATGAAAGTTTATGAGAAACAGAGGTAAAGAAATTTGTTGAACTCTGTTTAACTTAACATAGTAAAGATTTGGGTACATAATATACTCACCAAATTTGAGTATGTTGTACTTCTTTTTGTAATGCTCATGCTAACATGTAGAACCAGAGAAGTACAAGTACTGGCCTGGGATATAGACCTATTCGAAGGTCTCTCTATGGAAGCCTAGAAATTGCATGCCCTAGTACTTTTTTAGGGGCTTCAAATTTGCTTGTGTTTCAATATGTTTCTAGACTATTAAAGGCTGTGTAAGTATTTTTTTTTTCTGCAGGTAAAAGTAAGGCTAAGAGCTTGAAGAGTATATGTGTGTATTTTAAATTTAGGGTTTGTTTTTATTATAGGTGTACTTAATAGTTCTTAAAAAAATTTCTGGATATATTCTGGTTTACTGCTTCCGATCTTTTATAGCTAAAGATCTGGTTTTATTTTATTTTCTCAGGGGCTATATGTTTTGAAAATTGTCTACCTAATTTTTTTTTTAGCATATGATGACTAGTCTTTGTCTCTAAATTGATAGAATTCTAGCTCAAATATAAGAAATTTGGTGTTGCAATGGATTTGTATTGCTTTATAGTTGTTAATGCCTGGTTTATAATAGGATTTTGACTTTTGGAAAATTATTTAACTCCCTAGATTACCAAATTGTCTACAAACTTCAAGTTGGGAACCACTAATCTAGGTACTTTTGGCTTACATTTGAAGAAGTTGACATTCAGAAGTTACTATAAGACCAGATTTTGTGAGTTGCTTGTTTCACATTTTTTGAGAGAAGTGGACTAGTTTAGGGGGAAGTCTAGGACCATTTATAAAGTAAAACATTCCAAAATCACCTTCCAAACTGGGTTTTATAAACTCAGACTCTTGCATATTATGCACGTAAGATGATTGAACTTTTTGTCCAGGTGTTCTGTTTTATTTGCCTTGGGTATAATATGAATCTTCATTTTTTTCCCCCCCTCACAGGTAATTCTAAAGAAGAGCAGAGGTTAGAAGTCAAAGAACCCATTTTGAAAATTATATGATGTGTTATTTTAGATGGTAACAGACTGTGAAAGCACTTTTTACGAATCAGCTAAGATTGTTTATTATTAAAATATTGACTAGTTGAGGGATGTGTGTATTTGGTCTTTTTTTTTTTTTACACTGGTACTGGAATATCTCAAAAACATAGGACTATTTAAATGTTTTTTTGACAAATTGTTTCATTCAGTTTCAGTAGCCTCATTTTACTTCACTTTGTTGATATTACAAATGTTTTACATAACAAAAATGACATTTTACATATGAAGTAGTTTGAAGAGATGTGTTAGAATTGTTTATAAGGATTTAGATTTAGTTACAATTAACTATGGAATAAATTTAATTTCTGAAGAAAGACAATGTGCAGTCAATCTAGGTACCAATTTTAACTATTTAATGCTGTCGCAAAAGCAATGCAGTTTTTACTTTACACTATTATTGACCTTTCTCAACTAGAAACATCAGCAAGGTGTTTTCAAAACCTGCTTCTCCTTCCAAGTCAAAAACATAATAGAGCAAACTGATTTATTATTTAATAGGTGGGTGTTTCACTTCCCCTAAGGAATCCTTTAGAAGTTTATTGTGTATTATCTGATAGTTATTTTTATTCCCCAGTGGTTGCATCTTAAATAGTTATAGTACTCAAAACAGGAATTTGATATTCGCACCGTGTAGGTGTAATTCTGTACCATTTTATCATGTGTAGATTTGTGTAATCGCCACTATAGTCAAGATACAGAATTATCACCAGAAATTTCTCCATCATGCTGTCCTTTTATAATTAACACTTAGCCTTCTATGGACACCCCTCCTCTCCAGTTCCTAAGCCCTGGCAACCACTAATCTCTTCTCCAGCTCTATAATTTTATCATTTTAAATGGAATCATACAGGCAATGACTTTTGGGGATTTGTCTCCCCCTTCCCCACTCAGCATAACTTCCTTGAGATCCATCCAAGTTGTTGCGTGTAGCAGTTCCTTTTTATTACTGAGTCATATCCCTTGGTATTTATGTACCACACTTTCTGCAGCTGTCTACCCATTGTAGGGCATTTTGATTATTTCCAGTTTTTGGCTATTATAAATAAAGCTTCTATGAACCAATGTGTACAAGTTTTTATACAGATAAAAGTTTTCATTTCTCTGGGATAAATGCCTGGGAGTGTGATTGCTGGGTTGAATGGTAAGTTTATCTTTACTTTTTAAAAAAGAAATGACCAAACTGTTTTGCAGAATGGCTGTACCATTTATATTCTCATTAGCAATTTATGTGAGATCCAGTTTCTTCACATTCTCATTCTCATAAACATTTGGTATTGTTATTTTTTATTTTAAGCTGCTCTGATGAGAGTGTGTCTCATGGTTTTTTCCATTTCCCAGATGGCTAATGATGTTGCACATAATTTCATATATATTTCTCATCCATTTTTCCTCTTTGGCAAAATGTTTCTTCATTTCTTTTGACTTTTTTATTTGGATTGTTCATTTTTACAATGTTGAATTCTAAGAGTTCATTATTCTAGGTTAGGTCATTTGTCAGATACGGGGTTTGCAAGATATATATATTTTTCCTGTTGTCTTTTACCCTCAACAGGGTCTTGTGAAGATCAACAGTTTTTAATAGATGAAGTCCATCTTAATTGGGTCCCCCCACCCCCTTTTCATGGTATTGGTGTAATGTTTGGGGACTATTAATCAAGTCGTTGGTCCTGAAGATTTGCCCTCTTTCTCTCTCTTCCTTTCTTTTTATTACAAGTTTTATAGTTTGTTTTACATTTAAGTCTGATTTATTTTGAGTCAGTTTTTATATGAGGTATGAGGTCAAGATTTATTTTTTTTGTCTGTGGATATTATTTCAGCTCCATTAGTTTGAAAAATACTATTTCCTCCATTGAAGATCTTTTGCACTTTTGTCACAGATCTGTTAGTCGTACTTGTGGGACTGTTCCTGAATTCTCTGTTCCATTACTTTTTCTCAGTCTCCACCAATAATACATAGTTTTTACTACTGTGGCTATATAATCAGTCTTGAAATCAGATAAAGTGATTCCTCTCACGTGATTCTTGTTCATAATTGTTTTGGCTCATGCTGGCTTCCGCAGCATATATACTAAAATTAGGACCATGCAGAGAAGATTAGCATGGCCCCTGCACAAGGATAACATGCAGATTCTTGTGTTCTGTGTTTTTAAATGGCTATCTGAGACAGACTTAAAAGCTTGTTGAAAACTGGTAAGGAAAAAAATTGTTTTGGCTCTTCTAGTTCCTTTGCCTTTCCATATAAATTTTAGCTTGCCAGAATTTTAACAGGAATTACATTAAACCTGTATATCAATTTGGGCAGAATTGGCATCATGACTTTGTTGAGGTTTCCAATCCATGGGTATAGAATGTCTCTGTTTATTTACATCTTTGATTTCTTCATCAGTGTCTTGTAGATTTCACTTTTTGTCATTTCCTTTTTGTTTAGAGAACTTCCTTTTGTTATTCTTTTAGGGTAGGGCTGCTGGTGATAAATTTTCATTTCCTTCATCTGAGAATGTCTTGATTTCCCCATCATTCCTGAAACATATTTTCACTGGATAGATAATTCTGGTTTGACGGTTCTTTGTACTTGAAAAATGTTTTATCATTTCCTTTTGGCTTCCATACTCCTTGATGGGAAAAAAAATCTGTAATTAGTGTATTGTTTCTCTGGCTACTTTCAAGATTTTTGTGTTAGTCTTTGTTTAGGTTTGATATGATGTGCTGTGCAATGGATGTCTTTGCATATATCCCGTTTGGAGATTACACTATGAATCTGGTTTTTGTTTGTTTGTTTGCTTTGTTTTTGCCAAATTTGGGAAATTTTCAGTCATTACTTTTTTGAATACCTTTTAGCCCCATCTGTCTTCACTTCTGGGTCTCTAATGACATAAATGGCAGATTTTTTTTTTTTTTTAAGTTCCATAAATTCCTGAGGCCCTTTTTGGGGGGGGGGTATATTTTCTCATCGATTAGGAAATTTCTATGTTCTGTCTTCTAGTTCACTGGTTATTTCTTCTGTTTCACTATTCTGTTGTCTCATTTTTTTCCCAGTTATTAAACTTTTTAGTTCTAAACTTCCATTTGCTTTTGCTTTATAACTTCTGTATATTTGCTGAGGCTTCTTTTTTTTCATTAAGTGTGTTTGTAATTACTCAAGAACTTTTATGATGGGTGCTTTGAAATCTTTGATAATTCCAAAATCTGTACCATTTTGGTGTTGAAATTTGTTTTTTATCATGAAATTTGCATCTTGATTCTTGGTATTATGCGTGATATTTTTTACTGAAACTTGGATGTTATAAGACTGGATCTTATTTAAATCTTTTGCTATCACAGGACTTTTCGGGCACCAATCTAGTGGATAAAACATGGTACTGCCTTGTTACTGCTGGTGAGATAGAAGTCCAAGTTCTCTACTTAGGCTCTGTTGATGGCCAGTAAAGGAAGGAGCTGTCTCTTATTATTGCTGGGCAAAGGGTGGGAGCTTAGGCTCCCCACTAAGTCTTTGCTGATACCATCCTGGTTGGGAGAGGGAGGAGTCACCTTATCACTGCTATTTGCGTGTATTCCGCTGATGTTGTAGGAAGGTAGTCATGTTACACTTGAGCATTGGTGAAAAGTCCCAACTTGACTAGTCTCCAATACTACGCAATGGGGAAGTTATAAGAGGTGTTTCTTTCTTTCTTTCTTTTTTTTTTTTACTGCAGCGTAAGTATGAAATACCAGATTTCTTATGAGGTCTTCACTGACTGTGAGGGTATACCCTTATTACTGCTGAGTGGTAACAGTTCTGCCTTTCCAGGTTTCTGATCCCTGCCCAACAACAAGAGGATGAAATTCCTTCTCACTGCTAGTTCTTTGAAGATGAAATTCTGGGCTCAGGATGAAATTACTACCTCCTCACTTGGTCTTCGACACCACCCCGATAGCAGGATTTAGAAAGCTACATTATGTCTCTGTAAAAATAAAAGTCTAGGCTGTCTACTTGATGGTTGCTGAAGGGGGTGGGGAATGGAGGCTGCAGTTTTTATCTGTGCTATTTGGATGGAACAGATTGGTTATTGTCTAAAATTTTCTGTTTTGCTAGGATACCCCTTGTTTTTTGGTTAGAGAAGGTAGATTTTTTGGAGGGTTTTTCAGTTTTCCCCCTCATCTGTGCTTATTGGTGTTTCTGAGTTGCCTCCTTCTCTAATAATCCAGTCTAGGATAGAACTGGAGAGAAAACCCAGGGTACTCCTCACTGTTTTTGTTTGTTTTTAGGCCTCAAGTTTCTAGGTAGTCTGCTGTTTTCTCTCTACTTTTCAGAGTCTCATATATAGAATTTATATCTATAGAGATTATATGGAATTTATGTCCATATATATGGAGTTTATCATATACTGTGTACATCCATTCTAGTGACCTAATCCTCTGTATAATTTATTTAATTTCTTTAGAGAAAAATCTGTATCTCCACACTTCCTCCCCTCCCCCCGGGATAAAGTTTTGGAGAATGAACTATCCCACACATAGATCATTAGTGAATCATTTTGTTATTGCCCTATCTTACTCTTCTTCCATTGTACATGACTGTCTGGACTCAGGAGAAGCCCCAGAGTTCCGCCTGGCCAGGTTAGCTGCAGCATCTTCTCTTGTTACCTGTGACTTCCTTGACTCTACCTCAGTATTCTTTGCATCTAGAAGTTTCTTGAACTCTCTTGAATATCTGTATCTTATCTCTTCAATTTTGGCTTATATCCTTTAATGTTTTCTAATTTTAATGGATTCTGAGTAGAGAAAGTCTGTGTGTGTGTGTGCGTGTGTGTGTTGAACAGAAAACTTCATGAATTCTTTATTTATGTTGAATGTAATACAAAGCATTAATGTGCAAAGATTTCAACATCTTATTTGCTTGTAAATACACATTTTAATATAAAATTATGTGTAAAGATAAATTATAGATAAATATTAAGATTTTCCATGAGAATGTCTAAGTTTGAAAACACATGCAACTAGAATATGTAATTGATGCTGAAGAGTTCTGTAAATACATATAATATCAATCTTATTTTTCATTTGACTTCACTTTAAGAGCTAGATTAGGGAATTTTTGGACCCAGGAAACTAGAACTAATATATTTAGAGTTAATATTTATGTTACTTTAAAAACAAGTTTTCGCTTATGTTTGCTTTGGGAGTACACATATTAAAATTAGAACAATACAGAGAAGATGAGTATGGTCCCACTCAAGGATGATATGCAAACTCATGAATCATTAGATATTTTAAGAAATGAGATTTTCTCATCCTTCCTATTTCTTATATAGTGACAGATGAACATCATAATGCAGTTAGGCCCACTACCACATCCTAAAAAGACTTTAAAATAATTTGGACTTATTTTTACATTCTTTATATTAGGTTTCTATTTGAAATTTTTTTCACCTCACCCTAACCTTCAAGTATGAAAACTAAGAGTGGGCTAAGATTAAGCTTCTCCAATTGAAGAGCAAAATAGTAAGTATTCTCATTGGGTGTTTGGAAAAACTTGGGGGTTTTTGCCCCCATCATTGCAGACCATAATATTGCTAACCACCAGGAAAATACAAGACCAGAAGAGGTGTGTGTACAGCCTGGGGAGTGCGATGGGATGAGGGAAGTTGGTAGAAGTAAGAGTAGAGGTAATGATGGTGTCTATGTGGGTTTAGCATCTCTTCTGAGAGGCTTTTGTTATAGGTAGAAATTTTGCTATGTTGGTAAACTATGTAACTTCAACATGTTAATGAGAGTTAGAGATTGAAGAAAGGCAGAATCAAGACACAATGAAGAGGGAAGTTGGTAGAAGTAAGAGTAGAGGTAATGATGGTGTCTATGTGGGTTTAGCATCTCTTCTGAGAGGCTTTTGTTATAGGTAGAAATTTTGCTATGTTGGTAAACTATGTAACTTCAACATGTTAATGAGAGAGATTGAAGAAAGCCAGAATCAAGACACAATGAAGACAGAAGAATAGTAGGGGAAATTTATTGGCTTGTCTAATATATCTTGAAGTAGTTATATGCCACCCATCCCTCACACGTGAGTTAGAAACAATGAAGAGAATCTAGGATATGAGTTCCAGCAGAGGTAGGGAAAAAACTAATTTTAGACTAAGTGATTGTGTTTTGCATGTTGAGGAGGGCCTGTGAGACCTTAAAACAAGTAATTTAAGTGTCGGCTCAGTTTCCTCATCTGTAATGTAGGAACTTGTTTTTGGCCATGTACTCTCTCTCCTTCCCACTGTATCCCTTAAACACTTTTAGGCCTTGATTGCTGAACATGAAGGTGGTATAGTACCTAAGGATGGATGTTTAGTTGTCCTTCTCTTTGGTATTTGAATCTTGACATTCAGTATGGAGATGGCTGGAGATGAGTTTTATGATGCCATGTTCCCTAGATAAGTGATTTTCAAGCTTTATTAAGCTTCAGAATCACTTGGAGGGCTTAAAGTATAGATTGCTGTGTTTAATCTCTTCCAATTTCTGAATCAGTAGATCTAGGGTAGAACTGAGAATCTATTTCTATCAAGTTCCCAGGTGATGCTAATTTTGCTCATCTAGAGACTACACTTTTGAGAACAATTGCACTGGATCAAAGTTTTATAAATCTCTATTGGAATATAAGCACACATGTGCCTATTGTCTATGACTGCTTTCATGATAACATTATGGTACAGTTGATTAGTTGCAGTAAATACTATATGTCTTGCAAGTCTAAAATATTTACTATCTAGTGCTCTTTTTAGAGCTTATATATTTGAGAGAGAAAGAGCATAAGTCAGGGGAGGGGCACAAGGATAAGCAGACTCCCTGCACAGCAGGGAGCCCCAGGGCCTATCTGGAATGCTCCGATGATGACCTGAGTCTTAAGATGACGTTTAACCAACTGATCCACCCAGGCGCCCCTTACATTCTGGTTCTTTACAGAAAGTTTGACCCTGTTTGACATCATTCTTTTCTTAATTTGGCTATATTGCTTAAACTAGATTTGCCAAACTGCAGATTACTAATCCAGAGGCTGCTTTTCTTGCTAGTTGTGTTTCTATGGTTGCCCAAATATATTAGGTTCAAATCTACCCATCTTGTTCATTTAACAAACACTTGGCAGTTGTCTTTCTCCGATTGACTTATTTCAGTAAGCATAATACTCTCTAGTTCCATCCACGTCGTTGCAATTGGCAAGATTTCATTTCTTTTGATGGCTGCATAGTATTCCATTGTATATATATATGCCTCTTCTTTATCCATTCATCTTTTGATGGATATCTAGGTTCCTTCCATAGTTTGGCTATTGTGGACATTGCTGCTATAAACATTCAGGTACACAAGCCCCTTCGTATCACTATGTTTGTATCTTTAGGGTAAATACAGTAGTGCAATTGCTGGGTCGTAGGGTAGCTCTATTTTCAACTTTTGGAGGAGCCTCCATGCTGTTTTCCAAAGTGGTTGCACCAGCTTGCATTCCCACCAACAATGTAGGAGTGTTCCTTTCTCTGCATCTGCACCAGCATCTGTCATTTCCTGACTTGTTAATTTTAGCCATTCTGACTGGAGTGAGGAGGTATCTCACTGTGGTTTTGAATTGTATTTCCCTGATGCCAAGTGATGTGGAGCACTTTTCCATGTGTCTTTTGGCCATCTGGATGTCTTTGCAGAAATATCTGTTTATATCCTCTGCCCATTTCTTGATTGGATTGCTTATTCTTTGGGTGAGGAAGTGGAGATGCAACGTGGGGGATTTGGGGGGTAGGAAAAGAATGAATGAATGAAACAAGATGGGATCGGGAGGGAGACAAACCATATGAGATTCTTAATCTCACAAAACAAACTGAGGGGGAGGGGGTAGGGAGAGGGTGATGGGGTTATGGACATTGGGGAAGGTATGTATGTGCTATGGTGTAAAGTGTGTAAACCTGGCAATTCACAGACCTGTACCCCTGGGGCTAATAATACATTATATGTTTATAAAATAATAAATTATTTTCAAAAAACAAAACAAAATAAAAACACACACACAAAAATACAAACACATGGCAGTATACTAGCTTCTGGGTATTTAAGCAAAATCCAGACAATAAGAAATGGTTGGTAGAATTTCTTTTAAGTAGATAAATCAATTGTCCTGCTCTGGGGATAGATACTAATTTGTTATTTAAATCATTCCTCTTGAGGCATGTAGTCAAAATCTTGTATCCAATTAATATTTCTGAATATTATCAATAAAACTTGATAATTAAAAATAAAACCCATTGACATGCTACAGTTTCCTCCTTACTTATATCAGCTACATTAAAGCAATACTTTCCTGATTGGATATAGTGATGGATAGAGTTTTGAGATGTTCCTTTTATTACATGTAAAACCATTTGCCTTGTTTTCTTAAGATATTGCCATCTATGTGTGATTTTCTTTTTTGAGTCTTGGAGTTCCCTGTGTCTGACTAGCTATGAGTTTTCTTCAGGTAGTATTTATATGATATTTATTTTCTATTATATTTCTCAGACATTCTTTTTCTTTAAAGTGTCACTTATAATTAGCATATACCTGGGTTTTGTTCTTTTAAAATTATTTAGTTTTTTAGGATTTTTTAAAACATAAAATGTATTATTTGTTTCAGGGGTACAGGTCTATGATTTGTAAGTCTTACACAATTCACAGCATTCATAGCACATAGCCTCCCCAGTGTCCATCATCCACCCACTCCATCCCTCCTACCCTGCTCTGCTCCAGCAACCCTCAGTTCATTTCCTGAAATTAAGAGTCTCTTCTGGTTTGTCTCCCTCCCTTGTTTGGTCTTGTTTCAATTTTCCCTTCCTTCCCCTATGATCCTCTGTCTTGTTCTCAAATTCCTCTTAACAGTGAGATCATGTCATTGTCTTTCCCTGATTGACTTGTTTTGCTTAACGTAATACCCTCTTGTTCCATCCACTTGTTGCAAAGGGCAAAATTTTGTGGAGTTTTTTTTTGATGACTGTATAATATTCAATATCTATCTTCTCTATCCATTCATCTGTTGATGGACGTCTGGGCTCTTTCTATATTTTTTGTTGACGTTGCTGCTAAAAACATTGGGGTGCACATGCCCCTTCGGACCACTAAATTTGTATCTTTAGGGTAAATACCTAGTAGTGCAATTGCTGGGTCATAGGGTACCTCTATTTTCAGCTTTCTGAGTAAATTCCATACTGTTTTTCAGAGTGGATGCACCAGCATGCATTCTCACCAACAGTGTAGGAGGGTTTCCCTTTCTCCATATCCTCGCCAACATCTGTTGTCCTGGCTTATTAATTTTAGCCACTCTGACTGGTGTGAGGTGGTACCTTACTGTGGTTTTGATTTATATTTCCCTGATGCCAACTGATGTGGAATACTTTTTCATGTGTCTCTTGGCCACTTGGATGTTGTCTTTGCAGAAATGTCTGGTCATGTCTTCTGCCTATTTCTTGATTGGATTATTTGTTCTTTGAGTGTTCAATTTGGTAAGTTCTTTCTAGATTTTGGGTACTAGCCCTTTATCTGATATGTCAATTGCAAATGTCTTCTCCCATTCTGTCAGTTGTCTTCTGGTTTTGTTCACTGTTTACCTTGCTGTGCAAAATCTTTTGATCTTGTTAAAGACCAGTCGTTCATTTTTGCCCTTGCTTCCCTTGCCTTTGGCGATACTTCTAGGAAGAAGTAGCTGCGGCCTATGTTGAAGAGGTTGCTGCCTGTGTTCTCCCCAAGGATTTTGATGGATTCCTCTCTCACATTGACGTTTTTCATCCATTTTGAGTCTATTTTTGTGTGTGGTGTAAGGAAATGGTCCAGTTTCATTCTTCTGCATGTGGCTGTCCAATTTTCCCAGCACCACTTCTTGAAGAGACTGTCTTTTTTCCAGTGGACATTTTTTCCTGCTTTGTTGAAGATTAGTTGGCCATAGAGTTGAGGGTCTATTTCTGGGCTCTCTCTTCTGTTCCATTGATGTATGTGTCAGTTTTTGTGCCAGTACCATACTGTCTTGATGATGACAGCTTTGTAATAGAGCTCAAAGTCTGGAATTAAGATGCTGCCAACTTTGGTTTTCTTTTTTAACATCCCTCTGGTTATTCAGGGTCTTTTCTGGTTCTATATAAATCATAGGGTTATTTGTTCCATGTCTGAAAAAAGTTACTGGTATTTTGATAGGGATTGCATTAAATGTGTAGATTGCTCTAGGTAGCATAGACATTTTCAGAATATTTGTTCTTCCAATCCATGAGCATGGAACGTTTTTCCATTTCTTTGTGTCTTCCTCAATTTCTTTCATGAGTACTTTATAGTTTTCTGAGTATAGATTCTTTGCCTCTTTGGTTAGGTTTATTCCTAGGTATCTTATGGTTTTGGGTGCGGTTGCAAATGCGATTGACTCCTTAATTTCTCTTTCTTCTGTCTTGCTATTGGTGTATAGAAATGCAACTGATTTCTGGGCATTGAATTTATATCCTGACACTTTACTGAATTCCTGTACAAGTTCTAGCAGATTTGGAGTGGAGTCTTATGGGTTTTCCACATAAAGTATCATATCATCTGCAAAGAGTGATAGTTTGACTTCTTTGCCAATTTGGATGCCTTTCATTTCTTTTTGTTGTCTGATTGCTGAGGCTAGGACTTCTAGTACTATGTTGAATAGCAGTGGTGATAATGGACATCCCTGCCATGTTCCTGACCTTAGCGGAAAAGCTTTCAGTTTTTCTCCATTGAGAATGATATTTGCGGTGGGTTTTTCATAGATGGCTTTGATGATATTGAGGTATGTGCCCTCTATCCCTACACTTTGAAGAGTTTTGATCAGGAAGGGGTGCTGTACTTTGTCAAATGCTTTTTCAGCATCTATTGAGAGTATCATATGGTTCTTGTTCTTTCTTTTATTGATGTGTTGTATCACATTGACTGATTTGCGGATGTTGAACCAACCTTGCAGCCCTGGAATAAATCCCACTTGGTCGTGGTGAATAATCCTTTTAATGTACTGTTGAATCCTATTGGCTAGTGTTTTGGTGAGGTTTTTTGCATCTGTGTTCATCAAGGATATTGGTCTGTAATTCTCCTTTTTGATGGGATCTTTGTCTGGCTTTGGGATCAAGGTAATGCTGGCCTCATAAAATGAGTTTGGAAGTTTTTCTTCCATTTCTATTTTTTGGAACAGTTTCAGGAGAATAGGGATGAATTCTTCTTTAAATGTTTGGTAGAATTTCCCTGGGAAGCCCTCTGGCCCTGGGCTCTTGTTTTTTTGGAGATTTTTGATGACTGTCTCAATCTCCTTATTGGTTATGGATCTGTTCAGGTTTTCTATTTCTTCCTGGTTCGGTTATGGTAGTTTACACTTCTCTAGGAACACATTCATTTCTCCAGATTGTTAAATTTGCTGGCATATAGTTTCTTATAATATGTTCTTATAATTGTTTTTATTTCTTTGGTGTTGGTTATGATCTCTCCTTCATTCATGATTTTATTAATTTGGGTCATTTCTCTTCTTTTTGGTAATTCTGGCCAGGGGTTTATCTATCTTATTAATTCTTTCAAAGAACAAGGTCCTTGTTTCATTGGTCTGTTCCACTGTTCTTTTGGTTTCTATTTTATTGATTGTTGCTCTGATTTTTATTGCTTATATTCTACTGGGTTTAGGCCTTTAGGCTCTGTTTGCCATTCTTTCTCCAGCTCCTTTAAGGTGTAGGTTTAGGTTGTATATTTGAGAACTTTCTTATTTCTTGAGAAAGACTTGTATTGCTATATACTTTCCTTTAGGACCGCCTTTGTTGCACCCAAAGATTTTGAACAGTTGTTTTTTCATTATCATTTGTTTCCATGAATTTTTTCAATTCTTCTTTAATTTCCTGGTAGACCCATTCATTCTTTGGTTGGATGCTCTTTAGCTTTCATGTCTTTGAGTTCTTTCCAAGTTTATTCTTGTGGTTGAGTTCTAGTTTCAAAGCATTGTGGTCCAAAAACATGCAGGGAATGATCCCAATCTTTTGGTATCAAATGAGACCTGATTTGTGACCCAGGATGTGATGTATCTTGGAGAATGTTCCATGTGCACTAGAGAAGAATGTGTATTCTCTTGCTTTGAGATGGAATATTCTGAATATATCTGTGATGTATTCAGATGTATCTGTGATACATCTGGTCCAGTGTGTCATTTAAGGCCTTTATTTCCTGTTGATCTTTTGCTTGGATGATCTGTCCATTTCAGTGGGGGGGGGGTTAAAATCCCCTACTATTATTGTATTATTGTCGATGTGTTTCTTTGATTTTGTTATTAATGGGTTTATATAGTTGGCTTTTCCCATGTTAGGGGCATAGATTTTTAAAATTCTTAGATCTTCTTGTTGGGCAGACCCTTTGAGTATGATATAGTGTCCTTCCTCCTCTCTTTTTATTGTCTTTGACTTAAAATCTAATTTGTGTGATATAAAGATTGCCATTCAGCTTTCTTTTGATGTCTATTAGCATATTCAATTGTTTTTCATCTCACTTTAAATCTGGAGGTTTTTGGGGGTCTAAAATGAGTCTGTTGCAGACAGCATATTGATGGGTCTTTTGTGTGTGTGTGTGTGTGTGTGTGTGTGTGTGTTTAATTCATTCTGATATCCCGTGTCTTTTGATTGGGGTATTTAGCCCATTTACATTCAGGGTAAGTATTGAAAGATATGAATTTATTGCCATTGTATTGCCTGTTATGTGACTTTTATTATATACTGTCTCTGTTCCTTTCTGGTCTATGCTATTTTTAGGCTCCCTCTGCTTAGAGGACCCCTTTCAATATTTCCTGTAGGGGTCATTTATTTATTTTTCCTTCTATTTTCAATGATAGCCTAGCTGGATACAGTATTATTGGCTGCATATTTTTCTTGTTTAGTGCTCTGAATATATCATGGTCATCCTTTCTGGCCCGCCAGGTCTCTGTGGATATGCCAATATCTGCTGCCAATCTAATATTCCTTCCATTGTAGGTTACAGACCTCTTGTCCTGAACTGCTTTCAGGATTTTCTTTCTGTCTCTGAGGCTTGTGAGTTTTACTATTAGATGACGGGGTGTTGACCTATTTTTATTGATTTTGCAGGGGCCTTCTCTGTGCCTTTTGTATTTTGATGCCTGTTTCCTTCCCCAAATTGGGGAAGTTCTCCACTATAATTTGCCCCAATATACCTTCTGCCTCTCTCTCTCTTCTTATTCTTCTGGGATCCCAATTATTCTAATATTGTTTTGTCTCATGATATTACTTATCTCTTAAATTCTCCCTTTGTGATTCAGTAGTTGTTTATGTCTCCATCATTTGATCTTTTATATTACTAATTGTCTCTTCTGCCTGATTTATCCTAGCAGTAAGAGCCTCCCTGTTTTTATTGCAACTCATTAACAGCTTTTATGATTTCAACTTGGCTAGATTTTAGTTCTTTTATTTCTCCAGAAAGGGATTCTCTAGTATCTTCTATGTTTTTTTCAAGCCCAGGTATCATCTTGATGATCATTATTCTGAAATCTGGTTCTGACATCTTCCTAATGTCCATATTGATTAGGTCCCTAGGATTCGGTACTGCCTCTTGTTCTTTTTTTGAGGTGAGTTTTTCTGCTTTGTTATTTTTTCCAGAGAAGAATAAATGAATGAGAGAACAAAGGGCTAAAAGGGTAACAATGACCTCAGAAGAATATATACTAAAGAAATCAGAAGAGATCTGAAACTGGGGAGAAACAAAAGAAAATATATATATATATTATTATATATCTATATCTATATATAAATAATCTGGCTGGTAAATAGAGCAGAGCCACACACTTGGTTTTGGGTGTATTTTTGTTGGTTAGAAGAAACAACCTCCTACAATTTTAAAGAAGGAAAAACATATATCTACAAAAATAAGGCTAAATACAATGAGGAATCGAATATGATTGTAAAGATGAGAATTTAAAAAGATTTTTAAAAAAGGAATGGATAACATAAGAAGTTGGTTGAAAAAAGAATGAAAATACTTAAAAAAAAGAATGTGTTCAAGTGGGTGACTAGAACAAAGCAATACACTGAATTTAGGGTATATTTTGATCTCATAGAACAAAGTGTATCCCAGAATTTTAATGAAAAACTTATATATACAAAAAATAAGGTATATTTAAAAATATGGTGAAGGGATAGAATATGATTATAAAAATGAAAATTAAAAAAAGATTTTAAAAGAGGTATTGGTAAGATGTTTGTTAAAATAGGAAAGAGGAAAAATTCAAAAAATAGAAAAAAAACTAAAAAAATGTTTAACTTTGAAAGACTAAAGAATCATGGGAGAAAAGCCATGAATTCTATATGACATATTACCCTGGCACTGGAATTTTACAGTTCTCATTCATCAGTAAAGTTGATCTTGGCTGGATGTTCTTGCCAATATTCTTGGGGAAGGGCCTGTTGCAGTGATTCTCAAGTGTTTTTGCTGGAGGTGGTATTGCACCGCTCTTGTCAGGGACCAGGCTAAGTAATCTACTTGGGTTTGCTCTCAGGAGCTTTTGAACCCTGAACACATTCTGTAGAGCTTTGGAGGATAGGAATGAAAATGGCAGCTTCCCAATCTCTAGCCCCATACGAGCTGAGAGCTTGGGGTCCCACTTCTCCATGAGCACTCCAAGAGAAGCAGTCAATAACTCCTGTCTCCCTGGTCTCTGGCCATACTCCAAACTCACCCAGCCTGTGACAGAACATTTCTATCTTGGGCACACAGCCCTGTTTGTAGCCTCCAAACCCAGCAAATTCCTGCAGTGTGCTCCTGCTCTGCTCCTTCTGGTGGCGGAAAGTGGGAGTCTCCCAGGATCTGCCACTTTTGGGGTCCCTGCTCAAAGAGTAGTGACCTACATGTGCCTTGGATCACAGTTTATGGTAACCCCAACCTGATAGCCCCTCCGGGGCTCTGTCTTTGCAGCCAGCTTCCCCACTCTGATACCTGGGAGCTGTGCCACATTGGGGCACCCCTGATCTTTCTGTGACCTTGAGTGTCCTGAGACCACACTGTCCCAGCAAGGATTACACACACACACACACACACACACACACACACAGACACCCCACTTAGCCACTGGAGCAACGTACTTTTGTGGAGCTGACTTCTAAAATTTTTGATTTTGTGCTCCGCTATTCTGTCCTTTGGTAGGAGCCAGCTGATGGAGGCTCCCTCCCCTCCACATTTTATCTTTCTGTATATCATCTCAGATTCATGTCTCTGCACCTCCTATCTTTGAGTAAGTGGTCACTTTTCTGTTTATAGAATTGCTGCTATTCTTTTCTTTGATCTCCTGTTGAGTTTATAGGTGTTCAGAATGGTTTGCTAACTATCTGGTTGAATTCCAGGGACCAGATAAAATTTAAGTCTCCTACTCCTCCACCATCTTGCTCTGGGTTTTATTCTTTTATCCAATCTGATAATATTAGTAATTGAAATTTGTGGTCCACTTATATTTAATTAACATTCCTTCATTTGGGTTCAGATTTATTTTTTTACTAATTGTTTTCTATTCAAGCATTTTCTTTTTTGTTTTCCTTTGAATTTTATGGTCCATTTTACTATTACCCTAGTTATACATTATACTAGAGATTATAATATGTATCATTCACTTGTTATACTATTTATTAATCTATGCACTCTTTTATTAGAGATTACAACATGCACCTGTGACTAATACTAGAACCTTAGGACATTTTCATTCCATTTATCTACTCCTGTCTTTTGATTATTTTAATTTTACACATGTTAAACCATACTGGGATTATTATTACTTGATACTGCCAGTATTCAGCATATATTTATATCTACCTTCATGTCCACCTTTTGATCATTTCTACAATTCCATGTTTTTCTTTGGAATTTTTTGAAATTACCTGAAGAACTCCTTTCAGAATTTTCTTTAGTGTCTATTTCTTGGTTAAAAATTCTGTTTTTTGTCTGTGAAAAAATTTCATCTTTTTAAAAAAATTTAATGTTTATCTATCCATTTGACAGAGAGAGAGAGCAAGGGGAAGCAACAGGCAGAGGGAGAGGGAGAAGCAGGCTCCCTGCTGAGCAGAGAGAGGGAGAAGCAGGCTCCCTGCTGAGCAGAGAGCCCCATGTTGGGGTTGATTCAAGGACTCCGGGGTCATGACATCAGCCAAAGGCAGATGCTCAACTGACTGAGCCACCGAGCCTCTCCAAAATTTTAATTTTCAATTTTGAAAGGTATTTTCATTAGATGTAGAATTCTAGAATTGGCTGTTATAGCACTTTAAAAATGTTATACTGTATCTTCAGGCTTCCATCATTTTTTGAGACTTTCATAGACTTATAGCAATACTTTTTTTTTTCCTGTTAACAAAGGTTTTCCTTTCTGGTTTTTAGCAGTGTTGGTGTGATTAATATGAAAATATGGTGGTGCCTTTCATAAGTTTTGGAAGATTCTTAGAAGATAACAATCTTTTCACATTTTGATTCTGGCCATTTTCTTTTTCCTCTTCTGGTATTTCAATTATGTGTTATATTACACTTCTGTAGGTATCTCTTACACTCTAAATGCTTTTTACATTAAATTTTTTTCTCTGTCCTTTAGTTTGGATATTTCTGTTCGCTTGACTTTGAGTTTACTAATTTTTGTCTTCTGCTCTGTTTCATCTGCTCTGAAACATATCTGATAATTTCTAAATTACAGATCTCTTTTCCCCTTGAATGCTTGCAGCCGATTCATCTGTTGAAATTCTTAATTTTTACCCATCCTTTTCTCTATTGTCTTGGACATATTAATTGTATTTTAAGGTAATCATTGGTGAATTCCATTATTTGGGTTATCTGAGGCTTTTTTTCTTCCTCTTCTTTTTTTTTTCTTCTTTTGTTTTTTTGTTCATGTAGTTATGTCTTATGGCATGCCTAATAAATATTGCTCAAATCCAGATATTTTGTTGAAAAAAGTTATTCTCTACAGAGGGGTCATTCTTTCCTGCACTATGTAGACAGTGATGGCTGTTCACCTTAATCCAATTGGTGACTATGCTAACTCATGGCTGAGTTGTAATTTGGAAGAGATTCATTTCATCTCTTACCTGCCCTTGGCCTTCCAGGTGTTTTAACCAGGAGCTTAATTATGTTTTTTTGATGGCTCTTCTTCTGGCATGTACTGAATGCTAATCTTTGAAACATGAGAATGCCCAAAACTCTGCTTCACTTTTCAGTGTCTTTGCCACATAGGCCCAAGAATTCTGTAAATACCCTGATGGAAAAACTGATCTTGTAATCCAACATTCCAGGTCTCCATTAAAAGCTTCGCTATAGTAGCCTGGAGTTGCAAACTTCTTCTTTTGTTAGAATTGGCAGATGGCTCCAAGGTAAAATTTGCTGCTAATATTAGCTTACTTTTCTGATGTCCTGCCCTCCAGAGTCTGTCCTTCCATTTCTTGTTACCTTAGCAGATCTCACTTGTCTTCATATAAATGGTTTCTGTATATTATCTAGTTTACTTTGTTCTCAGAGGGAACACATGTTGGCTATAAATTTACTTCAGTGAGGCTGATCACCTATCCCAGTTTGCCCAGTTGTTCCAGTTTAGCACTGTAGATCCTCCAAGCCAGGAAACACTCCACTTCCTGGCAAACTGAGACATTTGGACATCCTAATTCTGAGCCATTCAGAAACAGAAGTTAGTAAATTTAACTTAGTATAGAACTAATATGTAGGAAGGTACTTTAAATAAGACTCGTGTGAGAGAGACTACATTTCACACTGAGGTTCTTTGTTAAATTATTTACCTTAAGATTGTTATAGTCAGTATTTTCATGAGTAAATATTTCAGGAAGATGCAAATAGTTATTGTTTAAAAATTATACCTAGAACTCATACAGCAATTCAGCAACGTGGCAGGATATAAAGTCAATGTACTGAAATCAGTGGCTTTCTTATACACTAACAATGCAAATACAGAAAGGGAAATTAGAGAATCGATACCATTTACTATAGCACCAAGAACCATAAGATACATGGAAATAAACCTAACCAAAGAGGTAAAGGATCTGTACTCGAGGAACTACAGAACACTCATGAAAGAAATTGAAGAAGATACAAAAAGATTGAAGACCATTCCATGCTCTTGGATCGGAAGAATAAGCATTGTTAAAATGTCTATACTGCCTAGACCAATCTATACTTTTAATGCTATTCCGATCAAAACTCCACCAGTATTTTTCAAAGAGCTGGAGCAAACAATCCAAAATTTTGTATGGAATCAGAAGAGACCCCGAATCGCTAAGGAAATGTTGAAAAACAAAAATAAGACTGGGTGCATCACGTTACCTGATTTCAAGTTTTACTACAAAGCTGTGATCACCAAGACAGCATGGTACTGGCATAAAAACAGACACATAGACCAGTGGAACAGAGTAGAGAGCCCAGATATGGACCCTCAACTCTATGGTCAATTAATCTTAGACAAAACAGGAAAAAATATACAGTGGAAAAAAGACAACCTCTTCAATAAATGGTGCTGGGAAAACTGGACAGCTATATGTAGAAGAATGAAACTCAACCATTCTCTTACACCGTACACAAAGATAAGCTCAAAATGGATAAAAGACCTCAACGTGAGACAGGAATCCATCAGAATCCTAGAGGAGAACATAGGCAGTAACCTCTTCGATATAAGCCACAGCAACTTCTTCCAAGATATGTCTCCAAAGGCAAAGGAAACAAAAGCGAAAATGAACTTTTGGGACTTCATCAAGATCAAAAGCTTCTGCACAGCAAAGAAAACAGTCAACAAAACAAAGAGGCAACCCACGGAATGGGAGAAGATATTTGCAAATGACAGTACAGACAAAAGGTTGATATCCAGGATCTAGAAAGAACTCCTCAAACTCAACACACACAAAGCAGACAATCATATCAAAAAGTGGGCAGAAGATATGAACAGACATTTCTCCAATGAAGACATACAAATGGCTATCAGACACATGAAAAAATGTTCATCATCACTAGCCATCACGGAGATTCAAATCAAAACCCACATTGAGATACCACCTTACACCAGTTAGAATGGCCCAAATTAGCAAGACTATGGACTATTATGCCTCCATCAGAAAGGATGAATACCCAACTTTTGTAGCAACATGGACGGGACTGGAAGAGATTATGCTGAGTGAAATAAGTCAAGCAGAGAGGGTCAATTATCATATGGTTTCACTTATTTGTGAAGCATAACAAATAGCATGGAGGACAAGGGGCTTTAGAGAGGAGAAGGGAGTTGGAGGAAATTGGAAGGGGAGGTGAACCGTGAGAGACTATGGACCCTGAAAAACAACCTGAGGGTTTTGAAGGGGCAGGGGGTGGGAGGTTGGGGGAACCAGGTGGTGGGTATTGGGGAGGGCATGTATTGCATGGAGCACTGGGTGTGGTGCAAAAACAACGAATACTATTATGTTAAAAATAAGTAAATTAATTAATTTAAAAAATGTTACTGGTAGTCATTTGGAATTTTAAATGTTACTCTTTTTCTAGATGCAGCTGTGTTTTTGTTTGTTTGTTTGTTTGTTTCTAAGGGAAGCCTCAAAAACAATTATATTTTCTTCTTATTATAGTTGAATAATTAGGTAGCAATGCTTCTTCACATATAAAAAATAATAAAAGTACAAGATGCAAATAATATCAAAATTATGTTTTAGATTCTGAAAACTTGTTAATAATATAGTCCTCAAAGGTTTTTTTATATATAAGAAAATTATTTTATAATAAAATTAACTTTATTCTAAAACTTCCAAGAGCCAGAAGAAATTAGATGGGCCTTTAAAGTACTTAGTCTGTGGACAAGATAATAATCAGTACCTATAATTTTGGGGACACTGTGCTAGAGAATAAGGGACATAAAAACCATTGAAACACATTCCTTGCCCTTAAGACAGGACAATTTAAAGTACTTAAAGTACTTAAAGCCACTCCAGTCATAAATACCTATGTTGCTAACATGACTGGCTATTTTGGTTATTGCTGCATAACAAATCACCCTAACAATGGCTTAAGACAATAGCCATTAATTTGACCTTTTCTCAGGATTCTATGGATTGGCTGGGGCTTAGCTGGAGATCTGTTTTGACTTGAAGTCTCTCATACCATTGCAGTCAGATGATAGCTGAGATGGAGTGTTCTTGTAATATCTCATCCTCCAGAACACCTTCATGTGGCCTCTTTTACCAGTGTGGTTTCCTTATATCACACATTAGGTCTCCAATGTACTCTCATGTCCTGTGATCAGAAGTACCAGAATATCCATTTTCACCCCATTCTGTTGGTCCAGGCAGTCACAAAACTGTGACTGTACTGGTGAGATGGAGCTGGGAGAGTAAAATCCCCCTCTTGATGTGAGGAAAAGCAAGTAGGTAGTAGAGGCATTTTTTGGAGGTCATGTTTAGGAATAAACTACTTCAGTGGCTGATTAGTCATCTAGGCCTTAATTGCTGTGGGAGTTGTGTGAAAGAGAGGACTCTCTGGATTTGGGTGACAAAAAAGTTTTTAAAGACGAGCTAAAGCTTTTCCCGAGTCAAAGAGGCTGAGCACAGAGGAGATGGTTGGGGTAGAGTGGCAGGCACGGGGGGGGGGGGGCGGGGGGGGTTATGGGATTATGGGCTGATGTAATTCTGAACAGGGAGCATATCATTTAACAGCAAAGACGGTGACTCTTTAAAATTGAATCAGTAATGGGCTTAGAAGTAAGATGGTAAAATTTGATTTGGAAGAATTTTCTGTTGGTTTTCATCATATGTGAGATTTTATTCAGGTAGGTGGACAATAAAACATGCTACTTGAATATAGGACACATAAGAAAAGACAGGTGTGGACATGGCTTGGGAGTTTTGCTTCCTGGCTGATCCAGTTTGATGGAGTGCAGGTTCATAGCAACTGAGATTATCATATTCATCAGCAATGAGGTGAAGTCTGTAGCTCAGAGAGTAAACAGGATGAGTCTCCTGAAAACAAATAAATCTTGACCTTAGGATACCAGTTATGCATGCTATGAAATAGGAGTCTGGTATAAATTCTTAATAAAGCAAATCATTACAACTGACCCCACTTGGAAATTTAAGTAAAACAATCAACTCCATGTATATAATAAATAATTCAATTGATTCCTTTTACACTTCTGTGGATTAGCTGCTGTGTGAGTAGTTCAATACAATGATGTATAAACTGCCCAATTTTTAGGAAGTTTTTTTTTTTTATTAGTCTGGAACTTATATTCCTGTTATTTCCATGCATTGGCACTATTTCTGTGCTCTAAATGAACATAAATTAATGTCTTCTATAAGATATTCCTACATCATCTGGACAGACAAACATTTCCACTGACCAACTCAGATTCATCAATTACTAATGTTATGCTGAAGTTTTCATTATCCTCATTCATGCATTCAGCAGATATTTATTGGGTTTTATCTATGAGTTAGACACAGCCAAAATGACTTTTGAACTATAACCTACAGTATAAAAAGGAATCAGCCTGGAGAAGATCTGGTAAGAGAGAGTTCCAACACAAAACACAAAGACCCCAAAGAGGAACTAAATCTAATATATTCAAGGAATAGAAAGAAAGTCAGCCTTAGAGAATGCTGAAGAAGATGTGAATTAGGTCACATAATGTGTAACCTCAGAAGCTATGGTAAGGATTTTTGAATGGGAAAGAAGGACATTGGAATGTTCTGAGTAGGGAAGTGATGTGACCATAATTTACCTTTTTAAAAGGATCATTTTTGATTCTGGGTAAAGAAGAAACAGGAACAAGGGTCAGGAAGATATCAGGAAGCTATTATAACAGTCCATGATGAAGATGGCGATATGGATTAGGTATAAGTGACGTAATTGCTGAGAAGCTGGATGTTCCCTGTCTCTCACTGTTTTGTCCATCTTGTCTTTGCTCTCCACATATTGCCTCTATTTTCCCATTTCAAGGCAGCAGTTGGTAAGTGCCTCTCTGGGGCCTCACAGCTCTTCACTTCTTTTGCCTCAAACCCTCTTTTCTTTCTTATTTTATTTCCTCACCTTTTGTTTCTTGCCCATTTCCTCATTTTTTTCTCATTTTAGTTCTGATTTTTCCTTTTTTTCTCTCTCACTCTTCATTTGCTTTTTACCTTCTTGGTGGCTTTCACATCTTGAATCAATGCTTGGGACCTAGGTGAACATGTGTGCTAGGCACCCCACCTTGCTTTTGAGACAAAATGAGCATCTTTCAAGGTCAAGATATTCCAGACTTAGGATTCCAACTATCTGCATGTTTGTATTTATTGCTACATTACTAATATTAGGCCACTATTGTCATTCCTATCATTGATATTCAGAGGTTAGTGACTCAGGAGCCAGTCAGATATCCCACT
Source organism: Mustela putorius furo (assembly GCF_011764305.1). NCBI lineage: Eukaryota > Metazoa > Chordata > Mammalia > Carnivora > Mustelidae > Mustela > Mustela putorius. The sequence goes on along the minus strand of NW_025422015.1, from coordinate 26,958,602 downwards.
AATAGTAATAGAGTTGACCTCAAGGGTTGGGAACAGCTAAGAGAGGAGACCAGAGTAGATATTGCAGCTGAGGTCTTGGAACTGGGTGTTTCTTGGGAATGTCCACTGTCAGAATTTACATAGCTAATTCTATCATACAAATCATGTTTTTAGCTTTATTAAAATATTAAATATTCTTTTAAGGCAAACTGAAGGACACAGTACTTTTTCTTAATCATGAGAATTGGCAGCAGGGAAGTATTTATTTACATGGTGAGTAAAGTGCCATTCACTGATAAAAGGAGGGAAGAGTATAGAGTGCCTTGTGCTGATGGGGTGCTTCTCTGTGTCCAGGATGGGGCTATAGTTTGGTGCACTCGTTCTCATTTTGGCAAAGCCCCCGTAAGATTAATTATTCTATATGCACAGTTCAGCCTATGTGAACACATAGGTAAGGTAGGGCTGATCTGTTTTTGTAGGTGAATTAATTTAATTTAATTAAATTTTATCTTTAGATTCTAGGATTTAAAGAGAGAACTAAGATAAATGATTTAGTGTCTTTTCCCTAGGAATGTGCAGAAAAGGAGGTATGTGAATTGGGAGTGAAGAGCTTTCACGCAGACTTCTATTCATAAAGAATTTCACATTTATATCAATATTTTTCAACTAAAGTTATATAGATGATTACAGAGATACTCACAATTTAAGGAAAAGGAGGTGTCTTTTATGGAAGGATGTATCCCTGATGAATTGTTCACTGCTTTACGTATGTATCAGTTTATCTTCTCCCCAGCCTCCTATTGTAAAGAAAAAAGTTCAGAGTTAATTCCTACATATTTGAGCTAGTTTAAATCTTAGTAAAACACAGTAGCAGGGAAGTGGTATCACTGTCTACTTAATTTTTAAGATGTGGCTCTTAATAAGCTATTCTTTTATAATATATGGAGATGGGGGAGGAGGAAGAAACAGACCAATAATAGCTTCTGCAGCATTGCTAAACACAGGTTGAAGAAGGTGACAGTTAAGGACCTCACCAGATATTTTAGCCAGTGTGAGTCTGTTGTACCACAAAATTGGGACTGTTAGGAACTATTCTCAAAAACACACTTTTAAGAGAAGTACTTTAAATTTCGATTTGTTTTGCATAAGTAAACCACATGCTAACACACCACTCAGTTTAAGAGTACTATCCAAACATCACAAAATCAGTTCCAAATTCCAGACAATTTCCAGTCCCTCTGTCAGAAAGCAAATAACAACAAAAGACTTACTCCAAACATAAGTCAACCAGAACCTTGGAGATCCTTCATAGCAACTTGCATTGTACAATAACTTAAGGAAATTTTATGAATGACCCACAGAGGGGAGCACATAACCCCATAATACTCAAAACATACTGCCCGAAGTATACGTGATGACAAGGTAAACATTTGCTTAAGAACTCCTTCAAAGGCAGAAGTGGTATGAAAACCAGGGGAAACTCTCCCATCTTTGAAACCCCAAATTAGCTATAGTGTTGACTGTACCTAGCATCCTTAGGGTCTGAGCATTGCAAATTACATCATCTTTTGATTCAAAGAAAACAAATTTACCTTTTCCACCAAAATACATCTAATTGTTAACCTATTGGGATGAAGGTAGGAGTATGTATGTATAGATTATAGGTGCTGTTTTTTCTGCTTCTTTTGTATTTGGTGTGTAAGCATTTATCTGCTGGCTGGTAGTGACTCCATACCTGGATACTATTATTTATATATTCCTTTAGTACTTTCTTGCTGAAAAGCACATGACGATCAGTCACTTGTGGAGTTTTTCAGCATGGATGCAATTCACAGTAATTGTTCAGGTGCCATAAAACCATGGTACACTGACTTCATTTTAATAGTTTTATGCTTAGCTATAATCCCACATACAAGGGTCATTAAAGTTAAAGTGTCCCTCGAGTTTTTTTCTAACATTAAGTTAATTTCAGTCACTACAGATGGAAACAAAACAAAACAAAAAATGTACTGGTCTTAAACATCATCCCTGAATAAAGTAAAGCTATAATGATAAGATATTTCATCATACTGTTTAAGGACTCCTTGCCATGATATATTGCCTAGTGCATATTGGGTGTATAAAACAGGGAATAATAATTTATCTTAATGTTGAAAATATGAGCCTAAAGTCCAGAAGAAAGTCAGAGCTATGTCTACACAAGATCCATAGAATGTGGAATGTCAGACCTATCTATATGACAATTTGAAAATATTATTCCTGATTCTCATAGTTACACTCCTCAGAGGAAAAGGAAATCCATCTCATGTTCTTTATGGAAAACTCTTATATAAGTCTGAGTAAAGAAGAAACAGAATAGGTTAGCTACTACCATTATAAGTGGAACTACATTATATATAGAAAGTTAAAGAATTTGATTTGGTGTTAAATACAGAAAGAAACATTTTACATTATTTTGTTATATCAGTGAATTTTTATTTTTGGTAGATAAATAATTGGCACTTTAGTGTTTGACCTTTTTATGCTGGTTACATCCTGTTTTAACTCTTGTTGAGATCGAAAAATAAAGTTAAGGCTGAAAAATGAATTGGTTACCATAACTAATAAATCCACTCAATAAGCATAGGTACAGCACCAGCTTTGTACCAACTTCTCTCTGTATGGAACATGGATTATAAAAGTAAGAGACAGTCTCTATCTCCAAGGAGTTCCAAGTGCAAGAAATGGGGCAGGTTCCCATACTTCCAGGAAACAGTTTTTTGTTGGAAATTTTTAAGATTAAATCTTAAACTATGAGGTGGAGACCTTAGTTTTCTCTTGTATAATGTGGTTCTTCATGGAAAATGGATAAGTTTAGTGGAGGAACACTAAAGGAGATTTTACTAATGTTTGGGCCTGAGGTCTACATAATACATGCCTTAGAAATAAAAGAAAGACACTAGCCTCCAATACTGTCAGGTTAGCTTTTTAGGTGAATTTAATGCTCTTGATTTTTATTATGCTGCTCTGCTTCCCCTGAAACCTACACTGGTTTATTCCAACCAATGTGGTCTGAATTCCATCCAACATTTTGCTAATATTTATCAGTGCTAAACTCAGTATTGCTTGATAAGTCAAATTTGTTGCAAATCACTTCCAGTTGTACAAATACGTTATTTACTCATAACTGGTAAAAACTCCATGCTGTCATTAAATGAGTTGACATATTCATGTAATTACCTAGGCTGGGAATCTGGTTAATCATCATTATTCTGGAGCAAGAAAAATTAAAAGAATTAAAATATAATTCTGTGAAAACTATAATCTTTCACAGTTATAAAAGTGACATTTTTCAAAAATGTTTTATTTTATTGTAACTTTAAAAATTTCTCACTTTCTTTTTATAAAGTCCCTATAAATTGTCCAAACTTTGGATGGATGTATTTAAATATTTCAATCAAAGCTTGGCAGCTAATGAACTGAACCTAGTTCTATTACCAGTTCTAAATGACCCACCCTTTAGATTGAGTTCATGGGTTATGCCACCAATCTCTAAGTCATGGGTGTAGTGACTCATCACCAAGGGAAATGCTTATGGCACAACTGCAGTTTGGAACAGAGACTGGTAGTTGATTTCATCTTGGGAGCAGAGACAGGGAAGAAGCCAAAGTCTAAGCTGAAGCTGGAATAAGGCTGTCATAGTACTGAAACACATCCTCCCGGATTCACTGGGCTGCTCTCAAATTGTGTATTGAATTGAAAGTAATGAGACCTCAGATCTGGTACTGATTTAATCCTGAAACATACCTGTGGGCTTGGTGATGAGCAGCGGCCCTGCTGTTGTCTCTAATGCTAGTGGTCATGGCAGAACGGGCTCCCTCTGCTTTAGGTTGAGCTGTCACAAAAGTCATGGAAAGAACTGATGAAAAGTTGGTAAATTATACTCTGGCATGTGAATTTTGTCTCAGGTGTCTCCTTGGGAACATTGGCAGGGGGCTCCCACTGTCTTAAATCTACATGATCACATAGTAAGCACAAAATATTTTGCTAATAAATAAGGATTTATTAAGCTCCTACTATGCACCAAGTATGGTGTATCTAGTATACAGGGTATATAGTAGTGGCCTCTACAGATGTGATACCTATATCATGACTTTGAAGTATGCATTTGTTGGACTTACTTTCTAAATTTAATTTTGTTTTTTTTTAGTTCATTCTGACATAGTGATAACAATAACATGGAAACCTTTAGGAGTCACTATTTGTAGACATATCAACTCTCTCTATATTATCTTAGAACCTTTTAGTAGCATCTGAGTCACTTCTATTGCTAGCAGTACCACCCTTGGGCAGAGGGGCCTCACACATCTTTAGAGATCTCATTGATAACTGGATATCCCAAACATACATATGTAATATATTAAAGTACATGTGAGTACCTCTGTTACTCATGATCTAGTGTTCAGTCCTGATAGAGCTTAAACTTCCTGAAACTGAAACCTTAGGAACCTTAAACATCCTGAACTGTCAAGACTAACATTCAGGCCCCAGGGAAAGGCTTTTTCACTCCCTGTGTGTGTTCTTGAAACAAAAGGTAACTGTATGTAAATGTGGTGAGTTTGTGGATTATACTGCTGTTCTTTGAAGAGGGATATGGCTTCAGTGTGTGGGAAAGATTTTTCCCCCCAGCTTTATAGAGATAAAATTATAACATTGTATAAGGTATATAGCATGCTTATTTGATGAACTTATATATTGCATTATGATTATTACTATAGCATTAGGTAACACCTCTATCATGCATTCAAGTGGAAGGTACACTTAGGTAATTAGACAAATTATTACATCTTAGATAGCATGAATGAAATGAATTCTTGTTAACCGTAGACATATATATTTACCAGTAGAATATAACATATATATATTTTTGGGGCTTTTGTCTTTCAGTTTGAATCTGGGGGTACTCACAGATTACCATGTTATTTAAAACATTTGCATGAGGCAGTTGAAAAGAATTATGCAATATTTTTCAGTTTATATTTCACTTAAATTTCTGTATATGCATACATATGCTTATAGCATATCAGATATAATTAATTGATGCTGAGTGTTAGAATTGCTAATAGTTTCCTTTTTACTTAAATATTTAATAAAATATTGAATATATTTAATTACATTTTCAAAAAAGTTTTAGCTTTTAAATATATTTAAAATTTTGATATGAAATATCATTTGTACCTTCCCCTCACTTTCAGTAGATGTTGAATACTTTAGTAGAATGTTTTTTGACATTATGCATGCAAGATAATATTTTTATTTTTAAAATTACCTTAACATTTTTAAAAATATTCACATTTTGTACACATTTATGATTGCATTTAATTTTAAATTCTTAAGTGAATACTTTCAAAATAAGCATAGACTATAAAAATCTTGAATAGAGTAATATATTTTGCTGAAATGAAGGTATGAAAAATGATTTTTAAGTTTATGAATTTTATAGTTTTATTACTCAGTCCACTCACAGACCACTTTTACAACAATAACACTTAAAAAAATTATTTATTTATTTGCCAGAGAGAGAGAGAGAGAGAGGAAGAGCACAAGAAGAGAGAGCAGCAGGCAGAAGGAGAGGCAGGTTCCCCTCTGAGCAAGGGGCCAAAGCAGGACATGATCCCAGGGCTCTGGGATCATGACCTGAGTTGAAGGCAGATACTTAACTGACTAAGCAACCCAGTCATCCCAGCAATTATACTTCTTAAATTTAATTCTGTTATTTTGCTGAATTTAAATTATATATGAAAAAGCATAGCTTTATACATTTATCTTCATTATGAAGTTGTAGTTTTCAGAGTAGGAAGATAGAATATATTTTTATTTAAAAGTTGCCTTGATTTATAACTTTTGAATAAATGGAATATAGTATGTTGACCTTTATTTGTATTCTTACTCCAGGGCTCTCAAATGTTAGGGTTTACCAGGATGGCTTGTTAATTGGTATAGATCTTAGTATATAGAATTTCAAGGTTACAACATTTTCTTTTTTTATGAATTATTGCAAAATTGAAATGATTTAAACAAGTATCTTTTGAGGGCTTACTTTATTTTTTTAGCTGGTTTTTATAATTCCTTGTTCTGATGGCCACCACTCAGGAGACTGTCTCTTTAGTCTTCTTGTGTAGCAGGAGCTCTGTAAGAGTTGCAGGGGTTATGTGGGTGCAGAAATTGTGTCTTCTGTACCTTCTCGAGCACTGCATCTGGACTTTTCTCTGGACTTGCTCTGTTCTGTTGATTTTGCTGCAAGATCTTTTGCCTTTTGTATTGATGATGTCTTTTGGCAGTTGGCCAAGTTTTTAATTTGGTCTCACCTCAAAATGTTGCATTTGGTACCATCTCCATCATACTTCTCCACTTACAGGTCTTCCCAGCCCATCCTTCCTAGCTCCACCTATTTCCCATATTGGGAATGAGGAGAAGAGATAGTTTTATAAGTAAGCTAACCTTTCATATAATCAAATTAATTTGATAATTCCTAAAATCCATAACAAGAAATTGTAATATCAATGCATTTTTTTGAAAAACAGGGTTTTACTAGATATAAAAGTGGTTATACCTGGGGAGTGGGATTCAGTGTTAGAAGGCATGATTTATCATTTTATTTTATTTTATTTTTAAAATATTTTATTCATGAGAGGAGAACATGAATGGGGGGGGGGGGGTTAGTGGTGGCAGGGAGCAGAAGGAGAAGCAGACTTCCTGCTGATCAGGGAACTAACTGTACATGGGACTTGATCCCAGGACCCCAGGATCATGACTGGAGCCGAAGGCAGTTGCTTAACCAACTGAGCCACCCAGGCACCCAGTCTTACACCCTTTAATAATAAGAGCTCAAATCCAGTCTGTGGGATCAGATATGAAACAAAGGTTTTCTTCTACCCTACTTGTGATATCTGCTTTAATCAGACTGTTTCACAGTCCCCCAGTAATAAAATAAACATCCAGTGTATATCAGTGGAGGGAGAAAATCCCCGTGAAGTGAATGATGTCAAAAGTTGTCAATATACTGCAATGCCCCATCCTATTAAACTCGCTGTGGCTATTTGAGTTAAAACAGCATAGGCCTTGATTACTTCACTATATTAGATTCTGTCCTCAGACGTAATGTCATCAGTTCCTTTAGTCAATTCCACTGTTCTTTGAATCCATTCCTGTACACTATATGCTGTGTCAGCATATGAACACTCCTGGGCCCATGCTTCACAGATAGGCTATATCTTTAAACAGGTTAGTGCTTATATTTTTAAGTCTATTGAATAATTAGTGTACACTAGAGAAAAATCTCCAAATTGACTTTTCCTTTTGTTTTAAAACAATTTGTTCTTTTATTCAACACCTCCCCTCCCCACCACTTAGCTTCTTCTCAGTAGACACTAGGGGTACAAAGATGAATAAAACACGGCTTTGATACTAGAAGAACTTCTAGTTCAGAAATAATTGTATTTCATCTTGATAAGTATTATGGTTGTTATATAAATAAAATGTGGGAATACAGAAGTGGGAAGATTAAAAAAATGAGATTAAAAAATTAACTCTTTTTTTAATTTTTAAGATTAAATCCTTTTAAAATATTTTTAAAAGATTTAATTTTTAATAAATATTTTTAAAATTAAATTTTAAAAAATTAAAAAGGATTAAAAATGAGATTCTCCACTTGAATGGAGCAGACTCTTTGGAATTTAGTCTATTTCATTATAGTATTAAATATAATTAAAAATAATTATCATTTACTACAGATAAATTATATCTTTTTAAATGACTAAGTGATTTATTTAGAGATAAACTGAGTTAAGATGTTTAGTATCTAGTGAAAAAGTAAGTCCAGACTATGAATTCTTAATTTTAATTTTTAATTAGATAATTAAGTAAGTCATTTTCACTGAGATCCTATTTTTACTAGTTCCCAGTGAACTATACCAGTCTTTTTTAGGCATGAAATCTATGTATCTCCAGACCAGGCTACATCCTAGCTCCTTTCCCAAATAAATCACAGTGAAAAAAGTGAAATTTGAAGTATGAAAAAGTTGTTGAAGGAATCAAATAAATATAAATTTGATGTTTTATATCCAGTGTGTCTTGATTTTGGAAATTACATACAAATTCTACAAGGGGGAGTTGTGGTTTTTTTTTTATTTAACTTAAAAAACTATCATAACTTTTCTATCTTCACATAAAATAAGTATTTTCAAAGACAATTAGTATACTTATCCTCCTCTAAATCAGCATCTAAAAAACAAACATGTCCCTACCTGAGAATTTAAGGCTAATAGCATTATTTTATGGACAGCTGTAAAGAAGATGTGAATTAGGCAATATCATTAGTTTGTTCTAGCAAGGGGTTAAGAGTCTTCCTAAACCAATAATTAAGAGATTTCTAACTACTATGAGGTTTACATAAATTGCTTTGGGGTTATCAGTTACTCATAGGTATACTTGTTGAGATGCTTAGATGAGTAGATTTGATCTGGAATGATAGTTCATATATAATTCAGAATTTATAATTCATATATAATTCAGAATATACAATTCATATATAACTCAGAAGGGCCAGCAAAACTCATGTCCATTTTCCTAAGTGCCAACCACATGTGTTTTTCCCTTACTACTCCAATATAAGCCTGAATTCTAGACATTATGAAACATGTTAGCCAGACCCCTTTTAGTAAACAGAACTGAGTGTAAATAATATTTATGACTATCGACTACTTGGCTGAATCCACCTGAAAAGACAGTTTCATTCTGCTTATACAGCAGTGTTTCACTATCTACAGTAGCACACGCGCACATATACAAATTACACTCAGACCAAGCCAAACGGAGAGATGAAAATCTAATTCACCAAGGAAAGAAATGTATAAAGGAAGGTGACTAAACGGAGACTTCATACAACTGTTTATTTGTCATAAAACCATCCATGAGCTAAGACATAAGCATAAGCATTAAGTGAATGACAGTTGTTTTATTGTATTTTCAACGTTTTTAGTTGTATCTTAAAAAATACCAGATGCTGTTCACATGATGCCAAACATATGGCTTTTGGCTGTGCTCTTGTGATCTGTAGTAGATTGCTATAATGTTCAGGGCAGGGAAGAAAACCGACTTACAGATAGCCCTGGCCTGAGTGGCTCACAGCTGGATCTAATTTCACTGAACTGATGGCCTCTTCCCTCCAGCACCTTCTATTTTATCAAATGCCACATATTGTTTTTTTGAAGTGGTTCTTGTTGTCCTAGTGAATACCACAGATGGATAGCACAGAGGACATTTGGTTGTCTGTTTTCTGATTAAGGTCAGGACCTACTGTTGTTCATGTTTGGGTGGAGGACGTATTTCATGGGACTGCCCAAGAAATTTAATTGGTTTCAGCTGTCTAAGAGATAATGTATAAGACATTGCTCACTTGGTTGACATACTTAAGGCCATTATAGTCATTTAGATTCTTAGGCAGTAATATGGTTCTTCCCAAGTGTGTCTTTGTATCAGTTACTCAGCTGACATATCACCTGGAAAGATGAAAAGGGTAAGAAGGAGAATAAATAAATGCTAATAATTACTCAACTTAATTATGATTGCCTATATATTTCCTTGTCTCTCTTTCTAGATTTTAAGCTTCTTGAGGGTATTAAATATATCTTGTTTAACACTTAATAGCCTGGACATAGCCCAGGGACTGGTACAAAATGACTTAAATATTTGTTGAATGAATAGTTGGAAGAACAAGCATTCAAAGAGTTTCTGTAGATGTGGTAATTCTGGAGGGAGAGAATTACTAGAATATGAATGGTAAGGTTGTAGATCTCATTCTGTTTCCTAATTTCCCTCTAAGCCCTATTGTTTTAAGATCCATCTTTGTTTTTCTTTGTTCATAATGATTTGTTTCTTTTTGTGTGCATTTGCCACATTTTACCTATCATTGCTTAACTGATGGATGCCAAGACTAACTCTATCTCCCTTCCAACACAGAATAATTTCCAGGCATCTCTACTGCTGCCATGATATAGTGATATGAGACCATATGGGAGACAATTGCTATCCACACCTGTAGGTGGGGCTGATTAAGTTTTAAAATGTTACTGAAGCCATAGTTTCTTTCTTCTCCTTCTTCTTTTCTTCTATTTTTAATGAGAGACTTTTCCATTATGTTTCTACTTCCTTAGGTTTCATTTAGGAAACTAGGCACAGATTTCCTAAAACCACTTTAGGGATTCTCTTGTCCATCACTACCTTCTTTAATAAGTCCCCAAGGAGGATACATTTCTTTTTCTTCTCCAAAACTCAGCCTCATCCAATATACTCAAACTAGTTTATATCGTCAGAGCAATGAAAATTATATCTATATACTTATGCCTATCATCTTCATGGCTTAGCTTTTCAAGTTCCAAAACACCCCACTCTAGCAAATAAAAACTAGTTTTCCACAGCTGTTCTTGCCTTCTTATGATCCATTATCTACAAATGCAGGTAGTTGTTCTTTAAAGAGAAATTAAGCACTTATTTTTATCTTTACTGTACAATACACATAACACAATTTACCATCTTAACAATTTTTAAGTGTATAGTTCAGTGGTGTTAAATACATTCATAATGTTCTACAACCATCAGCACAGTCCATAACTATTTCATCTTGCAAAACTGAAACTCTATAACATTAAATAGTGTCTCCATTCCACCTTTCCCTAGCCCTAGGAAACACTATTCTACTTTCTGTCTTTATGATTTTGACTGTACTCATATACTCTAGGTACTCATATAAATGGAATCATACTCCAGAGGTAGAATATGTATCTTCCCCTCTTGCACAAACATATAAGTAATATTATAAAGTATTTGTCTTTTTCTATCTTATTTCACTTAGCAGAGTGTCCTTGAGTTTCATCCATGTTGTAGCATATATTACAATTTCCTTATTTTTTAAGGTTGAATAGTATTTCAGTATTTATACACACACACACACACCATGTTTTGCTTATCTATTCATCTATTGATAGGTACATAGGTTGATGAATGATGCTGCTGTGCCATCTCTTTGAGACCCTGCTTTCAATTCTTTTGGGTATATACCCCAGAGTGGAATATGGGAATATACTTCAAATCTTGATCATATGGTTATTCTATTTTTATTTTCTTGAGGATTGCTACACTTTTTTGATACACAAATTTTTTTAAAAAATTAGACTGCTTTTTTTTTCTCTTGTTGATTGTGCCTTTGGTGTCATAGCCAAGAAATTATTGCCAAATTCAGCATTCAGTGTTATGAAGTTTTGCCCTATGTTTTCCTCTAAAGGTTTTATAGTTTATGTCTTACATTTAGGTCTCTGAGCCATTTTAAACTTAATTTTTGTATATGGTGTTAGCTAAGGATTCAAGTTTACATGTAGATATACAGTTTTCTCAGCACCATTGGTTGAAAAGACTGTCTTTTTCTCCGCATTGAATGCTCTTGGCACCATTATAAAAAAAAATCATTTAACCAGGAGAAGATAGCAGAATAGGAGGGCCCTAGAGTCATCTTGTCCCACAGATAGAACTAAGTAAAACATAACTTAACCCAGAAAATGACCCTAAAACTAGCAGAACATATTCTCCACAGTTAAATGTAGAGAAGAGGAAAAACTGGAAAAGATGGGAAAGGCAGAGTTGAAGTCAGGAGCCAAATGGACCCATGGGATTATCCATTGTAGGGAGGAACATGGCAGGTGCAGAGAGGAGAGAGGACCAGACCCCCACACCAGGTACCCTAGGCATATAGGACAGACACAGGGAAGATGAATCCTTATAATATTTGGCTTTGAAAATCAGAGAAGCCTAACAATCAATGGGGCTCAACACCTGGAACTTTAAAAATCATACGGCTTGGTTCTGGGAGAGCTGGAAAGGTGGAGTCCTTGTCCTTAAAGAGACAGTATAATGGCCCCACAGATACAGCATAGACTCAGCAGTTTGAAAAATGCATGGAGTATATAGGAAGATTTATTTACTAATAAATAATTTATTTACTAATCTTGAAGCTTGTGCTGGAGGGGCAGAAGTCTTGGGAGACTTCTCCAAGATCAAAAGAGCTCCCGGGGACATTTCCCTCCCCAGCCTCCCGACCCCTTGCCCAGCCTAGTTACATGACTCCTAGGGGAACACTACACTTAGCTTGCTCCACACTGCTTACTCTCCACCTAGCTTGCTAATGGCATGCACTGCTGCTACCTTGCTTCTGCAGATCCACCCCTCCAACCCAGCCACCTTGACAGTTTTACCAGGCAACTACGGGTTCCCTCCCACTGAAAACTGGCTTTTGGTACTGTGCACTCTACCTCCACACTCTCCCACAGATCTGCTCCTTCCGGTACCCTCTTGGCTAGAGTCCATCCAAAGTGCCAAAAACCTGGCAGTGTGTAAACACCTCAGTAGGTCCAGCGCCACTCCAAAGTGATTCCTACCCTAGGTAGAGGGGAAAATAACCACAAACAACTGTTAACCCAGCAGTGGACTGGGGGCAGTCATCTGTTCTGACTGCAGCCCCCACCCACCAACACAAACTTCTCAGGGGACAATACAGAAAAAGTGCCATGTAGTTTAGTGCTACTGTGTCTCTGGTGAATGCCTGATCTGACTCAACTCAAACCCAGAGTTGCTCCAGACTGGCCTACTAACAACATGGGGACCAAATCCTTCCCATAATAGGCAAAAAGAGCCATTGCAGATGATTGGACTGAAGTCAAATGTGCTCCAGCCACAACAGTAGGATGTATGCAACACACATAGGGGACATCAATGAAGTGCCAATTTCTGGTGAACAGGGGATATTTCACTTCAGGGCACTACAGGGACTTTTTTCATAAAATCACTACTTTCAAGAGCAGGAGACACAACTGACTTTCATAATACATGGGAACAGACACCGAAAGTTAGAGAAAATGGGGAAACAGAGGAATATGTCTCAAGTAAAAGCACAGAACAAACAGAAGAAAGCTGAGTGAAATAAAGATAAGTAATAGGCCTCATAGAGAATTTAAACTAATATAAAGATAATGGACCTGAAAAAAGAGTGTAGGATCTCAGTGAGATCCTTAACAAAGAGCCTTAAAAAAGAGCCAATCAGACATGAAGAACTCAACTAGTATATAAAAATACACCAGAGGGAATAAATAATAGACTAGAGGAAGCAGAAAAATGACTCAGTGACCTGGAGGGCAGAGTAATAGCAATCAAGCTGAACAAGAGAAAAGAAAAAATAATAATAAGTGAACACAGAGAACTTAGTAACATCATAAAAAGTAACAAAATTTGCATTTATAGGGATCCCAGAAGGAGAATAGAGAGAAAGGGAGGCAGAAATTTTATTTAAAAAAGTAGTATCTGAAAACTTCCTGAATCTGGGGAAGGGAACAAATCCAGATCCAGGAGGCATGGAGAGCTCCCAACAAAATCAACCCAAGGGGGTCCATATCAAGGCAAATAGTAATTAAAAGGGCAAAAAGTAGTGATAAAGAGAGTTTTAAAAGCAGAAAGAGAAAAGAAAACAAAACAGTTACATAGAAGAGAAACCCCATAAGACTACATTGGATTTTTCAGCAGAAATTTTCAGGTCAGAATGGAGTCAAATGATGTATTCAAAGTGCTGAAAGAAAAAAACATCTGCAGCTGAGAATATTCTATTTAGGAAGGCAATTATTCAGAATAGAAGGAGAGTTAAAGAATTTCCCAGGAAAACAAAAGGTAAAAGAATTCATAACCACTAAACCAGCTCTACAAGAAATGTTAAAGGGGATACTTTCAGTGGAAAGGAAGGATCCTAAGTAGGAGTAAGAAAATCAGGAAGAACAAAAGTAGTAAGAAGAAGCATATTCTAAAGCTCAGTCAAGGGATTCACAAAATAAAAGGATGCAAAATTTGATATCATATACCTAAAATGTTGTGAGGGATGAGGGAAAGTAGAAAAGAATGAGTTCAAACTTAAGTGACCATCAATTTAATATAGATTGCTATATGCATAATATGTTATGCATAAACCTAATGGTAACCACAAATCTAAAACTGGTAATAAATATGCAAAAAATGAAGAGAAAGGAATCCAAGTATATCACTAAAGAAAGTCAGCAAACTTTGAGAGAAAAGAGCAAAAGAATAAAGGAACAGAGAACTATGAAAACAACCACAAAACAAGTAACAAAATGGCAATAAGTACATACCTATCAATAACTACTTTGAATTTAGTTGGACTAACTGCTCTAATCAAAAGAGATAGGGTGATGGAATAGAAAGAAAAGCAAGAAAAGCCATCTATATGCTTCCTATGAGAGATACATTTCAACACCTAGACATATGCAGATTGAAATTGAAGGGGACGGAAAAGCATTTGCCATGAAAATGTCAGTGAAAAGAAAGCTGAGGCACGAATATTTATATTGGACAAAATAGACTTTAAAGCAAAGACTAACAAGAGACCAAGGAGGACATTACATAATCATAAAAAGAATAAACCAACAAGAAGATACAACAATTGTAAATACATAAAACAGAAGGAGTAATTGATAGTAATACAACAATAGTAGGGATATTTAACATTCCACTTACATTAATGGATAGATCATCCAAAAAGAAAATCAACAAGGAAGCAGTGGATTTGAATGACACATTGGACCAGATGGATCTAACAGATATATTCTGGACATTCCATCCTAAAACTGAAAAATACACATTCTTTTTAAGTGCACATGAAACATTCTCCAGAACAGATCATATGTTATGCCACAAAACAAGTCTTTCAAAATTAAAAAAGAGTGAAGTCATACCATGCATCTTTTCCAAAGACAATGCTATAAAACTAGAAATTAACCAAAGAAAAAATCTGGAAAGAACACAAATACATGGAGGTTAAAAAACATGCTGCTAAACAATGAATAGGTCATTCAGTAAATAAAAATAAATAAAAGAGGAAATAAAAATAATACATGAAAATGAAAACTCAAAATTCTAAAATCTTTGGGATGCAGCAAAAGCTGTTCTAAGAGGAAAGTTTACATATTGTTTACCAGCAATAAAATTGAATCTGTACCAACTTGCATTCCCACCAAGAGTGTAGGAGGGTTCCCCTTTCTCTGCATCCTCACCAGCATCTGTCATTTACTGACTTGTTAATTTTAGCCATTCTGACTTTTGTGAGGTGATATCTCATTGTGGTTTTGATTTGTATTTCCCTGGTACCGAGTGATATGGAGCACTTTTTCATGTGTCTGTTGGCCATCTGGATATCTTCTTTGCAGAAATGTCTGTTCATGTCCTCTGCCCATTTCTTGATTGGATTATTTGTTCTTTGGGTGTTGAGTTTGCTAAGTTCTTTATAGATTTTGGACACTAGCCCTTTACCTGATAAGTCATTTGCAAATATCTTCTCCCATTCGTCAGTTGTCTTTTAGTTTTGTTAACTCTTTCCTTTGGTGTGCAAAAGCTTTTGATCTTGATGAAATCCCAATAGTTCATTTTTACCCTTGCTTCCCTTGCCTTTGGCAATGTTCCTAGGAAGATGTTGCTGCAGCTGAGGTCTAAGAGGTTGCTGCCTGTGTTCTCCTCAAGGATTTTGATGGATTCCTTTCGCACATTGAGCTCCTTCATCCATTTTGAGTCTATTTTTGTGTGTGGTGTAAGGAAATGGTCCAATTTCATTTTTCTGCATGTGGCTGTCCAATTTTCCCAGCACCATATATTGAAGAGGCTGTCCGTCTTTTTTCCATTGGATTTTGTTTCCTTCTTTGTCGAAGATTAGTTAACCATAGAGTTGAGGATCTATTTCTTGACTCTCTATTCTGTTCCATTGATCTATGTGTCAGTTTTTGTGTCAGTACCATGCTGTCTTGATGATGACAGCTTTGTAACCACTCTGGAGAACAACATGGAGATTCCTCAAAATGTTGAAAGTAGAACTATCCTATGACCCAGCAATTGCACTACTGGGTATTTACCCTAAAGATACAAACGTAGTGATCCGAAGGGGCACATGCACCTGAATGTTTATAGCGGCAATGTCTACAATAGCCAAACTATGGAAAGAACCTAGATGTCCATCAACAGATGAATGGATAAAGAAGATGTGGTATATATACACAATGGAATATTAAGCAGCCATCAAAAGAAATGAAATCTTGCCATTGGTGATGACATAGATGGAACTAGAGGGTATCATGCTTAGCGAAATAAGTCAAGCAGAGAAAGACAACTATCATATGATCTCCCTGATATGAGGAAGTGGAGATGCAACATGGGGGGTTAAGGGGGTAGGAGAAGAATAAATGAAACAAGATGGGATTGGGAGGGAGACAAACCATAAGTGACTCTTAATCTCACAAAACAAACTGAGGGTTGCTGGGGGGAGGGGGTTTGGGAGAAAGGGGGTGGGGTTATGGACATTGGGGAGGGTATGTGCTATGGTGAGTGCTGTGAATTGTGTAAACCTGGCAATTCAAGACTGGTACCCCTGGGGATAAAAATATATTATATGTTTATAAAAAAAATTAAAAAATTAAAAAAAATTGAATCTTTAATTAAAAAAACTTCCAACAACAAAAGTTCAGGACCAGACAACTTTACAGCTGAATGCTACAAAATATTTAAAGAAGAGTTAATATCTATTCTTTTCAAACTATTCCAAAACATAGAAGAGAAAGACTGTGGAAAGAACCAAGATGCCCTTCAACGGATGAATGGATAAGGAAGATGTGGTCCATATACACTATGGAGTATTATGCCTCCATCAGAAAGGATGAATACCCAACTTTTGTAGCAACATGGACAGGACTGGAAGAGATTATGCTGAGTGAAATAAGTCAAGCAGAGACAGTCAATTATCATATGGTTTCACTTATTTGTGGAGCATAACAAAAAGCATGGAGGACATGGGGAGTTAGAGAGAAGGGGGTTGGGGTAGATTGGAAGGGGAGGTGAATCATGAGAGACTATGGACTCTGAAAAACAATCTGAGGGGTTTGAAGTGGCAGGGGGGGTGGGAAGTCAGGGTACCAGGTGGTGGGTATTATAGAGGGCACAGATTGCACAGAGCACTGGGTGTGGTGACAAAATAATGATACTGTTATGCTGAAAATAAATAAATGAAAAAAAAATAGAAAAGCTTCTAACTTCATTTTATGAGGCCACCATTACCTGGGTACAAAAACCAGATAAAAACACTACATTAAAAGAACTACAGGCCAAAATGTCTGATGAACATAGATGCTAAAATCCTCAAGAAAATATTAATAAATCAAACCCAAAGATATTTTAAAAAATAACTCACCATGATCAAGTAGAATTTATTCCTGGGATGCAAGAGTGCTTCAAGATTTGCAAATGAATCCAATGATACATAACATCAATAAGAGAAAGATTAAAAGCCATGTGATCATTTCAATAGATGAAGAAAAAGCATTTGACAAAGTGCAACATCCATTCATGCTAGGAACTATTAAGAAAGTGGGTTTAGAGGGAACATACCTCAACATAATAAAGGCCATATATGAAAAACTCACAATTAACATTGTATTCAATTCTGAAAGACCAAGAATTTTTTTTTAAAAAAGGTTTATTGAGAGAGAGAGAGAGAGAGAGAGAGGGAGAACATGTGGTGGGGAGGGGCAGAGGGAGTAAAAGAGAATCTCAAGCAGACTTCATGTGGGGCACAGAGCCTGATACAAGACTCTATCTCACGACCTTGAGATTATACCCTGAGCTAAAACCAAGAGTCAGACACTTAACCAACTGCACCACCCTGGTGCCCCTGAGACCTTTTCTCCTAAGATCAGGAATAAGACAAGGATGTTCACTCATCATTTTTGTTTACCACAGTACTGGAAATCCTAACCACAGCAATCAGACAAGAAAAAGAAATAAAATGTATCTAAATTAGTAAGAAAGAAGTAAAGATTTCACTATTTGTGGATAATGTGATACTATATACAGAAAACCCTAAAGACTTCACCAAAAAACTATTATAACTTACAAATGAATTCAGTAAAGTTGCAGGATACAAAATCAATATACAGAAATCCATTCCATTTCTATACACTAAAAAAGAAATAGCATAAAGTGAAATTAAGAAAACAGTCCATTTATAATTGCCAAAAAGGATAAAGTGCCTAGGAATAAATAACCACAGAAATGAAAGATCTATAATCTGAAAACTATAAAGCATTGATGAAAGAAATTGAAGATGACATAAACAAATGGAAAGATATTCCATGCTCATGGATTGGGAGGACAAATACTGTTAAGATGGCCATACTACCCAAAGTGATCTACAAATTTAAGGCAATCCCTATCAAAATGCCAACAGAAATAGAAATAGAGATATTTTCACAGAAATAGAACAAATAATCCTAAAATTTGTATAGAACTTCAAAAGACCCCTAATCACCCAAAGCAGTCTTGAGAAAGGAAAACAAAACTGGAAGTATCACAATTTCAAGTTTCAAGATATATTACAAAGCCATAGTATCAAGACAATATGGTACTAGCACAAAAACTAGACACATAGATCAATAGAACATAATAGAGAGCCCAGAAATGAACCCATGATTATGTGGTCAATTAATCTATGACAAGGAGGCTAGAATATGCAATGGGAAAAAGACGGTCTCTTCAACAAATGGTGTTGGGAAAACTAGACAGGTACATGGAAACGAATAAAACAGGACCACTTTCTTTTTCTTTTTTAGGACCACTTTCTTATACCATACTTGAAAATAAACTTGAAATGGATTAAATACCTAAATATGGGGCCCAAAATAATAAAAATCCCAGGTGAGAGCACAAGCAGTAATATCTCTGACATCGGCCATAGGAACATTTTTCTAGATGTCTCCTGATGCAAGGGAAATAAGGTAGTGGGACGACATCAAAATAAAAAGCTTTTGCATAGCACAGGAAACAATCAATAGAACTCAAAGATAACCTACTGAATGGGAGAAGTTATTTGGAAATGATATATCCAATAAAGGGTTAGTATCCAAAATATAAAAGAACTTAAACAGCTCAATGCAAAACAAAATTTCAAATAATCCAATTAAAAAGTGGGCAAAAGACATGAACAGATATTTCTCCAAAGAAGTCATACAGATGACCAACAGACACATGAAAAGATGCACAACATCATCAATCATCAGAGAAATGCAAATCAAGACCACAGTGTGATATCACCTTACTTCTGTCAGAATGGCTAAAATAAAAAACACGAGAAGCAAGTGTGATGAGAATGTGGAGCAAAGGGACTCCTGGGTGGCTCAGTTGGTTAAGCAGCTGCCTTCGGCTCAGGTCATGATCCCAGCATCCTGGGATCCAGTCCCACATCGGGGAGCCTGGGAGGGAGCAGGGAGCCTGGGAGCAGGGAGCCTGCTTCTCCCTCTGACTCTGCCTTCCACTCTGTCTGCCTGTGCTCACTCTCGCTCTCTCTCTGACAAATAAATAAATAAAATCTTTAAAAAAAAAAAAAAGAATGTGGAGCAAAAGGAGCACTTGTGCACTGTTGGTGGGAATGCAAAACTGGTGCAGCCACTGTGAAAAACAGTATGGAGATTCCTCAAAAAATTAAAAATAGAATATCCATATGATCCAGTAATTCCACTACTCGGTATTTACCCTAAAATTACAAAAACACTAATTCAAAAAGTTATATGCTCCCTCTTATAGGATTATTTACAAGCCAAATTGTAGAAGCAACACAGTGTTCATCGATAGATGAACAGATAAAGAAGTTATATATAAAGATGGACTATTACTCAGTCGTAAAAAAGAATAAAATGTTGCCATTTGCAACAACATGGATGGACCAGAGGGTATAACACTAAGTGAAGTAAGTCAGTGAGACACACCAAAAAAGAACTCTTAACAAGAGAACAAGTTGATGGTTACCAGAGAGGAGATGGGTGAGGGGAATATATGAAATATGTGAGGGGGATTAAGAGTACACTTACCATGGTGAGCACTGAATAACATTTAGAATTGTTAAATCACTATATTGTACACCTGAAACTAATATAACACTGTATGTTAACTATACTGGAGTTGAAAAAAGAAAAACAGGAGTGAAAATAATAAATATTAAAAAAATCATTTGACCATATGTGAGAAAGTTTATTTCTGGACTCTATTCTATTTTACTAATCTGTATGTCTGTCTTTATGCCAGCACAACACTGTTTTGATTACAGTGGCTTTGTGTTAAGTTTTGAAATTAGGGGGACGCCTGGGTGGCTCAGTGGGTTAAGCCTCTGTCTTGGGCTTGGGTCATGATCTCAGGGTCCTGGGATCAAGCCCCGCATCAGGCTCTCTGCTCAGCAGGGAGCTTGCTTCCCTTCCTCTCTCTCTGCCTGCCTCTCTGCCTACTCATGATCTCTGTCTGTCAAATAAATAAATAAAAATCTTAAAATTTTTTTTTTGAAATTAGGAAGAGTGCGTTTTCTAACTTTGTTCTTTTTCAATATTATTTTGGCTATTTGAGGTCATTTGAGATTCTATATGAATTTTAGGGTGGGCTTTTATTTATTTATTTATTTGAGAGAGAGAGTGAGAGAGAGAGCATGAGAGGGGAGAAGGTCAGATAGAGAAGCAGACTCAGACTCCCCATGGAGCTGGGAGCCCAAGGAGGAACTTGATCCCAGGAGTCCGGGATCATGACCTGAGCTGAAGGCAGTCGCCTAACCAACTGAGCCACCCAGATGCCCTGGGTAGGCTTTTCTACTTACTCCAAAAACATCATTGGGATTTTGACAGAGATTGCATTGAATCTGCAGATTGTTTTGTGTAGTATTGACATCTTAACAATATTAAATCTTTCAATCATGAACATGGGATGTGTTCCATTTATTTATATTTTCTTTAATCTTCTTCAGCAGTGCTTTATAGTTTTTACTGCACAAGTTGTTCACCTCCTTGTTCAAGTTCAGCTGTAAGTATTTTATTCTTTTTGATGCAATTATACATTGCATTTGTAATTTCCTTTTCGGATTGTTCATTGATAGTGTATAGAATTGCAACTGATTTTTGTATGAGATTGTATCCTGCTATTTTTCTAAATTCATTCACTAGTTCCAACAGGTTTTGGGTGGAATCTCTAGAATTTTCTAGATGCAATATCATATCTGTAAAGACAATTTTGCTTCTTTCTCAATTTTTATGCTTTTTGTTTCTTTTTCTAATTGAATTTTTTTGAAGTTCTTTGGCTAGAACTCTAGTACTATGTTGACTAGAAGTGGCAAAAGAGGACATCCCTGTCTAAGTGGACATCCTTGTCTTTTTTTTTTTTTTTCATCCTTGTCTTGTTCCTGATCTTTCACCACTAAGTACAGTGTTGGTTTTTCATTTATGGATTTTATTATATTGAGGTATTTTCCTTCTCTTCTTACTTTGTTGAATGTTTTATCATGAAGGTCTTTTTTTTTGTTTGTTTTTTGTTTGTTTTTATTTTTCATTTATTTATTTTCAGCATAACAGTATCATTATTTTTTCACTACACCCAGTGCTCCATGCAATCCATGCCCTCTATAATACCCACCACCTGGTACCCCGACTCCCCCCCCCCCCCCCCCCGCCACTTCAAACCCCTCAGATTGTTTTTCAGAGTCCATAGTCTGAAGGTCTTTTGATTTATATCAAATGTGTTTTCATCATCAGTTAAGAATATTCCCCCCGCCCCTGTCATTCTGTTAATATAGTGAATTACATTGATTTTCATATGTGGAATCATCCTTGGATTCCAACAATAAATCCCACTTGACTATAGTGAATAATGTTCTTAATATATTGTTGAATTTGGTTTACTAATTGTTAGGGATTTTTGCATTGATGCTCATAAAGTATATTGATCTATAATTTTCTTTTCTTGTGGTGTCTTTAGTTTTGGTGTCAGAATAATGTTGGTCTCATGGATTAATTAGAAATATTCCCTCCTCTTCAATATTCTGAAAAGTTTGAGAATGATTGGTGTTAGTACATCTTTAAGTGTTAGGTAGAGGGGGGATGGACGAACCTGGTGGTGCGTATTGAGGGCATGTATTGCATGGAGCACTAGGTGTGGTGCATAAACAATGAATCTGGGAACACTGAGAAAAATTAAATTAAATTAAAAAAAATATTATGTAGAATTCACCAGTGAGGCCATCAGGTCCAGGGTTTTGATTTGTTGTGAGGTTTTGTTTACTGATTCAGCCCCCTTACTGAGTTATATGTCCACTTAGTTATATGTCCATTTAGATTTTCTAATTTTTTGTTATTAGTCTTGGCAAGTTTTGTATATCTAGGAATTTCTCCACTTCCTTTGAGTTAGCTAATCTTTTGTGTGTTCAATTATTTATAGTCATCTTTTACAACCTTTTTATTTCTATAGAATTGATAACAATGTCCTTTTATTTCTGATTTTTGTAATTTAAATCTTTTTTTGTCTATATATTTAAAGGTTTGTCAATTTTGTTCATCTTTTTGAAGAACCAACTTTTTGATTTTCTCTATTGTGTTTCTACTCTCTGTTTTGTTTGTTTCCTTCCTTGTGCTCTTTTTTTCTCCTAGTTCCTAAATTGAAAAGTTTGGTTGTTGATTTGACATCTTCCCTGTTTTATAATATAGGCATTTACAGCTAGAAACTTTACTTTAAACACTGCTTTCACTATATCTCGTAAGATTTAGTGTATGTGTTTTTATTTTTATCATCTCTGCATATTTTCTAATTTCCTTTGTAATTTCTTCTTTGACTAATTATTTAAGTGTGCATTTCTTAATTTCCACACTTTTATGAATTTTTCAGTTATCTTTCTGTTATTGATTTCTAGCTTCATCCCTTTGTGGGTGGAGAAAGTACTTTGTATAATATCTACCTTTTAAAATCTATTGAGACTTTCTCTCTCTCTCTCTCTCTTTTGCTTAACGTATAATCTATCCAGGAAAATATACACATGTGCACTTGAAAAGTATGTGTATTCTGTGGTTGATGGGTGGAGTGTTCTGTATAGGTATGTTTAGTCTAGGTGGATTATTATGGTTTTCAAGCCCTCTATTTCCTTACTTATTTTCTGTCTGCTTGATCTATCCATTATTTAAAGTGGAGTATTAAAGTCTACAACTATTATTGTACATGTATGTTTCTCTTTAACTGTTAATCTTTGCTTTGTATATTTTGAGGCTTTTTAATTATGTTATATCTTGTTCTATTAAAACTATCATTAATATATAATGTTCTTTTTGTTTTGTAACTCTTTTTTCCTTTTGATTTAAAGTCCAATTTGTCTGATATTAGTATAGGCATCCTAGTTCTCTTTACCATTTTCCGGGAGTGTTTTCCATTCTTTCATTTTGTGCCTTTGGATCTAAAGGAGGTTTCTTATAGATAGCATATAACTAAATCATGTTTTTTAAATTCATTCTGCCAATTTCTCTTTTGATTGAAGAGTTTAATCATTACATTTAAATAACTAATAATAAGGGACTTACTTCTGCCATTTTGCTATTTGATTTCCATATGCCATATAGTTTTTTTTTTCCCATCATTTCCTCTGTTACTAATTTCTTTGGTGTTTACTTGATTTTGGGGGGGCCAAAATATTTTGATTCCTTTATTTTCTTTTGTGTATATTTTACAAATGTTTTCTTTGTGGTTATCATGAAGATTATGTTCAACATCCTAAAACTACAACAATGTACTTTGAATTTATACCAACTTAACTTCAAAGAGCATATAAAAACTGTTCCTATGCAGTTCCATGATTTTCCTTTCTATTATTCATATCACAGATTGCATCTTTATATATTTTGTGTCTCAAAACATAGATTCATAATTTCTTGTGACTTTATTTTTTAAAAAAAGATGATTTATTTATTCATGAGAGATGGAGGGAGAGAGAGAGCACAGGCAGAGGGGGGATGATCCTAGGACCCTGGGATCATGACCTGAGCTGAAGGCAGATGCTTAGCCAACTGAGCACCAAGGTGCCTGTGAATTTATCTTTTAACTCATGTCAAAAATTAAACATAGAATTACAAAATAAAATTTCAGTAATATTAGGTTTTATAATTCCCCATGTATTTATCCTAACTGAAAATCTTTATACAGCTTTGAGTTATTGACTACTTCCATTTCATTTCAATCTGATATTTCTTTATCATTTTTTTCAGGGTAGATCTACTGATAACACACTCCCTCAGCTTTTGTTCATCTGAGAATGTCTTAATTTCTCCCTCATTTGTAAGGACAGTTTTGTTTTGGAGTTGTTTTCTTTCAACACTTTGAATATATCAACCCACATAATTGTCATTTATCAGTTATTTAAATGTTTCAAGTAAAATATTTTGTGTTTAAATTTTAATTTAGTTTATTCTTCTGAACATTATACAGATGAAGATAGATTATGGCTTTGCCCAGTAATGACCATCTTAAATAGTCACACACACTAAAATTGCTAATAGCTCAACAAAGATTTGGAGGCTATAAATTTGTATTTTTACTTTCGATAATTATGCAGCCAAGATAATCATCTATTCAATTAGTATCAGATAATATAGATTGTTTATTTTCTTCTGGGTGAAACAGTAATGCTATGAAGTCATACACTAAAGAAGTGATTTTTCTGCTGGTTTAACTCCAAAGGTTATGTTCAGCTCCAAGTCCTATGGTTAAAAATTAGGTTCTTGGCTGTCTTTTTCATTCTAAAATTAAAATATGCTGAATTTGCAAAATTTAACACTTTCTGAGGTTTTTCCCTGGCTACTATAACTAAGCACTTTAGACACAGGAGCAATTGCTATATTAAAAATATTTTTGGAATTCTAACAAATATATTATGAAGAATTATTCTTATCTACTTTCCAATGAGGAATTTTTATTAGTAAATGGATCACAGAATATGGAAAATAAGATGACATGTATATAGGCTTTTTTGTGTGTACATGTATATAGGCTTTTGTGTGTACAATTGCTTTTTTTATTTAGTAATAACAACTCTGGTAACTGAACTGGGGGTTACTATTGCACTTCAAAAATATAACCACTATTAGAAAGTCCACTGACCATAATGCAAGTAAGTTGGGGAACTTTCGCAATGGAAAAACGTGACAGAGAGTTATCACCCTACCTAAGCCATCCACAAAGACAGCTGATTCTATTTACTCTGGTATTCTAGTCCTCACTAAAGAATATTTAAAGACTTTAAATGATCTTTTTCTAACTTCTAATCATTTTATAGTCAACATTTATTTTTAATATGTAAAATAACTTTTCTTGAAATATACTTTTCTTACTGTGTTATTTTTCCCAATGAAGATGAAACATGCTGGTTATCATCCTTTGTTTACTGTATGAAGGCAATAGTCAGGGACACTCTAAAGGTGCCTAATAAGGTCTTTTGTAATTCTCCTTGCCCCAAAACAAAATGTTCTAGTCTATCACAATAAATTTTCCACTTCCTCTACAACTACATAATTATTTGTAATTTACCATGCTGGGGAGACAGCCATAAATTAGCCTAAAAAATATTGTCCAGTACTTTATAAGGTAAAAATATGAAATAACAGTATTTATATCTGAGGGCCTTTTCTTCATTTATCCACTTATTGTGCTCTCTCCTTCTTCCATCTTATTCTATCAGTATGATCTCTTCATTCTTCTATTAGTGCCAAATGTAGATCAACAAAGTATTCTTCCACAATGTAACAATGAAGAAAGAAAAATGTTTCTCATTATGAATATCAAAACCATGAAGTATTAAGCATAAATATTAACCATTGAGATTGTCTCTTATACTGACAAATTATTTAAAAAAAAAAAACAACTAGCTGGGATTTTGATGAGGATTACATTGAGGCTTATGGAAGTTAAGTAAAAGGCCCAAATTCACAGAGCTTATAAGTGAAGTTCCTGGCATTGAAATATAGGTTTGTCTATCTCCAAACTCTGGGATTTTAGCCACCAAAAGCACAACAAATTAAAAAAAAAAAAAAAAAGGAAGGGGCAACTGGGTGGCACAGTGTAGTACAGTTAGGTAAGCATCCCACTCTCAATTTGATCTCAGGGTCCTGGAATCAAGCCCCATGTCTGACTCCAGGCTCAGCACAGAGTCTTCTTAAGATTCTCTCTTTTCCTCTGCTCCTCCTGCTTGTGCTCTTTCTTTCTCTCTCTCAGATAAATAAACACATCTTTTTAAAAAGTAGATGAATTGGACATCATTAAAATAAAAACATTTATGCCTCAAAGGATACCATCAAGAAAGTGAAATGACAACCTATGGAATGGGAAAAAATATTTGCAAATTGTATATCTAATAAAGACTTTTATCAAGAATATATAAAGAACACACAATTTAATAACATAAAGATGAAGTAAACAATGGGCAAAAAATCTGAATTAACATTTCTCTAAAGAAGATATACAAATGGCCTAGAAGCTCATGAAAAGATGCTCAACATTAGCCACTAGGGAAATGCAAATAAAAAGTACAATGAAATATCACTTCATACTGACTAAGATGGGTAAAATAAAAAAGATAGTATCAAGTGTTGAAGAGGATTTGAAGAAAAGTAAGACTCTCATATATTATTGCTGGGAATGTAAAAAGGTATATTTACTTTGAAAAATTATCTGGAAGGCTTTAGAAATATTAAAGAGTTGCCATGTGACCATCATTCCATAAAGAGAAATGAAGCATATGTTCAAATACTTGTACATGACTATTCACAGTGGTATTATTCAAAATAGCCAAAAAGTAGAAATATAAATGTCTCTACATCAACTGATGAATTAATTAATAAAATGCAGTATATCATACTAAGAGAAATATCCTTACACCATGGAATATTTTCAGCCAAATAGTTTTATATTTTCCTGGAAAAGATAAAATTATGGGAATAAAAAGATCAGTGGTTGTCAGAGGTTTGTGAGAAGAAAGGATGAACAAGTACAACACGGGAATTTTTAAGGCAATGAAACTATTCTATATTAGAATGTAATAGTGGATATATCTATCATTATACATCTAACAAGACCTATAGAATCTACAATACAAAAAGTGAACCCTAATGTAAATTATAGACCTTAGTTAATACAAATATATCAGTAATATTTTATCAATTTTAACAAATGCCCCATACCAATGCAACTTGCTAGTAATAGGGAAAACTGTGTGTGTGGGGAATGAGATAGATAGTGTATGGGAACTTACTGTACTTTTGACTCAATTTTTCTATGAAATTAAAATTACTATAAAAATGTAAATTCTCTTAATTGTAAGAAAAGGAATGAAGTGATGATACATGCTATAACATGAATGAGCCTTGAAAACATTATTCTTAGTTAAACAGTCATAAATGTCACCACATATTGAATGGATATCATTTGTATGAAATGTCTAGAATAGGTAAATATAGAAACTAGATTGGTGGTTGTCGAGGCTTGAAGGAGGGGTGGTTGGGAGAAATAGGAGTGATTATTAATGGATGTGGGGTTTTTTTTGGAGTGACAAAAGTGTTCTAAAATTGATTGTGGTGATGAGTGTTTACTTCTGTACATATAAAAAATGGCACACTTTAAATGGTTAAATTTTATGGTATATGAATTATATCTCAATAAATCCATTTAAAAATGTAACAGTAGTCAACTGCCTGCATAAATTCCCTTGTCTGTATTGCATGCAGCAAAGCTAAAGATTTCTTCTGTCAGACACTTTTTGTCCTTACCACTCTTTGTAAATCCAGAATAAATTCCAGCAAAACTTATGCATATTTCACTCTTTTTCCCCCCTTTGCTTTCTTTTTAATTACATCCACTTGCAAGTGAAAAATCCCTCCATATGATTTGAAAGCATTTTGAATATAAAGTTTATCAAATACTGTGCCAGGAAGTTTCTGAATCATAAGAGAATGACTCTGATAGTTTAAGTCATTTGTTGACCACTCCTTGAAGGAAATGAATCAATTTCACAGTGAAAATAGATTGGGGGGAGACTTGAAGAGGAACATCTCTTGGGATCATCCAGGCAAATCAGCTGTAGCTTTAGCCTGCTAAATTCTTGAAATTTGGATCCTGCGAAGAAAACAATTGTCTATACACTAGTACTGTGTTTTTGTTTTGGTTAACTGCTTTATTGAAATACAGTAAGCATTAACTTAATAAAAGGAGAGAGAAAGGAAGATAAGGAGGAGTAGGAGAAGAAGCCAGGCAGAGTTCATAAGTTCAATGGTTTGAAAGAGGGAAAATGTCCTAGTATGAAGCCAAAGTGATGAATATTGGAGGGTTCATGAGACTAGAAGTTTAGGAGTCAGTGGGTGGTAGGTGCTGTTTGAAGTACCTGAGTCAACAGGAGTCAAGAGAATTGCTAGTGGGTTTCTTATAAGATATTTAATGGTCCTGGGCTTACAGGGAGAAATTAAAGGCATTACCCTGAGATATATTGGAGTTAATGAATTAGAATAGATTTTAAACAAATCTGGAATAAAATATCTTCTTTTTTTATTTATGATTTTTATTCAGTTGAACCATGGAAAAAAGGAGCAATAACTCGATCCTGGCTATAGATTAGTCTACCAAATTTGAAATAATAGACTGAGTTGCTAAATCAGAATTAGTATCTATAGTCATTGATTGAAATTTATGTTTCACAATCTTTATTTATTTTTTTAATTTTTTCAATTTATTTATTTTCAGAAAAACAGTATTCATTACTTTTTCACCACGCCCAGGGCTCCAGGCAATCCGTGCCCTCTATAATACCCACCACCTGGTACCCCAACCTCCCACCCCCTCGCCACTTCAAACCCCTCAGATGTTTTTCAGAGTCCATAGTCTCTCATGACTCATCTCCCCTTCCAATTTACCCCAACTCCCTTCTCCTCTCTTTTTAAGTACAGCTATAACATTATGATTATGTCTCCCAGATATGTCTTTGCTACTGATTCTCATGGTTAAATCCAATGTCTTCCAAAGGTATTGACTACACTTGGGTTTTTGGGATGGAATAAAGTTTCTAATAATGTTTAAGTTTGGTAAGTTTCCAAATAGCCCTTTTTATGTTCCATTTTGAATATCTCACTCACAATCTAATTATGATTTGTTTTTTATTTCTCAGTAATCCTTACTGACCACAATTGAGAAGGCTATAAACATTTCATATAGACAAGACAGACCAGTTATTGACAATAAGATTTTGATTAGAAATAAGAGGAGTCTAGGGAACAGAACTGGTGAAAATCTTCTAGTTAGAAAAAAATAACCTTCACTTCCTCTCAGCCTTCTCAACTCTAACCCACGAGCCCAAGCTCTGGATACATATGGCTCAGGGGAAATTATGTTGGAAAATTTGGAAATGTTTTTGACATGGTCTATTGAATCTACCTCATGTAACTTCATAAATTATATGTTAGTCTATAAGCCTATTTGTCTAAAAATAGAAGGAAAATTATCTCTCTACATATATGCTGAAACTTATAAATGCTGCAATGTATTTTAAAATCCAGGGGTGCCTGGGTATCTCAGTGGGTTAAAGCCTCTGCCTTTGGCTCAGGTCATGATCCTAGGGTCCTGGGATTGAGCCCCATATTGGGCTCTCTACTCAGCAGGGAGCCTGCTTCCTCCTCTCTCTCTCTCTGCCTCTCTGCCTACTTGTGATCTCTGTCAAATAAATAAATAAAATTAAAAAGAATAACATTAGTATTTCCAGGAAATTTTCACATGCATATACATTCTTAGAAAAATCATCTATGGTAAAATAACTTATCAATTTCCAATAGGTCTAGATAAGGTGATGGCAGCTCTACCATCCTTTATAGCTCTAAAAATAATTATGTCAACTCTTTGGTTTTTAGATTACATGGAGATCCAGAGACTTGAATTAAAAATCAGCAGCATTTGCCTTGGCAAAGGATTACAAATATCAAGACAGATGACATCCTTTTTACAAGAAAGTTGACTCAGGATGAGAGGGAATATATTCTTAGTGTAGGAAACTCTTAAATATCAGTCCTCTAATATTGAAATTAGAATGGCTAATGCAATTTTATCTTTGCTAAACACTTTTTTTCCCCTTTCACAGTTAGAAAGCAAAAGTTTTTACATTTAGGGAAGGAATAAAATTCTTTGGTAGATAAAATACAAATTTCATGTACCAAAAATAAATTATTCACTCAGTTCAATTTTAATGAGCATTTCCTGTGTTCCAGGCACTGCTCTCAGATCAAGAATAATTATAAAAAACAAGGCTCTTGGGGCAACTTTAAGTCCCTCTGCTCTCAAGTCAGGTCATGATCTCAGCGTCCTGGGATTGAACCCTGTGTTGGGCTCCCTGATCAGTGGAGAGTCTGCTTGTCGCTCTCCCTCTGCCTCTCTCTACCCCCACCCCCACTTGTGCTCTCTCTATCTCTGCCTCAAATAAACAAAATCTTGAAAAACAAACAAACAAACATAAACAAAAACTCCCACCAAGGCTCTTATCCTTAATAGAGTTTTAAAGGGGAGGACCATGGTGGCTCAGTTGGTTAAGAGCTTGCCTTCAGCTCAGATCATGATCTCTGGGTCCTGGGTGCAAGCCCTGCATCAGACTTAGGAGTCTGCTTCTCTCTCTTTCTCTATCTCTCTCCCTATCCGCCCTGCCCATCTTCCTCTCCCTACCACTTATTCTTTCTCTCTCTCTCAAATAAATAAGTAAAATCTTCAAAAAAATAGTTTTAGGGGAAGACAGATGATAAATAACAAATGAATAAAACAAGAAAAATGTTAGATAGGGTATTAGTATTCTATTGCCAGTATAAAAAATTGTCACAAACCTGGTAACTTAACATAAACTTATTGTCTTGTAGTTGTAGAAGTCAGAAATCTGAAACAGATTTCATTGGGCTGGAGTCAAGTATCAGCTAAGTTGTGTTTCCTCTGGGATATCTAGGAGAGAATCCAGCTTCTACATATCTCCTGCATTCTTTGGCTTGTGACTCCTTCTCCATTTTCGAAATGAAATACTTCTGCTCCTATCATAATACCTCCTTTCTCTGACCCTAAACCTCGTGTTTCTTTCTAGTAGGATCTTTGTGATTGTATAGGGCCCACATGTTTAGTCCAGGCTAATATCCCCATCTCAAGAGTCTTAATCACATGTAAAATCTTTTTTGCCTTATAAGATAACATATTCACAGGTTTGGGGATGAGGATGTTGACATCTTTGAAGGGCCATTATTCAGTCCACCATACATAGTGGTAAGTGAGATGCAAAAAACTAGATGGTGCTATAAAGAACGGCTGACTTGCTCCTTTAAGTGTGGGGGAAAGTCTTTTAGAACAGGGATATTTACACTTAGATCCTCATGATAAGGAGGAACCAAACCTAGGATGATCAGGTGTAGAGCACTCTAGGTAAAAGAACTAGAAACAAGTTTGGCTGTTAAGGAAAATAGAGAAAGATGGTGTGCTGGGCCTTAGTTACCTACTAGGAAAGTGGTATGAGTAGGGATGGGTGAGGTAACTTAAAAATAGATTATGTAGAATTCAGTAAAGTAGTGTAAGCAAACAGAAAGTGTCTTTGCATCTGGTACTTTAGCCATATTTCAAGGTAGAAATGGTAGTTACTGAAAATAAACTTTATATTATTAGGGTTAAAAGGGTATATTAGGTAAGCCAATACAGTATAGTGACTGAAAACTGTTGTTTGGTGGTGGTAGAATTGCAAAATCTAGACCAAATTATCTGCAAAGATTCAATGAAGGGTCAGTTGAGAAAGAAGAGATTGATATTAGAAATGGTCACTCTGGAAATCATGGTCCTCACTGGGAAGAAGCTTTAAAGGAAAGTTTCACTTCAAGGTCTAACTGGAAAGTATGATTATTTCCATTGAAGAAAATAACATCCAGTCAAGTAGGTCCTTCAAAGGTAAAGATATTTAATTGGTGAAAATTGCATTAAAATAGGGACACATCACCATCGCTAAAGTCCAGGTTCATTTCTTTCTTTATTATTATATATATATATTTTCGGTCTTAAACCTTTCTAAAATGGCAGCCTGCTCCCTTTCTTAAGGAAATGGGAATTTAGGAACTTTTCATTAGCTCTAACTAGTATCCAGAGGGCTTCTAGGTGGGGGACAAAATATAGTTAGGATTCAGAAGGTAATCATTATTTATTCATTTAATAAACATTTAGTGGGTATCTGTTTAAAAGAGAATTATGGAGATAAGTGGAAACTACTTCCAAATACCAAGAGATTGAGAAGAAAATATGTGTTCTTAGCTACTTGTTGCCCTATATCCTATAAAAATTTGTTATCCTATAAAAATTTATCTTCTTGAAATTCATATGCTCTAGCTATACTACCCTCTACTCTTCCACCTTGCCATCTATTGATGACATCTATAGATTTCACTAAACCTTTCACCATTAAGCTTGTAATATTCTTTTATAACTCATATCTTGCCATATTTCCTGCCTATCATCATTGTCTATGTGGATGATGACATCCTTGATCTTGATGCTGGAGATCTTTACTTCTACTTTAGCCACTATTACCAATGGCTTTACCATGAAAATTGTTGCTATCTGGAACTATCCCATTATGAAATCTTTTTTTAAAGTTCAAGTATAATTAAGGCACGGTGTTATATTAGTTTCAGAGATACCATATGATGACCAATAATTCTATAAGTGTACTCTCAATCCCCTTTATCTATTTCACCCATCCTCCCATCTACCCCCACCCCTGCAACCACCAGTTGCTCTCTGTATTTATGAATATGTTTTTTTCTTTGTCTCTCTATTTTACTCCTTTGTTCATTTGTTTTGTTTATTCAATTCCACATACAAGTGAAATCCATTATAAAATCTTAAACTCCAACATATCACTCTGATCACACTTTTGTTTTTTCTGGTCATTTCTTTTACTTATTCTCTCCATATGCATTCTCCAACTTTTTAAAGACCTCCTTTTTCTTTCTAATTTTCCCAATTAAACTAGGCCTTCCTTATATACCTTCTCTTTTATTTCTCTATATCATATAATCTAGACTGAACTTCTACTAGTCTCTGGTCAATTGATTCATTTTATTTATTCCTTAGTATTCTGCAATATAGCACCTTACAAAACTTTAGTTCTGGGTAAATCTGTCTATGAAGTTGGCATCTCTATCAGTCTAAGATTGCAGTTGAATGTAAGCCACAGAAACTCAATGGCTTAATTGAATAAGACAATTATTGTTTTAAAAAGAGTAATAAATCCACAGGTTGACAGTTGAGGGCTGATACAGTAATTCTGCTATGTCATTAGTATTCCAACCTCTTCTCTCTGCTCTGCTATCCTTATCATTTGGCTTTAATCCCCATAGTTATCACATGATTTCTTTAAGGCCAAAAGCAATTTATCATCTTTCGCTTCACATCCAAAGAGCAGGCAAGACTAAAGAAAAGAGGTACCAGAGGAAAGTGGCTGTCCCTATGTATATATCCAACAATAGGTATCCAGCACCAGCACACTGCTGCTCTGAATGAAATCACATTTTGCTAGTAAGGAAGAAAAGAATAAATGTTGAGAAGGTCATTATCATTATCTGCCATAGCATTATTGCAAATTAGATTTTCTAATGTTAACTACAAAAGTAATCTTTCTATTTTCATCTTGCTATATACCTCTTTGCATTAGTCATCTGGGGCTGTTGTAACAAAATACCAGGATGGGTGACTTAAACAACAGAAATTTGTTTTCTCACAGTCTGAAAGCTGGAAACCAAGATTAAGGTGCTGGTGGATTTGGTTTTTCCTGAGACCTCTTGCCCTGGCTTGCTGATGGCCACGTTCTCACTGTGTCCTTATACACTTTCTCTGTGTACACATGTCCCTGGTTGTTTCTCCATCTTCTTGTAAGCACACTTGTCTTAATGGATTAGGGCCCCATGCATATGATCTCATTTATCCTCATTTATCCATTATTCCCTCTTCAAAGGCCTCATCTCTGAAAGTAGTCAAACTGGGGCTTAGAGGTTCAACATATAAATTTTACTAGGCTTATTACATGTAACATAGTTCATAATCCTCTTCTATTACCTACAAAAGACATGCAAAAATTTCACCTCTCTTCACTAATCAACTACACACCATTTCTTCTTTCACTCTAAAGAAATGTACCCTGCCTTCATTGTAATTCACAGAGAAAATAGGGACCATGATATAAGAACCTCTTTATCTTTCTCCCTTTTCCTTGTCACCTGAATTTACCCTCAACTTTCACACATTCATTTTTCCCTCCCATTTAAAGTTGGATAAGTAACAGCGGTAGCAGCTGCAAATTTTAGAATTAAAATTTGTAGAATGAACAGCATCTTCTGAAGTAGTAAAACTAGAATGACACCATTAATTGTTTTTCCAAGGTTTGGAGAATTTTTTTTTTTTCAGCAGATAGTAGGACCTTTAGCCTTTCCCTGATGACGGTAGTATTTTGTCACTATTTTCAAGATGATGACAACATTTCATGTTTTCTCCTTCAGGAAAAAAAAAAAAAGTATGAACCTTTCTTTTTAACTTTATCAGATATATGTTGTCTATCAACATTTGAATGACATCACAATGACATCTAGTGGCTGTAGGAATTTCATCTCTCAGTACATCTTCAAGTGTATGAAGATCTTTCTAAGCTGGAAATAAAGGAAAACGAGTCATTGCAATGTAGTCATAATCTCATCAATCCGTTTTGTTTTGAAACTGACTCTTTCCCCATCGCTTCTACTTTTATTCCATCCTCTACAGAAAGGGTATGGAAAAATTTGATACCTGGTCAAAAGTGCCATCTTGATGTCCATTGTGATACTTCATGGAATCCTTCTTGAATATGCAGAAATGAGCAGCTTCGTACAAAAGTGTTGATAAATATCCTACAAAATGACTCACTGGTAAGACACTAAGATTTAATCCATATGTTCTAGATAATTTTATTTAATAAGAGAGCCATATCATAGTAATCTTTGCTTTACATAGTCTTTGCTTTACATAAAAAGTAAACAATAGGAAAATGTCTGCAATGCAATGTCTGCATTTTCCAAGTAATGAAACATGGTAAGTATTGATAAAATGTTACTATCAGTAAAAGGCAAATATATTTTTAGACCTTGAATAAATATGTATTAATATGTATTTAAAAGTTCTTAGTTTTAAGTAACTAATAAATTAGGTTCTATAAAAGAAGATTACATTAAGGTTTTTGTTTAATTTTTGGAAGAAATTACACGTAGTAAGGAAATTCCTTTGGACTCTATTTTTTTTTTCAAATTTTTATAATCTGGTGAATAATATATGGAACCTAGATTTTTAGCCTACCAACATCCATTCAGTCTCAAAAACTTTCACCAAGCTATGAAAAATATTTTCTAAACTTAGATGTCCTTTAAAAATAAACAAATACTTTGTTTTGTGAGATTCATCTTGAGGACCCCGCAGAGATAAACTGAGTTTCATTTAGTTATTAATTTTTGAAGGAAAAGGGGCTGAGTTAATCATGACATATTTGAATATGTGACTCTAATACATATATGATGTTTTGGACCACTTAGACTTTTTATTTAGCTAGTATAATATACCAGATTACTTCTCACTTTTCCCCACTTGACCTAGGTATTTAGAGCTTCATAGTACAAGTATTGGATCCTTTCCCAAAATCCAAATCATATTTGAAGGATTGACTAGGACACATGAGTTTATGTACCTAGGAGAACATAAAATAATTTGTGGGATAGGAACTAAGACCACACAGGTAGACTCAATTCTTAGTTCTGCACTTTATTCTTCAGGGTTGAGCTGGAAGATACGGACCACTGCCATCTGGAGACATGGTTGATCCAGATCTATAATATTGTTGAAGTGTTGGCTGATTTTGGAGGGCATCGTTTTCCTTTTCTTTTGCTGGATGATCATTTGTTGGGTCATTTGACTGGATGGTGGCTATACAACAATATTTATGACTCTAAAGTTTATTTGAGCTCTGTAACAAAAGCAAATACTCAGATTTTGTATGCCTCTTCTAAACCAGGATCCTAGAACCATAATTATATCAAGAGAACGCATCTCATTCCCAATCCATAGTGCCAGTAACATCTGATATAGGGGAATGGCCAAATTACTTAATTTCATATTTTCATTATCTTTTTCCTGGGTCTGTTTAGTAACATCAAAGATCACAGAGAGATTTGTAGGGATATGACAATAGATGTTCCCCCTTGAATGGTCCGTATTATATCTAATGTGGCTGTGTTTTAACTACTGCATATTCAATTTCTTGAACAAGTTTGGCAAAGGGTTTTATGACTTATAAGTATTGTATAATTTGCTTGCAATTCTCATAGCATGTAGGATTCCCCTCATTCTTGGAGTCTTTCATGGAGAATAAAAATGAGAAGTTTGGGACAGAAGAGAGCAGCCCTAAATTTCTCTTCAGGGGTGACATTTGGATTCCAATCAAGGCACAATTTTTTCCTTCTACAGTAAATTTTCTAAGTTTCTCTTTCTCCCATCTCTCTTTTCCTGTTTTTTTTTTCTCCCTCTCTCTTCCTCTTTCCTGAAAAGCCCCAAGAGCCAGACAGCTTTATCCCAAAGTCAAACATCAGTTTACTGATACAACAATTTTTATCTTGCTGAAGAGCAGTAGCTGATAGGGTTTTGGCTGGATATTTTATTTCACTAATTATTAAGGAGCATGATCTCTTTTTACCCAAAACATCCCTATGAAATTTTCAGAGTATTGTAATGTTTTATTACCACATAATAAAAGTGGTACTGCACCAGACAATCCCTTTTTTATTATAGAGATTATCAAGTAGATATAAAGTAAAAGGGTTTGATGTTGAGTCTAAGTACTGACCTTTATTTGTAAAGTCTGTAAAAAGTGAGATAGCCACCACATATGCACCCAATCTTCCTTAGTTACTTCCCAGTCTTATTTCTGTAACACTTTGGTTACCAAAGCTAGTTCTCAAAAAAAAAAAAAAATCCTCAAATTTTGTTGGTGACAAAGCCCCTGTATATAAGGCAGACTATGAAAGAAGGTTTTAGATTACTATTTCTTCTTTTCTTCTTCCTCTTCTTCTTCTTCCCCTTACTTTCCCTCTCCTTTTCCTGTTGCAGTATTTTTCCTTTACAGTGTCACTTAGTACAAATTCCCAGAAAATTATGTGATGTATTACAAGGAATTGGTACTAAAGGAGTGCTATCCAATTTCCTTTAATATCAGTTTCTTATAATACATGAATGAATTTATATTTTTAATCACTCCTTAGTATAAGTTTATTACCTGGCTATAACTCGCTAATGATTTGGGTAAAATTTGCCACCAAGGAGTGGCTAAGGATGCAAAAATCAGCATTAAGGAAAGGGATTTTATGAATATCATAGTTACATGTTACTCTATTACAGATATCATAGTTAGATGTTAGTGTTTTTAACAACTCAGAATTTTAAACTAGCAAAGACGGAAGAATAAATGATAAGCAGGAAAATGGTGGTGGGAAAAAGCAAGCAAATTAGTGTGACGATTTGTGGTTGTGGTCACTTGAGTCTTGGTCACTTGTCTCCTTGGTCCTAGGCCTTTGGTGGGTACTAGAAAATTATTTGTTTTGGGAGGATTCTTAAAAATTCTCTCTTTTAAATCTTCCAATGGGAGAGTGTTTTGTATAATTCCATATGTTGACTTTTTTTAGCAGGAGAAATAAATCAAAAATTTATATACCAGAGCTTGCAAGAGGTAAAAAAAATATGATAAAGTCATTTCAAACATAATTTAAAAACATTTAAAACAAAATACAAAGTCTTCAGGGTTTGAGTCATTTAGAGGTTTCTTGGGAGAATGTCAAAGAAAGGCAGGTTAAAACTGTTGGAAGTAAGACCGAGTATATTAATGAGTTCTTTGTAGTGCTTTGACATGTTGAACTGAAACTACATAGTGTCTAAAATTAGGGGAGAAACACCCAAATTCATAAGGTAAGCTGTAATAACTTTCTATGGTCATAATCTATAATTTCTGCCTTTCTGGCAATACTAGAGGCTGTGAACATCAAGATCATGAGAATTAGAGCTTGACTTGTTAGCCAAAGGTTCCCAAGAATACCAGCTAGTTTGGCTAGTTTGATATTTTTAAAAATCAACTTTAATGAAGAATAATTTACTTTCAATTAATAGCATACTTTTAAAAAAGATTTTATTTATTTGTCAGAGAAGAGAGCATAAGCAGAGGACGTGGCAGGCAGATGGAGAAGCAGGTTCCCCGCTGAGCAAGGAATCCAATGTGGGACTTGATCCCAGGACCCTGGGATCATAACCTGAGATGAAGGCAGCCACTTAACCCACTGAGCCACCCAGGCATCCCATCATACATTTTTAGATGTACAGTTTTATGGGTTTGTAAAAGGGTACAATCATGTAACCTCTACCAAATCACGATATAGAACATTTCTATTAACTAAAAATGTTTCCCGTTACCACTTTAAGCCCATAATCACTTTCTCCCCAAACCCCAGGCAGGCACTGATCTAGTTTATTCCTATATAGGAGTCTGTGTTTCTTAGAACTTCATATAAATGGACCAATACAGTATAAATTGTTTTTAAGATTTTATTTATTTATTTGACAGACAGAGATCACAAGTAGGCAGAGAGGCAAGCAGAGAGAGAAGAGGAAACAGGCTCCCCACTGAGCATAGAGGGCCTCGATCCCAGAACCTTGGGATCATGACCTGAGCTGAAGACAGAGGCTTAACCCACTGAGCCACCCAGGCGCCCCCAGTATAAAATATTTTATATCTGATTTCTTTCGCTCAGAGCCATGCTTCTGGAATTTATCTGTGGCATTCCAAATAGCATACTTCATTCTGCTTATTGCTGAGTAGTCTTCTGTTGTTTGGGTAAACCATAGTTTGTTTATCTACTTACCTGCTAATGGACGTTTAGGTTGTTTCCATACTTGACTTACGGATAAAGGTTCTGTGAGTATTCATATACAAGTCACATAATTCACAACCAGATTTATTTAATATATATTTTCTGGCAATAGAACTAATCATCAGCATTCTCTATTATCATCTGTGTACACTTCCAGTGATTTGGCTTATTGGGATATCATAGGAGAGGAGGATTTTAGTAAGGGCTCCTTTCTGACATAATCAACTGGGGCATTATACTCACCTTCCAAGTCTTTATGCCTCATTGGTCAGACTGTGTTATTGCTTGATGTAATTTATAAGAGCTGTGTCACATGACCACTATAGCTTCAATTGCATTTTAATTTTTTCACCCTCTGTAATATATGTAAGCAAAAATAAGAGGTCGGAATTATATAGTAGTTGAATCAACCTAGTGTCTGTCACACAATCTTACTAACCATAGGCAAATGTCTTTTTTGAGAATATGAATTTGTTCTAAAATGATTGATGTATTTGGGAACAATTTGAGCATGATGTGAATTTGACATTTGCTAATGCACAATTTTGTCTGCAAAAAACATTGTTTGAATACAGAAAAGAGCATGGTACCAAACAAAACCACATAGGAATACACAAAATACACACATATGGACACTTCAAACATCTACCAACTACCTCAGTTTACTGTGTATATTATGAGCCACATTCATCTACATCTAGTGTTATAGCTTTAAATGCATTTCAGGGTAATTTTCATACCATTACCTCACAATAACTCATAGGATGCAACCTTTCAGATGCCCACATCTACAAGAAAACCTCAGGTCTTTTTTTTGAAGTAAAGTACCATATTTATTGTAAAGTATATTTTTGACCATTTAAGAAATGCTATATTTTTATTAGGATTCTATTTTTTTTAATGACTTCATTTTAAGAGTCATTTTATTTACTGTAAAATTGAGAAGATAGTACAGAGATTTCCCACATATTCCCTGCCTCCACATTGGCAGAATCTTCCCTGTTATCAACATTACTCACCAAAATGGCATTTTGACCAAGGATGAACGTACATTGACACATTATAATCACCAAAAGTCCATAGTTTATCTAAGGGTTTACTGTTGGTGTAGCACTGTCAATAGGTTTGGACAAATGTATAATGATGTGTATCCATCATTATAATATTTTACTATTTTTATTGCCTAAAAATCCTCCATGCTCTATTCATCTTTCCTCACAACAAAAGTGATCTTTTTATTGTATCCATAGTTTTTCCTTTTCCAGAATGTCATATAGTTAGAATCACAAGGTATTTATCCTTCTCAGATTGGCTTCTTTCAATTAGTAATATGCATTTAAGTTTTCTCTTTGTCTTTTCATGGTTTGGTAGCTCATTTCTTTTTAGCACTAAATAATATTACATTTTCTGTATATACCATATTTTGTTTATCCTCTCACCTCTTGAAGGACATCTTGGTTGTTCCCAAGTTTTGGCAATTATTAATAAAGATCCTCAAAACATCTGTGTGCAGGTTTTTGTAAGGACACAAGTTTTCAGCTCCTTTGGGTAAATACCAAGGAGTGTGATTGCTGGATCATATGGTAAGAGTATGTTTACTTTTGTAAGAAACCACCAAACTGTCTTCCAGAAAGGCTGTGCTGTTTTATGTTCCCACTAGCAATGAGAGTTCCTGTTGTTGCATATCCTTGGTGCCATTTGGTGTTGTCAGTGTTTCAGATTTGGGCCATTTTAATAGATTTATAATGGTATCTTGTTTTAATTTTCATTTCCCTTATGACATACTATGTGGAGCATTTTTTAAATATTTGTCATCTGTATATCTTCTTTGGTGAGGTGTCTGTTAAAAACTTTGACCCATTTAAAAATGCAGTTGTCTTTTTTTTCTTATTGCTGAACTTAAAAAATTCTTTGTATATTTTGGCTAAGTCCTTTATCAGATTCGTCTTTTACAAATATTTTCTTCCTGTCAGTGGCTCATCTTCTAATTCTCTTGATATTGTCTTTCAGAGCAAGAGTTTTTAAAAATTTAAAAAGATCTTTATTTATTCATTCAACAGAGAGAAAAAGCACATAAGCAGAGGGAGGCAGAAAGAGAGGGAAAAGCAGATTCCCCTCTGAGCAGGGAGCCAGATGTAGGGCTCAATCTCAGGACCCCAAGATTGTGACCTGAGCTGAAGACAGATGCTTAACTGACTGAGCCACCCAGGTGCCCCTGAAGTTTTTAATTTTAATGAGCCCAGATTATCAATTATTTCTTTTATGGATTATATTTTTGATTTTATATTTAAAAAGGCATAACCAAACCCAAGGTCATCTAGGTTTTCTCCTAAGTTATCTTCTCGGAATTTTATAGTTATGTATTTTACATTTAGGTCTATGATCTAAATTCTGTGTTTATGTTCATTTTTTGCATGTGTATGCCCAGTTGTTCCATTGTCATTTGTTGGAGAGACTATTTTTGCTCCATTGCATTGCCTTTACTCGTTAAAAAAAAATCACTTCACTATATATATGGAGATTTCTTTCTTTTTTTTTTCTTCTATTTTGTTCCATTGATCTATTTGTCTCTTCTTGCACCAATACCACAGTCGTGATTAGTAGCTTTATAGTAAGTTTGGAAATTTTGTTCTCTTCCCCTTTGATATTGTGTTGACTCTACTCAGACTTTTGTCTCTCTGTATAAAGTTTAGAATCAGTTTGTTGATGGCCACAAAAATCTTACAGGGATTTTGATTGGGATTGCCATAGAAGCTATGTAAGTATTTTCCATATTTTTAAAAATGTGTAACTAACAAAATTTTTGGTTCTGTGCCATTAATGTGCCAATTTTCCCCATAAGCCCTGTGTTTTTGTTCAACAATTTTGCACAGTGAGGATTTTTAGGTATATGTATGGGTGTTACATCAGAACTGACTGTACATAGGATGGATGGACTTTTTTTTTTTTTTAAATCTACAAGCTTGTTCTCCTTGAAACTATCTTTACATTTTCATTATTGAAAAATCAAAAAGAAAACTATTTATTTTTATTTTTATTTTCAGCATAACAGTATTCCTTGTTTTTGCACCA
Source organism: Mustela putorius furo (assembly GCF_011764305.1). Classification (NCBI taxonomy): domain Eukaryota; kingdom Metazoa; phylum Chordata; class Mammalia; order Carnivora; family Mustelidae; genus Mustela; species Mustela putorius. Next base: position 26,916,615 of record NW_025422015.1, on the reverse strand, counting down.
CACCCAGTGGTCCATGCAATCTGTGCCCTCTCTAAAACCCACCACCTGGTTCCCCCAACCTCCCACTCTCTGCCCCTTCAAGCCCCCCAGATTGTTTTCCCCTATCATGTTAAGAAAAAGAAGAGAATAGAACTTTTCAAATAAACTATATTGTCAATATCTTACTTTCGTCCTAACAAAGCTACCAAATGCTCTGAACTAGCAAAATACAAATGTTTTAACTCAAGAGAAAAGCTAAGATTCTTCAAGAAAATCAGGTTTTACCAAAATTGTAAAACCAGGCATTATTTCTATATTATTTGCCACAAGGCCTTGATTTTGAGAGTTAAACTCACTTTCTCACATATCTACATAATGACACGTGTGTGTCTTAATATTTATTTCTTAATTAAGTCCTCAACCCACTGGAAGAGACCATACCTCCTCTGTAATCAACAAACTATAAGGCTTGTTAAATGCTGAGGAAAAATGCAGCAGGTTTGAATATATTTTAAAATAATGTCACAGAATGGAATTTTTTTTCCCCTGATTTGGTTGAACATTTCTGTATTTTGCCATGGTATAAGTGTGGACATATCTAGCAACTTCAAAGAGTTAATATGTTTCCTTAGATCCCCAATAGAATGGTCTAGTGGAAGGCAGTACTGGCGAGGAATATTCCCTGGATGTTGTCTATTCAAGTTTGTGTTGGCAGCCAGATTCTCTGTGTCTGACTAGGTGTACCAATTGGGAAAATGAAGGCAAGCAATAACCTCACACTATATAATAAATGACCATTATTCATTAAAAGAGAATGTAAAACCCCCTTCTTCCAGCATTTCCTTTCAGTGGCAACAGGAAAATTGTGCTCACTACCATAAGGTACCTTGCCCTTTTTCTAATATAGGAACCAACAATTATGTTTTTGCTTTTTTGTTGAGTTGGGTAAATGATTTTTCTTGATATAATACCATTGAATATTCATTTTAGAAATTTAAAAAATGCAGATGAAGAGAAAAAGAAAACAAAAACCACTATTTTATCTACCAGTGGTGTAACATGCTACTATTTTGTATGGATTCTCATGGTTTTCTGTCTCTATATACATAGACATAATTTTTTCCAGTTGACATAAAGCATGCACATAAGTCCACATTAACTATTCTTCAATATATTTGATAACTGTATATTTTATTTTTGATTTGTTTACTAATTTATTTAACCTCTTTCTTATTGCTGGATATTCAGTTTTTCCCCAAACTTATCTCTACTACTAAATGATGTCCTCATGTATCTCTTTGTTAATATGTTTTCTTATATAGGCGAATGATGATTTCCTTATGCTATATCTCAAGAAATATATAAAAATGTCCATTTTCTGCACATTCTTGCCAAATCAGAGTAGTATAATTTATATTATTGGTAAGTGAAAAATAAATATTTTGTGTTTCTTTGCTATCCAGTTAGGTTGAATTTAAAATATATCTATTATTCATTTATACTTCTTCCTTTGTGAGTTTATTGTATGTCAGACAACTTCTACAGGGACCTAAGAACTCCCCAGAGCATACCTGAAAATACCCCTCCACTGATCTGCTAAGCTTGTCCTGCCCAAGAGAACAAGAAGCATTTTAATTTTGATAGATTTTTTTTCACTTCCCTGTGACTTGGTCTGTGCTTACCCTTCTGCCTGCAATATTCTTCCTTCTATAGTGAAAACTTATCCTTGAATTCCAAGGTCAGCTCAGTTGTCTGTTCTCTCACCATATTCTGTGGATACTGTCATCTCATGTTATCATTGAATGTCTGGTTATAGGGTGAGTGACCTTGTGTACATGTCTGGAATAGATTGTGAGCTGTTTCATGCAGGGGCCACATCTCATTCCTCCCTATACCTGCCCCCCCCAACCTTGATTTATTAGCTTAGTGCCTTGCACATATCAGGTGTGTGGTGCATATTAAGTTTATATTTACAGGCGCACCTGTCTGGCTCAGTCAGTAGAGCATGTGACTCTTGATCTTGGGGCTGTGAGTTGGAGCTCCACATTAGGAATAGAGATTTCTCAAAAAAAATCTTTAAAAAATTATATTTACAAATAAGAGATGAAGGGAAATATAAGTAAAACTTAATTTGGCATTTTGTAAACTCTCTTAAGTGAGATGAGACTGTGCTCAATATAGAAAAGGATGATTTGACAAGAATATATTCAAACTTTAGTTCAGTACAAGACTGCTTCTAAATGGCCCATACAAATAAAATATAAGAGACATTGGGGCGCCCGGGTGGTTCAGGTGGTTAAGCATCTGCCTTTGGCTCAGGTCATGATTCTGGGGTCCTGGAATCAAATCCTGTGTTGGGCTCCCCACTCAGTGAGACTACTTCTCCCTCTCACTCTGCTCTCCCCCAACTCATGCTTGCTTTCTCTCATGCTCTTTATTTTTCTCTCTCAAATAAATAAAATGTTAAATAAATATATATGTCAGATATATGTCATATATATCATATAGATATATATGACACACATCAGTGTAACTTACACATTTACAGTGTTTTTTGTTTTTTGTTTTCTGTTTTCCCGTATCTTTGCTAGATATTGAGCATAAGGAGTAGGCAGAGTATCTATGTACATGTATTTATGATTTCTCACTGTGGGTCCTGGTGAGGCAGTAATATTCACTGCTTTAGAAAGCTTTGAATTCTTTTCAAAACAGTGGCTGCTGGAGATGCCAGATGTTGACATCTATAGAGTTGATGTCTTCAATTCATCTAGTAAATATTTTACAAAACAAGAAAGACCATCACTTTACCTTCCTCACCACTGTCCTACTACACACATGCACACAGATATGGTCAAGCCAGCTGAAATCATTGCCTGAGGGACAGGAGAGTTTTTCCTCCTGTTTTATCATAAGTATATTTAGGGCAGCCAAGGAGGTTGTTAAAATAGTATAATATTTGTATCTTATGAGATAGACACCTGTTGATTTAAAAGTACATAATATTTGGGGCGCCTGGGTGGCTCAGTGGGTTAAGCCTCTGCCTTCGGCTCAGGTCATGATCCCAGGGTCCGGGGGTCGAGCCCCGCATTGGGCTCTCTGCTCTGTGGAGAGCCTGCTTCCTCCTCTCTCTCTGCCTGCCTCTCTGTCTACTTGTGATCTCTGTCTGTCAAATAAATAAAAAATCTTAAAAAAAATATAAAAGTACATAATATTCTAACACATCGGCTGACTAGGAAGAAGACTTTCCTCTGAGGCCCAAGTTTGGCATATTAAATACTAACTTTCTCTTTTATTTCCCAAATGTTCTGAACCCATTTTTCTTTCCTGAATCTGATAATGTTGGATCACTTTTGAAAAAGTTTTTATTTTTTATTAACATATAGTGTATTATTAGCCAGAGATATTATTATATTATTAATATATTATATTAATATATTATTAGCCAGAGGGATACAGGTCTGTGAATCACCAGCATTACACACTTCACAGCACTCACCATAGCACTTACCCTCTCCAATGTCCACAACCCAATCATTCTCTTCCTAGACCTCTCCTCCAGCAACCCTCAGTTTGTTCTGTGAGATTAAGAATCTCTTATGGTTTGTCTCCTTCCCAATCCCATCTTGTTTCAGTTTTTCCTTTTCTACCCCCCAAATCCCCTACATTGCCTTTCAAATTCCTCATATCAGGGAGATCATATGATAATTGTCTTTTTCAGATTGACTTATTTCACTCAGCATAATACCCTCTAGTTCCATCCATGTTGTTGCAAATGGCAAGATTTCATTTCTTTTGATGGCTGCATAGTATTCCATTGTATACATATACCACATCTTCTTTATCCATTCATCTGATGATGGACATCTAGGTTCTTTCCATAGTTTGGCTATTGTGGACATTGCTGCTATAATCATTTGGGTGCACATGCCCCTTCGGATCACTACATTTGTATCTTTAGGGTAAATACCCAGTAGTACAATTGCTGGGTCATAGGGTAACACTATTTTCAACTTTTTGAGGAACCTCCATATTTTTTTCCAGGGTGGCTGCACCAGTTTGCATTCCCAGCAAAGATGTAGGAGGGTTCCCCTTTCTCCACATCCTCTCCAGCATCTGTCATTTCCTGACTTGTTAATTTTAGCCATTCTGACTGGTGTTAGGTGGTATCTTATTGTGGTTTTGATTTGTATTTCCCTGATGCCAAGTGATGCACTCTTTCATGTGTCTGTTGGCCATCTGGATGTCTTCTTTGCAGAAATGTCTGTTCATGTCCTCTTCCCATTTCTTGAATGGATTATTTGTTCTTCAGGTGTTGAGTTTGATAAGGTCTTTATACATTTTGGATAATAGCCCTTTATCTGATATGTTGTTTGCAAATATCTTCTCCCATTCTGTCAGTTGTCTTTTGATTTTGTTAACTGTTTCCTTTGCTGTGCAAAAGCTTTTGATCTTGATGAAATCCCAATAGTTCATTTTTGCCCTTGCTTCCCTTGCTTTTGGCGATGTTTCTAGGAAGAAGTTGCTGTAGCTGAGGTCAATGAGGTTGCTGCCTGTGTTCTCCTCAAGGATTTTGATGGATTCCTTTCTCACACTGAGATATTTCATCCCTTTTAGTGTGTGGTATAAGGAAATGGTCCAGTTTCTTTCTTCTGCATGTCTCTGCCCAATTTTCCCATCACCATTTGTTGAAGATACTGTCTTTTTTACATTGGAAATTCTTTCCTGCTTTGTCAAAGATTAGTTGACCATAAAGTTAAGAGTCTATTTCTTGGCTCTCCATTCTGTTCCATTGATCTATGTGTCAGTTTTTGTGCCAGTACCATACTGTCTTGATGATGGCAGCTTTGTAAGAGAGCTTGAAGTCTGGAATTGTGAGGCCAACAACTTTGGCTTTCTTTTTTAATATTCCTATGGATCATTGAGGTCTTTTCTGGTTCCATATAAGTTTTAGGATTATCTGTTCCATTTCTTTGAAAAAATAAAGATGGTATTTTGATAGGGATTGCATTAAACGTGTAGATTACTTTAGGTAGCATAGATATTTTCACAATATTTGTTCTTATGTTGGATCACATTTTTAAAAGATGTGCAAGTGAAGCAGTTGAATAAAGCAGAACAATGGATAATTTCCCCTCATCCTTCAAGGATTTTTCCTGGCAAAACAAAATGTATGTGATGTGGAGATTGTTTCTCCAAAAAATCCTGGGCCAGATTATACTGGTGAAAAGACTACAAATGCTTCTACTGGGTTGAGCTTGTTAACACTTTCAAGTAAAGTGTCTTATAAGTAGCTTAGTTATCTGAAAGGTATTGTAAATGCTATGCTATAAACACATAAATAACACTTATTCTATAAACATTTGCAAATGCTATAAACATTTTTTTCCCTACCTAAACTTTATTTTACTTTTTGCTTCTACTCACCAGATCCCTGATCCTCCCCCTTTTCTCTGAGATTTGAAAACTTTTAAGGGTTTCTTTCTTTTCTTTCTTTTTTTTTTTTTTTAAGATTTATTTATTTACGAGAGAGAGAGAGAGAGAGAGAGAGAGCGAGAGCATGTGTGCTTGAGAGTGGGGGAGGAGTAGGAGGAGAGAGAGAGAGAGAAAATTCTCAAGCAGATTTCCTACTGAGCTTGGAGCCCAGTGCAGAGCTTGATCCCAGTACACTGAGATCATGACCTGAGCTGAAATCAAGAGTTGGACATGCAACCGACTGGGCCACCCAGATGCCACTTAACGATTTTTGCTTCTTAACTATGTCAGCTATATAAGAAAATTGTCAGCACATAAATTTTAAGTGAAACTTCTTGGAATGAGATCTTCCAGGGAGAACATAAAGAGAATGATCTGAGGACAAAAAATGGAGCTTTGGAGCACATGGACCCTTAAGAGGTGAACAGAAAAAGAAGTTGAAAAACAATCTGAGGGGTTTGAAGTGGTGGGGGGTGGGAGGTTGGGGGAACCAGGTGGAGGGCACGGATTGCATGGAGCACTGGGTGTGGTGCAAAAATAATGAATACTGTTGTGCTGAAAATAAATAAAAGAAAAAAAAGAAAAAGAAAAAGAAGTTGGGAAATCTAAGTTGGAATGGATAGAAAGTTAGGACAAAAATCAAGTTTATAGAAAGCAAGGGGAGAATTCTAATAAAAAGAAAGTAGTGATTACTGCTAAGAGCATTTTAATCAATTTTCTGGTTTAGTCTTTGCTTCAAAATTAAGCTAGTGAGTTTATCAATGTATTTTTATGAGAACTAACAATTTTCTCTGCTTAGAAATGCCAAAGAATTAGATTTTTTCCTGAGTTCTTATAATGTGAACTACTTCTAATCCTAACTGATATGTGATAAATATACAACCCAGGCCAACACGAGGGGAGTGTATAGAGATGGATTATTAGAAATATGCAATATTTCCTTAGCTTTCACTTTTATCTGCTATTTTTTTAAAGAGTTTATTTATTTATTTGACAGACAGAGATCACGAGAGAGAGAGAGAGAGCGAAGCAGGCTCTCCGATGAGCAGAGAGCCCAATGTGGGCCTTGATCCCAGGACCCTGGGATCATGACCTGAGCCAAAGGCAGAGGCTTTAACCCTCTGAGTCACCCAGGCACCACTTAAGTACTATTTTGAGACTTGACTCTATTCAGTGTCTTTCTTACTTATAGCTGGGAATTATGCTAGGTAACAAACATGTGTTCCTTAACACATTCTCAACCTCCGCGGATAGCCATGGCCTCTAGCCCTTACATCCCCCATACCATTGTTCTTGAGGTATCTGTCACTGCCGGCACTGTTAGCTGTGCAGTGTATCACGTTCCTCATGGAGCTGGGGAACAACTGATACTGGTCCTGCATGGTCCTTCGGCTCAGGTCATGATCCCAGGGTCCTGGGGTCGAACCCCACATCAGGCTCTCTGCTCAGCAAGGAGACTGCTTCCTCCTCTCTCTCTGTCTACCTCTCTGCCTACTTGTGATCTCTGTCTGTCAAATAAATAAATAAAATCTTTAGAAAAAAAATGCCTCATAGCCTGAAGTTGTAGGGTGAACTATTATTGAGGAGTATGTCTTTCTGTTGTTTTAGTATTTTTTTCTCTATAAGCATATCCTCAAGGATTGGCTTGAAACTCACTCAGCACCTTATGAAATGTTCTTTTAAAAAACAGCTTTTTAAGTTTTGTTTTCTGTTCTAATTTGTAGAATCTATTTCCCTAAAACTGACACATCAGGTTAAGTCAGAAGACAAATTTGATTAGTAGTAAACTCTTTATTGTATTCACTATCAGGCTTACTACCAACCCTGTTGACCAACTCAGTTGTTTATATTGGGCAAAGTCTATGAAGCTGGCTCTTATCTATTAGGATGGACTCTGTTCAAGGAGGTCCTTTGTCTTTCACTCAAATAAACATCTGTTGGGCTGCCCTGATGTCTTCCAGACCTGGACATGGGTCTGTCTGAATTTGTGCTATGCATAGCACATAGACTCTACTTGAGGTAGTCTCTCCATTACATAGCCACAACCATGGTTCAAACCTGTTATCTAAAATAATAGTTCGCCCTACAACTTCAGGCTATGAGGTATTTTTTTTCCCCTAAAGATTTTATTTATCTATTTGACAGACAGAGATCACAAGTAGGCAGAGAGGCAGACAGAGAGAGAGGAGGAAGCAGGCTCCTTGCTGAGCAGAGAGCCTGATGTGGGGTTCGACCCCAGGACCCTGGGATCATGACCTGAGCCTAAGGCAGAGGCTTTAACCCACTGAGCCACCCAGGCACCCCTGGGCTATGAGGCATTTTACCAGATGGTCATCTTGTGAGTAAAACACATTACAACAACAACAACAACAACAACAACTACTACTACTACTACTACTACTTTGGGATTAGGTGTGGTGGGAGAAAATGGTGACTTTTTATCTACTGACCTGGATTCATGAACAGGTGCCTAGCTTGCTCAACAGAAGCATGTCAGTTCTGATATCTGTTCTGAGATGCAACCCTATCAATGTCAATCCTATGTGCCAGTCTATTGTCTTTAAAAACTTTTATATTTTTTAGATTATGCATGACCAATTTCATTTAGGAAAACATATGACCTTATTTTTAAAATAATTTTTATTCTGGAGAGAGCTTTTGTTTCTATTATATTTAGTAGCTCCTCAGATTTTATATTCCATATTTAACTCCCTTTTTCCTCCCTTCTTCCTACCATGTATTAATTAGGTCCTGTGCTAGAATTGATTTTTCATAATTTAAAATGCCCAGAGCTATCTTCAAAACTGAGTAAACCCAGATTAGAAAATACTCTGCATCAATCAGAAACTCAGTGGTTAATTAAAGAGAGCAGTTAATCTGACTTTCTCAGACTATTGGTATGACACATCAGAAAGAAACTGAATTGTTTGCTCAACTTTGTTATTTCTTTTCAAGTACCTGAAATCTGAAGACTGGAGAACATGTTCAGGTAGGGAACAAGAGAATTACTTTGGATATAAGGGGTGGAAGGTGGTAGAAAATGAATAAGTGAAAAGAATATTTAAAATATTGGAAACCAAGGTTTTAATCAGGTTGTTTAAGAAAATGCAATGTAAAATGGCCTTTACAAAAACCTTTTATTGAGCAAAAGCACAGAATAGCAAATTTAGGTATTAAGACTCAATTTTGTCTTGATTCTGAAGGATAAAAAAGCTGAATGTAAGAAAATTTGCATAGAAGATGATAATTGCAATTTTGTCAATGTCGCTCTGTTCTTTTGCTATTTTGATAGTGTGGTCTCACGTATACAGAATAAACATTTTATATTCATCCAGCTTTATATGGAAGTTAGGATATAAAACTTTGATGCTGACTAGCGAAGTGGCCATTTTAGTTTCAATATTTTCTCTCGGAACCCATTGGAAAAGATTTTAATAGATTTTCATCCAAGATAGGCAAGCACTTGTAGAAGCAAAGCAAAGTGCTGGTATGCAGTTTCAGAAATCTGTTGACTGCATGTTCCCATATGTGTTCCAGGAAATTCACATTTGGATTTCAGTATAATTCAGAGTTATGGTAGTGCTATCCAACACTTTTTTGGAAGGGAGTTTGCTTGATACCAACATAAGTCTTGCCAGAACTCAGCAGGCCAAATTCTAGTTCTGGAATATGTGGGAAACAAGAGATCAGCCGTTAAATGATGAGGGCTGTATCACTTTCAGTATTTCACGGAAACAAATTTTACCTAATGGTCTAGAAGGTCATTTTGAATATAACCAATAATATTTTAAAAATGAAATGTCTCTTTTGTGGCATTTTATAGGGCATGTAACATTTAATAATAAAATTTACTATTACATTTTTTCTTCTGAATACTGGCTAAAATGTTTCAGCTTTTCAGACTTAATTATTTCTGGCCAGACATGTACAATTATGCTTACCTTTAGAAATGAAAATCCACTGGTATTCACTGTGTGTATTAAACTAAGTTAGAAATTCAATCGTTTTATAGCTAATCTGTATCAAAACTGCCCTGGTTAAAGTGACTGAATTGGCATTGAGCTATTATTGAATACAAAGCTTCTCATCTTCTTCTAAAATTTTGCTATTAATTTGGCAAAAATGATGTGTTAAAATTATAATACATGTAATAAAATAAGAAATCATAAACCATAGTAAATTTAGGAATGTCCTTTTGTTTTCTGAGAAAAACTATAAAATCCAAGTGCTTGCAGTGATCTCGAAGGTCAATTGTCAAGTACCTAACCTTTAGCAAGGTAAGGCCAAAACTTTCAGGATAAATTGTCTTTTCTATTCTTAAAGATACTGAATACATGCCCTCTCAGACCGTTTCAATACCTATCCACATAAAACATCTTAGTAATCCCAACTGTGACCTATCCTAAGTTTTACAAGTATTTCTGCTAATGTTTTAAAATTCATTCATCTTGTTATGGTGTAGAATGACTGGTTAACAACCTCTTCATAATGGCCTTTTATGTTAAGAGAATAGTGGATAAAGCATCCTCTTTTTCATCTTAAGCCATTCCAATTTCTTTAGTTCTGTGTAGTAAGAATTAGTTTGAATAGTTTTCTCTGAATAATTTTCTTTTGACCTCAGAAAATTTTGCTTTTAATACCTCCTTCAGAAGAGGGAATATTTTGATAAAACTTTTTAATGAAAGTAAAAAAGGGACAAGCATACTTTTTTCCTTATCTTCTTAATGTAAATCTGTATGTTTATTTTCATATTAATCTGGCTTTTTGTACTCCTAGAATGTTTAACCTCTGAGCCATTATGTGTGTGATATCTTTTGTTTTTCTGCCTTCTGGGGCTCTATTAGGCTTCATCCATCTTATATCTGTTTACTTGGAGAGAAAAATTCTAGATGCTTTAGTAGTACTTTGTGACTTCTCAATATATCATAACTTTTGTGAAAATTAGATAGTTACCTGGGACCTGCTTTTAAATATAAAGGTAGATTTGACATTTTTGTGAATCCTACAATCCATATTACTTATGTAATTAATTTTCTCAGATGACCATTATTAGTCCAATTTTACCATTTTTTTTATTTTTTAAAAAGATTTTATTTATTAATTTGAGAGACACAGAGAGAGGGAGAGAGTGCATGAGCAGGGGGGAGGGGCAGAGGGAGAGACAGAAGCAGACCCTCCTCCCACCCCCATGCTGAGCAGGGAGTGCCACTGGTCCTGATCCCAGGACCCTGAGATCATGACCTGAGCCAAAGGCAGATGCTTAACCACCAACTGAGCCACCCATGCGCCCCCCAATTTTACTGTTTAAAAATAGTAAGTTAGAGGCCAAGTCACTTGCCTAAAGTCTTGTGGCTTATTAGTCAGAGTCATCTGGAAACCTTTGGACCAGTGCTCTTCCTACAAGGCCACATTGCTCATATTTCACTTTATTTGTGTAGATAAATCTTTATACTCTAAGCGCTTCATTTTTTGTTCTTGAAAAAATGTACTAACAAATGCAGTGGAAATTTTGGGGAAATAAATACTACATTTTTTTCTGCCATAAAAATAATGTTTCAGTGTTATTGTGCTGTCATTAAAAGCTTGGCCTGTAGATGACTGTGTACAAAATGATTCATCTTAGAACCAACCTTATTGTCCAGAGTTTAGTCTTCTGGAGTTAGTATGGGTAAGAAAGCTTATAATGCTGTATACAAAATATTTCCAGACAATAAAATCTTTGGAGCTAGAAATGATCATTACTGATGTGATGCATTTTATGTTTTTTTCCCCCACCAACAATATTTACTAGATAATCTAGGTATAATCCTACCTGGAATCAGGTAGGTGTACTAATCACTTATGGAAGACTTTTTTCTCTATGGATATAAAACTGAGTAATCAAGGAAATGGTGATTTTACCAAGATGCTTTTCAATCTATCAAAGTTCATTTTTGCCTCCAGATTGTTGGTGTTACATAACATAACAATCATTATTCTATTAATTGAAACATAATTAAAATCTATATTATAGTGTCTTTTAGGAGCCCATTTTCATTGAGGACTGTGAACACAAGCTTTACTTGCTAGCATACCCCAGATATGCTATTTCCTCTAAATTTTAGACATGGTTTGGCCTTGTAAGGAAATCTAATATTTCAAATATTTCCATGTTTTGGGGATGCAGATTGGTGTTTGAGCTCCTAAAATGTGAAGCACAATACCAAAGATGACAACTTTGGAAAATATTTTGAAAGTTCTATGACCTCATAAAAATTTCACTTTCCTTTAAAATGTTTAAAAACCCTCTCATGGTTAGTAAAATCTAACCATAAATTCTTTTTTCTCCATATGCCTTTAGGCTAAAAGAAAAAAAAAAAGACCCAAGTTAGATATATACTCCTATTGATTTAAAAAAAAAAAGATTTAATTTATCTTTTTGACAGAGAGAGTGTGCACAAGAGAGAGCACAAGCTGGGGGAAAGGCAGAGGGAGAAGTAGGCTCCCTGCAGTGCAAGACTCAGTCCCAGGTCCGTGAGATCATGACCTGAGCCAAAGGCAGATGCTTAACGGATTGAGCCACCCAGGTACCACTACTCCCATTGATTCTTATTCCTGTTAAATATATCAGTTTACTAATAGAAAAAAGAAGAAATAGAACTTGTAGATATATCATATCACCTGGTTTCTCTTAGGCACATGGACTGCTTTCTTTCTGGTCCCAGATTAATGGACTAATTATCATAATTGCTATTCATTAAGATGTACGAAATGATAGCTTACAGTTAGAGGCTTAGTTTTCTAATATTATATGATGCATAGGTCTATAATAAGTATTAAACTTTTTTTGTTCATAATGTTTGGCATTTTAATTTGTTAACCACATTCAGTTAACCTGTATTTGAGTTATTGAAAGGTTTTCATTGATTTAGGGATACCACAAGTAAATCTGCAGGTAGTGACTTTTTTCTTTAATGCCAAAAGTTTTCTTTGAGTCACTAAATCTCTCATTTCTTTACATCAAAATTTCATGTACAAATATGTTGAAAATTGCCTAGCATGGAAAAATCAGGATAATTTGTTAGAGAATTAAAATATAATGTAAGGCTACTTTACATTTAGGTATCTCTCAAAATAAATCTTTCCGTACCATAAGTTCTTATACAAAACAATCTGACATATCAGTATCATGCTCAAATTTTGAATACAACTCAGCTGAAATTGGTTTCCCACTAACTCTCTTGAAGGCCAATGCCATGACCCCTGCCTCTTGAGCCAAATCAGACAATGAGCAGCCTTTTTGGCTCCTTAGTTGGTGGGAAGACTTTGTAATGTTATAACCTCAGTTTGAGCAAAAATACAGTTTGAAATAATAGTATCTCTTGGATTTCTTCACCTATTTTGCCTACAAAAAAAATTACATATTTACTGAGTAACTGAAATATACTTTAATAAAGTGCTTTTAGTGTTTCCAAAAATGGAATTGTATGGTAGTACCATAACAATTTTAAGCTTAAGTACCATAACAATTTTTTAAAAAATTGTCAATTTTGGTTTTGTTCTAGTCTTATTTTATTCCCATATGATAGTTACAGACTGAAATATAGTTTTCCTAGTGTTGAGTGTTTGGGTTGTAATGTTATTTCTAGAGGATTCAGAACAATGTGAAGTTAGTTTATAATAGGAATTTAGTGTTAGAAAACATTGTGGCAATTTTCTTTACTGCAACAGCTATATTGCTCTGAAGTACAGACTCAGTAAATAAATGTCAAATTAAAATATGCAAACTTGGGGCACTTGGGTGGCTCAGTGGGTTAAAGCCTCTGCCTTCGGCTCAGGTCATGATCTCAGTATCTTGAGATCGAGCCCCACATCTGGCTCTCTGCTCAGCAGGGAGCCTGTTTCCCCCTCTCTCTCTCCTTGCCTCTCTGCCTGCTTTTGATCTCTGTCTGTCAGATAAATAAATAAAATTTAAAAAAAATGCAAACTTATTAATACGAAGAGCATATATTGATCTATTGGCAAGTCATAAGAGATTGACTGCTTTTTTTTTTCTTCCAACCCAGAGAAACTTTGAAAATTCCCACAATTAACTTAGGGTTTTATATTGTCCTTCTATTATTAACAACCATTTCTCTGGAAGAAAACATGTGATATTAACATCTTGCTAAATATAGTGTTTATTTTTTTTTCTCTCCAGACAATCTCTTTGTGCTTAGTTTCAACATTTATTTTATAAATTACACATAAAAAAATGTCTTTATAGAGATTTTCTTCTTATGGAAATCTAAGTCAGACTGGGCTTAACAAAATCAGAAACATAAAGTTAATTCATTTGGATAGAAATTTCACATAAGAGTGTTGGTAAATGATATGTATCTGATTGAAAATTAAATAAAGCAAGGGCTCCAAATGACTAAGGTAAAGTGTAGGAAGATTCTTATCTGATCTCAACATGAATCAAAAAGAAACATATTTTCTGATAGAAAAAATGATCACACGTTAACATCTGGACATCATGTGGATATTTGCTCAGTAATTAGCAGCAGCCCCTGTTCAGTTACATTCCGGCATCTGGGAACAAAACATCACAGGGACTAAAAATAAAGACAAGGAGAAAAGTAAAAAATTGCTGTAAAATAGCATGGTAGCTCTACATTATGAATTAAAGGGTTTCTGTCATTTTCTCTGGTGCCCCAAAATACTTTCTCCAATAGATACACCCAAGATACTACTTGGACTTTATAAACTGATGTTTTATTATTATATTCAGAGAGAAAGATTGCAATTTGAAATCATGCTTTTAGGACTTGAAGAATGATTGAAGTATTATCAAAGGATTTTCATACTGATATACTTTTAAATAAACAGAATATATGAACATTAATTGGTAGAATTGTTATCTCAAATGTTTCTTCAGGGCATAATAGCCCAAAACTGAAAAACTGTATTGCATGTCCTTGAGAATGTGGCTTACATAGGTATAAAAGAGTGTGTATTGGTTAGTGTATTATGGCTACCAAAAGAATATATTTTTGCCAGTCTTAAAGGGACAAAAATTACAGAATTCCAACTATACTGGATAATCTGTAATTTTTCTCCTATTAAGAATGACAAAATAACCCTCCTACACTGTTGGTGGGAATGCAAGCTGGTGCAGCCACTCTGGAAAACAGCATGGAGGTTCCTCAAAATGTTGAAAATAGAACTGCCCTATGACCCAGCAATTGCACTATTGGGTATTTACCCTAAAGATACAAATGTAGTGGTCCAAAGGGACACATGCACCCGAATGTTTATAGCAGCAATGTCCACAATAGCCAAACTATGGAAAGAACCTAGATGTCCATCAACAGATGAATGGATCAAGAAGATGTGGTATATATACACAATGGAATACTATGCAGCCATCAAAAGAAATGAAATCTTGCCATTTGCAACAACATGGATGGAACTAGAGCGTATCATGCTTAGCAAAATAAGTCAAGCAGAGAAAGACAACTATCATATGATCTCCCTGATATGAGGAAGTGGTGATGCAACATGGAGGCTTAAGTGGGTAGAAGAAGAATAAATGAAACAAGATGGGATTGGGAGGGAGACAAACCATAAGTGACTCTTAATCTCACAAAACAAACTGAGGGTTGCTGGGGGGAGGGGGTTCGGGAGAAGGGGGTGGGATTATGGACATTGGGGAGGGTATGTGCTTTGGTGAGTGCTGTGAAGTGTGTAAACCTGGTGATTCACAGACCTGTACCCCTGGGGATAAAAATATATGTTTATAAAAAATAAAAAATTAAAAAAAAAAAAAGAATGACAAAATAAGAGTCACTTATGGTTTTATTTTGTCATTCTTAATAGGAGAAAAATTACAGATTATCCTGTATAGTTGGAATTCTGTAATTTTTGTCCCTTTAAGACTAGCAAAAATATAGTATTCTTTTGGTACAAACTGAGGGTTGCTGGGGGGAGGGGGTTTGGGAGAAGGGGGTGGGATTATGGACATTAGGGAGGGTATGTGCTTTGGTGAGTGCTGTGAAGTGTGTAAACCTGGTGATTCACAGACCTGTACCCCTGGGGATTAAAATATATGTTTATAAAAAATAGAAAATTAAAAAAAAAAGAATGACAAAATAAATATATCTACTTGTGCTTATGGACAATCTGATACTAGCAAGTTTTGTGTGACAGTAAGGCAGATGTTAATTCTCTGTTAAATTGTAGATTCTATGGAAGATACATTGTACAGTTTCTCTAAAGTATTTTGGAATATGTACCATATGTTTTTGAATACTGCTTATCTTTTAATTGACTTAAGAATAAACCCATATGGTAAACACAGGCAGGGCCTGTAGTTCATTGTAAGGATGGAAATACTCTCCAGAGATTTGAATGTTGCTTGCCAGATCCCTCTGGGCCAACTTGAAAGAGATTGGTCATTGTATCTGACATTGGTCCAATAATCTGTGCAAGAAGGAAGACTGAAAACTGCCGATATATCTCTCTCTGGTCTATCAAACTTGGTTATCATCTGTGAGGGTGGCTCTGAGAGTTCTATGGGGCAAAGACTACCCTTTATAGTTTTGTAGTTTTCTTCTCTGGTTTTAATTATTATTTCTTCATTATGTTAGTTAAAAAGTTTCAGTCCATCAACCAATTTCCATTGTTGGAACATCTGACCACTACTATTTGTACATGAATATTTGTGCTAGATTGAAAACAGCCTGTAGTTTATCAAAACCAAGAACTTTGAAATATACCTGTTTTGAGCCAATGAACCAAAGATTTCTTTTTTTCTTTTTAAGATTTATTTGTTTGTTTGAGAGAGAGAGAGAGAAAGAACATATGAGCGGGGAGGGGGGCAGAGGGAGAAAGAGAATCTTAAACAGACTCCCCACTGAGTAGGGAGTCTGATGTGATGTGGACTCCATCTCACCACCCTGAGATCAGGACCTAAGCCCAAATCAAGAGTCAGTGGTTCAACTGACTGAGCCACCTAGGTGCCCCATGAACCAACGATTTCTAACCACTGTCTTTCTATCCTCTTATTCAATAGCCAAGATCATGGTGTTCCTCTGGCATCATTAAACCATTTGCCCTTCATTACCTTTTGTATCATATCCTAATGATTCATCCTTGCCTTTGAGCAATTCCTTCACCCCTCCCTTCATCTCCTTCACATTTCTCTATTCACTTCACAGACCTCAACAAATCATATTAGTTCATTTGTTTCCTTTTTCATTTTGCCTGTGAACAGAAGTATGAAATGTTTAAGTCAAATTGCAAACTTAGATGAGCTGATGCATTTATCAACCCACTTCCCTAGAAGACAAAACTCCTTCGCCCTTCATTGAGTTTACTTATACTTCAATGATTTCATGTGTATGTATGGCTATTAGAAAAAAGGAAAAAGTCCTTCAGTAAAGAGATACTATCCACAGGTGAGAACATGAATAGTTTGTATAATTTCATTAAGTTCCAAAAGTGGCCAAAACAATGAATGTTAAGTTGAGAAGAGGAAAAATGGTGGCCCTTCTATTTTAAAGACTATGAATTTTGGAACTTGGCCTTGTTTTATAGCAGAAGGATTATTTGGGGGTTATTATTTTTGAAAAAATAGTTTGGTAATATATATGTTGTTTTACCTTTTTTAAATTTTATTTTTAAAGTAAGCTCCACATGCAGGGTGGAGCCCAATATGGGGCTTGAACTCATGACTCTGAGATCAAGACCTGAGCTCAAAGTTTAACTGACTGAGCAACCCAGGCACCCCTACTTTATACTTTTAAAAGTAGCTTCTAACATATCCTAAATACTTTTCAGAAGATAACTATCTTTCTTAATGACTTTAAAAAGGTAATCTAAAACCAAACTTATAGGTTTAATTAAAGAAATACATGTTAATATTTATACAGTATATTCTAGCTGGCTACATAAGAAAAATGGACCATATCAAACAAGTCAAACATGTATCTGCAAAACTGATTTATTTTCATAAAGATCAGAATAGAGTGGGATATTTTAGGAAATGTATACCTTTTTAAAATGTCATCCTTCTGCTCTAGTAGGCATTAATTATATACATTAGAATAAAAGGCAAGCTTAATAACATTTATGGGAGGGTGTGGAAACACTGGAGAAACTCAGTAAAGATAAAGGTGTTCAGTAAAAAAATTGTCCCTTGGAGGAGGATTAGAGGAGTCAGCAGGACTTATATTAAAGAGGGAAAGCACAGATTGAACTTCAGTGTTTTAGAACATGATGAAAGATACTTTTTTAATTTTTTATTTTTTTTATAAACATATATTTATTTTAGTTCACCTAGTGAGCGTTTGACTCCCTCCCAGCATAATTTTTGTGCAATAGAGTCTAGGCTAAAGCTGTATTTTTCAGACTCCTTTGCAGCAAGGGTTCTACTTGTGACCTAGGTTCCACCAAGCGGTCATGGTCATTGAGACCTGGAGGTGGAAGCCAGTGTAGTGGTTATGTTGAGGAGATCAGGTCAGCTGACAATCCTGGTAGTGGAGGCACTTGATTCTTTTAAGACAACCTGGAGTCTAAGTTACTGGAGTTTCTGGCCACCTCTCCCTGGTGTTTTAGTTGTTACACAGCAAAATGATATTTGTCTATTAGTCGTGAGTACACTAGAAGTTTGGGCATTTCTCTTTGATGCTCTATTCTTGCCTCTGTAGTATTTAAACTCAATTTTTGGTTCTCTCAGAAATTCTGTCAATTACCTAATTTTATTTTCAATAATACCCTTCATCTAAAGTTAGTTATTGTATGTTGCTTTTTAGATGAGTAAGGGTCCTGCAAGATACAGCTATCAGTAAAAATTTTTATGTAATAATAATTACTAGTGAATGCTTTTCACATGCCAGTATTCTAAATACTGTCTCATTTAATCTTCACATCTGTTCCCTGAGGCGCTTTCTCAAAACTACCAAGTGGTCACTGATAAACAGATAGTAAATACAGGTCTGTCTTGAAATGGCCATTTATAAGAAGGCCAAAGAAAGGAAATGCATTCAAACATGAGCCAAAGAGAGCTCATTTTAGACATAAAAATACTGTAATAGAAAAATAACTTTGTCTATGGAATAGATTAATTAGTGAACTCAAGGTTTCATGATTGCACATCTTTAAAATGACTGGTTTGGGGCCAAGCAATAACTTGTTAGATTAGATCTCATTTGAAACACTTTCTTGAATTTAAGTTCTTTATTTTCATCCATAGAGCTTTTGAATTTCTATTTGATCAATGTAATATGATGTTACCATGATGCTCTACTATAATTGTATGCTAGCATATTCATAAATTAAATAATGTGACTATATAATGGAAAGATTTTTTTAAGTTGGTTGTTTAGTATTTTCTAAGACATAGAACTTTAGTTGGGAGAAGGGGGGGTGGGGTTATGGACATTGGGGAGGGTATGTGCTTTGGTGAGTGCTGTGAAGTGTGTAAACCTGGCGATTCACAGACCTGTACCCCTGGGGATAAAAATACATGTTTATAAGAAAAAATAAAAAAATAATAAAAAATTAAAGATATTTAAAATCCCCCATTATTTCCTTAATATTTTTATATATCCAAAAGAGTATTCTCATTTCCCCAATTGCTTCATAATTATTTTTTAAAATTTTTTGTTCAAATCAGGATTCAAATCAAGTTTATGCATTGTAATTCTTTGACTCATATCCTAAGTCTCTTTTTAGCTATAAGCCCATTTCACTCCTTTTCCCCTGGAAATTAGTTTGTTGAAAAGACAGAGTAATTAGTCCTGGAAAATTTCCCACAGTCTGGGGTGTATCCCTGTGGGCTTATTTAACAAGTTTTTCTTTCCCCTGTGTTTTCTGTAAACTACTACAATTCAGAGACTTTCAAGTTCAGGTTTGATTTTTCTAATATGTAACAAAAATACTTCATTGATGGTGATGTGTACTTTTATCTGGATGCACATGTTGTCTGGTTGTTTCTCTTTTTATGGTGCTAACTACCATGAAAAATTCTTGTCTAGATTGTTAGTAATATTCTAACTCTATACTACCTTCATTTATTATCTAGCAATGTTTCTCAAAGTAATTAACAAGTTTATTCTATTTTCCATATTCCCTTCCTGTACTTCTCAATAATTGTCCTGTGTGTATGTCATCAGAATATATAGCCATTATGTACTATAATGTTTGCTTTGTATCCATTATTTAATTTAATCTTAGTTCCACAAATAAATATGTATTAAATCCTCACCCCCAGTCCTTATGCCACTGACTCTAGTCATTTTGTTTGTCCAAAGTTTGTTCTCTAGGAGATTACCCAGAAAGGACTCTATGAGGCAATATTTCCTAAATTCTTATATATTTGTAAAAAGTTCAGCATTTTTCCCTGGAGGTCACTTTCCATATAAAAGCCTTGGCTTCTGTTTCCTATTCTTGAGTATCTCAAGTGTGTTAAGATATTTCATTGTCTTTTGTCATGAAGCATTCTTGTTAAAAAGCATGATGCCCATCAGGTTTTCTTTCCCTATAAATCACTTTGTCTTTTTGTCTAGATACTGAAGGGACTCCCCCTGCCCCAAAGTTAGTTTACTATCCCAATATGTGGTTTCTTTTTGTTAAAATTTTTTTAGGTCTATGATTTGCTCTTTCAATATATTTGCTTTTTATTTATTTCAGAAAGGTTTTCCTGGATGATAAACATTTTAGTATTGAGTCTCTTCTATTGTTTTAGGTATCCTCTCTGGGGACTTCCATGATGTAGGTGGTAGATCTTGTTTCCTTTTTTCTTTCACTTTCTTTCTTTTAAATGGTTTCATTTCTTTTTTTTTAAACTTTCATGTATTTTTTAAAATTTCTTCTTTACCATATTCTTTTTTTTTTGTTAGGCAGTATTGATGTATCCCATGGCATTGTCCATTATCTAAATCCAATTATTTATTCTTGAGTTTCTTCTAGTTTAGTCATCATTTCTGAAAGTGTTTGTAGTTTTATTTCTAAGTCTTTCCTGAGTTCTGTCCTCTGCCTTTTCAAATACTCCTTATTTTCCCCATCAGCTATTTTGAATGTTTCTAATTCTTTTGGCCTTCTTTCATTGTTTCTATTATTTTCTTAAATTCTTTTAGCTATTTTTCTAATATTTTAGGTATTTTTAATCTTTTTTGTGGGATGGTTTATGGCATGCCTCCATCGTCTACATGAATATTGTTTTGCTCACTATTCTTTTCCTTATAAAAACTTTACATGGGATCTGTTTGCATTGCAGTCCTCTCGCTGATTTTAAGTAAGAAGGGTTTTCCTATATTCAAAGAAAGGAAGGGTCAAGTGAGCTTTCTTAGCTTCCTGCTCCTGGCCTCCTCCCCTATTCTTTTACTCTAGAGCTACTCTTTACTTTGTTCTAGGGTTTCCACTGTGCTCTGTTTAGCTTCTCCTCCTCCCAGCTGTTCTCCTTAGGTTGAGCGTGTGTCTTGAAAGGGGCCTTCGGTTGGTCAGCCTCTGAAGGTCCCTCCCACATGTGTTTGCTGTTTTCAGATTGGGTCACTAAGCTTTTCATAATAGTAAGGACATCTCATTTTGAAGGAAGTATGTGTTAAGAATTTGTTTTTTATATCTCACCCTCATTCGAAGTGCTTTTGTCTTCTTTCCATGTTTTCCCATACAGTTGCTGATACCATGTAGGCCTGATGGCAGATGCAAGTTTAGGGAGTGTAAGAATACCCTTTTTTGAATTTTGCTATAGGTGTCTGTTATGAAATTTTGTTTTATTATTCTGGGATCTCTGTGTGTTTGCTTGTTTGTTTTAATCAGAGGTTTGGAAGGAGCAAAAAGCTAGGCCAGCATTGCCTTTACTCCTGCTGGAAACCAGTGATTAGTTTGTTCTTAATCTTACCTCATGACTGCAGATGAATTTGAACTCTTTTTCCTTGAAGAGTTTAAAGCTGGGTTAATTAACAATCATTTTGTATATTTGGGGCACTGGCTTAGTAGTCTATGAATTCAGCCATATACTTTATTGAGATCTTTTGCCATTATTATATCCTCTATAATGCAATTTAGTCGGTTTAGAAAAGCAGTAGCTAAATACATTCTTAACTAGCTGAAACTTTATAAAGGCATTTGTAACTATATATATGCACATATACATATAGCTTTATGTATTTTTAAATGCATATGTTTATACATAAATTTACTATATGTGATACATATTTATGAAGTGTACAAAATAAAAACCCTATCAGAAATTAATTTGGCTAACACACTTTTTAAGAGCTCTTTTTTTTTTAAGAGTATGTGGCTTTATTTTTGCTTATAAAAGACAAAAGTAATGCATTCTCACTTTAATCATTTTTGTTTTTACCCTAAATGTTTTCTTTTCACCTAATAAAGAAAGGAAGGAATGTTTTGCCAAACTCAAGACCCATTTGGATCTGTGGTTTCTAAATGTCAAGCCCAAACTGAACACTCTGGAGTTTAACCTTGTTTGTTTTTGGCTAAAGTGGCTTCCTGTTTCTAAGAAAGGAAAAAAAAATAGGTTATAAAAGTCTATTAAAAAGATCACAAGCCTTCTGCAGGACCCAGTGGCTCACATGACAAAATACTTTGATGAATTAAGTACAAATGAA
This sequence comes from Mustela putorius furo, assembly GCF_011764305.1. NCBI lineage: Eukaryota > Metazoa > Chordata > Mammalia > Carnivora > Mustelidae > Mustela > Mustela putorius. The sequence goes on along the minus strand of NW_025422015.1, from coordinate 26,894,566 downwards.
TCTTAAAATGTAAATTAAATTTACCTGTAAAATTCAGTTGGCTTTATAATTCAGAAAGGGAATAGTAGACTGAGACAGAATGTTCCTGGGAAAAAGGCTATGGTTTGGCCAAACCAAGTGTTTGAAAAACACTGTTGCTAGAGATATATAATGAACCAAAAATTTTCTACAGTTTTTGTTTTTCATTCTTATAATTTTGTTGTACTTATTCTCACAGCCAACTTCAAATGACCCTCTATCCCTCAACCAGTTAAGAAAAAAAAAAAAAACAAAAAACACCCAGGGCAGCTGAAAAGTTTGCTTAAACTTCTTAATACTTTTAATCCTTACTTGTTATAATTTGATTACTGAGACAGATTTTCTCTGTGGGCCTCCTATTAAATCACTTTCAAGTTGAAACAAACCAGAAATCGTTTTAAATAGCAGAGCTAGACTTACTTTAAGCTGTTCAGAATTTACACAGAAACTGCAGAATGTCTCTTCTAAAATGCTGTAAATGTGCCCAGAGGCTACTGTGATGGTTTACCCTTCCAACCTAACCAAAAACAAACAAACAAACATGAAGTTCTGTGCTATAAAGTAGAGGACAATGTTACTCAGCCTCTATTGGATTTCATTTATTTTCTGTGTTCCTAGATATTAGTGTCATAGGATTACCTCCAATTAACACCGAAGATAGTTTTTCAGTTTATGCCCAAGAGTATAATTCTATTTGGTTTGATAATATGAGGATCTGGTCTAAACCCATCTTTACAGTGTATATTTTAACATGGGAAAAACCCTCTTAATTGTAATTAAATGTTTTCTAATTATTTTTTTACTATTTTTTTCATGTGTTTTTATTTTTTTTTTAATTTTTTATTTTTTATAAACATATATTTTTATCCCCAGGGGTACAGGTCTGTGAATCACCAGGTTTACACACTTCACAGCACTCACCAAATCACATACCCTCCACAATGTCCATAATCCCACCTCCTTCTCCCAAACCCCCTCCCCCCCGCAACCCTCAGTTTGTTTTGTGAGATTAAGAGTCACTTATGGTTTGTCTCCCTCCCAATCCCATCTTGTTTCATTGTGTTTTTATTTTTTATTTTATTTTTTTTAAATTTTTTATAAACATATATTTTTATCCCCAGGGGTTTTAGGATATCCAGGAATGATACAGATCTTGTGTCTTTATTTTTATTTATTTATTTTTTTATTAAAAGATTTTATTTATTTATTTGACAAAGAGAAATTACAAGTACACTGGGAGGCAGGCAGAGCGAGAGAAGGAAGCAGGCTCCCTGCTAAGCAGAGAACCTGATGCGGGACTCGACCCCAGGACCCTGAGATCATGACCTGAGCCGAAGGCAGCGGCTTAACCAACTGAGCCACCCAGGCGCCCGATCTTGTGTCTTTAAAAAGCTATTTTGAATTATTCACCTAGAAGGGGTAATGCAAGTTACTAAATTTAAAATAGCTGAAGTCTACCCAGAGGGGAGAAAGAGTAGGAAGGGTAATAATTCAGTAATTCTCAACCTTTTGTGTGCATAAAAAATTCTAGGGAAACTGCTTAAAGTACATGTTCGAGGGACTGAGTTCCAGAGATTCAGATTGAGTAGGTGATGCCCAAGAAGCTGCATTTTAATTATGATAATGCCGGTTGTCTTTGTACCTTAGTTTGGGAAATAATTTTGTTAGAACTTTAGCCAGGTGAAAAATCAGAACACTGATTTCCTGGGAACTTCAGTTCCCAAGAAAGAATGTTTTCTTTTGAAAGGGGCACCTTACACCAGTTGAAACGGCCAAAATTAACAAGACAGTAAACAACATGTGTTGGAGAGGATATGGAGAAAGGGGAACCCTTTTACACTATTGGTGGGAATGCAAGTTGATGAGGCCACTTTGGAAAACAGTGTGGAGATTCCTTAAGAAATTAAAAATAGAGCTACCCTATGATCCTGCAATTGCACTACTGGGTATTTACCCCCAAAATACAGATGTAGTGAAAAGAAGGGCCATCTCTACCCCAATGTTCAAAGCAGCAATGGACACATTCGCCAAACTGTGGTAAGAGCCAAGATGCCCTTCAACAGATGAATGGATAAAGAAGATGTGGTCCATATATACAATGGAGTATTATGCCTCCATCAGAAAGGATGAATACCTAACTTTTGTATCAACATGGATGGGACTGGAGGAGATTATGCTGAGTGAAATAGTCAAGCAGAGGGAGTCAATTATCATATGGTTTCAACTTACTTGTGGGGCGTAAGGAATAACACGGAGGACATTGGGAGATGGACAGGAGAAGTGAGTTGGGATAAATTGGAGGGGGAGATGAATCATAAAAGACTGTGGACTCTGAGAAACAAACTGAGGGTTTTGGAGGGCAGGGGGTTTGGGGGTTGGGTCATCCTGGTGGTAGGTTTTAAGGAGGGGACATATTGCATGGAGCACTGGGTGTGATGCATAAACAATGAATCTTGGAACACTGAAAAAATAAAATAAGTTCTAAAAATAAAAGGGGGTTGCTTTGGAGACTCTGGGACAGAGCCCCACATCAGGCTCCCTGCCAGATGCAGAGCCTGCTTCTCCCTCTCCTTCTGCTGCTCCCCTTTGCTTGTGCTCTCTCTTTCTCTCTTTTAATCTTTTAAAAAATTGTTTTTTGAAAAAGATATTTGGCATTTGTACTCTAAATAGCAACAGAAAACTCTGGGAACAAGTAGGAATAAAAATTATCAAAATGACAGGTAGCTTGGTGGCTCATTAATTGGAGAATGGAAGTATGTTTTGTAAACTATAAGAAACTTTTTTCAAATGAAGGCAAGGGGAGGGGTGTGTAGGTATTAGTGTCTAAGTAAATAGATACTATGTTTTGAATGTCCATGTCAAATTCTCTCAGCTCTTCCAGGGAAGGTGTCAGGCCAGCCAGTACAACTTAAAATTGAGCCTCTGTCCTGAGCATCTTGCTGTGAACCACTTTATGCTTATATGTCCTGACCCATTCCTGATTTTCTAGCTTGCAACCCCATGACTCACTTTTCTGCTAATATGTCCTCAGAACTGACTTTGACCTTTGGCTTCCCTTTTTTAACCACAATATATTCAGACTGCTCTGGCTACATTACCACCCATTGCCTTGGTCAGATCCTGCTTCCTCTACCCACTATTATTAAACCAGTTCATGCTGAAGTGCAAGGACTCTGGAGCTGGAGTCAAGGTTGGCTTGGCTCTTCTGTGTTCACATACCCACCTGTTATCACCACTCACTAATCCACTTCTTGTATTGTTCCTTCTGGTTTTGACTGAAATAACACTTGGCTTTTGGGGATATGTACCATTTGCTGACTGTTCCAGGTTCAGCTTCCTATAGCCAATCAGTCTGTGCTGGCTTTAGGGTTCTCACATTTTTATGTTCACTATAATTATTGGAGAGGTATGTTAAAAATCAAAATGCTCAGACCCCAGCAGCTCCAAAGAGCAATCCAGATCAGTGTTACCCAAACTGTGATCCTCAGACAAGGAGCGTCAGCAATCACATGGGAGCTTGCTGAGAATGTAAATTATTGGGTTCTACCCCTATACATTCAGAATCAGGCGCTCTGTGGGTGAAACCCAACAATCTGTGTGTGTGTGTGTGTGTATGTGTGTGTGTGTTTAAGATTTTATTTATTTGACAGACAGAGATCACAAGTAGGCAGAGAGGCGGGCAGAGAGAGAGGAAGGGAAGCAGGTTCCCTGCTAAGCAGAAAGCCTGATGTGGGGCTTGATCCCAGGACCCTGGGATCATAACCTGAACCAAAGGCAGAGGCTTTAACCCACTGAGCCACCTAGGTGCCCAACAATCTGTGTTTTAACATGGAAGTTCAACCTTAATTTACTGATTTTGGATGATGTTGGTACTAGCTTTTGGTACATAAATTATGGTCTGATTCTAGACCCACTGAGCCAGAATCTGTATTTTTTTAAAAAAATACTCAGGTTTTAGAAGTACTGCTCTGATAAACTTTTAACAAATAACCTCAGTGGTTTTTATGTATAACAAAAAGTTAGAAAACATCTGCATTAATACATGCTCTGTACTCAAGAGAGGGGCAGTACTGTTCAGTCTCAGCTTGATGTTTCTCCAAGAATTTTCTGTTTAAATATGTTTCTCGGGGTGCCTATATGGTTTGTAACACAAACCCTGCATAATATCTGTGTTTCAGGGCTGATTTGAGGCTTTACTACTTAATGCCTATAAAACTTGTTGAGATCCTCTGATAAATCCCAGGGTCAAAAAAACATCCATTTATCTGGGCTTTGCTGTCACTGGTACTATAATAGATTTTAACATGTCATTCACTCCCTGAAAATAATGGCTGTACCCTCAAACTAGGTGCTATGACAAAAAGAAATAAACCAAATAACAGAATAAAATGACACAAGTTTATGCACACCCTTCTGCCCCCAAAGTAGGATAATTAAGAAACAACAAAGTGTCTATATTTTTCTTTCATTTCTCATTTAAATTAAATACTGAAACAATATTCAGTCAAAATTACCTTGCTGGTAACCAGAAGCTTTGCAGAAAAAGTTCATGATGTCTTATTTTGCTATTGGTTCCCAAGTATGAACTAGTTTCTGAATAATGAGGCAAACTGATGCAGTGCTATTTTTAGAGGTAAGTTGCAAATATTTACTTCACAGTATGTGTAATAAACAACCTTCTTTTGATTTCTGTTAAAGATATCATGACTCTTTTTTGAGTTTTCTTAAAAAGAGAAATGGGAACAAACATGCACCAGCTCCTCTGGGTGCCATTTGAATGCATAGACTTACTTATTTCATTAGAGATGCTACTAAAATTAAGACCCTTTGACACACAATCTACCTTGTAATGTAATTACTGCACATGTATCTCTTTTCCCAGTAAATTGTTAGCCTCTAGAGAAAAAAGAATGGATCTTATTTATATTTGAATTCTCCACAGTGTCTAATGGTGCCTTACAAAACCTCAATAAATATTTATAGAATGAAAAAAATGGATGGTCTTTTTGTTCCTTCCATATTTTTGAACTTTGTTCATTGTTTTCAGTGTGCTGTTCACCAAACTCCTGGTTGACCATTTAGATAAGTTAAAGCTCAAACCCTTAGGAAGTTGCTTGGCTAATATGGCTGGGACCCATTAATCCCTGCAGATTTATCCATTTTCTTTGCTGTGTCAGAAGGGACTGTAGATTAGGTAAAACTAGTAAATAACTTCACAAAGAAAATAACTAAAGTTAATCTTATCTATAGTACAAACATACTCTTCTCAACTCTTAAAAGTAGTGACCTATAATCCTCAGAATAATATCCTGTCCATCAAGCCATCTTATAAATAGCCTTGCTCTGTAATGTAGGGAAAAAGACTGAAGGAAATTGTGCCTACTAAATTATGGGAAATGACAAACTAAAAGAAAATGACCTAAGTTGAATAATAAGATATTTCTCTTTCTGTAGGTGAAAATAATTGAATATTAAGTTTCCTATAGCTCAAACTAATACCTTTTTGCAACTTCTAAGCTATTGTATTTTAAATATACACATTGCCCAGTGTTGTCTTTCAAGTAAAAGAATTTAAACCATATAGTAATTTCTGTCAACTCCAAAAGTTGAGTTTAGGAGATTCATAAATTTTGTAAACCAAGGTTCAAAGAACACTTAAGGTCAGAATCTCTGTGAAAAAAAATTTTTTAATTTGAATTCTGCTTCTATTTATTTCCTAATAAAAATTCTCAAGATAAAACCAGAAGGAAATTGGACTATTTGATTATATTTTCTAAATTGTAGTTGCTAAGCAACACACATTAGATCACTTTGGGTATTTATTAAGATGCAGTTTTGTAGGCCTGACTTACTGAACTAGAATCTTAGGGTGAAGCCTCGGAGGTCAACATATTTACTGAGAATTAAAGATCAATCTTATACTAGAGCTGGTGAAACCCTCTTTTCTATGGATGGGATAATTGAAGTCTAAAGACACTAAGTGATGTGTCTTAATGTCATACAACTAGTAAGCAGTAGAGTTGCTTTTCTAATTCAAGAAGATGGGATAAACTCTCTCTCTATTGCCCCTCATCCATTGTTTTTCCTCCTCTCTGGCTTTTTGCTACTTGGGTCTGTTCACAGATGTGTGTAGCAGGGTGGAGTAACTAAAATCCCAGCTTTCTGGTGATAAATATGAAAAGAGGAGTCCAAAAGAATTGGTAAATATTGGGGGGTGGGAACCATGGAGAGGAAAGTTGTCTGGAAAATGATTTCGTAAGTTGATTATAATCATCTCTGGGCTCACCCCAGAGTTGTGCATGCATAGATCTGAGCCTAATCATAATACTAAAGACTTTGAGAAGGGAAGTAACCAAAAGACTATAATCCAGGTCACAGAGTGACCACTGGCTAATGCCCATGTGAGACAGATACAAACAGAACAGCAAAGGCTTTGAAAACTAAATTGACATTGGAACTACAGAGCACAGAAGGTAGGTTAAAACTGATAGCCTGAACTTAACCAGATTGATTGCCTGCTAAAACAAGAATATCAACATTCCCAACAAGATTTAAATAGGATCTACTGTCTCATAACATAATATTCAAAACATCTAGGATTCAGTCCAAAATTATTTGGCATGTAAAGAACAAAAATATTTCAAATTGCATGGAAAAGATAATCAGCAACTATAAAAACCGAGATGACACAGGTGCTGGAATCATGTAAGATTTTAAATATCTCATTATAGAAATGCTACAGCAAGCAACTCTAAACACTTTTGCAATGGAAAAAAAATAGAAAGCTTTAGTAAGAAATCGAAGATATATATTAAAAATAATTAGAATCTTAGAACTGAAAAATAAAGTAACTGAAACAAACTAACCCACCAAAAAACCCAAATTCTCATTAAATGAGCTTAAAAGCAGAATAGGGATGGAGAAGACAGATGAAAGAGTCAATGAACTTGAAGAAAGATCAATAGATATTATGTAATCAGAAGAACAGAGAGGAAAAAAAAATTAAAGAATGAAAACAATGCCATGATACAATGTCAAGCATTCAGGCCGTCTGTGTACCAAAGAGAGAAGGAGTGAAATGCTGGGGACAAAAAGTTTGAGGAAAAATGACTGAAAGATTCTCAAATTTGTCAAATAACATAAGCCTATAGATTTAAGAAAATTTAAGAGTCTAAATGTATGTATCCCAAAACACAGCAAAAATGGACAGACCTGAAAGGAGAAATAAGCAAGTCTACAATAATAGTTGGAACCTTCAGTGTTCCTCTCTCTATAATTAACAGAAATAGAGAGAAAATTAGAAAATACAAAGAACTAAACAATACCACCAACCAATTGGATCTAATTGATATTTAGGACACTCCAACCCAAACCAGCAGAATACAAATTCTTTTTAAGTACACACAGGATATTCACTCAGATCACACCCTTGATTATAAAACCTTAACAAATAATAATTAAAAAAAAAAAACCAACAACACATGAAGTATGTTCCCAGATCATAGTGGAATTAAAGTAGAAATCAGTAACAGCAGGATTATGTCTCAAAACACCTACACATTAAACAGCACACTTCAAAGTCATCATGGGTCAGAAGAAGAAATCTAAGGATGTGTTAAAAATACTCTAAATGAAGGGGAATCTTGGTGGTTCAGTTGGTTAAGTCTCTGCCTTTGGCTCAGGTCATGATCCCAGGGTCCTGGGATTGAGCCCAGCACACTGGGCTCCCTGCTTAGCAAGAAACCTGCTTCCCCCACCCCCCTTGCCTTCTCACCCACTTGTGCACATCCCAATGCATGTGCTCTCTCTCTGTCTTCCTCTCTCTCAAATGAGTAAAATCTTTAAAAAATATATTCTGAATGGAACAAAAGTGAAAATGTAACAGGAGAAAGTTTGGAATGTACCTAATTAATATTTAAAGGAGAGTTTATAGCATGAATTCTTTCATTAGAAAAGAGGTGAAGGTCCCAGATCAGTAATTTGAACTTCCTTATTGGGAAACTTGAATAAGAAGAACAAAATAAGCCCCAAACAAACAGAAGAAAAAAAAGGAAAAAGAAAGATCAAGAAAAGAGTAGACGTCAAAGACATTTTTTAAAAACCCCAAAATAGGGGGTGCCTGGGTGGTTCAGTGGGTTCAAGCCTCTGCCTTTGGCTCAGGTCATGGTCTCAGAGTCCTGGAATGGAGCACATTGGGCTCTCTGCTCAGCAGGGAGCCTGTTTCCCCCTCTTTCTCTGCCTGCCTCCCTGCCTACTTGTGATCTCTCTCTCTGTCAAACAAATAAATAAAATCTTAAAAAATAATAATAAAACAAAACAGAAAAATAGGGGAAAATCAAAGAAACAGAAAACTGTTTTGGAAAGATGAAAAAAATTGACAGCCTTCCAGTAAGACTGACAAAGAATAAAAGAGGGAAGATGTACTACCAACAAACATATAAAAATTAAATCTTGCCTTATTTATAGCCTGGAAAACATGAATTAAGATGAGATACAATTTTGCCTTTTCATCAGGTTGTAATTTTTTTTTAAATGTGACATTTAGTACTGAGGGGGCTGTTGGTAAAAGCATATTCTACACAGTTAGGACTATAAATAATTATAGCTTTGGGGGAAAATAATTTGTTAATATTAAATTTTTGAATGTGCAGTTTTGACTCAGCTATACCATTTGTGCAATAAAAATAAGAGCATAAATATACATGTATGAATTATAAATATCAAAAGCAGGAATCAACTTAAATGCTTAGGGGAATAACTGAATAAATTACTGCATATGCTACAGAATATTTTACCACTAAGGCATATCTATATGTCAAGATCTATATATACTTAGAGAGATGTTTGTGTTATTTTTGAAGTAATAAAGCAAATGTGGCAGTTTTAAAATATGGTCCTCAAATTCTGTGACCCTCTTTCCATCAAAAAGTGGAATCTATATTCTTCCCTTGAACCTGAGTTCTGTGAGTATTTGGCCAATAGAGTATGGAGCAAGTGGAAGTGTGCCATTTTTTGTGACCAGTCTTTGAGAACCTCACAACTTCCATTTCCTGTTCCTTGAAATGATAACCTTTGTAACTCAACCACCATACCATGAAAAAGTGCAAGCAATTTGAGGAGAGCCCAGCTTGGGAGTCTAGTTGAAGAGGAATGGAGGCTTTAGAGGCACAATTTGGATTAAAGTGTAATACAGACTGGATGATTGAGAATGAGATGAGGAAAAAAAAGAAATAGTATAAGTAAAAGAAAAAAGTAACACTGATCTTGGCTGAAGATATACCTTTTCTATTTTATAAATTCAGGGTAGTCCCTCAAAGATTAGTTTAAAAGGATAAATTATTAATTCTGTTTAGTCTGACATGCTTCTGGGAGTAATAAGAAAAATAACCCTTTGACAAAATCATTTAAAACTCCTCTTTCAACAGTGTTGAAGCTAGTCTTGTGGAAAGGAAAAGAATTTGATAAATGTTCAAATTAAAAGAAATGAGAACGTTTTCTGGAATGACCAGTAGGTTCTTAAAACTTTGAGTTTCAGAGCCCCTTCTTATTATTGAAAATCAGTGCAACCTCCAAAAAGGGGGTTTGTTGGTTTGTTCATGTCAGCTGTGTCAATAATTATCATCTTTATAAATTAAAGTTGGGAAGTTTTTTTTTTTTTATTTTACATTGTTTTGTTTTGTTTTTTTTTATTTTTTATTTTTGATAAACATATATTTTTATCCCCAGAAGTGTGTAAACCTGGTGATTCACAGACCTGTACCCCTGGGGAAGTTTTAAAAAAAAAAAAACTCCTCTTTCAAATTGTGTCAAGCTTTAATGTAAATTTGTTCTAGTTTTATATTCCTAATATATTTTATATCATTGATTCCCAAAAATCTAGAGTCAAATTAACAGTATGTTCCATCCCAAATTAATACTAATTTTCCCATGTGCATATACAAATATAGAGAATTTCTCTTTAATTTTGATTTTTTTCCAAAAATCTTGTATTATATATATTATATACCTTCTTGTTCCTGTTACCATGTAACAAACCATCCCAAATCACAGTAGCTTAAAACAAAAACAATCATTTAGTTTCCTCACAAATCTGACAAATCTGTAATTCAGACGAGGTTCAGGGCACAATCTCTGGTCCACAATGTCAAAGTAGCTCAGCAGGGGACTGGAGGATCCACTTTCTGAGATTTATATTCGTGGTTGGCAACTTCCTGCTTACTGGTCAATCCAGGATTCTTTCACTGACTAGTGGAACCACCTTCTCTAGCATCTTTTCTCTGGATACAGCGACCTCCATTCCATCTATATTTTTATAACACTTATTATTTGTACCATGGTTTTTGTCTTTTATTTTTTAAAGATTTTATTTATTTATTTGAGAGAGGGAACACAAGCAGGGGGAGTGGGAGAGGAAGAAGCAGGTTTCCCACCAAGCAGGGAACCTGATGAGGGCTCCATCCCAGGACCCTGGAATCATGACCTGAGCTGAAGGCAGATGTTTAACAATTGAGCCACCAGGCGCCCCTGGTTTTTGTCATTTATTCCCAAGCCATCTTTGATTGTTTTTAAATTATTTCATATCTTAGCCCCAGATTCTGATATCTGTTCTGATTTACACTGATTCATACCAATGGATTTCTTAGCTTCTCTGTGACCTGCTATTCTACACTGAGATTTCTAATTCTTACATGAGGAAACTTTGCAATAGCATCTACATTTTAGACAATTAATAGCAACGTAAAGTCAAGTGATAAAGAACCAATAGGCTTCAGGATGGTCAGAAGTAAAGGTTAAAAGGTTGGTAATAATTTGTAAATGCAGGTATGATTTACCCTACAATCTGATCTACAAAATAAGAATGAGAAAATACCCATAGCTAATATATTTAATGTATTTAAGTTAAAGTATTTAATCACCAGATTGCTCTGTTTAAGGCAGGTTGAGCAATCATTTACTTATGAAAGAATTTTGAATATAGAATTCACATCTTAACTTGTGAACTGAATTATCAAGAGGAAAACTAAGCATAAATGAAAATTATTTTTGAGGAACATGTCGATTGGGTAAAGTATGACATATCAAAAATATTTTTGTATATTTCCAACTACCTTGCAATATCCAATGTTAGAGGTATCAAATGTAGAGACATCTGTAGATGGAGGTTTCAAGAGCAAGTCAGTGAATTAGCTGCATTATAAGCAAACTCAGGTCATAAAATAACCATAGTATCAGATGATATTGTTTAATAAGTCATGAAACAGTTTCTGTTTCTCCCTGACTTTATGGTCCTCACTAACCCCATTAAAATACTGGGATTTAGGGCGCCTGGGTGGCTCAGTGGGTTAAGCCGCTGCCTTCGGCTCAGGTCATGATCTCAGGGTCCTGGGATCGAGTCCCGCATCGGGCTCTCTGCTCAGCGGGGAGCCTGCTTCCTTCTCTCTCTCTCTCTGCCTGCCTCTCAGTGTACTTGTAATTTCTCTCTGTCAAATAAATAAATAAAATCTTTAAAAAAAAATACTGGGATTTAGGTTGGTTAATTCTTCAGACTGAAAAACTAATTGTAAGCAGTAACAACTCCTAGATGCCTCAAAAGAATGTCCTGTCAAAGTCAACATGTCCTTTTTTCCAACCATTTTTTTTTCTTTTTTAATAAAAGCTTTATTCTTCGGTGGTTGAATTTTAATTATTTGTTTTTGAACAAATGGATATTACTTTTGTGGATAATTGTGTTTTTAATAAACAAGATGCAGAATTTCTATTCATACTTAAACTGGATAAAATTACATTCAAGTGATGACAATTCTGAGTTTAAAACATAAACCAAATTTTTAGTAACTTAGTTTATTATTTATTGTTATCATGAGAGTTTCTAAACTGACAGCCACATGTGTTAATGGGGAAACGATTTAGATCAGGGGGTGGGGATTTGTTTTAAATTTACTTAAAGAAGGAATTCTGAATTACACTTGAGACCCTTAATTTATGATTTTAAAGTCATTCCTAGTTAGTACCAATGTAACCAATATTGTTTTCTGAGGCTTTCAATACTCACAATGATATGGCCTGAAATTATGGGAATTTGACTATATTATCTCAGTTTCTTTTCTGTCTAATGTGAGCACTTTAAATAAGGGAAACTTTACATTTCCAGCTTGGCGTGTCAGCTAGGATGTATCCTAATATCTTACTCCCTCACTATGACAACATCCTTAAGTACCATTCTTCCCTCTTCAGCACTTAGCTTATTATATTGCTGTGACTTGTTTCTATGTTTATCTCCTTACTAGAGTTAAAGAAAACCCGAGGTGAATTGTAGTTAAAGCAGTTAGAACAGATTTTATTTCAGAACTACTGCATTAAGGGGAAAAGAGTCTTCATATCGAGCTGGTCTCAATTCCTAATTGAGCACTGGCAGCTGGAAATTTTTGGCCAAGGAGTGGGTTGGGGTCAGTGGATGGAAACATCAAGGGTAAAGAGGGGTTCTGGCCAAACCAACTTGACAAGATTCATGCTGAAACCAGGTGGGGGTGTTTATATACCCAGGGTGGGGGATGAGGAGTTTGATTGCAATGGAAGGTGATCACATTTTAAGGGTGGGGGTTCTCTCCGAACTGACTTAGCAGGATTCTTGCTACAATTAGGCAATATAGGCCTAAGGAGGACAATAAGGACAGACTCCAAAGTCAAGGACTCTAGGGCTTGCCAGAGATTGATTAAAGTTTTGTCAAAGAGAGTCTTTGTCATTGGGTGATCCCTGAAAGGCTCTGAGTATATCAGTTGTCTGTATTTCTAGTTCTTAACATACTGCATAACACACAATGGCTAGTCAATGAATGTTTTTGAAGGAATAAATTAAGGATAGGGAATTGACATTTATTGAGTGCTAAGTATGTTGTTGATACTAAAGTACCAAAGAAATAGTGCTGGCTTTCAAGCTTGGTTTTGAATCCTGAATTTAATACCAGCTGTGTGACCATGTACAATTTATATACAATTTATATACATACCCCCACCCTGCCCCTGCTCGTACATATGCATGCATGCTCTCTCTGAAATAAATAAAAATAAATACACTTTTTAAAAAAAAGAGTGGGTTACTAATAGATTACTCAGATCTCAGTAAGGGAACCAATTTTGAGCAGCAGGGACATCTTTCCTGTCATAGGACCTAGTGTTCCTGTCATACTATTTTACCTATGTAACTTAGAAGTTTAAGCTGATAAAAAAAATACCACTGAAGGGTTTTTAGGCTCTCTGAAGAAGGATTTTATTGATTTGGTTTAGATTCCTTAGAACGTTTCGGAATGCTTTTAAAATACGTTCACGTTCATGTTGAAATTTGAAGAAACAAGAAACTTAGTTCTTAGTTCTTTCCCTCTTTCTTTCCTGTCTCCTCTCTCTCCCTCCCCCACCCTCACTCCCATTCTTGCTCTTTCTCTTTCCTTTCCTTAACTTGAATAGCTAAGAGCCCTTGGAGCACTACCAGCCATAAAATAAAGCTGTATCACACTGAGACTGGCATACAAAATATTCTACTCCTTTAAACCCCCCCCCCCAAAGTATCTACTCTTCCATTGTAATATATAAAGGTTTTGGTGGCTTTGCTGGTAGCTGATGTAATGAGTTCAGCTAAGTGCAGACTGAGAAGGACGAGTGTTTGTAAAATCAACTGCTGTATTAATCTGCTGGCATGTTTTTAAATAGAAGGCATGTACACTAAAAGTACAAAATCCAACTTTTTAAATATGATGAATTGGATTTTTGTTATGTTATGAATTAGGATTTTATCTAAAAGGTGTCATTTTGTCATAGGGTACTAACTTCAGTTAATACTATGACAGTTTATCGGGACAAGGTTAAGAATAGTGAAAAGCAGATTAGGTATAAAGTCTGGAGCCAAAGGTTTTAGCTGTGGCTCTGTTTCATATTTACTATGTGACATTAGACAGACACATTCCTTGCTTATGTTAAATTACATGATCTTTAAGGTCATTCCTGTACAGACATTCTAACTAGGGCACAATCACAAGAAGACCAAAGTCCTAGATGTTCTGAAAGTTTGAGCTGTACTTAGAGGCAGGCAGGCTATCTAGAAAGTGTTACTTAAATATAAGTATCTTTTCGTTAACACAATCTATCTTTTAGATGATGGTTTAGGAAATAAGAAAGATGTATATTATCTCCTTTAAAAGACATTAGCTTCCATCTTGTGAAATAAGAAAATGAAAAGATAAACCCAAATTAAGTAGAAGAAAAAAAATATTAATCAAAGTAGAAATCAGTGAAATAGAAAACCTATTAGACTGAATGAAGTAAACTTTTTATTCACCAGTATCATGATTATCTATATTATACGGCAATAAGTTTTCATATTCACACTTTGTACAAAAATGCTCTCAGAATTAATCACAAATCTAAAATGCAAAACTATGGGGCGCCTGAGTGTCTCAATGGGTTAAGCCACTGCCTTAGGTTCAGGTCATGATCCCAAGGTCCTGGGATCCAGCCCCGCATTGGGCTCTCTGCTCAGCGGAGAGGTTCAAATTCTTGAAATCTGCCTGCCTCTCTGCCTACTTGTGATCTCTGTCAAGTAAATAAATAAAATATTTAAAAAAAAATAAAATGCAAAACTATAGTTACAGTAAAAAGATTTAAGTGGTTGTCAAAAACTTGGGAAAGGATGGTGTATTTTAGTTAATAATAATGTGTCAATATTGGTTCATAAATCTGAAATGTACCATATTAATGTAAGATATTAATAATAGGGGAACCAGATATATGATATTTGGGAACACTCTGTACAGTTTGTAGTTATTCTGTAAATTTAAAACTGTTCTAAAAAATAACATTTACTTTTAAAAAGTACAATGAGGTAGTATTAAATACCTACCAAAATAACTGGAGTGTGAGACAGAATGTATAAGCTTGGTGAAGACGTAGAGCAACAGAAACACTCATACACTATTGGAGGAAGTGTAAATTCATCCAAATACTTTAGAAAATTGTTTTTGGAGATAAGCCCGATGTGGGGCTTGACCCCAGGACTCTGGGACGATGACCCGAGCTGAAGGCAGAGGCTTAACCCACTGAGCCACCCAGGCGCCCCTAAACATTATTTTAAAAGGAGCTTCTGCTAAAAAAAAAAAAAAAAAAAAAAAAAAAAAAGAAAAATGAAGAAACTGAAAACACAGGCTACAAACCTAGAAGAGAGATTTGTAATCCACATAATTGATAATGGATAGTGTGAAAAATTTATTTATATTCCAATTCATATAGATAAAAATAATTTTCTCAAATTGAACACATTCTTCATCTGCACACCCAGATCAAGGAATAGGACATGCCAATCTCTCCCAAGTTCCCTCTTGCTTCCTAAAAGAACTACCCTTTCCTCAAGGTAAACATTCTTGTGCCTTAACATAATACATTAGTCTAGCCTGTTTAAATAAATAAATAAAATCTAAAAAAAATAACTTTTAGTAATTGAAAAAATTCTTGAAATCTGTGAGCCTATCATCCAGCTTCAGCAACTACAAACTTTAGCAATCTTACTTAAACTGTCCCTTACCCTACCTTTTTTTTTTTCCTGGTATACTTTTAATAGTTTTATTGTGTTATAACTAACATACAAAAACTGCATGTATTTATAGTATAAAATTTGATAATTTTATTATCACAATAATAAAGAGATCACAAGCAGGCAGAGAGGCAGGCAGAGAGAGAGGAGGAAGCAGGTTCCCCACTGAGCAGAGAGCCCGATGCGGGGCTAGATCCTAGGGCTCTGGGATCAAGACCTGAGCCGAAGGCAGAGGCTTTAATCCACTGAGCCACCCAGGTGCACCTAAAATTTGATAAATTTTGACATATGTACATGCCCATAGCAACCATTACCTATATTAAAGAAAAACGTAAATACTCTCACCCTCAAATTTTCTTCATGTGCCATTGGAATTCCTCTTTCTGCTTCTGCCCAGACATCCCAGCCGCTACTGATCTGCTTTTTATCCCTATAGAGAACTTGCGTTTTCTAGAGTTTTATAAAATGGAATTATAGAGTATGTACTTTCTTTGTTTTTTTAAACCAGGTATAATCAGTTTGAGATTTATCCATGTTGGTGCATATATCGGTAGTTCATTAATTTTAATTGATTAATAGTATCTCATTGTACCGTTATTTGTTTATCCATTCATCTGTTGGTGGACATTTGGATTGTTTTGAATTTGAAGCTATTAGAAATAAAGCTCCTATGAACACTTCATGTGCAGGTCTTTGTATGGACACAGATTTCCTTTTTCTTGGCTAAATACTTAGGAGTAATATGACTAGATCATATGGCAGGTATATATTTAATTTTTAAGAAACTGACAAACTATTTTTCAAAGTGGTTGCACCAATTTACAGTCACCCACTATCATAGGAGAGTTAGAGTTCTTCCACATTCTTGCCAATACTTGGTAAGGGTAGTCTTTTTAATATTTTAATAGGAGTACAAAGTTTTAATTTCTATTTCCCTAATTTAAAGAAAAAGGGACAGAAGATTTGAACAGACATTTCACCTAAGAATGTACTGATAGCAAATAAACACAAGAAAAGATGCTCACCATCATTAGCTATATCATTGAAATCACTTAATATGTGTTCTTGTTTTTTGGCTGGCTTTTTTTTTCATTTAGCAATATATACTTATTATATTCCATTGCATGGTTATACTGTAGTTTATTTATTCATTTGCCTATTGAAGGAGATGTTGGTTGCTTTTAGCTTTGGCAGTTATAAATAAACCTGTTATAATCATCCACATATAGGTTTTTGTGTAGATATAAGCTCTTGATTCAGTTGGGTAAATATGTAGGTGTGTGATTGCTGGATCATATAGTAAGATTATGTTTAGTTCTATAAAAAACTGGAAAACTTTCTTCCATACATAGGTGTTTTTTTTGTTATAGAGTTTCAAGTATTTTTAATTTCAATTTTGTTTTCTCTTTATATACATTGCTATTTAGAGGTGTTTTTAATATTACCAAATGTATGGACTAAATTTTTTTTACTAAAATTTTTCTTTTATTTATTTTTTAAGTTTTTAAGGATTATTGAGGACATGAAGTTTCTTTGAAATTTATTGAACTATGTTTTACAAAATAGTATATGGTGAATTTTATAGGTGTTAATATGTGATTGAGAAGAATGTATATGTTCTAATTATTTGGTACAGACTTTTTATATGTTACTGAATCAAGCTCAGTACTTATGTTTTTCTACTTTTTATATGCTTACTAAATTTCAAACTTCATGTAATCTATCAATAATTAAGGGTTGTGTTTTGAAATCTGATAATACAATGTTAAAATTTTAGGGTCTCTGATGTCTGACACTTCTTTTTATTTTTTTGATCTCAAGGTATTTTAATTGATGCACACTCCTCTGGAATTGTTAAATATTCTGGCACAGCTGAACTTTCGTCATTATATAGTGAACCTATTTTTTTCTAATGGTTATTTTTTCTTAATATCTACTTGGATCAGTAATATAAATAGTTCAGCTTTTCTTTTGTTAGTATTTGTTTGTTATATGTTTTTCTATCCATTCACTTTCAAACATCACATGTCTTTATGTTTAGTGTGAGATATAATAATAATGCATAGGTGGATCTTTTTTCAACTTATCTGACAATCTATCTTCTGTACAATGCAGTCAATTTATAATTTTCATGGTTGTATAGGTATCTGAATGTTTATTCCATTTAAATTTTATTTCCATTTTTGTTGCTCTTTCTATGTTGTAGTATTATTTATATTTTCTTTCCTTTTATTTTGGAACAATTGATTTTTAAAAAAATTTTACTTTTTATTGGTTTAGAATTTGCACACACTCTATATCAGTTCTTTTAGTAGATATGTTTGAGAATTTATTGTGCTTATCAAAGGCTCTGGCTCCACCCAGGAGGTCTCAGGTCTAAGGCTCATTATACTAATTGCTATGTTGCTACAATGCATGTACTTTATGGTTACTGTTCTCTTCTCCTAAGTCAGGTTCCAATTTATAGTGTCAACCTAGACTAGTTATGACACCTAATTTGGATAGGTTTATTTATTTATTTGATTGTATGGAAATGTCTTATGAATGTGAGTGCAGGATCTTGCCAATTCTCCTTAAACATTTGACGCTATTAGGAAGAAGATTTGCTCTGAAACAAATGAAGAGTCAAGCAATCTTAGCTCAGCAAAACAGACATAATAGTATACTCTGTAATGTGCATCTGCACATGTAGTATTACTAGGGACTGGCTCTTTGGCAAGTCATCACATGCTGTTAGAGATATAAGCAATTGATAGACATTTCTATTGCATGGTATTTATACCTTTCAGTCAATTCACTATAAACATTCTTGAGGGAAGAGAACTTAACCCTTAGCTTCCAAACCTCTTGAATTTCTTACTGTCAATATTCATAGCATAAATTTATTCTCTTGTATAATTATATAAATTAGTATTCCCCAAGCAATATTAAATAATTACAGTGATCATAAACATCTTTGATTCTAACAAAAATGCTTCTTGGATCATCATTGATAAATATGATGTTTACTTTAGATTTGAAATTATATACCTGTATAAAATATTTATTTTTCATAAGCCAAAGATCTATTCTTAACATCTATTCCTGTGAATCTTGACTACTTTTTTATAATATTCATTCATTATTTTGTTCATTCATTTATTATTATAGTAAGAATATTTAGCATGATCTACTCTTTTAATAAAATGTTAAGGGTACAATATAGTATTGTTATAAGCACATGCTGTACAAAAGGTCTCTAGAAGTTACTTATGTGTAAGTAAAAGTTTATATATCCATTAAGTAGTAACCCATATTTCCTCTCCCTAACCCCTAGCAATTTTTCCATTCTACTTTTTGTTTCTATGAGGTTGTCAAGTGTTTTTTTGTTTGTTTGTTTAATTAAGCATCCATAAATAAACCCATACATCTATGGTCAAATTTATTAAAAAGCCCCATTTATTTATTTGTTTATTTATTTATTTATTTGAAGTATAATTAACGTACAGTGTTATATTAGTTTCAACTAATATACAACTTATTACAAATTAGTGATTCAACAATTCTATACATTACTCAGTGCCAATCTCAATAAGTAACTCATAATTCCCTTTATCTCTTTCACCCATTCCCCTAACCCTTCTTTCCAGAAACTATCAGTTTGTTCTCTGTTATTTAAGAGTCTGTGGGTTTTTTTTAAATTTGTTTTTCTCTTTTTGTTTGTTTTGGTTCTTAAATTCCACATATGAGTGAAATCATATGGTATTTGTCTTTCTCTGGCTGATTTATTTCACTTAACATTATGTCTTCTAAGTCTACCCATGTTGCTGCAAATGACAAAATCTCATTTTTTTATGGCTAAATTTGACTATTTTGAACTCCTTATATGAGTGAAAGAATGCAGCATTTGTCCTTCTGTGCCTGACTTATTTCACTTTGTAATATCCTCCAGATTTATCCATGTTGTCCCATATTGCAGAATTTTCTTCTTTTTTAAAGCTGAATAATATCTTATTCTATGTATGTTGCACATTTCCTTTATGCATCCTGGAACAGATGACTTCACTGGTGAATCCTTCTAAACGTTTAAAGAATAATTAATGTCAATCCTTCTCAAACCCTTCCTTAAAAACTTAAGGAGGAAGGGCTATTTCCAAACTCATTTTATGAGGCCAGCATTATTCTGATAGCAAAGCCAGACAAAGGCATTACAAGAAAACTACATGCCTATATCCCTGATGGTTATAGATACATAATCCTCAACAAAATACTAAATTCAACCACACATTAAAACCTTCTTAAACATAATGCCTAAGTGGGATTCATCCCTGAATAGAAGGATGGTTCCACATTATACAAAGCAATTAATGTGATACAGCATATTAAAAGATGAATGTTAAAAACACATAATCATCTCAGTAAATGCAAGAAAGCATTTGACAAAATTTAACACCCTTTCATGACAAAAAGCACTCTCAACAAATTAGGAGTAAAAAGAAATTACTTACTTCAGTGTAATAAAGGCTAAATATGTAAAGCCTACAGTTAACATTTTAGTGAAAAACTAAAAACTTTTTATTCAAAATAGGGAACAAGGCAATGGTGCCCACTCCAGCCACTTCGTTCAACATACTATTGGGAGTCTTAGTGAAAGCAATTAGACTCCTTGCTAAAGATCCAGAATAATAAATTTTCCACAAGAAAATCTCATGCATTTAAAAGCTCAGAATTCTGGAAAGGGCTTGAACCAATTGAGATCCCGCAGTGTGATCTAGCCTACATATTTTTCACTGAGAGCATAGGGGCTTCTTGTATGTGGTCCAGAGCAAAAAAACAAAACAAAGCAAAACAAACAAACAAACAAACAAACAAAAAACTGCTTAGAATATTTTCACAAGAGTTATTAGAGCCAATAGAAAGGGTTCTCATCTTTTATCTCCTATGAGAGTCATCTCTCCAAGACTTTCCCAACTAGTAAATTAGTATCATTTTTAAGTTGGCCAGAATATTTTATTACCCTCTGAAGCAAATACTTTATAATTTAAATCATATGCTAAAAGTGTCATTACCTTTCAGCACACCAGGCATCTGTTTTCTCTGACTCACTCATTTTGTTCTCTCTTCACCGGTGATCTTTAACTAAGGTGGTGTGTAAGATTTCTAAAAGTAAACATGGAATCCATTGAAGATTTTATTAGTGCTAGCTAGTAAAAATAAAATGGTTTTAAATAAAGCTGCTACATTATCTGGTTTCATAAATTTTATTTTTCTACATACAAAAGCAAAGTTTAGGTGCATAGCTATTAAGAGAGAGGTCATATTACACCAGCCTGTATATCTTACAAGGCTTATAATCACATTAATGTGGCATGTGGAAGGTGAATACTTTGCAGCAGCAACCAGTCCTTTGGAACATCTGTTCCTGAAAAAAGAAAAAAAAATAGCTTTAAGCTTTGAAATTAAAGATTTCTAAGATTCTTAATTTTTAACCCAATTTTATTTTAATAATATTTGTTTTAAAAATTTAAAACTTGAACGTGTCCCCTAAGTAATACAAGTGATGAGTGGTACCTACTTCTATATAATTACCAGGAGATTTTACATCAAGAAATGAGAGTCTTCATGAATTATGGGTTGCAGTTCAACTTTACTTTCTCAATATATCAAGGCTAGAATACAGAGAAGTCATTTTTTTTTAAAGATTTTATTTACTTATTTCAGAGAGAGAGTGAGAGAGAGCACAAAAGGGGAGAAGTCAGAGGGGGAAGCAGACTCCCCGTGGAGCTGGCAGCCTGATGCAAGAATCGATCCTGGGACTCTGGGATCATGACCTGAGCAGAAGGCAGTGGCTTAACCAACTGAGCCACCCAGGTGCCCCAGAAGTCATTTTTATTCAGACCGTGTCAACAGTCTCCATAACCTGGGCAAAATATTTGCTATGTTGGTAAGAACAATGGCTTAATTTTCACAGTTTGAAGTTTAAAGTCTGTAATTTTTTTTATGCTTACCAGCAATTTCTGGTACATCACTTAATCTTTTTCATGCTGAAAAGTCCCATATTTGTAAATGTTGATAATAATAATTGTGTTTTAGAATAATAAGATACTTTTAGAAATTTATAATAATATATATAAGGTCTTTGACATAGGGCCTTGAAAGGCATCGAAAAATACTGTTATTGTTTATGTGTGTCTATATCTGAGGTTGCTTAAGTATTCTTCATACCTCTCAATAGATTTGGCATCCTTATACATGGAATGCCAGAACAAAATACAATGTTGGATATTATCTAGTTGCCACTAACTTTTTATTTTACAACTGAGAAAACTGTCCCCATCATGTTAAGCATTATGCAAGGTCACACAGTGAATAAATAGCACAGGTAGTATTGGAACTTAAATTTCTACATTTTTTCCTGCCTTGTTGCCAGTACATTTTTCTAGTTTACATATAAAAGCAAAAAAAAATCATGTAATTAATTTTCCCACATCAGTTTCCGTACTCTTCCTTGCTAGAAAGCCAGCAGATACAGTTGGCCATTAACAGAAGGATAGCCTTATGCTTGTTGAATTATCATGTGCATTATAGTCAGTTTCAGTTGAACAGTTGCATTAAATAATGCTTTTTCTCGTGTTTTTTTTTCATAAAATACTTTTGAAGAATTTAGTCTGATCAACATATCCTTCAGTTTTCTATTGAAAGATTCTAAAGCTTTTTCTATTAACACTTACGATGATCAATTTTTTGAAAATTTAATTTGGTAATTGGTAAAGAATAACATGGAGGACATGGGGAGATAGAGGAGAGAAATGAGTTGGGGGAATTTGAGGGGGAGATGAATCATGAAAGATTGTGGACTCTGAGAAAAAACTGGGTTTTGGAAGGAAGGAGGGTGGGAGGTTGGGTGAGTCGGGTGGTGTATATTGTGGAGGGCACGTATTGCATGGAGCACTGGGTGTGGTGCATAAACAATGAATTTTGAAACACTGAAAAGAAATTAAATAAATAAAAATTAAAAAAGAAACAAAAACAAAACCTTAATTTGGCTCAGAATCACAAGAGACAATGCCAGACTTCAAGCTGTCTGTCATCATCAAGACAGCATGGTACTGGTACAAAAACAGACACAGAGATCAATAGAACAGAATAGAGAGCCCAGAAATAGACCCTCAACTCTATGGTCAACTAATCTTCAACAAAGGAGGAAAGAATGTCCAATGGAAAAAAGACAGCCTCTTCAATAAATGGTGCTGGGAACATTGGACAGTCACATACAGAAGAATAAAACTGGACCATTTCCTTACACCACATATAAAAATAGACTCCAAATGGATGAAATACCTCAATGAGATACAGGAATCCATCAAAATCCTTGAGGAGAACACAGGCAGCAACCTCTTTGACCTCAGCTACAGCAACTTCTTCCTAGAAACATCACCAAAGGCAAGGGAAACAATGGCAAAAATGAACTATTGGGACTTCCTCAAGATAAAAAGCTTTTGCACAGCAAAAGAAAGAGTCAACAAAACCAAAAGACAACTGACAGAATGGGAGAAGATATTTGCAAATGACATATCAGATAAAGGCCTATTATCCAAAATCTATAAAGAACTTATCAAACTCAATACCCAAAGAACAAATAATCCCATCAAGAAATGGGCAGAAGACATGAACAGACATTTCTGCAAAGAAGACATCCAGATGGCCAACAGACACATGAAAAAATGCTCAACATTACTTGGCATTAGGGAAATACAAATCAAATCCACAATGAGATACAACCTCACGCCAGTCAGAATGGCTAAAATGAACAAGTCAGGAAGTGACAGATGTTGGTGAAGATGTGGAGAAAGAGGAACCCTCCTACACTGTTGGTGGGAATGCAAGCTAGTGCAGCCACTCTGGAAAACAGCATGGAGCTTCCTCAAAAACTTGAAAATAGAGCTACCCTACCACCCAGCAATCACACAATTGGGTATTTATCCTAAAGATACAAACACAGTGATCCAAAGGGGCACGTGCACTGGAATGTTTATAGCAGCAATGTCCACAAAAGCCAAACTATGGAAAGAGCCTAGATGTCCATCAACAGATGAATGGATAAAGAAGATGTGGTATACATATACAATGGAATACTATGCAGCAAATAGAAGAATCAAAATCTTGCCATTTGCAGCAAAGTGGATGGAATTAGAGGATATTATGCGGTGTGAAATAAGTCAATCAGAGAAAGACAATTTTCACATGATCTCTCTGATATGAGGAATTTGAGAGGCAGGGCAGGGTTGATGGGGAGTAGGGAAGGAAAAAATGAAACAAGATGGGATCCGGAGGGCAACAAACCATAAGAGACTCTTAATCTCACAAAACAAACTGAGGGTTTCTGGGGAGTGGGGTCACAGGGATAGGGTGGCTGGGTTATGGACATTGGGGAGGGTATGTGCTATGGTGAGTGCTGTGAAATGTGTAAGCCTGATGATTCACAGACCTGTACCCCTGGGGCAAATAATACACTATATGTTAAAAAAAAAATAACAGTAAAAAAAAAAATCACGAGTGGATCAATGCTTTTGTCCAAAAGTGTGGCTCATCTGGTGCTAACATTTTTATCACTGTGTGTTTGACTTTATCAAGTTAATCCTGCATTGAAAATACAGTTTATATGTCTTTTTATTAGAAGAATAATGTCATATGTTACTTTGAAGATTGCAAAAAGGCTTTCAGTAAAAAACCATTTTGGATTCCCAAAGACCTTGTAATTCTGATTTGGGATTGTTTGTAAGACTTCCCATTTGTGTTTTCTAAATTTTGCAGCGTATCTAGTATCTCAGTTTGAGAAATGATCAGTGCATATGAACCTCTTCTGAAAGAGACATTTCATAAGTTAGATGATCTTTTTTCTTTCATAGAGACATGCTTTGGTTGGTTATAGCTGTCTTTATATATCTATTTGTATGATCATTAGAGCCAGAATTCTGGAAATGTCTAAAAACAGATGGGTGAAAGAGTGTAAACTAGGCCTTCCCAATTTAAATGGGTGACTCTTCTAACTCAATTCTTTACAGACAGTAAATGAGAAAAGGAACTATATAGAATTAAAAAATAAGTGAGGGGCACCTGGGTGGTTCAGTGGGTCAAGCCTCTGCCTTCGGCTCAGGTCGATCCCAGGGTCCTGGGATCAAGCCCCGCATCGGGCTCTTTGCTCTGCGGAGAGCCTGCTTCCTCCTCTCTCTCTGCCTGCCTCTCTGCCTACTTGTGATCTGTCAAATAAATAAATAAAATATTTAAAAAAAAATAAGTGAGGTTGTGAGAGAAGTAAAAGCTAAAAAAATCATATTACCAGATTCAAATAACGAGGCTAAATGGGTCTTAGAGAAAATTCAAACCCACCTTCAATAATCTGGATCACATTTTCCCCACTAAACATGCTTTTGCTCACATCCTCTATCTCCAGAGTATTATTGAACAAACACCAGTTGCCCCTTGATGGCACAATGTCAATGTACAATTTGCTTAATTCCTTAATAGAATCATTAGTATAATTCAAAACTAGCTTACTGATAACCATTAAGAACATGAATAAGTGGCAAAACTACAAATCATTACAACCAAAATAGGTTTCTATGAGAGTCAATCCAAAAGGAGCTTGATAAAATGAAGAAATTCATTAATTTTTTTTATGCTCAAATTTTAGTTCTTGAGTTGGGTGACATAGTTCATTAATGTGAACAAATTTGTGATAGATTATTAAACCATTTTAAAGAACTCTTTGCCTATAAATAATATATTAATTACATTTAATTCTTACACACTACTCTGTAATAAGTACTATTATTCCATTTTCCATATAAAGAAACAGACCCAAGGAGATTAATTAATGTGCTCAGTTTTGTGTCTATAACCTAAATTGTGAAAGTTTGAATTTGTGTGAGTGAAGAAAATAATTGTGATAGCAGGAGGGCAAGTATTTTAAGAAAATTTTAAATGATAGGATTTATGTGATGTTTAAAAATTAATTCTTTTAAGGGGTGCCTGGGTGGCTCAGTGGGTTAAGCCTCTGGCTTCTGCTCAGGTCATGGTCTCGGGGTCCTGGGATGGAGCCCTGCATTGGGCTCTCTGCTCAGCGGGGAGCCTGTTTCCCTTCCTCTCTCTCTGCCTGCCTCTCTGCCTACTTGTGATCTCTGTCTGTCAAATAAATACATAAAATCTTTAAAAAAATTAATTCTTTTAAGAAAATTTTAAATAATAGGATTTACGTGATGTTTAAAAATTAATTCCCCCAAATCATCTTTTGATCCTGCATGTCTTTTTTGTTTTCTTTGCTTTTGTAACTAAACTTCCAGATTCTCAGGTCACTGGCATCTGACGTTTGCTTTCACCGTTGCTTGAAAACTCTTTTGGCAATAGTCGAACAATGATTGTTGATTGCTTAGTTATACAGGCCCTTTTCAATTCTTACCTTACTTGATCTAGGCAGCACTTAACTCTTATCATCCAAGCCTCCTCTGGCTTCAAGCTTCCATCAAGCTGTGGATGCCAATTGGTCACATTTATAGGAATAAACTATATTTCATATTTATACAACCTTCTCTCTTATTCTGAAGCTATTCCTTTGGGGGAAATAGCTTCTTCCTGACTCCATTGATTTGGAGAGGGGAGCTTACCCACTGACACAGTCACAGTGTTTAGCATAAGAAGTGGCCTGTATGAGTGAATTAGTCATTTTCCTGGGATCATTAAATAATGAAGTAGGAAGAGTATTACCTCACTTTTCTTCCACATCACTAAGCTGGAAGAGAAGTTTAGGTCTGCCAGAAGCCATTGGTCCCCATCTGGTGTCAGATAGAACACACAGACACACACACACACATACACACACAGATGCACATAAATATATGTGCATGCTCTTAGTGTATGCAGGAAACCATTTGAAGATAAAAGAGAATGAAGCCAACACACAGAGAAAGCCAAAACTACAGCTGGAGAGAAAGAGGTGTTCTGAAGGCAGTATTTGAGTTCCTGAACCTACTTAGCCCACTGAGACTGGTGGCCTCATTAGACCCTTGATGTCTGTGAAAAGATGATATCCACCAATTGTCCTCGAGCACACTACAGATGCTAAAAACGACATCTCACAGCCATGCTGTGACTTGTGAAGAAGTGGGAGAATCTTCTTGGCTCTTTCTCACTTTGTTATCTGGACATGAAAAGCAACACAGCTGGGCCTCCATGTTTTAGAGCTCCCAATAAAAAACTTCTTTGGCTTCTGCAGCTGCGATTCTGTTTATAGGGTACATATGTGAAGAAAGTATGTGTTTTCTTTAACCAAAGCCCTTGCATAAACCTCATGAACCTCCCTACCAGCTCCTCAGAAAGTCCTGAACACATCTGAGTCCTGGGCCTGCTACACATGGTTTGCTCTTTCCTTCTTCAGTCATCCCTTGGTTTATGTGTCATACTTACTTGGTTTTATCACTGCTCTTCTGGTTCTCCTTCCCAATCTTAACTGTGGGCCAGTTTTCCTCTACTTTTCCTGTAAAGGTTGTTGTCCCAGGACTCCATGTCTTTAATAGTTTCTATTTCTACTTTGCCTCCTATCCAAGCAACCACTATGTCATCACATACTACCTATAAACAGGTGACTCAATTTTTTATCTACAACCCAAACATTTGTTTTGAGCACTCAACCCTCACATTTACCTGCTTGCTATATATACATCACTTCCTAGATATTCCATGATGATCTTGTATTTTCTACCTCATTAAAAGTAATCTCATCATCTTTATCTTCTTTACTTCAAATTCCCTCTTACTTATAGCCATTACTTTTCAGGTGGTTGTCCCTTCCCCCAAACACTAGGGGATGCATCCTAGATTTTCTTTTTCTTTCCAGATTCATAAGCTATCAGTCTCTAAAATGTGTCCTTCTAGGGAACCCTCCTACACTGTTGGTGGGAATGCAAGCTGGTGCAGCCACTCTGGAAAACAACATGGAGGTTCCTCAAAAAGTTGAAAATAGAGCTTCCCTATGAACCAGCAATTGCACTACTAGGTATTTACCCCAAAGATACAAAAGCAGTGATCCAAAGGGGCACGTGCACCTGAATGTTTATAGCAGCAATGTCTACAATAGCCAAACTATGGAAAAAACCTGGATGTCCATCAACACATGAATGGATAAAGAAGATGTGGTATATATATATACAGTGGGATACTATGCAGCCATCAAAAGAAATGAAATCTTGCCATTTGCGACGACATGGGTGGAACTAGAGGGTATTATGCTGAGTGAAATAAATCAATCGGAGAAAGACAACGTGGGGGGTTTGGGGGGTAGGAAAAGAATAAATGAAACAGAATGGGATCGGGAAGGAGACAAACCACAAGAGACTCTTAAGTTTCACAAAACAAACTAAGGGTTACTGGGAGTAGGGGGGTAGGGAGAGGGTGGTAGGGTTATGGACATTGGTGAGGGTATGTGCTATGGTGAGTGCTATGAAGTGTGTAAACTTGGCGATTCACAGACCTGTGCCCCTGGGGCTTATAATACATTATATGTTTATAAAAAAATAAAAAAAATTTAAAAATGTGTCCTTCATGCCCTAAATATTCTTCAGCATGTTAAGAAAGACAGACGATATAGAGGAAGGGAACACAGATCTCTTTCCCTCACATTTTCAATTCCCATCTTTTGGATTGGTTTTCTTTTTAGCAAGCAAGAGTTTATATTTGGATCTTTAATTCCTCTCAGGTTTTTGCTATAATACATAATCTTCTACTTGTTACATGAGAACACTATAATTTTAAGAAGTATCTTCCAGATTCCATCATTTTATTTTATTTTTAACCTTTTTTTTTCTTAACGTCCTGGGAAAATTTTTCCCAATGCTTTTCCTAAATGCTTACACAACCACTTAATATATGGCTTTCAATGTCTTAAAAATAAGTACTCTTCTGACCAAAATGACCTCCCACCATGCACGGAGAACATGGGTGTGAACCAGAGGCCCATCCCAAGCATCTAAGCATTGGTGGTGGTTATAGTTCTTTTCTATTCTCCCACCTCCTCCTCCACCTACCTTCATTTTTATAGGATAAAAAGATATAGCAGAGAAGACCCAGATTATTATTTAACTTTGTTTTATTATTTTAAAGGTCTTTTATCTATAGAGACACACAAGAAAACAGAATAAGAATAATATAAGACAGGGGCGCCTGGGTGGCTCAGTGGGTTAAGCCGCTGCCTTCGGCTCAGGTCATGATCCCAGGATCCTGGGATCGAGTCCCGCATCGGGCTCTCTGCTCAGCAGGGAGCCTGCTTCCTCCTCTCTCTCTGCCTGCCTCTCCATCTACTTGTGATTTCTCTCTGTAAAATAAATAAATAAAATCTTAAAAAAAAAAAAAGAATAATATAAGACATTTCAGAGTGACAGGGAAAGGTTAGAGGAAATAAAAGTATTCTCTTAGTTTATGATACTTAATCATTTGGGTTATGAAACATGGTCTTGTGGTCTATGAACATGGGGAAGGGAATTGGGAATTCTAGCTAATACTGGCTCTAAAAGCTTACTCGGTGGGTGGTCATGGACAAATTGCCTGATACCTCCATTTCACTTCTCATGACTTCTACTCAACAGAGAGATCATTAATTTGAGTGACAATTCAACTAAATAAATAATGCCCTAAGTGTTAGTTGGGAATCTGAGAAATACTGATTTCTTTAGATTCATAATATATTCAATTTGTTATTGATAGGTCACCTCAGATACTACAAAATGAATGGGAAGATGAACACTATGCAAGTACTCATTAAAAACATCTCAAAATTTTGGAGGAAACTGTTTAGTGTTAAATGGCTTCTTTTGTGCTAGAAAATTTTTATTTCAGAGAATAGACATTGACTTGCATTTTACTGGATGGCATAGTTCTTTGGGCTATTTGATCATAGTTGATTTTCTCAGTCCAATATTTCCAAGGGAAAAATATGATCTACTTAATAAAATAAGTATATCTTCTAAAGCCAGATGAATCCCTTCCAGCAAGTATATTAACATTCAGTGTGTTATATTTTACCAGAGGTGAAATATTTATACTCTAAAGTCTTTTACCCCAGGGAACAAGAGAACGTTAACAATTTCAACCACTACACATAGCTTGGTAATAAGATCACTGCATCCAGTGGAGCCAGCTTTGGTTCACACTACTGCTGCATACACATATAATGGATATGTCTCCTTTTATGATTATGACTAGCTTCTTTATTTCATTACTTTAGTACTGCATTTGTTTTCACTCTATGTCTTCCTAGATGTTGCTAATTTTTTGGAGAGATGTATTTCATTTAAGTCTCTTGTTTCAGATTATCTGATCCCCAACATGGAATTCTGTACTTTTAATATTTAGGATTTTGTAGTTGATAAAAATAAGCATTTGTTTTTATTGGGTGACGATATAGAAATGGAATTGCTGGGTCTTATGTTTGGCATATGTTTGCTGTAAAAATGCTAAGCAGTTTTCCAAGTAGATGAACCAATTTTGAACTCCCACCAGCAGCACTGGACTGTTCCAATCACTCCATATCTTCAGTACAATAGGTATAGTCAGTTATTTTAATTTTAGCACTGTGGTGAATATGTGGTTATATTAAACTTTGGTGTTAATCTACATTTCCAAAATGATTAATGATACTGAACACATTTTCATATCCTTATTGGTGATTTGGATATACCGCTTTGTGATGTTCCCATTGAAACCCTTTGCCAATTTTCCTTTCATCTTGTTAGTCTTTTACTTACTGATTTATAGGCATTCCACATATATACCATTATGATTATTCTGGCAGACAGATATATATAGCAAAAATCTTCGCCTAGTCTGTAGCTTGTGTTTTTACTATGTCACTGGTGACTTTAAAGGAATAGAAGATTTTATTGATAAAAGTTTAATATCTTAATCTTTTCTTTTGTGGTGAGGGCTTATTTATATCCTTTTTAAGAAATTGTTGAATAGTTAGTGTTTTCCCCTAGAAACCTTATGTTTCCCCCTAGAAACCTTATTTTTTCCCTTATGTTTCACATTTACTTTTCATGGTCCCTGAATAGATTTTTATACATGCTATTATATTGGGATTAAAGTTTTTTTAATTTCAGATGGACTTAGAATCATTTATTGAGATCATCCTTTATATTTTGAATTAGAATAGGGTTTTTCAAAACCAGGTTAGTGTTTTGAGTGGGTCTATCTCTGGACTCTCTAATTTGTACCATTGCTTTTCTTATCTATTATTTATCTATTATTTTGCTAATTTCTCACTGCCCTAACTGTTTTTATAACTTCCAATTTTTGGTAGCATAAGGCTTTCAGTTTAGCTTTTCTTCTTCAATATTATCTTGATTATTGTAAGGACTTGGGTTTCCATTTCCATTATAAAATAAAATTGTTAACTTGCACAAAATAGCATGCTGAGGTTTGGGTAGGAAATGCATTGATTTGGAGGAGAAATGGCATTTTATCAATATTTAGTTTTTAGTCAATATACATGGTATATCTCTCCAGTTATTTTTGTCTTCTTTATTTTCTATTGATGTTTTGTGATTCTAAAAAAGGAGGCCTTGCACTGTTTTTATGTATGTGTTCCTAAGTAATGGATGTTTTTTATGCTATTGTAGTGGTATTTTTTAAATTAAATTTCATTTTCCAATTATTTCCAATATAAAGAAATTGTCACATTGTCATATTTTGGCCTTGTTTCTAGTGACTTTATTAAATTCACTTGTTTTTAATAATTTGTAGGTTCTTTTGGATTTTCTGCATCAACAATCAAGTTATCTCTGAGTAACAGCTTCCTTACCTATCTTTCTATTTTTGTATCTTTATTCCTGCCTTATTGAACTGGTTAGGACCTCTAGTAAAATGTTAAATAGAAGTACTGGTAATCAATATTGTTTTCTTATTCTTGTTCAGTTGCCTTTAAAATTTACTATTAACTGTATTTTTAACATAGATCCCTTTATCAGATTAGGAAACTACTCTTCTATTTTTAATTGCTGAGTTTTTGAAATCATAAATATAAAATTTTATCAAAAGCTTTTTACTGAACTATGGAAATCATCATATATTTCTTTTTTAATTAATAGGTGTGGAATTTTACCAAATCCTTTTTCCACATCTATAAGATTGTCATAAGCTTTTTCTTTTATATTATTTGGTAAATAATACTGATTATTTATTAGGAATTTATTTTCTTACAGTAGTTTTAAGTTTAACAAAATTGAGAGGGAGACAGATTTCTTTCTGTCTTGTGCCCTCACACATGCAGAACCCTCCCCATAATCAACATCACTCAGTACAATGGTACAAATTTTACCAAGGACAGAGCTACATTGACACATCATAGTCACCCAAAGTCCATAGTTCACTTTAGTGTTCACTCCTGGTGCTGTACATTCTATGGGTTTGCATAAATATATGATGACATATATCCATTACTATGATACCATATAGAGTATTTTTCACTGCCCTAAAAATCCTCTGTGCTTTTCTTATTTCTCCCACTTCCCTTCAACCTTGACAACTGCTGATCTTTCTCTTTGTCACTACAATTTTGCCCTTTCTAGAATGTCATAGAGTTGGAACCACAGAAAGGCTTGATCACTCATCTCTGTTTAGCATTCAATAATATTCTATTATCTGGATGTATCAGTTTATTTATGCATTTAACTACTGAGGGACATCATGGTTGCTTCCAATTATTGGCAACCATGAACATGATTGATTTTTAAAATATTAAACCAATCTTGGCACAAATTCCTATGGGTTATTTTATATTTTCTTTTTATATACTACTAGATAAAATTTGGTAATATATCAGGCTATAGTTTTATTGTCCTATAAAGTTCTCATCAGGTTAGATATCAGAGTTTTTATGGCCTTGTAAAACGAATTGGAAAGCTTTCTCTTTGTTTTCTGTTTTCTGGAAGATTTTATATTAGAACGTTTTTATCTTTTTCTTAAATATTTGAAAGCATTTTCCTGTATTGTCATCAAGGTCTGAAGATTTCCCTGTAGGAAAATTTTAAAACGACAGATTTGGGGCAACTAAGTAGTTCAGTTGGTGAAGTGTTGGACTGTTGATTGGCTCAGGTCATGGTCTTAGGGTCATGACTGAACCCCATGTCAGGTTCTGTGCTGGACATGGAGCCTGCTTCAGATTCTCTCTCTCCCTCTCCCTCTGCTCCTCACTCCCCCACCCCCCGCTCATGATCTCTTTCTCTATAAAATAAAATAAAATAAAATAAAATGGCAGATTCATTTTCTTTCGTAGGTATTGGATTACTCACATTTTCTATTTTTTTAAAAAGATTTTTATTATTTATTTGTCAGAGAGAGAGAGAGAGAGTGAGAGAGAGTGCACAAGCAAGGGGAGCAGCAGGCAGATGGAGGAAGAGGCTGCCTGCTCAGCAAGGAGCCCAAGGCAGGACTCCCCAGGAGCTTGGGATCATGACCTTAGCCAAAGGCAGACGCTTAACTAAGGCATCCCGGCATTTTCTATTTCTGACGTGTGCTTTGATTGCTTATATTTTGCAAGGAATTTGTTATTTTTCAAATTATCAGCATAAAATTGCTCATAATATCTTTTATTCTTTTAATGTCTGGAGCATCTGTAGTGAAAACTCCCTTTTTTTATTGTTTTGTTGTTGTTATTGTTCTAATCACTTTAATATGCATTAACTTGCTAAGTTTTCACAAAAATCTAATTAGACATCAATATTATTTTTATGTTACAGATATAAAAACTGAAGTAAAAGAGGTTAATTTCCCAAGGTCACATAGCTAGTAAAGGACTGAGCTGGAATATTATCCCTGCCACTGTTGTTGAAGCTATACTGGTTTAAATGAAAACAGTAGTTAATATTTACTGAGTAGTTATCAGGCACTGTTTTAGCTATTCCAATCATTCCATAAATATGATCTCATTTAATCCTTGCAAAGGCCCTGTTAAATAGGTAGGTTAATAACCTCATTTTAAAGTTAGAGAAATTAAAGCAGAATGGGTTGCCCAAGTCACATAACTAAAAAACAATTTTTAAAAAGTGAGAAAAAAAATTAAGAAAATTGAATTTTTTAGAGGGGAGAAAAATCAAAATAAGTTATCTTTATTTTCACATGAGACCATATTCTCTTGGTCAAGGTTTTGAAGATAAACAAATTATGTGCTTCAAGCTAATAATTCTGATTCATTGCAATATCATCAGTCAAAAGTGTTTGCTGGTTCTTGATGATTTGTGTTTTTTGCCTTAGTTTCCCGTTATTAGTCATGCTAAGCTCTTAATCAATTAATATTATTTTATTAGCATATTTATTATTTTATTATACATAAATATATTACTATGTATAATGATAATATTTATATTAATATTTTTAAGTTTTGGGTATAGTTCATTTGTTTTCTATTTTATGCTAATTTTCTAGCTAATTGACTACTGCTACTATAGTTATTACTTCTTTTCCCTTACTTTTCTTGAGTTTAATTTTTAATTCTTTCTCTAGCTTCTTCTTTTTTTTTTTAGGTTGCCTTTTTATTTTATTTTATTTTTTTTATAAACATATATTTTTATCCCCAGGGGTACAGGTCTGTGAATCACCAGGTTTACACACTTCACAGCACTCACCAAGCACATACCCTCCCCAATGTCCATAATCCCACCCCCTTCTCCCAACCCCCCTCCCCCCAGCAACCCTCAGTTTGTTTTGTGGGATTAAGAGTCATTTACGGTTTGTCTCCCTCCCAATTCCATCTTGTTTCATTGATCTTCTTCTACCCACTTAAGCTCCCATGTTGCATCACCACTTCCTCATATCAGGGAGATCATATGATAGTTGTCTTTCTCTGCTTGACTTATTTCACTAAGCACGATACGCTCTAGTTCCATCCATGTTGTCGCAAATGGCAAGATTTCATTTCTTTTGATGGCTGCATAGTATTCCATTGTGTATATATACTACTTCTTCTTGATCCATTTATCTGTTGATGGACATCTAGGTTCTTTCCATAGTTTGGCTATTGTGGACATTGCTGCTATAAACATTCGGGTGCACGTGCCTCTTTGGATCACTACATTTGTATCTTTAGGGTAAATACCCAGTAGTGCAATTGCTGGGTTATAGGGCAGTTCCATTTTCAATTATTTTGAGGAACTTCCATGCTGTTTTCCAGAGTGGCTGCACCAGCTTGCATTCCCACCAACAGTGGAGGAGGGTTCCCCTTTCTCCGCATCCTCGCCAGCATCTGTCATTGCCTGACTTGTTGATTTTAGCCATTCTGACTGGTGTGAGGTGATATCTCATTGTGGTTTTGATTGGTATTTCCCTGATGCTGAGTGATATGGAGCACTTTTTCATGTGTCTGTTGGCCATCTAGATGTCTTCTTTGCAGAAATATCTGTTCATGTCCTCTGCCCATTTCTTGATTGGATTATTTGTTCTTTGGGTGTTGAGTTTGCTAAGTTCTTTATAGATTTTGGACACTAGTCCTTTATCTGATATGTCGTTTGCAAATATCTTCTCCCATTCTGTCAGTTGTCTTTTGATTTTGTTAACTGTTTCCTTTGCTGTGCAAAAGCTTTTGATCTTGATGAAATCCCAATAGTTCATTTTTTCCCTTGCTTCCCTTGCCTTTGGCAATGTTCCTAGGAAGGTGTTGCTGTGGCTGAGGTCGAAGAGGTTGCTGCCTGTGTTTTCCTCAAGGATTTTGATGGATTCCTTTCGCACATTGAGGTCCTTCATCCATTTTGAGTCTATTTTTGTGTGTGGTGTAAGGAAATGGTCCAATTTCATTTTTCTGCATGTGGCTGTCCAATTTTCCCAACACCATTTATTGAAGAGGCTGTCTTTTTTCCATTGTACATTCTTTCCTGCTTTGTCGAAGATTAGTTGACCATAGAGTTGAGGGTCTATTTCAGGGCTCTCTATTCTTTTCCATTGATCTATGTGTCTGTTTTTGTGCCAGTACCATGCTGTCTTGATGATGACAGCTTTGTAATAGAGCTTGAAGTCCAGAATTGTGATGCCATCAACTTTGGCTTTCTTTTTCAATATCCCTTCAGCTATTCGAGGTCTTTTCTGGTTCCATATAAATTTTAGCATTATTTGTTCCATTTCTTTGAAAAAGATGGATGGTACTTTGATAGGAATTGCATTAAATGTGTAGATTGCTTTAGGTAGCATAGACATTTTCACAATATTTATTCTTCCAATCCAGGAGCATGGAACATTTTTCCATTTCTTTGTGTCTTCCTCAATTTCTTTCAGGAGTACTTTATAGTTTTCTGAGTATAGATTCTGTGCCTCTTCGGTTAGTTTTATTCCTAGGTATCTTATGGTTTTGGGTGCAATTGTAAATGGGATTGACTCCTTAATTTCCATTTCTTCTGTCTTGCTTTTGGTGTAGAGAAATGCAACTGATTTCTGTGCATTGATTTTATATCCTGACACTTTACTGAATTCCTGTACAAGTTCTAGCGGTTTTGGAGTGGAGTCTTTTGGGTTTTCCACATATAGTATCATATCATCTGCGAAGAGTGATAATTTGACTTCTTCTTTGATGATTTGGATGCCTTTAATTTCCTTTTGTTGTCTGATTGCTGAGGCTAGGACCTCTAGTACTATGTTGAATAGCAGTGGTGATAATGGACATCCCTGCCGTGTTCCTGACCTTAGCGGAAAAGCTTTCAGTTTTTCTCCATTGAGAATGATATTTGCGGTGGGTTTTTCATAGATGGCTTTGATGATATTGAGGTATGTGCCCTATATCCCTACACTTTGAAGAGTTTTGATCAGGAAAGGGATGCTGTAATTTGTCAAATGCTTTATCAGCATTTATGGAGAGTATCATATGGTTCTTGTTCTTTCTTTTATTGATGTGTTGTATCACATTGACTGATTTGCGGATGTTGAACCAATCTTGCAGCCCTAGAATAAATCCCACTTGGACGTGGTGAATAATCCTTTTAATGTACTGTTGAATTCTATTGGCTCGTATTTTGGTGAGGATTTTCACATCTGTGTTCATCAAGGATATTAGTCTATAGCTCTCTTTTTTGATGGGATCCTTGTCTGGTTTGGGGATCAAGGTGATGCTGGCCTCATAAAATGAGTTTGGAAGTTTTCCTTCCATTTCTATTTTTTGGAACCGTTTCAGGAGAATAGGAGTTGGTTCTTCTTTAAATGTTTGGTAGAATTCCCCCGGGGAAGCCATCTCGCCCTGGGCTTTTGTTTGTTTGGAGTTTTTTAATGACTGTTTCAATCTCCTTACTGGTAATGGGTATGTTCAGGCTTTCTATTTCTTCCTGGTTCAGTTGTGGTAGTTTATATGTTACTAGGAATGTATCCATTTCTTCCAGTTTGTCAAATTTGTTGGCGTAGAGTTGCTCATAGTATGTTTTTATAATAGTTTGTATTTCTTTGGTGTTAGTTGTGATTTCTCCTCTTTCATTCATGATTTTATTGATTTGGGTCCTTTCTCTTTTCTTTTTGATAAGCCTGGCCAGGGGTTTATCAATTTTATTAATTCTTTCAAAGAACCAGGTCCTAGTTTCATTGATTTGTTCTATTGTTTTTTTTTTTTTTTGGCTTCTATTTCATTGATTTCTGCTCTGATCTTTATGATTTCTCTTCTCCTGCTGGGCTTAGGGTTTCTTTCTTGTTCTTTCTCCAGCTCCTTTAGGTGTAGGGTTAGGTTGTGTGCCTGAGACCCTTCTTGCT
This sequence comes from Mustela putorius furo, assembly GCF_011764305.1. Taxonomy (NCBI): domain Eukaryota; kingdom Metazoa; phylum Chordata; class Mammalia; order Carnivora; family Mustelidae; genus Mustela; species Mustela putorius. The sequence goes on along the minus strand of NW_025422015.1, from coordinate 26,857,230 downwards.
TCTTGAGGAAGGCTTGTACCGCTATATATTTTCCTCTCAGGACTGCCTTTGTTGTGTCCCACAGATTTTGAACTGTTGTATTTTCATTATAATTTGCTTCCATGATTTTTTTCAATTCTTCTTTAATTTCCCGGTTGACCCATTCATTCTTTAGAAGGATGCTGTTTAGTCTCCATGTATTGGGGTTCTTTCCAAACTTCCTCTTGTGGTTGAGTTCTAGCTTTAGAGCATTGTGGTCTGAAAATATGCAGGGAATGATCCCAATCTTTTGATACCAGCTGAGTCCTGATTTAGGACCGAGGATGTGATCTATTCTGGAGAATGTTCCATGTGCACTAGAGAAGGATGTGTATTCTGTTGCTTTGGGATGAAATGTTCTGAATATATCTGTGATGTCCATCTGGTCCAGTGTGTCATTGGATGATCTATTTCTCTAGCTTCTTAAAACAGAAGATTAGGTCAATAGTTTTTAATATTTTTTCTTTATTAAAGTTTTCACTCCAGCTCCTTATGTAGTCTCTTGCTTCTATGTGGGATCATTTCCTTTTACCTGAAATACATGGTTTTTATTTCTTTAGCCTAGGTCTGCAGTGAAGAGTATTTTCAGCCTTTGTTCCTAAGACTATCTTTACTGCATCTTCATTTTTATTTATTTAATGTATTTTTTTGAAAATTTTATTTATTTGAGAGAGTATGAACAGAAGGAGAGGGAGAAGCAGTATTTCCATTGAGCAGGAAGCCCAAGGCCAGACCGAGATGTTTATCGTTATTGATCTTTATTATTAGTAGCTGTTTGTCCTTGTTTGTCCTGAGAGGAAAATATATAGCGGAACAAGCCTTTCTCAAGAAATAAGAAAAGTCTCAAGTACCTAACCTAACCCTACACCTAGAGGAGATGGAGAAAGAACAACAAAGAAACTTTAAACCCAGCAGAAGAAGAGAAATCATAAAGATCAGAGCAGAAATCAATGAAATAGAAACAAACAAACAAAAAAACAATAGAACAAATCAACAAAACTAGGAGCTGGTTCTTTGAAAGAATTAAGAAGATTGATAAACCGCTGGCCAGATTTTCAAAGAAAAAGAGAGAAAGGACCCAATGAATGAAAGAGGAGAGATTACAACTAATACCAAAGAAATACAATTATAAGAACATACTATGAGCAAGTTCATGCAAACAAATTTGACAATCTGGAAGAAATGGATGCATTCTTAGAGACCGATAAACTACCACAACTGAACCATGAAGAAATAGAAAACCTGAAGAGACCCATAACCAGTAAGGAGATTGAAACAGTCATCAAAAATCTCCAAACAAACAAAAGCGCAGGGGGAGACGGCTTCCCAGGGGAATTCTACCAAACATTTAAAGAAGAACTAATTCCTATTCTCCTGAAACTGTTCCAAAAAAGAGAAATGGAAGGAAAACTTCCAAACTCATTTTATGAGGCCAGCATCACCTTGACCCCAAAACCAGACAAAGACCCTATGAAAATAGAGAACTACGGACCAATATCCTTGATGAACACAGATGTGAAAATTCTCACCAAAATACTAGTCAATAGGACCCAACAGTACATTAAAAGGATTATTCACCATGACCAAGTGAGATTTATTCCAGGGCTGCAAGTTTGGTTCAACATCCGAAAATCAATCACTGTGATATAATACATTAATAAAAGAAAGAAGAAGAACCATATGATACTCTCCATAAATGCTGATAAAGCATTTGACAAAGTACAGCATCCCTTTCCTGATCAAAACTCTTCAAAGTGTAGGGATATAGGGCACATACCTCAACATTATCAAAGCCATCTATAAAAAACCCACCGCAAATATCATTCTCAATGGAGAAAAACTGAAAGCTTTTCCGCTAAGGTCAGGAACACAGCAGGGATGTCCATTATCACCACTGATATTCAACATAGTACTAGAAGTCCTAGCCTCAGCAATCAGACAACAAAAAGAAATTAAAGGCATCTAAAATTGCAAAGAAGAAGTCAAACTATCACTCTTTTCAGACGATATGATACTATATGTGGAAAACTCAAAAGACTCCACTCCAAAACTGCTAGAACTTGTACAGGAGTTCAGTAAAGTGTCAGGATATAAAATCAATGCACAGAAATCAGTTGCATATCTATACACCAACAACAAGACAGAAGAAAGGGAAATTAAGGAGTCAATCACATTCGCAACTGCACCCAAAACCATAAGATACCTAGGAACAAACCTAACCAAAGGCAAAGAATCTATACTCAGAAAACTATAAAGTACTCATGAAAGATATTGAGGAAGACACAAAGAAATGGAAAAATGTTTCATGCTCATGGGATGGAAGAACAAATATTGTGAAAATGTCTATGCTACCTAAAGCAATCTACTCATTTAATGCAATTCCTATCAAAGTACCATCCATCTTTTTCAAAGAAATGGAACAAATAATTCTAAAATTTATATGGAACCAGAAAAGACCTCGAATAGCCGAAGGGATATTGAAAAAGAAAGCCAAAGTTGGTGGCATCACAATTCTGGACTTCAAGCTCTATTACAAAGCTGTCATCATCAAGACAGCATGGTACTGGCACAAAAACAGACACATAGATCAATGGAACATATTAGAAAGCACAGAAATAGACCCTCAGCTCTATGGTCAACTCATCTTCGACAAAGCAGGAAAGAACGTCCAATGGAAAAAAGACAGTCTCTTCAATAAATGATGTTGGGAAAATTGGACAGCCACATGCAGAAAAATGAAATTGGGCCATTTCCTTACACCACACAGGAAAATAGACTCAAAATGGATGGAAGACCTCAATGTGAGAAAGGAATCCATCAAAATTTTTGAGAAGAACACAAGCAGCAACCTCTTTGTCCTCAGCTACAGCAACATCTTCCTAGGAGCATCGCCAAAGGCAAGGGAAGCAAGGGCCAAAATGAACTTTTGGGATTTCATCAAGATCAAAAGCTTTTGCACAGCAAAGGAAACAGTTAACAAAACCAAAAGACAACTGACAGAATGGGAGAAGATATTTGCAAATGACGTATCAGGTAAAGGGCTAGTGTCCAAAATCTATAAAGAACTTAGCAAACTCAACACCCAAAGAACAAATAATCCAATCAAGAAATGGGCAAAAGACATGAACAGACATATCTGCAAAGAAGACATCCAGATGGCCAACAGACACATGACAAAGGGCTCCACATCACTCGGCATCAGGGAAATACAAATCAAAACCACAATGAGATATCACCTCACACCAGTCAGAATGGCTAAAATCAACAAGTCAGGAAATGACAGATGCTGGCGAGGATGCGGAGAAAGGGGAACCCTCCTCCACTGTTGGTGGGAATGCAAGCTGGTGCAGCCACTCTGGAAAACAGCATGGAGGTTCCTCAAAATGTTGAAAATAGAACTGCCCTATGACCCAGCAATTGCACTATTGGGTATTTACCCTAAAGATACAAATGTATTGATCCAAAGGGGCACGTGCACCCGAATGTTTATAGCAGCAATGTCCACAATAGCCAAACTATGGAAAGAACCTAGATGTCCATCAACAGATGAATGGATCAAGAAGAAGTGGTATATATACACAATGGAATACTATGCAGCCATCAAAATAAATGAAATCTTGCCATTTGTGACGATGTGGATGGAACGAGAGGGTATTATGCTTAGTGAAATAAGTCAATCGGAGAAAGACAACTATCATATGATCTCCCTGATATGAGGAAGTGGAGATGCAACATGGGGTTAAGGGGGTAGGAGAAGAATAAATGAAACAAGATGGGATTGGGAGGGAGACAAACCATAAATGACTCTTTTTTTTTTTAAAGATTGTATTCATTTATTTGACAGAGAGAAATCACAACTAGATCGAGAGGCAGGCAGAGAGAGAGAGAGGGAAGCAGGCTCTCTGCTGAGCAGAGAGCCTGATGCGGGACTCGATCCCAGGACTCTGAGATCATAACCTGAGCCGAAGGCAGCGGCTTAACCCACTGAGCCACCCAGGCGCCCCATAAATGACTCTTAATCCCACAAAACAAACTGAGGGTTGCCCGGGGGGGTTGGGAGAGGGTGGTTGGGTTATGGACCTTGGGAAGGGTATGTGCTATGGTGAGTGCTGTGAAGTATGTAAACCTGGCAATTCACAGACCTGTACCCCAGGGATAAAAATATATGTTTATGTTAATAAAAAATAAAATTTATAATAAAAACCTCATTTCCAATATCTAGCAAATACAAATGCCTCAGTTAGGTAATAATAATAATTGCTAAAATTTATGGAGCACATGTAATATGATAATTACCATTTTAATCTCTTTACATCTACTATATTTTTTAAATTTAAATTCAATTAACTAACATATAATGTATTATTAGTTTCAGAAGTAAATGTCAGTTATTCATCAGTCTTATATAATGCCCAGTGCACATTACATCATGTGTTCTCCTTAATGTCTGCTATTTATTTTTACATTTTTAATACCATAACTCTCTTTTGTGGAGTTTTCTTTGTTCTTTCTACATATTTTGTTCTTTTTTTTTTAAGATTTTATTTATTTATTTGAGAGAGAGAGAGAGAGCACGTGAGAACATAAGCAGGGAGAAGGGCAAAGAGAAGCAGACTCCCTTCTAAGTAGGGAGTCTGATGTGGGGCTAGGTTCCAGGACCTTGAGATCATGACCTGAGCCAAAGGCAGACACTTAACCAACTGAGCCACCCACATATCCTTCTTTTGTTCTTATTTCTGAGCTCTCTCTGTGTGTATGCACTTTCTTTTGCAATTCTTTATTTATATCTTTGTTTAAAGCATTTTTAATATCCAACTAATTATTTTGCCATCTTAAGTACTTGATTTTCCAATCTTTTTGTTTGTTTTTTTTTCTGTTGACTATAACGTATAATTGTTTTCTTATGAATTTTGAAATTTCTAATTGTGAATACATTTTTACTTGAATTTTTTAGGGGGAATTGTGTGTATCCTGAGCTAATGGTTTACCTTTCTAAAGTGATAATCACATTCTGCCAGGTTCCTCAGTGATATCATCAACCCAAGATTAATTTTTTTTAATATTTTATTTTGTTTTATTTTTATTCAAGTATAATTAATGCACAGTGTTATGTTAGTCAGGTGTACAATATAATTCAACAATTCTACATATCACCCAGTGCTCATTGTGTTAAGCATAATCTTAATCCCCTTTACCTCTTTCATCCATTCCTCCACCAACCTCCCCTCTGGTAACAACCAGTTTGTTCTCTATATTTAAGAATTTCATGTGTTTGTTTTTTCTTTGTTTGCTTCTTAAATTCCATATATGAATGAAATCATATGGTATTTGTCTTACTCTGAGTGACTTATTTCACTTAGCATTATGCCCTCTGATCTATCCATGTTGCTGCAAATGGCAAGATTTCATTCTTTTTTTATGGGTGAGTAATATTCTATCATCTGTATATGTCACATTTTCTTTATCCATTCATCTATGGGTGGACACTTGGGTTGTTTCCGTATCTTGGCTATTATAAATAATGCTGCAATAAACATGTAAACATAGGGGTGCATATATCTTTTTGACTGAGTGTTTTCATTTTCTTTGGATAAAGACCCAGGATAAAGACCCAGTAGTGGAATTATTGGATCATATGATAATTCTAGTTTTAATTTTTTGAGGAACCTCCATATTGTTTTCCACAGTGGCTGCACCAGCTTGCATTAGCACCAACAGTGCATAGGGTTCCTTTTTCTCCATATATTTGACAGCACTTTATTTCTTATGTTTTCACCAAAGATGAATTTTTATTTTTATTTTTATTATTTTTTTAAAATTTATTTGACAGACAGAAATCATAAGTAGGCAGAGAGGCAGGTAGAGAGAGAGGGGGAAGGCAGGCTCCCTGCTGAACAGAGAGCCCAATACAGGGCTTGATGTGGGGCTCGGTCCCAGGACCCTGAGATCATGACCTGAGCTGTCAAGCAGAGGCTTTAACCCACTGAGCCACCCAGGTGCCTCAAATTTTTAAATCCATTTCTTGACTCAGGTCTTTCCAGAACATAAGGAGATTATAATTTCAAACTTTAAATTGACATGGGCCACAAGTGTGGAATTCTCATAGGCCCTCATCCCCCCACTTTTTGTTTCATTTTGTTTTGGTTTGTTTTTTTTGTCATTCAGAGTCCTGAGAGACACATTCCTTTAATACCTCCCTGTGGTGGTGGGCAGAATTTCTCTTGTCCATCCTTGCACCAAGGACATGTTCCCCTGAGGTTTCCAACTTTATGTTTTCTAATCACTCCCTCATGAGATCCAATGTTTATTTTTCTATCTTCATGTAGACTTTAAAACCAAGGCCTTTGGGTTAGAAAACCCCCAAATTAGTGTTCTTACCTTATATTCATCACCTTGTGTTCACAAAAGCCACAGCTTTAGTTAATTACAGTTGAATTTTCAGTTCCCTCTTTTTTCTTTTCTCCTTAAAATTGCATTTCCCCCAATTTCTTGAAAACTCCAGCAATATAGTTATAATCCTTTTTATATTGCTGTTTTTCACATTTCTACATATTTTTAGAAGAATTTCAGGTGTAACTTTTGTATTGTCATAACTGGATGTTAAGAATTTTCTGTCATGCCTTTTCTTAAATTCATTGATCTTCAATTGTTTTTATTTTTGTCATAGTGTCTCAAACTTTTTGACTTTGATTATTTTTTTTCTGTCACTTCTGGATCTTCCTCTCTCTGACTTCTGTCTTATTATTGTTGTTTTCTTTCTGTTTAAGAATGCTGTGTTGTCTCATTTAAGACAAAAATTAGAAAGATGCTTTCCAAATCTTTGTACTATCTTCAAATATACAGATATATTTTTTTTTAGTTTAAATGCATAAAAATATGGAATGTTCCATGAATTTGTGTGTCATTATACAGAGATTTTTTTTTTAACTTAACACATGATTGTCTAGAAACTTATGTAGGAAGTAAAGCAATATATATCTGCAGTGCATAAAACTAGTATTTTGATTTCAATACTTTCATGCCTCTGAAAGGAATTATAGACCCTTGGGATTCTTCCTGGAGATAATCTATGGCAATCTATGGTGGCCAAATGGTTAAGTTGTTTGGCTTCTGCAGCTGGCCACTTGGTTTGTCAAGGATTCCTAGCAATACTAGATTTATTATCTTCTTGTTTTTGATATCCTTTATGAGAATTTTCAGGTATTTATGTACTTAAGGCATTTATCTTAGCTTCCTATGTTAGGAATCATCTCCCAAATTATACCATCAAAATCACAAAACACATGATTGTTTTGAAGATGTGAACAGGGATGTTAAAAACCAAATAAAACCCGCAAACAATCTCCTGTTATTATTTAATGCTTTTCATAGGATACTCAGTGCTGCTGATCTGATTAGACCAGAAATAATATTCAGTACTTGGAATGATACATCAAAACCAAACTTTAAGAGTTCTTTAATTTTCAATTCAATAATGGGTAATCAATGATATAAAATTGAATATGAATGTGATTTTTAAAATGTAGTTCTCATTTCATAAAGGCATAAGGTAAAGCTGTTTGTACTGATAGAAACTGCAATACAATAATAAAAAATACATTTATTTCAAAGGTGGAAGAAAATGATATTTATTTTGTCTTTAATGTGTATGTTTGACACTAGAAAATATGCAATAAGTATTTAAAACTCAATACAATAGGTATTCCAGAGCTTGTTTTAAAAAATGTAGTAACTAGTCCCATGTCCCTGGTAAAACACTCCTCGATGATTGCTGTTGAACTCAAAAGAGTTTTTCTGAGTGAAGGTGTTACTTCATCTCACATTTTCTTTTTACAGACAAAACAATAACTTAGTACACTAAATACTGATTGTTAATTATATAATAGCACATTATTATAAGTATCTATGGCGTACTAAATTTGTGTGTGTGTGTGTGTTACCATTTTTGGCCTATTTAAAACATATTATGGAAAAAAATTATGAGTTGACCAGAGGTGGTGAAACATGTTTATGATTCTGCTTCAGCAACAACACAGGCCTTTGGTAGATGATATAAAAATAACTATTGTTTCATTTGGAAAATAAGATTCAATTTTGAATTTAGAAACACTTTATAAGGGATTTTACTGATTATTTATGAGCATTATCTTTTCTTACTTAAGAAGTTAATTTTAAGAGATTCAATTATTCAGATGGAGGTTTTAGAAAAATATTAAAAATTGAATTAAAAAATGTTTGACTTTAATAGGGATAAGCTTCAATTATGTAGAAAACTCACATAGATATAACACTTATTTTCCCAGGAATGCTTAGATGAATGAAGAAGTAGTTTAATTGTTTCTTAAAATGAATTCCTATTTGCAAGGATGAAGGAAGAATGGGTCACAGAAAGTGCAGCCTCCGATGGTCCTATTCCTTAGTCATTATGCTGCTTGTGAGGCTGTCCAATGAGAAAGTATGTCAAACAAACATATTCAATTCTTCTTCACCTGAAAAACCAGAATACTAAATGATTAAATCTCTGCAATAAGCCTAGCATACTGATCAAATTTTCCTAGCACTTTTTCAAGCTACTTTCCCAAACAATTTTTAAAAAGTAGAATAGTCAAGGAAAATTTCCTTGCCAGCTTGACTTAAGCATATTGAAGCAGCAGTAACAGACATGATTGTCCCAGCCTTTTCACTGTGTAAATCCAGGCAGGAGTGCCGAGAACATCAAAGGGGTCAAAGGGATAGTTGAGGTTTTGTGTCCCAACTTGTCTCTATTCTCTCTGTGGTAGCTGATCCCATCTGTCTCCAAAGCTGAGTATAGCTTGTTCTATTGTAAGTATTGTTCACAAGTCACCTAAGTAAAGATTAAACTTGTGGCTCTTTTCCCACATGCTCAGTCTGATGTTAAAATGTAGAAATGGGCATGTACTTGTACAAGCAAAGAGTCATAAATAATGTTACTTTGTAATCCAGAATAACAAATAAATTATTGAAAGATATCAATGTTTGAAGCATTTTATTATATTTTCTCTCCTTTTTAAATTTTTAGAGATTTAGGTAGCTGAATTAGGTTATAATAGCTACTCTGTGGGGTGATTTTGAGGCTAGAGATTTCATAAGCTTACAGAAAATACTTGATACGTGACTGATGAGGGATAAGTAATAGTTATGAATCATCATTATCTTCTGACCATAATGAGATTCATTAGCTGAAGATAAGTGCTCTCTATGGAAGGGTACTTGTTTTTTGTCTCCCAGATCTTCACTGATTTTCTAATTCCCTTTTAAGCATAAAGATGATGGCTTCCATGTACTGAACAAGTACCCCATACCAAGCTTTGTTGTAATCATGTTACATTCATGATGCTGTGATGCCTTATGATAAAATTTCCCATAGCCAAAGAGCTAGATATTTAACAAGAACATAATAGTATTTAGAATTAAGAAACAATTTGTAATTTGTTCTTAGGCTAAGTTTTAGGGGAAACCAGAGTTAATGTACTTTAATAAGTCTTCCTGAAGTATATACTATTCTAAGAGAGCTCTAAATTATTGACTTAAAGTATGCAGGTGGAGTCTAATGTGAATTAAACTACGTCTGTGTACATCATTTTTTCTTCTGATTTATTTATAATTTTCAAGTATTCTTTATTATTTTGGTCACAATCCAAGAATTGTTTGACGTTGGCATTTAAAAGATTTTTCAAAATTAAAACAGGTAAGTTAAATTGCTTTTATGCTCTGTGAACACTCCAGCTTTGTTCATTATAGAAAATGGGGGAAGTACAAGTCATTTGATTGCTCTTTAACCTTTCATTATATCGACAATCTGTTATTGCCTAGCATCAATTCCATTCTTCTCAGAAGGTGGCTTGGCATTTTTGTGGTGTTTTCAATCTAAGGAGATAAATCTGCATCTCCATCTGGATTGACCAGATGAGGCTCCCTTCAGAGCCAATTAACACTTTACCGATGGGGTCACCTCAGCATGGTATGAGGTGCTTTGCACCTCCAGGGCTACCATAAACTGTCTCTACAATGCCTCCAGATGCTCCAGGACTAGAAACCAATCAATCTTTTACATAAGTGGTTAGCATACCTACCCCAGGGTCCTAGGAAGACACACAGCAACAACACTGAAAGAGGTATATGGCTTTCCAAGCCAGAGACTTTTGAATATTCTTTTGTTAGCCTCTTCACATACTTACACAGACCGAGAAGGTCATGTCTTCATGACCCACAAGAAGGCAAACAAGGCTTGGTGGGCAAGATGCAAGCCCCACTCCTTTTCAATTTTATAGCCATGTACACATATTGTTAGAATTTCCTCAGTAGCTTGACTAGAGATTTCTCAACAACTTCAATCATGACAACTGAAAAGCCATAAATCAACATTAAAAGCCTTCCAGGGCCCAGTCCAGGGTAAGAGTTAGAGGTCACACTTGTTAATATGCTAAAGGCATGGTCATGCCAACTCTGACACCACTGGATGCTGCTCACGGCATCTCTCTGTGGTATCCTGGCTGTACCTGGGCTATCTGCGGTTATTTCTATAGGAATCCAGACTTGACTCACAGATTGCTGAGGCTTTTTTTGCACAGGCATCTTAATTTAATGAAGCAATTCTCTTTAATTCTGCTTTAGCTGGGAAAGAATGCAAATTAAATATTCTTTGTAAGGAAGCTGGGAGGGGTGACAAGTGAAGGGGAAAAAAGGCACGGGGGAGCATGGCGGAGGCATGGCGTTCCCTCAGGTGGCTGGCTAACTAGCTCAGCCTTTGTATAGACACTGTCTGCCTGTGGGATGGAGCTAAGAGACAGAAGAATGACAGTCTGGAGGAAGAAAGAAAGACAGTAATTACGGGATGCGTGCGATTAGTGCAGTAGCCAGAGAAATTAAGCCACAAGTCCTAGGAATCTTCCCTTCTGTATGGTACCTGCGGAGGGAGAGAAAAGGCCTCACTACAGAGTGCAGTTGGAATCCACTCCCTGCCAGCTCAGCTTGATTGCTTTCTGGGATACCTACTGTGGAGGTTCAGCAGCTCGACCTTCCTTTCAGTGGCGCTATATTGTCCTGCCCTGAAAAAAAAGCAGATTAAGAATTTACAGGGATCCCTCCATCACTGGCCTCTGACAGGAACACTCAGGGGGCTGATTTTTCATGGTTCAATTTGCCTGGGGCCAAGATTCTTATCAAAATGTATTTGGTTAACGTAAAGTGCCATTGCAGATTTAAGAAATATCTATTTTCCCATTAAACTTTCTTTCTCATTTATTCCCCCGTCATCCTCTTGTTTTTGTGGGTGGTGTACTTCCCAAGCTACTTTACTATTATTATTATTCTTTGAAAAATACATACATTTGGGTTCTGGATTATAGATGAGCAGTAAATCATGTCGGTTAAGAAGTTTGTAATTATTTTGCAGGGAGGTAAATTGTAATCTAACTGTCTTGAGTGTGAGATATTCCCAACTATCATTCAGATCATATTTCAGTTGTTTAATTCAGTTAAAGCCTTTAATTAAAAGCTGTAAGTTTGCTGAATAATTGAAAAACGCTTTTTATTAACATGAAAACCATTTGAAATTTCTTCAGACTTGGAGAAAACGAAGGCTACTCAAAGTCCCTCTGACTTTAAGGTGTTTTTGAGTTGTTTCAGATAGCAGAGGGGAGGGGTTAGTCAGATTTTGTGCTGGGGAAAATGTCCAGCCTCTGGATGGACATTATCATGAATAGTTCCCATTTAGTTCAGAGTATTTCCATCTTCTTTTTTGCCTCTTTTAGTTATAAGTAACTTGCCATCAACCATTTTAGCATCCCCAATTTTATTAATATTTTTGTTGAAATTTTGAGGTTGTACCAGTAAATGAATTATTGTACTTGCTCATGGTACACCCAAAACTGAAGAGATTATTTAAAGCTGTGTGTTTTGCTACCAAGGAAGTAAAAAACTAGAAATCATGTTCACTGGAAACAAGAAAGCTTAGCAGATGGTTGTAATAATTTTCCAGGAGGAGGAAATGAAACGTCTTTGTCTCCTATTCGTATTGATGCCACCTGGTGTATCTAGATCCAGAACAGACGAACTCATCAGCTGGTTCAGCAATAATGCCACTATTTATGATTTTTGATATATTGTATTTTATTACATTATTTACTGCTTTGAAACAAGTAGTTTGAGATTTATTCATTGACACCCATTCTTTAAAAACATTCAATATAAAACACACATAGGCTTTTGTTCTTACCTCATTCTGGAGGGATTTATATCTCGGTCTGTCCTATTATAATATCTTTAAACACAGATCTTGATCTTTATTATAATGAGATTCTAGTGATGTTAGTTCTAGGAAATGTGCTTCAGAAATACAGAATGATGGCCCCATTGACCTACTATTTCTGAAAGCATCTCATCTAATTCATTCTTACTTTCCTTCTTGCAATGTATGGAACGAACAAAGGAGGAAGACTGACATACAGTTTAATAGCTCAGAATGACTTACTTCACTTTTCAATCTGCTTATTAATGATTAGATGGTTTCAATGAAAGATGTATATTCTTGTTTTAGTTATTTTGCACTATCCATTGATTATATATATATATATATGTATATATATATATGTATATATATACATATATATATATATATATATATAATTTATTTGACAGAGATCACACGTAGGCAGAGAGGCAGGCAGAGAGAGAGGAAGGAAGGCAGGCTCCCCGCTGAGCAGAGAGCCTGATGCAGGGCTCGATCCTAGGACCCTGGGATCATGACCTGAGCTGAAAGCAGAGGCTTTAACCCACTGAGCCACCCAGGTACCCCAATAATATATATGAAAAATCCAGTGGGAGTTCTCATTAAGAAATGCTCATGATTTTTTTTGCAGCAAAGATCTATTGCTAGATCGGACAGTCCTTCTCATTACACTCTAGCAGGTTAAGCTTCTACGACATTACTCTTTGTGACTTGAAAATGTTCAGTTTTCCTTTCTTGGTGTTATTAAGAAAAAATTTTACTTTAAAGCACTAAAATAATGCTGTGGCATTCTTCTAAGTCATGAATGAATGCTTAAATGGGGTGGGTGGGGTGGGAAGTAAAAAAAAATGAAGTCAGACATTTGAAACTCAAAGTCAGTTGTTTACTAATATATCTCATTGAGAAGACAAAATAAATAGGGTGATTAAAGACTAAAGTGACTCATTTATACATCTGATGCTAATGAATCGTTGGAAAATTGTGCAAAAAAAAGTCACGCTAAAAAAAGTTATAAAACATGATCATTTGGCCAGAACAACAACAAAAAAATTACTGAAATGCTTCCCAGCCTAAAGGGTGTATTCATCTTCAGTTCCAAATTAGTTAGCTGGGACAAATAGCTATGTTGAGACACAGAACAGTGTCAAAGTGAGTAGTGAGTATGTTGTGATGTTACCAGTGTACAGCAGAGAGTGCTAGCTTTATTAAAACAAAACTATCCAGCAAGTTCAAGTCTGTGTTAATTTACCAGTGAAGAAAAGAAAAAGAGCCAAGGGAGAAAAGAAAAAATAAGGAAACTGGCTGTTGATAGCTCGCACGCACTTTTAAGCCATAAAGGACTTTTTGAAGTTCTAACAGAAACAGTCCCTGTGGAACAATGATAACAGGAGAGACAGACATTGATGTGTAAATGACATCACCACCCGAAGCCACTTTCACTCAACCAGAGTCCTGGATCATTTGGGGTTCAAAGGGACTCTAATCTGACCCTGTTCATATTTTTTTCCTCCTAAGTTCTTGCCAGAAATGAACGAAGCACAGTGAGGCTTGTTCATGTCAGCTTTGCCTGTCTTGACCTGGAAACTGAGAGTCATGTAACTAGACAAGGGCTGCCCAGAGTTCAGAGATTTTAGGATCAAGTTTATGAAGACACTGGCCTAGATTTAGATAAGGACAGTAGTTGAAATTAGTGTTACATAAGCTTGAACAACTATCTATCAGGAGATGTCTAATACTTTGACAGAAACATGAAGTTGTATCTACAGTTTATAAATAAATGCAAATTTATCATAATGTTGCTGGAACTTTCTGTGAAAGGAAGAAAGCTGCTCATTTCTCCTGCCCTGAAAAATCTCTCTTGTCTCCTTCCAAATAATTCAATGCTATATAATTTGGTGTTTTATGTATCATACGCATCAACATTCTACTTTTCAGTGGAAGATAAACTTTTTAACAGAATGAAGAAGGTACCTCCAACTTCTGAGTCATTGACTGGAATTCTTAGGAATCAGCACCTTTTGAAAAAATGGATATTAATGACAGTTTCATCTAACTTTTCAAATGTAGTGTAAATGACTTGGCTACACACCTAGAGTGGTGCATAAGTCGGGATTCATGAAACCCAGAATTGTAGAAATTATACTGGAAGGACAAATGAAACAATGTTGTTTGTCAAATGTTACCCCTTCAATAAGAACCATAGATCTGAAATGTCCCTAAATTCAAACGATAAAATCCCTTCTCAGTATAAAATGTTTATACAGCACAAGCTAATTAGTATTAGAAATATCTGCTTTATTTCCTTTTCTCTGCAGCTTAGACGTCTATCTGAGAGGAAGTTGAGTATACCAAGTGTTCCTTTCAATGTAAGCAGTAAGTAGTTCACTTCCTGTACTCTTTGTGAACTTTGTAATGGTTAAATTGAGCTATATTCAACATGAACTTGTGAATATCTCCCTTTTAATTTTTTTGGCTAGGATTGAAATTCCCATTTAAAATAGAAACTATTTGACTTTCTGTTCTAACACTGTAACAGGTTCTTTAATGGGAGGGTAATATTAATTAGATTTGGTGATTCATTATCTTTGTAAGTTAAGTGAGAACTTTATCACTGTACAATATTGCATTTGGTGTGTGTTATTACGTATTTTTCAACCATTAAAATATTATATGATACTTGTGGAAGTCTTTAGTAAGAGTTCTTACAGTAATTATTCAAATATCAAACTAGATTCAGTTTACCTAGTGAGAGTCACCGGGGTGCTATTTGGTTATATTTCGAAGACGAGGTTGCCCTGTAAGTGAATGTGTTTGCATATGCTAATTTGAAATGGGTATATTTTGGCCAAGACTCTAGCTGGCAATTTGACAGTAAGTTAAATGCAAGGTTCCTGTGTAACAGCTGGTGAAAAAGAAATGAAAACAGGAACATAGAAGTTGGTGTGCGGTTTGTGGAGGAAGCTAGCTTTGATAAGTCACACAGCAGAGATGCCTGTAAACGTGCTCTCTTCCTTCTACCACTGAAGTCCTCCCCTGTGCCCCGTGTTCACCTAGCTGTTCTGTAATCTTTTTCATTCTTCTTCTTAATGAACCTGTCCCCGGTAACTCTACTTCCTGGATATATTAGCATTTTCTCTTCCCACTCACTGACTCTCCTCTTCGTCATTCCAGTTCTGCCAAATTTAACCCCCCAAAGCATACTTGAATCTTGATACTCATCTTTGCCTCTTCTTTCATTGGCTCAATTCAGGCCTTAGTCACATGTTTCTCTTCCGGTCTAGGCAAAGTAATGGAGCCTAATCACTCTGCTTTCAGTCAGTCTGTAATACAAATGACAGAATGTTCTGTCTCATCTGTCCTTATCACTTTGCTTCCTAAGGTGGCTCTGCAATGCCTAGAAGATAAAATCCAGCCATTCTTTAAATGCTTCTAGACCCTCAATCATCTGGCACTTGCTCATTATTCCAGCTTCATCTCTTCATCTCCGTTTATTTTCTGTTTTAAAATATTGGGCTGGCAAACACGTGCTTTCAGAGCCTAGACAGTTAACTGAAAAAAGTGAAGACTGGGTAGAAGAAGGAGGAAGTTCTGGGACCATCTGAAGTATATCTTTGCCCTGCAAAGCACTCATATTTATTTGTGCTTGAAGGAGAAGTCTTCAGGGCAAATGTTTACCCAGCATTACCATTTTGTGACCTATGCTAGTAACCACAAACTGCTCATAATTGCCTGCTTCTGCCATGTTATTTTTTCCTTCCACGGTGCATTAGTTCATGCTATCTCCTTTGTGGATAATGCTCATATGTTACCCCTCACTCACCTCGTCCTCCTCAGGTTCACTATTAATCATTATTCAAGATTTAGATCAAGTAATCATCTCCTCCAAAAATCCATGCATGATCCCTCTTTGATTCCTATAGGTTTCCATATAATTTTCTACAGCACTTAACTGTATTTATTTTAATTAATTACCTGGCTCCCCTAGTATACTATGAATTCCTTGAGGGAAAAAAAAAACCATATTGTATTAATTTCAGTATTCTCAGGGTAGAGTGTAGAGCTAGGTATTTAGTAAGTACTCGACAAAAGCATGAAGATCGTGTTAAGTCACATACAACCATGGCTTAATGCCTTGGGTTAACCTTAGAGTCTGTGGCTATCCTGGAAGTCTATGGAAATATCAAAGAGTCATTTGACACCAGTCACAGAAAGAAAACAGAAATCCTGTCTTGCTAGTCTTTCTATCCCTGGAATCTAAAATTACATCCATCACATGGTGGAAGGAAGAAGAGAAGGATGAAAGGCAGAAGAAAAGGAAATAAAGAGGGAAAGGATTTATTTTCTCAATACAGAAGTGTTGTGGAAGAAAGTGGGGAGACAAGGGGATAACTGAGCTGAAATGAAGAATAGAAATAAAAGCCATTCAGAAGAATGAGGACTTTTGAAATCGTCGTACAAGAAGCCTAGACCAAGAACGGGTAGAACTCAGAAAGTGCTGTACTGCTCTGTGTTACCTTTAATTCCCCAACAGGATGTAGATGGATTCTGTTTCAATCCTTCAAGACAGTATCTCCTAGAATAAATCATGTACCCAGATATATTTTCTTCATGTAACAACTCATTTGAATTTTTCCCCATTTTTACTTTTAAGAATGATGTACAAGAGACGAGAGGAATGTTCTCAAAACTTTAAGATGGGTTCTTCAGCTTTTGGTAAAAGGAGTCACAGTAAAGAGGTCACCTAAATGTGCCATTTCACCACAGGGGCACTACTTTGCCTGGGCATCCTCTGCTATCTACCAGGATCACACTTCAAATGTCCCTGAAGAGCTATGCCCTATAGAGACCCGTGATAAATTCAAAGGTCTTAGCAACAAAACACTGATTAAGAATGTAATTAAAAAATTTGAAGGTCCTATGTCTATCTAATTCTATGTACATAGAAGTAAGAGCAGGAGGAGCCTTAATAATTTGATATGATATTTCTGGTTTGAGAAGAGTCATTGAAGAGGATTGTCTAAACACTTATCAAACATAATATTTCTTCCCTCTTATGGTAAATGCTATGAGAATGATCAAGACAGGACCTATAAGTCCTTGAATGATAAATATAAAGAGTAAGTATTTGCCACTTTCCTTGTAACTCATTTTCACAGGGCTACCAAATGCATCTACTATTTGCCTCACACCAGGGGTGTGTCAATGATGTATTTTTACAAGTGCTTAAAAACTGGGATAAAAAGTGTAGTGTTAATGTCAAAGGTGGACTAAAACACAAAGCTCTACTCCTTGCCAGTTCTCACTGAAGATAAATAGTTTTGCTTTGTAATAACAAAGGATATCCACATCTTCAAGTCAGCTACCTTCCAGATCAGGAAGTTGTTCTCAAGGAGGCCCAGATTAGAGCTGACATGGCCCCAGTGGTGGGTGAGGAGTGTCATTCTGGTTCAAAAGACAACATATTGTAGAATCCTGACATTTTAAATCAGCTTTTGTAGCGTAATTACCTTTACCAATCTGGATTTGGAATATACTCTCAACTAACACTTTTCAATATATAGCCATTGTATTCTTTCCCCCCCAACTACACCCTAGGCCTTGGATTTCAATAGTAAATGAGTCCATGCACTAGCCAAATTCACTTTGATAGCTAGAATAGAGAAATCAGGTGGTCCTATTTTTATTTGAGCAAAAATTAAGCCATTTAAACTACATATGTGTTTATATATATATATATATATACACACACATACACAGATATATATGTGGTTATATATTAATATATAATGTATATTATATAACCATAATATATAGTTACATAACACTATGTATCTATATATATATAAATGTATATACATATATATATATACATATATATATATATATATAAATTTTTAACAAGTTCAATAAGGGGATGGAAAATATAAAAAAAATTCTTGGAATTCAGAAGCATGCAAGAACAACTAATCCATTGACTGCAAATGTTATCTAAAGGGGTTAAAAGAAATCAGACTTCACTGTGGGTTGTGCAGAGGGTATGCATTATGTGCTGTCATTAAAGTATTTTTTTTTTCTCTGTTAAGCAAGCATCCCCTGCTGGGACATCTCTCTAGTTTGGTGGGAGTCTGGAGTTGTACATGCAGTGTGTGTTATCAGCTAGAAATTACTCCACATAAAAATTTAATGGTATTGTCCTAGCTATTTTTCAATTAGTGCATGTGTTTTATTCACATGATTTTGATTATTGAAGACATGAATTATAGCTCTGTGGTAAAGCATGATTGGAGGTCCCCCTTCCCGCTATAATCTTATGACTGATGAGAAACTCTGAACAACAAAAATGAGTATAAATAAAATAAATTGTCTTACTATTGGTAATAATTCTGAGATGCTAACTTATTTTATGCTGGTTATTTAAGGCTTTCACTCAGATTACCTTTAAACTGCATAATATTCAACCACTACACCTTTCTTTTTGCTTTCAGCCCTTGTGCTTAAATCCATCAGTGTCATGGAGTGGTACGGTTTTAAAAAATATTTGTAAGGGCACCAAGCCTGAATATTTTGAGAGCACCAAGCTAGCTACACATAGGACTGAACATGTTTTCATGGAGATTAAAACAGATGTTTTTTCTAAGAACGTTATTAAAGAAAACCCTGGATACTTCCAAAAGACAGTGGAACCAGTCAATAGATTGAGCTATTTTGCTTAATTAAATCCATATCTTTTTGCAAGGCTTTTGAAATAGAGTAATCATTGAAAGACCCTAGCCATCTCTCTTGTGGTGTGAGATACTTGTTATCTTCTTTTTAAAACAAATTAAAATTTTTTATTTTGTAAGATATGTGTTTTTAAAGGAAGAAAGCATGTGAATTTTGAAAATGTAAATGGATTATCTATTGAACGTTATGCTGGAATTAGTCACAAAACAGTTATATTTGTGCCACTCTGTCCTAATTCATACCTTTGTTCAACATTTTTATATCAGATATCTCTAGATGTAATATAAATTTCAGAGTAGATCATTTGTTTGTTTTATGTTCCTCTGATTACTTTGAGACTACTGAATTTTTACAACTTGGATTTAATCTAAGAACAACTTTAGGCAAATTTATTTTTCTTAGTTTTCTACAAGTCAAATGAATAATGGTTGAACATATGATTTTTTTTCCTTCAAAATTACCTTTGTGAAGAGATTGATTAATTAAGAAGGAATCCTCTGGAGGTGTATTATTCCAATATCTTTCAACACCCCATATACATCTTATATTTAACATCTTTCTTGTATATAACTCAGAACAGCAGTTTTGAGTATGATAATAAGCATCAATCTATGCCACAATTAGAATGTTAGACAGTGTAAATCTGATATGGTTTATGGTGAAGTATTTTTAAAAGTTATCAAATTAAATCTACTCTCAATCTGTGAATAAACATATTCTCGGATCGTTTTTAATGATCAAAAAATGTGTGTGTGTGTGTGTGTGTGTGTGTGTTTTGTATTAGATATATGCAAATATTGGGAGGGCAGTGTATTAGTTTCTTTTTGTCCCTTCCCTTCTATTTTCTTTGAGAAATTAAAGAATTACAAAGATGTACAAAAAATAATGTAAGAAACATGTTATTCTTACTGCCCCAAATTATCAATTCTGTTTTTTTTTAGTTCAGATAAAAAGTTTCAAGTTCCTAAATGTGAATTTTATAAGCACTAATTAGTAATAAATGGTTTCTTATATTTTAATCTGTCATTTCTTTGATCTCAGGTATTGAAATTTAGTGAGAGAGCTAGAAGAGTCTACAGGGGAAATCCTGCTAGTTTTCCTCAAAGAGAATTTAATAAAGTTGATAATGTTGATAGATTTGGGAGCACTCAGTTGGCAGGAACAGGAGAGGGCCTTTAATTTGGAAAGTTTAGCACACTGGCATAGAAGGAAATGTAAACCAGTTTGCATGCTGCCACATTTCCTCACCATGATTTTATTGCTCTTTCACTATTTTCTCGTACTTCTTGGAAGTAAAATTTCCCTATATTGTTTCATTTAACTTTTCCTGGGAAGTCCATGTTTTATCTTTTAAATATTATTCTTAAATAAAGATGCTGCGTTTTAATTCTTAAAAGATGGATAATTCTGAGAGTGAGGTGGTGGGAACTAGTTTGAATTAGTAAGTAAGTAAGTAAATAAATAAAAACAATGTTGAGACTACTGGTCCAAATCAAATTTCATTGTTCTCTGTTTGGAAGAGGAAAGAAGTTATTTTGCCAGCTTTCAAATACAGTTCACTCAAATATTGTCGGCTCCAAGTTTGTGGAGCACATCTCAGAATTATTTTGGCTCAACTCAGCTATGTGACTTTTGGTTTGCTTTTACTTTCAATTCTCTTAGTAATTCTGGAGGAAAGAATGAATTTCACAAAGGAATCTTGTTTGCACATTACAAACCACCTTTTCTACCAAAAAAAAAAAAAAAAAGTAATTGTATGATTTATGTTTTCCTGGAAAGAAGGGGCCTAAATTAAAGATAAATGAAATTAGAAAAATGCTATAAAAATACATTCTTTCTTTAAAAGCTTTCATAAAGAAGTGTCTATTATTTTTTTTCACTGTACCAGTGGTTTTATTTTATTTAGAATAATAAAGATGCCTCAAATTCTATTTAATCTCCACTAATTTAAGTGTTTAGATGGATAATGTCACTTACAGTCATATGTGGCTTTGTGGCTGCTGGTGCTGCTCCTCTTGCTGCAGCAGATGTTATTTTGTGTAATGTCAAATTTTGTGACTTACGTTTGTTTAAGTGAAAGGGAGAGTGGAATGTTCTTTCCAGTTTGAATACACACGCATGAATCTGCCCTTTGGTACCTGCTTTTTTAGTTTGTAGTCTGTCACAGGACTTCTTTGCATGATTAGATCTCCCTCATCCTTTTTTCAAAGCAGGTAGTTGCTTATTTTTCAACAAAACTGAAGAAAAACGTAATCCTGTTAACTGTTAGATCATTAAAAATAATTTTTGATGATAGATCACCCAGTGGATTTTGGCATGAAGTGCGGACAAAGTTCAAACAATTTCGGGAAATGTCTATGGAAATAACTTTCCCATTTCCATCTCCTTATTTTATGAGCATCTTTTCCTATGTTACATTTATAAAGGTGAAAAATAGAATTGACTTGATGGTGAGCCATGTTTCATCCTAGTCAAGATAATATATACTTATTAATAGTATATATTTTTGAACCCACTGAAAAAAAATGCCTCACTTGTCACATTGCAAGAATAATTTCTAAAAAAAAAAATTCCTTTTATGTTTAATAATTAATTATCAAAATTTGAAATCTAGGTTGTGCTTTGATAAATTTTGCACTACTACTAGTATTAATAACTCACTTATTATTAACTCTAGAGACTTTAAGGACATTTCTTTCCTTAAAGATGGCATTTCTTTCTATTTATACACACACATTAATTTTTTTGTCAGAGAGGTGTTACAGCAATAAAAGACTTTCAAGCGTACAAATATATGAGGTAAAATCACGTCATGGCAGTGGAATCAATATAAGTTCAAGATAAAATATTAACAATGTAAAATTTAAAGGCGAGATTACCCATCTTTATTTAAATGGATGATAGTTGTATATGTCAAAGTAACACTTAGGTTCTATTGGTTATATTTAAAAGAGTGATAGAACAACATTATTTTAAAAGTCAATATATTAAAAAAAAATAAAAGCCAATATATTATTGTCCAGAAGTTGTATCCTTCACAACTATTTACATTTATAATGACTACTTGATTTAGATTTTAATCTGAAACTATTTGAGGGGGCATCTAACTTTCAAAATTCTTTTGGTGTTTGTGAACAAAAACATTTGAACACCAGTATCCTATGCCAAATCACAACTTATTTGCCTGAGGTTTTGCCATTCGCTTCACTCTTATCCAACCTTTTTATTTGACCACTATAGGTCATGACATAGGCCTGAGTCATTGTGAATTAGTCATCCTTCTTTGGGCACTTAAATTAGAGAGGTGTCACCTCTTCTTTCTGGTTCATACCTATGTCACAGCTATTATGATGTCTTCTGTTAAAAGTCTAGCCCTCCTTTAAGGCTGAACGAAAAGGTTGCCTTTTCTTTGGTATTGCCCATAGTCATCACAGCTGAAAGTAATTACTCTTTGTATCTTTTAAGAATTAGCTTGTACCACTTTATGACACTTATCTGACACCTTCTTTTAGGTAGATTCTGAGAATTTCTTTTCCCACATAAACTCTAATGTGGAGAGACAGTGTCTTTCCTGAGTTTACATGCCTCATAGTGTCAAATATAGAGCCTAATATATAGAAGGATGATTTATTAAATGGATAAATGAATGAATTAGATATATTAAAAGGTAAATTATATCAAAGTTCCTTTGATGTGGCTTTCTTGTAACCTCTGTCTTGGAAATCAGAGGAGATATTGCGATCAGCAGGATGTGTATAGACCAATGAGGGGGACAGAGTCAACGTTGAAGAAACCATAACAGGAAAAAATATTTTAGATAGCTAAATTTATTGAAATTGGGAAGAAATGACATCAAGAGCAGTCAAGACTAGAAGGAAATAAACGCATTTTCAATTTGTTATGCTACAAAATCGGGTAGGAGTGATTTTTGCAGGGGATGGGAGAGAAAATGAAGGACTGAAACAATAGGCAAATACATAAGAACAACATCAAAGGGGATGGAAGGAAGCTGGAGACTTGGTCAAGAGATTTTTTTTTTTTTTTTCTGATCCAGCTTGTAGGAATCTAATCTAAGAAGTGTATGGCCAGAACAGCTGTACCTTTAATGGTTTTATTGCTTTTTTTCACAGCGTGAGTTCCAAAGTAATCAAATTACTTAGACAAATAAAAAGGGTTTTTTCCATTCCATTTTCTCATAAGATTTTTGTTTTGTTTAGTTTTTATTGGGGAATAAAATATTTCTCAACTTTTGTGAATTTTAAAATAGTGTTCCAGAGGACAGCTATCTATAATCTAGAACCTATGAGTTGTTTCATTCCTCAAATAGTGCTTTTAATGGTCTCATAACACTTGAGCCAACATGACTCCCAGAACCAGAAGTCCAGTGTTGTTGAAGCAGTGTCTTCTGGGGATCTATTAATGTCAGGTTTTTTGGTGTGTGTGTGTGTGTGTGTGTGTGTGTGTGTGTAGCATGCAAAGCCCAGGTTTTTGACATGGAGAGTGCATTTTGGGAGCTAATCTGTTATGCATTCTTATACTTTTCTGTTTTGGAAGAGGGCAGTAATTACCTAAACACTGCTTTTGTTTGCTCACTGATCTTGAATTCTTAAAGAGGAACCATACTCTATTTGGTAACTGATAGCAAAAACTCAAGACTTTCAAAAGCAAATTTTATTACAAGAATAATGAGATTAGACAAAGTCTACTGAAGAGTTTCCAGTAATTACATAACCCTTATAAGGAAGCAATAACAATTAATTACCAAATTCTGAGCGGAAAACTTAACCTTTGCAAAATATATGTTAATGAAATGCAGTCTTTCCCAGAATATATAGGATTTATACTGTGATTTTGAAGGTTTTTGAGATTTGTATTTTAACAGAGAAGCACATTTTCTTCTTCCCTACCATACCACTGGAGAAATAGAAATCCAAGAAGAGAGAGACAGAAAGGTATATAAATATATAAATCTCTATCATTTACAGATATAATAGAATTGCATGCACACATGTACAGTTCTATCTGTATTCATGGGCTTGTAGTTTAGATGAAAAAGCTAATAATGTAAATCAAGATGTCCTGTGCATTTGGATGTGCCTGAAAAATCATTTGTAATGGTTGCACATTAAGATAGTCTTATTCTAATAATAATACACATTAGCTACCATGATTATGAGAAGCCTTTTTTACATTAGGGTTGATTTAGGAAAAATAAAATATAGGCCACATTTTTATTAATTTAAAATAAAAATAGCTTTAATGAATTACTGGGAGGGATAACATTATCATATAGTTTAGAATGCTTGCTTTATTAAGTAGAACAATATGAATAAAAATTGATATTCTCAAAGATCAGTTAGTTATTTAAAAGTCATTTATTGAGCACCTACTGTATGTTGGGTAGTATTCTAATCACTGAACAAAACAGACAAAATCTTTGCTCTCTCATAACTTATATTGTTTGTGACAGATGGATACGCAATAAACAAATACAAGATATATATAATAGGTATCAATACTATGAATAATAGAAGCTAGGATAAAGGACATAGTGAATTACAGTTCTAAATAAGTGTTCTTTCCTATGGGTTTGGCCAGGGAAGTCTTCCCTCTGTCTCTGGACAGAGTCAGGGAAAAAAAAAAAATCCCTGACAATCTCCAGGGGCTAAGATTTCAGAAGGAAGCAGCAGTGAGGCACACCTGAGTTTGTGTTCTGGAAAACAAACAAAAAACCAAGAGTCCAGACCTGTATCCCTGGGGATAAAAATATATGTTTATATAAAAAATTAAAAATTAAAAAAAAAAAAAAAGAAAACCAAGAGTCCAAATTAGAATAGAGTAAGCAAAGGGGAAGATTGAATAAGATAAGGTGGAAGGGAAGGCAGGGGTAAGATTATAGGTGCCTTGAAGGAGATGAGTAGGATCTTAGTTTATTTGGAGTGAGCTGGAATTATTGAAGGATTCTGAGCAGATGAGTGACATGGTCTAACTCCTTGCTATGTGGAGAATAGATGATAGAACAAAATCAAAGCAAGATACCTAAATAGGGGCATTATAATAATTTGTAGGAGAGATAAGAGGGGTCAGGCCAGAATGATAGCAGTGGAGATGGAGAAAAATGGTAGGATTCTGCATTGATTTTGAAGGGATAGCCAGTGAAGTTTTGAGGATGTGAAAGGATACAGAGAATATGTTATTTATGCATTACTTCAGAGGAAAATATGCTCCTTTTGAGAAACCTCATGAACTCTCACAAAGAGTAAATGAAATCTTTATGGCTGCTCTGAGGACAGTGACTGTAAGAGTTGAGGCAAGAAGACTAGATAGGAGATCAACAAAATTAACCTGGTGAGACTCTTGGAACAACTGTGTAAAGTCAGGGAGAAAATTTTATTGCTTCAGTTTTAGAGATGCAGATGAGTTCTGGGAGGTTGCATGTCTCAGTCAAGGGTAGAGTTCTAATGGGGAGAGTGTGGATAAGAATATAGACTAGCTAACCCCAGTTGTAAAAACACTGCCTCAAAAACTAACACTGTGTTTATAGTGGTCATTCTACGTGTAGGTTATTGAACATCTTTCTGGGCATAAGCTTCACAAAAGCAGAAGTCTTTGTTTTGTTCAGTGGAGAGTTTCAAGAGCCTGGAATAGTGCCTGTTACATAGTAGCAGGCTACTTCATCAAATATTCCTAAAATGAGGGGCACCTGGGTGGCTCAGTGGGTTAAAGCCTCTGCCTTCAGCTCAGGTCATGATTCCAGGGTTCTGGGATCGAGCCCCGCATCAGGCTCTCTGCTCAGCAGGGAGCCTTCTTCCTCCTCTTTCTCTGCGTGCTTCTCTGCCTACTTGTAATCTCTGTCTGTCAAATAAATAAATAATATCTTAAAAAAATATTCCTAAAATTAAAAGAAAAATCTGCACCTTGCTTGCTAGGCTGATATGCCTAGCTCAAGTGAAATCTGAGCATTAATCTAAACCAGAAGTGTCCTACCCTCACTTTAAAAGTGACATTAATTTAGGATTGTATAGAAGTCCAATGCACTATCCATTGCGCCACAGAGCCAGGGTTAGCATGGTACTGGCACAAAAACAGACACATAGATCAATGGAACAGAATAGAGAGCCCAGAAATAGACCCTCAACTCTATGGTCAACTAATCTTCGACAAAGCAGGAAAGAATGTCCAATGGAAAAAAGACAGCCTCTTCAATAAATGGTGTTGGGAAAATTGGACAGCCACATGCAGAAAAATGAAATTGGACCATTTCCTTACACCACACACAAAAATAGACTCAAAATGGATGGAGGACCTCAATGTGAGAAAGGAGTCCATCAAAATCCTTGAGGAGAACACAGGCAGCAACCTCTTCGACCTCAGCCGCAGCAACATCTTCCTAGGAACAACGCCAAAGGCAAGGGAAGCAAGGGAAAAAATGAACTATTGGGATTTCATCAAGATCAAAAGCTTTTGCAAAGCAAAGGAAACAGTTAACAAAATCAAAAGACAACTGACAGAATGGGAGAAGATATTTGCAAACGACATATCAGATAAAGGACTAGTGTCCAGAATCTATAAAGAACTTAGCAAACTCAACACCCAAAGAACAAATAATCCAATCAAGAAATGGGCAGAGGACATGAACAGACATTTCTGCAAAGAAGACATCCAGATGGCCAACAGACACATGAAAAAGTGCTCCATATCACTCGGCATCAGGGAAATACAAATCAAAACCACAATGAGATATCACCTCACACCAGTCAGAATGGCTAAAATCAACAAGTCAGGAAATGACAGATGCTGGCGAGGATGCGGAGAAAGGGGAACCCTCCTCCACTGTTGGTGGGAATGCAAGCTGGTGCAGCCACTCTGGAAAACAGCATGGAGGTTCCTCAAAATGTTGAAAATAGAACTGCCCTATGACCCAGCAATTGCACTATTGGGTATTTACCCTAAAGATACAAACATAGTGATCCAAAGGGGCACGTGCACCCGAATGTTTATAGCAGCAATGTCCACAATAGCCAAACTATGGAAAGAACCTAGATGTCCATCAACAGATGAATGGATCAAGAAGAAGTGGTATATATACACAATGGAATACTATGCAGCCATCAAAAGAAATGAAATCTTGCCATTTGCGACAACATGGATGGAACTAGAGCGTATCATGCTTAGCGAAATAAGTCAAGCAGAGAAAGACAACTATCATATGATCTCCCTGATATGAGGAAGTGGTGATGCAACATGGGGGCTTAAGTGGGTAGAAGAAGAATCAATGAAACAAGATGGAATTGGGAGGGAGACAAACCATAAGTGACTCTTAATGTCACAAAACAAACTGAGGGTTGCTGGGGTAGGGCGTTTGGGAGAAGGGGGTGGGATTATGGACAATGGGGAGGGTATGTGCTTTGGTGAGTGCTGTGAAGTGTGTAAACCTGGTGATTCACAGACCTGTACCCCTGGGGATAAAAATATATGTTTTTAAAAAATAAAAAATTAAACATGCAAAAAAAAAATTTAGGATTGTATAGGTAAATTAGAAATATTTTGGTTTTGGTCCTAGATTAGAACTGTGAACTATACTCTATTACCATTAGAACATGAAACTATGCTCTAATATCTTATTTCCTGCTCTTTTATCATGCTCAATTATTCTATAAAATTAATGCTATTAATTAGTTATCTGTGAAAGAGAAAGCCAGCTGATCACCAAAAATTCATGCTCCCCTTTTCAAAGGATAGCCCAGCCAGGGACTATAATTCGTGTGCACTATTTACCCAGATATAGCCATGTGATTCATTCCGTCCACTGGAATATGAGAGCAAATGGTTATAAGGAGTTCCTTATTTGCTAGCAGAACCATTTGATTGATGCGATTTGGACACAGATTTATTATCTGACAGGAATTGGAATATTTTAAGTGAGAAATGAACATCTACTATCAATGAAAAAATTTTTCGTTATTCTGGCCAACGTTACTTAACCAAGTGGATACCAGAAGTTGTGTCACTGCTTAAAAAAAATAGGTAACTTTGACCTAAAGATTGGATGATGATAAAACAGATATTAGAGGTTGGGGCAGTGGAGATGCATGTTTTGCACTTGCAGGGCTTGTGATAAAACTGTTGCCTGTGGTGACTTTGAAGTTTGGCCATATGCCTTCCAAGCCTATGGCTCTAGGCCCAGAAATTGGAAAACAGAATATTATAGTTTGTGTTTATTGTTATTTTCTGCATTTTACAAGATATTATAAGAAAGAGATGCATTCAAACAAAACTTGACTAGCTTTAAGAGCATAAATAAAGGGCAATAGATAAAATCCAGAAATCTCTGACCTCATAAGATTTGGAAAAACTTAAGGCTCTGGACCTCAATTTAGATGAGATAAGGTTGATAAAATCCATTACAATTTCAGCTAAACTGTTGAGCTCAACATTGTCGAGAAGGTAAAAGAACTTTGTCATTATTAACAGGGAATTCCCTAGAAGTAAACAAACCCAAAACCTACTAACTTTGAACCTACTAACTGTATTGGCAAGGGAGTTTTGAGCCAGCGTCTAATCAGAGAACTTCTGTCATTCAGGGTAAGGATCTTCACAATACCTGCCCCTCGCAGAACTTCATTATTACTATGGACCAAGAACACCAGGTGTTTCCCATTCTTCCTTTTCCTCATTTGGAATTTTTATGGTGATTATCCTGTCTCTGCTTTAACACTGTACATTAAATGTCAGGGATGTGGAAGGAAGACAACTTGACTTTCAGTTCATCCATCTTTAGACTAAAAGTTGCCACATATGGATCTAATGGAAAGGACTCTGTCACACTCAGAGCTCCTAGATTTTAAGCTGGTGACAGGACAGTCTAGGGTGGAGATAAGTGTGTTCTGGTGGGGAAGAAGGGTGCACAGAGATGTTCACATAGAATCTGTGTTCTGTCTTTTATAGTGTGGAGTTACCACTAGAAGAAGGCTGTTCCACTAGAACTACATTATGCAAGCCCATTAACATCTAGATGGATTGTTTGATTTGTTTTAACTGAGGAAATATGTATGAAAGTGATAATTGTCACCATAAGATTGGGCTTTTGAAAGAGTAGCTGAAGCTTTTCCAATCTATTTCTCCTTTTGCTGAATTGGAACAAAGGACTCATGAGCCCTAGGGAATAAGTGGACCACAAAATGGGAACAGCCTATGTTCCTAAGTTACTATCATGAGAAGACTCACCCTCCAACTAACACTTGCATGGGATAACATAAGCTTCTATAAGTTAAGGCACTGAATTGGAGGACTTACTAGTTACTACAGCCGGTATTTCCATAACTAATTCAATATATTATTGACAATATGAGTACTACTTTTTTTAATAAAGATTTTTATTTATTTATTTGACAGAGAGAGATCACAAGTAGGCAGAGAGGCAGGCAGAGAGAGAAAGGAGGAAGCAGGCTCCCTGCTGAGCAGAGAGCCCGATGCAGGACTCGATCCCAGGACCCTGAGTTCATGACCCGAGCCAAAGGCAGCGGCTTAACCCACTGAGCCACCCAGGCGCCCCTGAGTACTACTTTTTATTGAGTGCCTTCTATATGCCAGTTGTACTAAGTGTGTCAGATATGCTAATTAATTCTTAAACAAATCTTCAGTAACTACAGTATTTGTATTTATTTACCACTTTTTTGGATCAAATACTAATATAGCATCATCAATAAAATAGTTATGTCCTCACTTGTTAATCTTTGACTGCTCAGAAATGAAGAGAGTCTCTCTCTGCAGCAACCCAATGGGAAGACTTCATGGAAGACATTCTTTGGCTTTTGACTATATCACTCCAATATCTACCTCTCTGTTCTGACCTCTCTATATGTCTTCTCTGTCTGTGTAGAATTGTCCTCTGCTCTATTTTATAAGCATATTCATGATGGCATTTAAGGCCCACCCAGATAAAAATAATCCAGGGCAATCATTTCATCTCATGGTCTTAATTATATATAAAAAACTATTTTCTCAAATAAGGTAAGCTTTACATGCACCAGGGATTAAGACTTGACATCTTTGAGTGGCTGTTTTTCAATATATACTAATTAGTTAGAATACTTTCCTTTTATAGATAGCAAAACTGAGATTCAGAGAGATTAATTTGCATTTATTTATTAATAGGTTATATAGCCACAGTTCACACTACATTTACACTGAATTTCTTTCTTCTATAATATGTTATTTCCCTTCATAAGTAACATGGATTAAGCTTCTACTATGGATCTGGTATGTACTTTCATTTCAACCCTTACAACATACTGTAAGATAAATTTTTTAAAAGATTTATTTATTTATTTGCAGAGGGGGAGGGGCAGAGGGAAAGGGAGAGAAAGTCTTGTTTGTTTTTGTCTTTTAATGCTTTTATTTATTTATTTGACAGAGAGAAAGAGAGAGAGCACAAGCATGGGGAGTGGAGGCAGAGGGAGAAGCAGGCTCCCTGCCCAGCAGGGAGCCTGATGTGGGACTTGATTCCAGGACCCTGGGATCATGACCTGAGCTAAAGGCAGAAGCGTAACTGACTGACCTACCCAGATGCCCAAAAGGGAGAGAAAGTCTTAAGCAGACCTGAGTGTGAAGCCCCTTATGGTCCTTAATCTCATGAGCCTGAGAGCATGACCCTGAGATCACGACACTGAACCGAAACCAAGAGTCAGACATTTAACCAACTGTGCCACCCAGATGCCCCTCCTATAAGGTATTTTTAATTCCACTTTATTTTTAAATGCTTAGAATGATTAATTAAACTGGAAATGTTATAATTTTCCTAGAGTCATAGTTCTGTAGAGCTGAGATTTGCAGATATGTCTATCTGTTATGCCTCTTAATGTTTCTCAATATCTTTACTCAACTTTAAAATAAGAACTTGGAATAAGCGATCTAAAGATCACTACCTTTAAACAAACAAACAAACAAACAAACAAACAAAATCCTCTATTTCTTTTGTGAGTTTAAAAAAATATTTCCCCCTTAAGCACAACAGTTTTCATGAAATATGTCTATAAAGTTTTCATATATATATATTCATATATATGGAGGTGATTGCTTTCCTTTTTGTTTTTCCCTAGAGGAAAAGCATTCTTATGTCCCAGAGTAATATGTAAATAAAATCACTGAAATTTGAGGCCTTGTTGTTATAAAATATTTATTATAAAAACACAGATATATCTTTTGGCAGTCATTTACTTTTCATTGGATTATTACATTTGCATTTTGTTACAGATGTCTGGGTGATGGGTACATTTTTTCCCCATTGATCCCTTTTATACTTACATTCTTACTCAGTAACGTTTGAATCTATAGTAGATCATAAACATTGGGGATACAAGACAAATGAGATGCAGTTGTGCACTTTAAAAATCTCATAGTCTAGTTGAGCTGCCAGACAAATAATTAAGTAAATCATTACATAATCTGGTAAAGGCCATAATAGAGAAGTGCACTCTATGTTACAGGGATCAGATGGAGAGTTTAACCTAGCTCGAGGAAGAATCACCACCAATATTTTATTTACTGATTAAAAGTGACTTCATAATATTTTCTTAAATTCCTTTGTTGTGAATACTCAGTAAATACTTATAAATTAGATTATATTAGTTTTTTCGTGTTAAATAATACTAAATGCCAAGCCAGATGTGATTTGATTTATAAGTCCTGATGAAGTATTCGAGTACAGTAGTGACCCATGGTAACAATTCAATGATTTTATGATGTTTACTGCTAGGAAATTCTTTCTCCTATCTAGCCCAAATCTCTCATGTCAATTTCCAAGTCAATTTCCTTTCTTTCAGAACTATGCAGATGGGCTTTGCAGGATGAAAAACTCATCATATCTTCTTTCTTTCTGATCTTTCTCCTAGACACTTTAGTGTGACTCAGTGTTTTCAAAAATACTCTTTTTATCTATGGAGGATAGTTTAGTAAGACATTTCATACTTGCTTCTCCACTAGGTCTTGAAGTCATTGTACTTCAAATTAAGTCTGATACTTTGTGAGTAATATAAGTTAGCATAGAAATCAAATATCTGAAATGTGTCGTAAGTAATACACCAAATGTATAATTGATTTTATGGATGCTTTGATTGCTTCATTGATTTAGAAAGAGTCATTGATTTTCAAAAACAGAGAAAGGATTTATATCAAAAGATCATTCTACTAAAATTATGATGTTATTGTTCAAAACCTAACTTTGATTTTTTTTCAGACTATTGTATATTGTCTCATGTGACAAATAACAGATTTACTCAGCTAAAATATAAAATGACATGGAATATAGTAATTCTTTACAATGCTTTTGAATATACTGTTTTAAACCTGGCGATTCACAGACCTGTACCCCTGGGGATAAAAATATATGTTTATAAAAAAATTTAAAAAATTAAAAACTTCATTTCTTAGAAATTTCTTAGTTTCTTAGTTTCTTAGAAATAAAAGAAACCATCAACTAAAATTATAATACCATTTTCCTAAATTTCTTTGGAAATGGTCACCCTTCCAGCATTTCATTCAGTTTTCCTGAAACTTTGATTTAAAGTTGAAGTGCTCTAAAGTTAGCTATAGATTTTAACCTCAGTGATAGACCTGAGACTATGCATACCTTTTCTTGCTTTCTTGTTTTCACATTCAAAATCATTTAATAAGCCTTGATGTTGTTTTTTATGTTTGGAAGCTCTGGGACTGAAACAAATCATTTCATTAGACACAGAACCTTACAAGCTCAGATCAACAAGGTTAAAAATAAGTTGCAAGGTGACACAGTTACTGTAGACACATTACATGACTATGATTTGCTTTGTTGGGAGAAACAGTTGAGGTTCTCTGTGTTACATTTGTTATCCAAAATTAGAAGGTCCTCGATTATTCTTTTAAAGCTAAAAGAAAAAAAGATACAACTTAAAGATATGTTATTTTACTCTGAATAATGTTGAGGGGAATAAAACCATTATTTATTGATTTCCTACTATGCTTTTAATAAAAAAATGGTAGGTTTTTTTTTTTTTTTTTTTTACAAAATTTTCCAAACATATACTTTTATTTATCTTCAGATATACCCAAGAATGGAATTGTTTACCTATATGGGAATTCTATATTTAATTTTTAGCAATTGCCAAAATTTTTCAATATGGCTGTATATACCATTTTACATCACCAGTGTAAAAGGGTTCCAGTTTCTCCTCATCTTCACCAACAAGAAATCCAGCCGAGACTAAAAATGGTAGGTTTTTAATTCTTTGCTTTTTTCTGCCAGGTAGAAAGATCCTCCCAACTTTCCCAGCACTTGCCTACTATGTGTAAGGTTCTCTATTATTGTACAGTGTTTGTGAGAAGAAAATCATTTCCATGAAAATTTTAGCAACTTTTTCCTGAGAGGCTTATTATTATTATTATTATTTTACCATTTAAAGTTATTATTATTGTTTTAAAGTAGCCATTACAATGGGGCCATTAGCTGAGTGGTCTCACAAGGGTTTTCCCTGTTTCTCTCAGCTTTTATAGCAAGTGCCACTTCTCACAGATCAACACCACCTGTGTGTTCTGAGAATGTTATATTACTGATTTTTAAAATTGCCAATTTGTCTGGGACATGTACTATCCTTGTCCTCAGACACTTTCCTGATGCTCTGTTAAATATGGTTTTTTAAAAAATGAGGGTGATCTGGGCTGAGTTTTGTTTAACATCACAGATATCAATGATACAATGTGTGGAAAACTTCCTGTCTTTGTCATTGATATATATTATACCACTGGAGTTATTCTGTTTATAGCAAACTTATATTTTCTTTGGTGCAGGTTGAGAGAAAAGCAGGAGAAAAATGTTTCTGAAATGAATGGTTTTTGGCAAGCACATGACCTGAATATTGTTACTTGAGAAGGAAAAACTTACTCTGATATTATGATGTTTTTTGTAAGTCTCCTTCCTAGTCATCCTTTGTATGTGTTGAAGTAGTCTTGTCTGAGACATTGAATGGAAACTTCGGGTCATAAAAAACAAAAATTCCTTCCTTCACTTGTTGGATATGTTTATGAAGTAAAATTATTTGGTGGGATTCTAGTTTTCATTACATATAACATTTAACTTAGCTAAATTGAGACATGACCTTAAACAGCACTTGGGTGATTGCCCAGGTGTGAGGAATCCTTTGGGATTAAGAGTGGATGATACTTAGTTCATAATAAATTTGTTAACTAAGCGGGACACTTAATTCCTTGGGATGCATTCCTAAGCCTGGTTAGTAACTAGCTTGCCCTCTTAATAAACAAACTTCAACATATTCAGAGGTTAGCCTTAGAAAACAACTCTCAAATTTATCACTCTTTATCTTAACGTGATCTAATCTGTTTTAGATTCGTCTAAAGCAATAATTTGTTTCTTCCTTTTAATACTTCCACAAAGTATTAAAGTTCCTTAAGACAGAACATATTGAGGCATAATTAGTTTTCTTGTCAATTTGGCCTTGTTCAAAAATCGGTGAGATTTGAATGGCAGCGAGGACAGAATTCATCCATAAAGCAAGGCCCTACTGAGTTTCTCAGCAAATATGATTCTCCCTGATTTATATTTTTGTGTGCCTTAAGTATCTTGATTCTTGAAGACAGAAATAATCTGGGCTCTTTTTTAAATGGCTAATCTGTTTTCATCTCATTTCTCTAGGTTATTTTTCTTTTCTTGGAGCTCAATTAAAATAAGAACATAGTTAAAAATTGTGTTTTGTCAAAGCCAACGTTACTTTGTTTCTGCAACATCCATAAGGGGATAAGTCTGCTGGGACCATAGCTCCTTTTTTGGTAAAACATCTGTATATATGAAAAAAAAATGTGTGTTGTTAGTCAGGAAAACCATAGGTCTAGGTATAGGAGAGACCCAGAGTTCAGTCTTAGAGAAGACAGGTCCTTCTCTGGTGGAACAGCAAGGTTCTAGTAGATAGTACAGTAGTTGGCATGGTGATGGTAGTACAGACTCAGCTAAGAAGGCAGCGGTTGAGCAGTTGAGGCCAGGGTCAAAAAGGATAGAACATAGTAGGGTTTGAACAGAAGATAACAGGAATATTTGCTGATACTATAGGTGGTAGCTAAAAAGCTTCAGATTATGACTTAAAGAACAGCAATGCTTCTACTATAAGCCCATTATTCTTTTGATATTTCTTTTAAAGGAATATCTCAATGACTTGGGTTACCACTGAAGTCTACTGAAGGAAGCCAATCATAGAAATACTTTTAGGGAACTCAGAGTAATAGTTCTTACTTGTTCTCAAGAAAGTCCTATTTATTATGCAGTGGTAAATCATCTTTTTCAGGGAGAGTTGAGGAATGTTTGGTCCATAAAAAAACCTTCCTTCTGTCTTTAATGAGCCAACTCTCTTTAAGATTAGATGAGACCTTATGGACTGAGATGAACAAGAGAAACCTTGAGCTACTATGGAAAAATTAGGCAGAAAGGTCTGATACTCAGCTTTCTTCTCTGGGAAATATCCCCGATGATTCAAGCCAAGCCTTGTGTTTTTGAGTGAGTGCCTGAGGACTGGTTTTCTTGCTTCTATTTCCATTAGTTTCCCAAAACAAAGGTTTTGTTTTGTTTTCAACATTTGCACATCTGATCATTTTTTAGCTTAGCCCACCACTTTTGTCTACTTACTGCTGATACTTGTTTACCAAATCCATGTTCACCCAATGTAGGTACACTGCAACGTCCTTCACCTTGTAGAAATGAGAAAAATATTTTTGTTGATTTGCTTATTTTACCAATGATTATAATTAAAGATTTCAAATTGGTTCTAAAGAAAAACAGTCAAGCAAAAGCTAGATATGATTTGAATATTCAATTTTGATCATGGTATAGTCAACATAGTGATACATATATGATTGAGTACCGAAATAATTTGAGGATATTATTAACTTAATCATTAGACTCAGGGAATCTCAGAGATAGAAGCTAGTCATGGGTTTTCAAGATAGCCCATTGCATTTTGAAAAGCCTAAATATGTCTCTTTAAAACTTCATACATTTATTCTAATTCAGCCTTTTGGAATACACAGCGTTTATTCATCACATGATTGTTGTTTAATATTTGAAATTTTCATGTTCCCCAGCATTATTTTTTTCTAATATAAACAATCTTGTTTACTTCAACCATTTATCTTACAACATGTTTTTCAGAAACTTTATCTGTAATCATACCTAGAATCACCCTAGTCTGTTATTTTCTCTAAATATATGTCAACAGAACTGAATGCCAGTGTAATATCACATCCCTTGTTCTGGATATTCTATTTCTGTTAATATATCCTAACATTACAATCATTTTGTTGGTTTAGTTTGGTTTGGCTTTGGTTTCCAAGAGTGATATTGCTACTTGGCTCATGTTGAACTTACACTGAATTTTGCCTTTTGAATAACATATTTGTCAGTTGGATTTTCTTCATCTTAAAGAGATGTTATTGTGGTTTTTAAAATGTAAGTTCAAAATTGTGTTTTTAATAATTTATTCACTCACCATTCATTCATTCATTCATTCATTTATTCTTTTAATATCATAGGATATAAAAAATTAAACCAGAAAGTGCATTCTTTACTTTATGAATAACTTCTATCAGTAAGTTTTATTTTGTTAGGCTCACTTCATCAATCTAATCCAGAACTAGAATTCAGGGTGGTTTTGTTCCCAGGAAACATTTGGCAATGTCTAGAGACATTTTTGGTTGTCAAAAATGGAATGGAGAGGCAGAGAAAGTTGTTATTAGCATCTAGTCTGTAGAGATCAGGAATTTTGCTAAAGATCTACAATGGGCAGGACAGCTGTCCCCTTCCTCCTAAAGAATGAACTGGTCAATAGTGCTAAGTGGTATACTCCTGAAGTGTACCCCAGATGTACTTTCTAGTGTTTTATCAGTAAATATAATGAAACTGTCTTTTATGTCCTTTTCTTAGGGAGCTATTAAAAATGTTCACCAGAAAACCCCAAGCATAAAACTAGTGGCACAAGACCAGAAAATTTTTTCTCCTGAATTTTCTCCATTAACCAATACTCATAAGGCACAGACTGCAAACAGTCCCCCATAATAATAATAAATACTATTTATTTTAATAACAATAATATAACATAATATAATATTATAATATATATTATTAATATATAATATAATATAGTATAATAATAAATGCCATTATTTAATAGTATTGTCATCATCATTTCTTCTTGTCAATGATATCTTCAAGGACTTAGTCAAATACTTTCCTGAAATCAAGGTATACAAGGGCTTACCATTTTAAAGAATATTAAGAATAACACATAGTTGGTATTCACCATTCTCTTGTAAATATGTAGATTCCTAGCATTCAATCTATAAGTAGATTCCTGTAGCATTCTTTAGAAGTACCCCAAAGGTATTTATGTTAGAATATCTCATAGATTTATGTCTAATTTACCTTTCTAGGAAATGCCTATATACCTTTTAAAAATATTTCATGACTTTCCATAATTTGGAAATCTTTTCAAAGATTTCTCTTTGGTTGCTTATAGTATTTTTCCAACATCAGTTCCTGAGCAAACCTCATATGTTCTTGGCTCTGTGCTTGGCTTCACACAGAGGTGATTAATACAGGATCACTTTCTCACCATGTATGGTACAAGCTAACATTGTAATAGCTAACAAAAGAGAATAATAGCAAGTGCTATAATACACATATAGATTAACAATGGCAACTAAATTTCCTGGGAAATACCAAGC
Organism: Mustela putorius furo; assembly: GCF_011764305.1. Classification (NCBI taxonomy): domain Eukaryota; kingdom Metazoa; phylum Chordata; class Mammalia; order Carnivora; family Mustelidae; genus Mustela; species Mustela putorius. The sequence goes on along the minus strand of NW_025422015.1, from coordinate 26,819,480 downwards.
TAAGTTTCCTAGGGAAGATAGCCGAGTAGGCCATTAAGTAAGAAGTAGATTTCATTAAGTGGAGCAGTCTTTTGGCATTTCAGGCATAGCAAATGCCAAAGACAAAATTAGAAAGGCATGAAATTACAAAGTGTTTTGGGGGAAGTAGATAGTCCAATATGGCTAGAGCACATGGATTTGTGGAGATGGTGGGAAATGCAATTGTAGCTGTGACATATCCAAGAATGACCTTGATACCAAACCAGGGAGTTTGGGGTTCATCCTTCAGTGTGTCTTTTCGTGTTATGATCAGTAAAAGTAGAAGGCCATTAGAATTTAATCAACATATTCTATTCCTCAAAGTAACACTTTTAAGTAATTATGAGTCTCAGTTTTATAGATAGATAGTGTTATGGGCTGATTATTAGTGGCTCCCTTCTCCCCCCACCCCCAAATTCACATGTTGACAGCTAATCACCAATGTGACTGTATTAGGAGGCCGTTAGTTAATGAAGGTGGAGGCCTTATGAATTGGACATAGTGCCCTTAAAAAAGAGATCCCAGAAAACTCTCTCACTCCTTCCACCACTGAGAACTCAGTGAGAAGACAATTATCTCTGAATGAGAAAGTAACTTCTTACCAGACTCCACATCTTCCAGAATCTTGATATTGTACTTCCCAGCCTCCAGAACTGAGAAATAAATGTTTAAGCCACTTAGTCTATGGTATTTTTGTTATAGCAGCCTGTTATAATTGGCTTACTAAAACATGTAGATAAAATAGGATTCACTGAGATTAATGGGTTTTCTAAGTTCATCTAAGGCTTATAGATTTTAAAACTAGATTTGTCTAATGAGATCCTGCCAATATGGCTAGATTTTCTTATAGGAAGATAAATTTGGTAGGGATTAAATAACTGTAAAACTTTTTAGAAGTTAGTGGGAAAAGACCATATTCTTATTTCTAATACAAAAACATACAATACTGAAAGAATGCTTGAATGTAGATGCCCATTTCTTAAATATTTGAATAGCGTAGTTGGAGGAAACGGATCCAAAATATGTTCATTAAAAATAATTTGGATTCTATTTTGGAGAAAATACCAGATAAAGTTTAACATAGAAGTAAAATTCATTGCTCCCCCTCTCCCCAACACCAGTACAAACCTCAGTTGGTAAAAATTCAAATATAACACTTTTTAAATAAAATTATAAAGACTCCAACACACAGAGGATTCACCTAATGGAAAGAAATTCGGCAAGGGAGTATTTCTTTTGTTTTGATATTAATTCCTATGTTGAAATGTTGGCATTTCTGATAAAGTAACTGAATTATTTAGTCAGGGTTCTCCAGAGAAACACACCCAATTTTCCTGTATATAAGTATATATGAGGAGATTTATTATAGGAATTGTCATATGTGTTATGGAGGTCTAGAAATCCCGTAGCCTGCCATCCAGAAGTTGGAGAACCAGGTAAGCTAGTGGTGTAAATTCAGTGCAGGTCTGAAGGCCTGAGAATCAGAGGACCACTGATGTAAGTCCCAGAGTTTGGAGACCTGAGAACCTGGAGCTCTGAAGTCTGAGGCAAGAAATGATAGATATTCCTGATCAGAAGAGAGAGAATTTGTCCTCCCTCTACTTTTTGTTCCATTTAAACCCTCATTGGGTTGGATGATGGTTCTTTTCCACAGCCCCCCACCCCATACTGGTGAGGGCTGGTCTCTTTATTCAGTCTACTGAATCAAATGTTAATCTCTTTCAGAAACATTGTCACAAACCCACCTAGAAATAATGTTTTACCAGCTACCTGCCATCCCTTAACCTGCTCAAGTTGACACATAATATTAACCATCATGGGAACATTCTGTCCTAAATGATGTAATAATTCTTGAGTTTAGGAAAGAAGATTCTAAATGAACTAAAATTCAGAATAAGGGCCCCTGGAGAAAGAGAATTATATTATGGAATTTGCTTAGATACCTGTATAGCTAATACATTGGAAGACACAACCAGATAAACAGTGCCTAGAACTGCTTCATGTGTATTTACTTATAAACAAATTTGAATGGTAATTTGATGTGTAATAGACTAACATAAGCCTAGTTTATTCCCATTACTACTACTTAAGGCATTCCTTCTTTATTTATGTCCACTGGTGTGGTAGCCAGGCTTCAAGTGGCCCTCAGTGATTCTGTTCTGATATTGACATCCTTGTGTTGTCTCTTCCCACAAGAAATGTGGCTGACTTTTGTAACCAAAAGGATATTAAAGAAAGAAATGAGGCATTTATAATTTTTGAGGCCCATCAAAGACATTATGGCTCTGCTCTCACCTTTTGGGTCACTTGCTTTGGGGAAAACCACTAACATGTCATGAGGACACTTAAGAAACCCTATAGAGAGGTTTATATGATGAGGAACTGAAGCCTCCCACCAATAACCAGCACTAACTTGCTTGAGTGAACCTCCATGGAAATGGATCCCTTAGCCTCAGTCAAACCTTCAGATGACTGCAGCCACTGCTGACTTGTGGTTTCAGAATAAGAGATACTGGGACAGAAACACCCAGGTAAGTCATTCCCAGATTTCTGACACACAGAAACTGAGCTAATATGAGTTTCTTATTTTTAAGCTGCAAAGTTTTAGGGTAATTTTTTATGCAACAATAATTAACAAATAAGAACTGGTCTAACTCTTCAGGTTAGGGTCTGGCACAGAAATATTCACTTTCCATTGAAAAGGTTTAATCATATTAAATTAACATTGATTGCTGCCTCCAAGTTTACATTTTACATAGAAAATGTCTCAGGTCAGCCAACAGTCTCCTAACTGCTTCAATCTGTTTCTCAATAACAATAATAATGCCACTTGCTAAGGTGTTATTATTGCTTAAAATTTCATTATATTTTATGTGATGATAGATTTAAAGCAAAAATATTACTCTTATGTTTAGAAAAATGTGGTCACCATTTTCATGTTATTCTAACCATTATATCATGGATATTTCAATATAGGTCTTATGAACAGACACTGAATGCCTTCTTCACTGTAATGGGTCCTTCATGACTTATAAATCATTTTACCTTTCTTTTTCTTGGGATAGACCCAGGCCACAGTATGTACTAAGTATTAGAAAAATGGGGATGATTTTCTTTGCATTATATCCAGTGGAACATATGTAATGCTTCTGAATGGCTCATTAGTTTAGAATTGTTCTAAAAACAAAACATATTCCCCCCCCCCAAAAGAACCATATAACTACAGCCTCCATTTTTAGTTTTAGAAATAATCAGCACTGGGTCCATATTATTATTTCTAATAAGGTATATGTGAATTCCAGAAAATGTCAAGAAGCTCATTGAAACAATCACTAATAAGTAATATGGGTAGCATTCTGACAGTTCTTTAAAAGAATGTTTTAATAATCCATAAGTAAGACATTAGTTCGAGTGAAAGAAAAGGTTTGGTGTGGTTTGAAATGAAAATTTCAATCTCTCTGCAATTTTGATTGCCATTTTGGGTAAGTCAGGTATTTTATCCAACAACCATGATTACTGGTACCAAAGCATCCACGATGTGTAATATGGGAAAGAGCTAAAAGGCTGCAAACGTTTTATCTCTCTTGCTTGTTGGGCTTGACTCCTGAAGTATTCTACTGACAGTGTCGCAGCGGCTTTGTCCCTGTCTGCACTGGAAGTAGATCCGTGGTGCAGCACCAGCACCAGTTCTTGATTTATTGCTGATAATATAAGACCAATAAAATAGAAAAAATAAGAAATGGCAGAACAGCTGTCTACTGAGATGAAGGTTAAGAACTGTTAAACTCTGCTAGATGTTAAATTATGATGCTTGCTCCAGTGGTCTCCTCATGAGAGGTTGATATGCTCTGTTATTCTTGGGTAGTTTATGAAAACTAAGAGTGACCTGCACATCTGTTTTTCTGGGAAGTGAGCTGCTTGTAGCCCTGTCAATAGTAGTCCCACAGTAAACCATGATTAACATCAGTCAAAATTCCACTTTCCCCATTTGCTCCCCTGCATAGATATCACAGTCTTTTTCTTTCAACTCAGCCATGACTTGTCATATTGTTGGATGACAAGTCCCTAAGACAACGTTGACTCTTGTGCAAATATAGAAACAGATTTCTCCCATAACATTCTTGCTTGTTCACCATGGACCTAAGTGGGGATGGAGGTTGGGGGGAAGGAAGCTAGGCATGTCTTTATTTTTTCCCTTCTCATGAGCAAGAGGATGAGGGGAAGACTCATCATTCCCATGAGCTGCCTAATGCCAAGTGAGATGGAGATTATTCTATCATTCAATGAATGTGTATTAAAACTTCATGATATGTCAGGCGCTAAGGATATAATGGTAAAAAAGATACATATGGTTCTCACTTTTTTTTAGTTTCAAGATGGTGGAAGAGACATATTACAAGTCTAGTAAGTCTTATATATATTTGGGAAAATTTAGGATACTCTGAGAGTAGATGTCAAGGAACAAAACCTAGGCCAGGAGATTCTGGTTTATCAATATTATTAAGCAATGTGCTATCTCCTTGTTGATGTTGTTTGATATAGTTTTGGCTTCACATATGCATGGGAATCACAATGGGTAGTGTGATGTGATGGGCAGGAATATGTTAATTGACATGGTTTTTATAGGACTGTCATGACAAAAAATATCGTCATCTATTTGGAAATGTTTACCCAAAGCAAGAGGCAGTGAGGCATGCTTCCAGTAACAGCTTTAGTAGGGATTCTCAATCTTGGCTTCACATTAGAATTACCTGGGGAGCTTTTAAAAATTCTGATTCATAGGCTACCCCCAAAAGCAATTAAATCAGAATCTCTGGTGGTGAGACCCAGATACCACTACTTTTTAAAACTTCCCAGGTCATTTCAATGTGTAGCCAATTTAAGAACCACTGAGTTTCCCGCTTCCTACACTTTCCAGAATTCTCCATGAGGACCCACAGCTGCCAATTTTACCACTTTCGGAGAAAAAAAATCACCAGGTGCAAGAAACTCCTTTTGCCATCCAAAGTTCTAACTAGATTTTAAAAAATAAGGTACTGGGGCACCTCAGTGTCTTGGTTGGCTGAGCATCTGCCTTTGGTTAGGAGTCATGATTCCAGGGTCCTTGGATTGAGCCCCATATTGGGCTCCCTGCTCAGCGGGGAGTCTGGTTCTCCCTCACCCTCAATGAGTGCTCTCTCTCTCTCTCTCTAATAAATAGATAAATCTTAAAAAAAAATAAGGTACAGTTATACAGTAACGTTCATAGATCTTACATAGTGTTCAGTGAATTTTGACAAAGTGTATGCTCCTGTAGCCAACAAACCAACTGAAATATAGAGCATTGCCCTCATCTTGGAATATTCCTAGTGTCCCTTTTCATTATTTGCCTCTGCCCACTAGAAACAAAAATTATTCTAATTCCTACTAGAGTAGTATAAAAATTATTTTATCAGAATAATAAACTAACCCGTAGATTAGTTTTGGCCATTGTTAGACTTCCTAAAAATGGAATAATACAGTATGTTCTCTTTCTCTTTTGTTCTGGTTTCTTTTCCTTAGCATAATGTTTTCAAGATTCATCCATTATCAGTATTTTTCCCTCTTTATTGCTGAGTAGTATTCCATTGTACAGATATACCACAATTTTTATCTGTTTTCCTATTGATCAACATTTGGTTTGTATCTAATTTTTATTAATATAAATAAACCTCAGTGAACAGTCTATTAAATGTTTACGTGGACTTGTGTTTTATTTCATTTTCACTTTTCATAACCAAGAGTGAAATTGTTAGGTCATGGAGTAGTAGTATATTTAACTTTAAGAAAATACCAATTTTTCCACAGTGATCATAGCATTTTTAATGCTCCTGTGAGCAATGAATGAGATATCCAGCTGCTCTATATCTTCTCCAATTTTTGGTGTTGCAAATTGATTTTAACTACTGATTTAATTTTAGTCATGTTCTTGAACATGTCATGGTAACTAATTGTGGTTTTATTTGTACTTCCCTACATACAAACAGTGTTGGGCATCTTAAATTTGTGTTTCTTGGCCATTTGTATATCTTTTTTGTTGTTGTTGTTAAGTTTCTCTCCAAAACTTTTCCCCGTCTTAGTTTTTGGTTGCTTGTCTTTTTATTATTAACTTGTATGAGTTCTTTATATACTCTGAATATGAGTCATTTCTCAGACTACACATCATGAGGTTTTTGTTTGTTTCTTTCTTTGTTTTGGTAGTCTTATACTGGCTTTTCCCCCTTCTCCATGGTGTCTTTTGCACTTCTTAATGTTGATAAAGTTTAGTTTATAGTTTTTCTTTTGTGGTCATTGATATTTGTCTGGGAAATCTTTTCCTATCTCTAGGATATAAAGATATTTTCATGTTTTCTTTTAGAAACTCAAAACTTTTTAGCTTTCAGAGTAACATTGGTAAGCCATCTAGAATTTTGTTTATGGCATTAGGTATGAACTAATTTTCCATTTTTCTTTGCCTAGTTTTCAAGTGCCAGTCATTTAAAAGATTCTTCTTTCTCTACTGAATGACATAGGAAGTTTTGTTCAAAAAAATCCTTTGAGTACATATGTGTGCTTTAATTCATCTCTATGCTGGTCCACTCACCCATTTATTTGTCTATTATCTATCCTTATGCCGCATTGTATTGATTAGTATAAATTTATAGTTAGTCTTGAAATCAGGTAGATAAGTTCTTCAGGTTTTTTCAAGATTGTTTTGACTACCTGAGGTCATTAGATTTTTATGTAAATTTTAGATCAACTCCTCAGTATCTACAAATAAGTCTGTTGGAAAGTTTGATCTGACTTGCATTGTGAATTGTTTAGGGAGAATTGATGTCTTTATAATATTGAATATTTGTATTTATTATATGTAATAATATAATAATATATTTGTTTTATTTGTATAAACATTTTATTTATTAAATATTTATGTTCAATGTTTAATGTATTAAATCTTCTAGTAATGTTGAATCTTTTCAACATGCTTTGTATTTTTTTAACTTTTGCTAAATTTGTCCTGAGATGTTTTATTTATCTTTAATGTTTTAAATAGAATTAATTTTTAAGTACATATTTCATTTGTTTAATATTTGTATATAGAAATACTATAGATATTTGTATTTGACCATATCATGAAACCTTGATGAATTCACTTATGGATTTAGTGGAAAGTTTTTTTGTTGTGCAGATTCCTTTGGCTTTTGTATACATATAATTATATCATCAATAAACAGTTTTGCTTCTTTTTTCTGATATCTATTTCTTTTTTACTTCTTTTTTTCCTTTTCTAGCCTTATTTCCTTGAGTGGACCCTCATATGCAATGTTGAATTGAAATGGTATGAGTGTTTTTCTTGCATTGTTCCCAATTTTAGAGTAAGTATTTCAAAATTTCACCATTAGATATAATGTTAATTGCAGGTTTTTAAGATTATGTTTCATTTATTCCTAGTTTGGTTAGAGTTTTTTTTTTTTTTTTTTTTTAATCATGAATAAATGTGGGATAAAAACAAACACTAGGGGTGCCTAGGTGGCTCAGTGGGTTAAACTCTGCCTTTGGTTCAGGTCATGATCTCCAGGTTCTGGGATTGAGCCCAGCATCTAGGCCCTCTGCTCAGCAGGAAGCCTGCTTCCGCCTCTCTGTCTGCCTGCCTCTCTGCCTACTTGTGATCTCTCTCTGTCAAATAAATAAATAAAATCTTAAAAAAAAAACTAGTTTGTATCTACTGAGATAGTGATAATTTTTCCTTTTTAATCTTATAAAGATTTATTTTAGTGATTTTATATTTTTATAACTTCAATCTCCCTATTTTTCAGTAACAATTATGTTTGTTTTCTCTACAGAAGAAATTAAATGGTTAGAAATAAAACAAAACCCGTGGGACTGAATAAATTGAACTTCATTTTCCCAGATAGTCTAAGGCCTCTTCTTTTAAAAGAATGTGTGAGGCTTAAGTATGAAACAAATATTTTATGGAGAAATTTTTATCCAGACAAACTATGATTATACTAAGAAATAAATCTGAGAAGAAAGTCATACTTAATGTAAAAATATTCGTAAATAAAACATCAAAGATAGTTGAGTGAATTACTTGTCTCCTTTCTATTTTCAGTTTTTCTCAACCCATGGTTTGTGCATCAAGCTCTTGAGAATCTAGAAAAACCACTGAAGTGTCCAATTATTAATTTTGAGGGCATTTCCATTTAAGAGCTATAAATATCATGAGATTATCAGAGATCTGTGACCCTAAATAGGCATAGAGCACCCCCTAAAAGATGCAAATCTCATCTAGGAAAAGTTGATTGTGATGAATGTGGATCAGGATTTATTTGATCTGAAGCGTCTTGTATCTGTCAATGTCCTAGATTATCATTGTTTGAAAAGCTAGCTTGAATTAAGACTTAAAGTTGTCTTAGTTCTGAGTACCTGGTGGCTCAGTGGGTTGAGCATCCAGCTCTTGATTTTGGCTCAGGGCATGATCTCAGGGTTGTGGGATTGAGCCCCATATTGTGTTCTGTGCTCAGCACAGTCGGCTTTTCCCTTTTCCTCTGCTCCTCCTCTAGTTCTCTCTGTATCTCTCTAAAATAAATAAATAAATAAATAAAACCTTTAAAAAAATTCTGTTAGTTCTCTGCTATTCATTCCAACTATAGACAGAAAGAAATGTGTTATTATTGGGTATAAAGTTCCCAAGAGGTTTACCTTGGGAAAAAGTAGTAAGAAGTACAAACCTTCAAATTGATTATGAAACTCAATGTCCATCAGCTTGTGATTGATCTGATATGCTGCTTTTAATCATTTAACTGATCAAAACCTCCTCACTATTGGTTCTTATTTATTGTTAAACTGTGTTTAATAGAATGATTTGAAAGACATTTTCTTGAAGCACTTAAAAAAAATCTCTAAATGAGGGGTGCCTGAGTGGCTCAGTGGATTAAAGCCTCTGCCTTCGGCTCAGGTCATGATCTCAGGGTGCAGGTATCGAGCCCTACATCAGGCTCCCTGCTCCCCAGGGAGCCTGCTTCTCCCTCTCTCTCTGCCTGCTTCTGTGACTACTTGTGATCTTTCTCTGTGAAATAAAATCTTGAAAAAAAATCTCTAAATGAATCACTGGCAAAAATATTTTGATAATATATAGTATTTATTTTCTCATCTCAAATACTATAATAATTTTATTCATTATATTTTAGATATAATTTCTATTGCAATCCTAGAAATACTGTAAGATATTATCCAAAAACTTTACCAGGTGCTTAGGAAGATTGATTTACTAATATGAGGCCAGTTTTTATATATTTTTTTTCTTTGACTTCGTTTTAGAATCTAAGCTTTACTCCATCTCTAAAGGTCTCTTGTACTTTTTGTTTTATATCAAAAGAGCTAAAGACATTAGAAGGTTATGCTATGTTCTTAATCTGATTGTTAATCCAAAGAATAGAGAATAGAGTATAAAACAGAGTTTAAAAATAGACTAATTAAGGAAAAATTTATCCTGAAGAGAAAATTGATGACAAGTCAGAAAACAGGACCTAGTAAACTATTTTGTATCTCAAGTTCTTCTAAGTAGTAACATTAAAAAGTAGCAACTGCCATTGAAGTGTCTTCTGATCAGAAACTAAGTTTCCCATTTAAACAACAACAGCCAGAGACAGTGGTAACAACTGTGAGGTCACTGCCTACTTGGGGTCTTAGGCAATTTTTAAAATGTTTTCTGCTCTTACTAATTATTATTTTATTTACTATTGGTCTATGACAGTGATTCTCCTTTGAAGAAATGAAAACAGATATCAGTGTTCATAATGTGCAAATAGATTAGTAATAACTGACCTCATTTTAACCTTCGATTCTTGTCTTTAATGTGTAAATAAAACTAGGGAGAAACAGGATCTTTAGTATTTTGGTAACAGAGGATTCCTTTTTCAAACTGTGTTGCATGATTTTTCACTAATGGGTGGGTGAAATGCCTTTAAATGAAAGAGGAAAATAATACAAACTTACTAGCTTTTATAAGCCTACAGTAGATGTCTATAGGTTAATTAACATAATGGAAGAAAACCTACTTTGGGAAAGTGTAAACACAATATAAATATAAGGTATACTCAAGGTTTAAATTATGAATGGTAATTATAGAGATAACCTGAAGTAATAAAATCTATTCTTCCAAAGCAAATACTGTAGTCTCTTCGTGGCCTATTTTGTCACATCCAGAAGAAGACAATGTTAATCTGGATGCAAAAATAAGAAAAATAAGGCTCCCACAAAAAAATTAATAGAGTGGAAACTTAAATGTTACTAGAGAGGTTCAGGGTTGTCTTTCTTTATTGCTTAACTTGCAGTTATAAAAGACATTCAATTCTATGAACTTTTATCAACTCACGCTTTGGGTCCATACAATATCCATTTCTACCAACTGCTTTTGTTGTCTTTTTCTGCCAAATAATAAACACTACAGCATTTACTGACATGTGAGAGAATTTATGTTCTGACGACCACTGTAGAAGGTTTTGTTAGTGTCAGAGGTCAAATACTTATGTCAGAAGGACTTTATTCAGTAGCAATAAAAAAAATGTCTAGGCATCAGTAAAGCCCGATGGAGCCATATTAAGAACTGTGGGTTTTGAGTTGATGTATATATACAGTAAGCGTTTATTTTTCATATTAGGCATTGAGATAGTACAATCAGCAGTTTTCTTTCCCAGTATCTTTCTCAAGCTATCTTCTCTAAGAAAAAAAAAATATTGGCCTCTGTTTAATTATTTACATACAATTCAGAAATATCAAAATCATAGAGAGTTGTTTTTTTCTTAAAAAGAAAATAAATTCTGAGCAAATAGGAATGTATTTATTTTATTTTTATTTATTTTTATTTTTTATTTTTTTTTGCACATATGAGAAGTAAACCTTTATTCATAATGAGGGTCTGTGTATTTTTTTTTATAAACATATATTTTTATCCCCAGGGGTACAGGTCTGTGAATCACCAGGTTTACACACTTCACAGCACTCACCAAAGCACATACCCTCCCCAATGTCCATAATCCCACCCGCTTCTCCCAAACCCCCTCCCCCCAGCAACCCTCAGTTTGTTTTGTGAGATTAAGAGTCACTTATGGTTTGTCTCCCTCCCAATCCCATCTTGTTTCATTGATTCTTCTCCTACCCACTTAAGCCTTCATATTGCATCACCACTTCCTCATATCAGGGAGATCATATGTATTTATAACATCAAGTTACATTGGGCTGGGGAATAGCATTATGTAGCTAGCTAGGGACACTCTTATTAAAAGACTGTAGTAATTCAGCTAGAGTGGTGTGTAAGTTATGTAAAGTTTTTAGAATTTTAGGTGAGGTATTTTTACTTAATTAAAATCAATAAACATTAATCAACACCTACCATATTGGCGATCAAAGTCTGAAAAATCTGAAGTTAATCATGATTATCCAAGGTAGAATCCGGAGACCAACATCATCAGCATCATCTGGGAGCTTGTTAGAAATGCAAAAAAGGAAGAAAGGAAAGAAGGAAGGAAGAAAGAAAGAAAGAATGGAAGAAAAGAAGAAAGATACTATCTCAGATCTATTAAATCCAAATTTGCATTTTAGCAAGATCCTTAGGTCATTTTTATAAACTAAAATTTGAGAAACAAGGTTTTCAACTTTATTTGTATTGGAGGAGATATTCAAACTTTCAATTCAACTTTCAAACCTTCTTTATCAACTGAGTTTGTGGCAAAATTTAGAGTTTGTACAATTTATTTACTTCTTTTTCTTTTAGCTTGCCCTATTTCAAAAGGGAAATGAGACATTAGGGAGTAATGAGTTTTTATTTTGTAGAAAAGCAAGGGTTCATCATCAGAGCAGAAGAAGTAGGGAGCCCAAAGTCAGAAGAATTTGTGCTCACTTTCCAGCCCAATTCTCAGCCATGTGATTCATCATTTGGATCAAGAGCATATTTCTGCCCACTCGGGTAATGCAGGCAATCCCCAGTTCAAGAACTGATTGTGGTCCAAATGATCATTTGTCAACTGATGATTTGTGACTTTAAATGTATTTTCCTATAGAAACAGTATTATAATCAGTGAGTAGATTTCTAGGCATCCTGCAAAAACCTACTTAACTTACAATGTACTGAGAAGTAAAATGTTGGGAGGCACTAGGGAAAGGCAAGCATATTAGAATAACACATAGCCAGGTTCTTCGGCTCTACCACTCTCCAACTTTTTACCTTCAGGAGGTTATTTAACCTATTCATCATTTGTAAAATATACATAGTAATCATTCCTCCACAACATCTCTGGAAAAGCTGGAATATGTGTTGACTCACTTGTTGCTGAACTGATAACTTACATGATTGGCCGCATAGTAAGAGACCAAAAGACATTTTTCCATACAATACTGGTGGTATGGATTAGGACACCTGATCCATGAAGAAAGAAGATGAAGATCTCAGGGAAGACTTGGTTACAAAAAATTACACCTTGAAAAGTAAGGGAGTCTATGGTGGGGTTGGGTAGAAATTAAGGAGAATATGCTAGGCATCCTGCAAAAGATAAAATGGCTTTATAAGATGTTTCTATAAGAGATGTAGTAGGGGTGCAGAATAAGAAGAATGTGTTCAATGGATTTGAAATAGAGACTATGAAAAGAACTATCTGCTGTATGCCTTTCTTTTTCTTTCTCCCTTGCCTCTACCTATATTGATGATGCTAATCTACACCAAGCACATTGTAAAATCAATAAGAAGCAAAGGCCAAAGTTGTCTGGGAAACATCAAAGTCTTCTTCATGGTGCCCAGCAACAAGGAGGAAAGTGGGGAGAGGAAAAATAACTGTCAAGGGTAGAACAGGTTGGGGAGACCAATGTTTGTGGTCTCTCTATTATAATGGACATCTTTGTGTTTAATATAGTACCTTAAAGGATAAACCCTTAAGATTGACAGCAGTAATGTATGTGCTACCTTACTGGAAAGCAGCTGTGCTCACCACTATACCACCAGCACTGGGCTACCATCATATCAGATACCATTTTATACTGAATATTTAATTTAACATTCCACTTTCATTTGAATCATAGGCAACTGTGGGTCAGGGGTTTTTGGTTTTATGTTGATTTTTGATAGTCAAATTTAATTTTCTTTTGGCATCTTTGCAGCTGTTTGTGTTGATGATGCCATTTTAGCAAACCCAAATTGTACCTTCGCTAACAAAACAAAGTGGAGGTTTGAGGCAATTATCTTAATATTGATACTGTTGCAGTCAGGACTTTTGCCAAAACAGAGTGTTTTACTCTGATTTTAGCTGGATATTTTCCTTTGTTTTTTTTCTCAGATGTTGTCAACTCATAGTTTTGTTTGTTTGTTTGTTTGTTTTTAACCTGAAGTTATTTGTCAAGAAATGTCTTCTCATAAAAAACCTGGAAGGAAGTATGTTACATTATTTTGTGACATCAAAATGTATTGATGATAATAATTAGAGTTTATATTCAGGTAGCACATTGATAATGATGAAACTCTTTAACATACATTTTATTACATTATATGCTATAACCCTGTGATCTAAGCTGGACAGGTAGTATTGTCCTCTTTTTATCTACAAGGAGAATCAGAAAGGTTTACTGATTCGCCTGAGGTCACACACCTGCCCAGAGGTGGGTTGACAACCCAGATTTCCTGTTTCCCAATATAGTACTCTTCTATACTTCTTTCAGTGTTCCTGTCTTGTTTTCTGTGGACCCCCATGATGTGATTCACTGATACCTTGCTACCTGTAGTCTCAGCCTTACCCCAATTTCCTGACCTATTTGATCAAGACCGAACATTGATATATTGCCTCAGTTCCACCTGCTAAGGAACTTAGTTATGACTGGTAGACATGCTTATGGCTCCCATAATCTCTTTGCTGCCCCTCCTGTGTCCTTAGTATTCTACTTGAGTACTTTTATTTCTCTATTCCTGCAGGATGGCTCAGTCTTTGGGAATAGGATGCCATCTTGATGTCTATTTCTGGGTTTTGACTAGGTATCTGTATTTCTTGCCTGGACAAAAGCATTTTGGGGGTTCAAAAACTATTGCTTTTAACCATTCCTTTTTCCTGGAGAAACTGGAGTACAAATAACAAAGGTGAATTCTAGAAAAACAAACATAAGCTTTTGGGAAATGTGAATGAATTTACTTTTTAAAAAAATATTTTATTTATTTATTTGACAGAGAGAGAAAGAAAACAAGTAGGGGGAGCAGCAGCAAAGGTTGAGAGAGAAGCAGGCTCCTGAAGAACAGGAAGCATGATGTGGGGCTCCATCCCAGGACCCTGGGGTCATGACCTGAGTTGAAGGCCTGGGATCATGACCTGAGCTAAAGGCAGATGCTTAACCAACTGAGCCATCCATGTGCCCCTCAATGAAATCACTTTTTAATGAAGTCAAGTGTATGAAAGAAATTGGGTATATCTAAAGCCCACCTTCTCTGGCATATGTTTATAAAAAATTAAAGATTAAAAATTAAAAAAAATAGCACTGTATAAGGAAGATAAAAAAAAAGAAATCTAATTTGATGTTTAGTGGAGTATTAAAAATGCTAATTATATGGTTTTCTTGACTTATAGTGAAATCAGAACTCTGAAAAGAAGATTAAAATGTAGATAAAACTTTAAAATGAAAAATAAATCTGTAATTATGGAGCTAATAAATATATATTACTTTTGAAAAAAAAAGATTCTATCTTGAATTAATTATTATGTTTTGGAGTATATTGCTTTGTAGTTTTCCTAGCAGTGGCTGTAGAAATTACCATATATATTTCTATACCTACAAAAAAAAAAAAAAAAGAAATAACAGAAAGTCATACTTGAGTGGTTAGACCATATTTCAGCTCCTAATCCTAACAATTGACAACTTCTTATTTCCATTTTGTTTTATCCTGCCCAAACTAATCCCATTTTCAATATTTGTAGTCTCCTGCCTCCTTTCAGAAATATTCAGCATCTTTTAATTACTACCAACTGACTTTGTAAGACTTAACAGGGTTAAACTAAAGATCTATGTGACGTACTGCATGGTATATTCTTTCTAATTTCTAAAATAATTAAGGGGAGAATCTTAATTCTATTTTCAAAAACTTGTTTAAAATAAATTTTTTTAGTGATGTAATAGTCATTACTTTTAACTGCAAAATTGTGGGTCCACTGAATTAATCACATTTAGTGACTAAGTATTCTTCCATATCCTGCATGTAGGACTTGAGGGTAGGGAGCTGTCAGATCCAAAGTCAACTGAAACAGCTCTTAATTGGTCATTACTCTTAATAAAAATGATTAAGAAAGAATTTAAGCCCAAAGATCTGTGAGTTTAAGGAAAGAGACCATTAAGTCATTATATTATTACACATTTACCCTTGTTTTTTGCTAGGCAATGGACTAATGTGTTTTAGAAATAAAAAGGTTAAT
Source organism: Mustela putorius furo (assembly GCF_011764305.1). Lineage (NCBI taxonomy): Eukaryota > Metazoa > Chordata > Mammalia > Carnivora > Mustelidae > Mustela > Mustela putorius. Next base: position 26,804,025 of record NW_025422015.1, on the reverse strand, counting down.
TGGAGGGGGAAAATAACTTCCTTCAAGGACATTAAGATATAAAAAGAGTAATTAAACAATGCACTTAAATGATTATAATTATAAATACAAGGCTAACAAAAGAATATAATATAAAGTAAAATGCTAAATTAGCTAAAGATGTGCTCTAACCTCATTTTTGGCCACAACTTATTACTTGATATTTGCTAAACAGCTTTAACATCATATTTGCCATCACTGTTGTATATTATTAATATAGTGGTTTGCCATGATATCTAATTAGCATAGCAATGGAGTAATATTGCAGTAATATGAATAAATATTATCATTCAAACCGATTTTTTATTATTGAATAATGATTTTTACATATAAGTAGAGATTCTACACCTGACTTGGAATGTACATTTTTTGTGTGTGTGGTAAGAATATTTAACATGAAATTAACCCTCTCAAGATTTCTAAATATAGTATTGTTAATTATAGTCACAATGTCTTATAGCAAATCTCTAGAATTTATTCATCTTGCATAACTAAAACTTCATATTCATTTAATGGCAAGTCTCCATATCCCTCTCCCCATAGGCTCTACCATTTCTTCTAGTTTATACATTTTGTTTGTGTTCTATTGTTTTTAGTAGTTTCTTATGATTTTTAAAAAATTTTTAAATTTATTAACATATAATGTATTTTTAGCCCCAGGGGTCCAGGTTCGTGATTCGCCAGGTTTACACACATCACAGCACTCACCGTAGCACATACCCTCCCCAGTGTCCATAACCCCACTACCCTCCCCCTGGCAACCCTCAGTTTGTTCTTATGATTTTTTTAATTTCTTTGGCATCAGTTGGAATGTATTTTCTCTAATTTCTGATTTTATTTGAGTCTTTCTTTTTTCTTCGTCTAGTTAAGGTTTGTCAATTTGTTGACTTTTTCAAAAGACTGTTTTATTGATGATTTTTGTTTTTCTTCTATTTTGTTTATTTCTGCTCTAATCTTTATTATATCCTTCCCCCATGAATTTAGTCTTATTTTTTCTTCTTTTTCTAGTTGAATGAGTTGTAAATTTAGACTACTTATTTGAGAAGCTTTTCTTAAATTAAGTATTTTATTACTATGAATGTCTTTCTTATATTACTTTTGCTGTAGCTCATAAGTTTTGATATGTGGTGTTTTCATTTTCATCTGTCTCAAGATATTTTTTTGTTTTTTTTTTAAGATTATTTATTTATTTATTTTTATTATATATATATATATATATTTTTGAATATTATAAACATATATTTTTATCTCCAGGGGTACAGGTCTGTGAATCACCAGGTTTACACACTTCACAGCACTCACCAAAACACATACCCTCCCCAATGTCCATAATACCACCCCCTTCTCCCAACCCCCCTCCCCCCAGCAACCCTCAGTTTGTTTTGTGAGATTAAGAGTCACTTATGGTTTGTCTCCCTCCCAATCCCATCTTCTTTCATTGATTCTTCTCGTACCCACTTAAGCCCCCATGTTGCATCACCACTTCCTCATATCAGGGAGATCATATGATAGTTGTCTTTCTCCGCTTGACTTATTTCGCTAAGCATGATACGCTCTAGTTCCATCCATGTTGTCGCAAATGGCAAGATTTCATTTCTTTTGATGGCTGCATAGTATTCCATTGTGTATATATACCACATCTTCTTGATCCATTCATCTGTTGATGGACATCTAGGTTCTTTCCATAGTTTGGCTATTGTAGACATTGCTGCTATAAACATTCGAGTACACGTGCCCCTTTGGATCACTACGTTTGTATCTTTAGGGTAAACACCCAATAGTGCAATTGCTGGGTCATAGGGCAGTTCTATTTTCAACATTTTGAGGAACCTCCATGCTGTTTTCCAGAGAGGTTGCACCAGCTTGCATTCCCATCAACAGTGTAGGAGGGTTCCCCTTTCTCCGCATCCTCGCCAGCATCTGTCATTGCCTGACTTGTTGATTTTAGCCATTCTGACTGGTGTGAGGTGATATCGCATTGTGGTTTTGATTTGTATTTCCCTGATGCCGAGTGATATGGAGCACTTTTTCATGTGTCTGTTGGCCATCTGGATGTCTTCTTTGCAGAAATGTCTGTTCATGTCCTCTGCCCATTTCTTGATTGGATTATTTGTTCTTTGGGTGTTGAGTTTGCTAAGTTCTTTATAGATTCTGGACACTAGTCCTTTATCTGATATGTCGTTTGCAAATATCTTCTCCCATTCTGTCAGTTGTCTTTTGGTTTTGTTAACTGTTTCCTTTGCTGTGCAAAAGCTTTTGATCTTGATGAAATCCCAATAGTTCATTTTTGCCCTTGCTTCCCTTGCCTTTTGCGTTGTTCCTAGGAAGATGTTGCTGCGACTGAGGTCGAAGAGGTTGCTGCCTGTGTTCTCCTCAAGGATTTTGATGGATTCCTTTCGCACATTGAGGTCCTTCATCCATTTTGAGTCTATTTTTGTGTGTGGTGTAAGGAAATGGTCCAATTTCATTTTTCTGCATGTGGCTGTCCAATTTTCCCAACACCATTTATTGAAGAGGCTGTCTTTTTTCCATTGGACATTCTTTCCTGCTTTGTCGAAGATTAGTTGACCATAGAGTTGAGAGTCTATTTCTGGGCTCTCTATTCTGTCCCATTGATCTATGGGTCTGTTTTTGTGCCAGTACCAGGCTGTCTTGATGATGACAGCTTTGTAATAGAGCTTGAAGTCCGGAATTGTGATGCCATCAACGTTGGCTTTCTTTTTCAATATCCCTTTGGCTATTCGAGGTCTTTTCTTGTTCCATATAAATTTTAGAATTATTTGTTCCATTTCTTTGAAAAAGATGGATGGTACTTTGATAGGAATTGCATTAAATGTGTAGATTGCTTTAGGTAGCATAGACATTTTCACAATATTTATTCTTCCAATCCAGGAGCATGGAACATTTTTCCATTTCTTTGTGTCTTCCTCAATTTCTTTCATGAGTACTTTATAGTTTTCTGAGTATAGATTCTGTGTCTCTTTGGTTAGGTTTATTCCTAGGTATCTTATGGTTTTGGGTGCAATTGTAAATGGGATTGACTCCTTAATTTCCCTTTCTTCTGTCTTGCTGTTGGTGTAGAGAAATGCAACTGATTTCTGTGCATTGATTTTATATCCTGACACTTTACTGAATTCCTCAAGATATTTTTTGAAATTTCTTTTGATTTCTTAATTGGCTCATCTGTAGCTTGGGAGTTAGCTATTTAATCTACACACATTTGTGAATATTCCAGTTTTCCTTCTGCTATGAATTTCAGTTTTGTTCCATTATGGTTGGAAAAGATATGATTTCAGTCTTCCTAAAAGGTTAGTTTATTTGTGACCTAACATGTGATGTATCCTGGAGAATGTCTTGTGTGAGCTTGAGAAGAACGGTTGTTCTCTTGTTGTTCAGTGAAATGTTCTGTATGTGTCTCTTATGTCCATTGTGTCCATAATGTTGTTCAGTTCCACTGTTTCCTTACCAGTTTTCTATCTGGATGTTCTATCCATTATTTAAAATGAGACATTGAAGTCTCTTACTGTTCTTTTGTATTCTATTATTTCTCCTTTCAGTTCCATTTAACCAACTGAACTACCTAGGCGCTCACTCAAGGTGTTCTTGAACAAAAGTTGGGCTCATTTGTATCTCAATTATCACGTTCAACATTTCACATTAACATCTACATACATAATATAATTTAAAGATTGAGGGCTGCTGCTTTCTCCTAACTCCCTAGCTGTGCCTGGGATAATGATGTCATCCTTGCTGCTGACAAGTACGTAGTGGGTAGCCTCAGGACCAACTGCATTTTTGTCATAGTACTTGATGATCTCAAATTGTTCTGAATTTCCTTCATTAGCATGTTTATTTTTTCTTATTTTAAGCTTATGCTTCAGGCTTTTTGTTTTAACCACAAACTCATGTTATGTAAATGTTATATAAATATAAATATATATTTAATTGTTATATAAATATATATTTAATCTTTGTATATACACACATATATAAATACATATAAATATGTATACACACACACATATATATGTAAAATCTTTAGACAACTGGAAAGTGAAAGATCATGAAAAAACCTGAATTTATATTTGGGGTTATTCTGAAGCTTACTATGGTGGGAAATAGAATAGAGCACATTATCATAGCTGTAAATAAAACATCTTATGGAGAGCAGGAAATTGTAGTAATTTGTGGGAGCCATTTTTCCCCTAACAACATATTAAACAAAAGTAATAAATATCATCCTTAAAGTAGCTTTCTCTATTCTCTCTTTTACTTTTATTTCTTTTTTCATTGTTCCTCCCTTCCTTTCTTCCCTCTTCTTTCCCCCCTCCTCCTTCTGAGAGAAACTATAATGTATATTATAATTGAGGGAGATTGCTAGTAATCCTGCAGCATAGGGAGGTGTTAGTCTAATTTGATCTTGCTTAAGGAGCAAATGGTATTCCTATTCATGGGGTTGTAAATTTAAGAACACTAGGTTAAATTATAACTCAGTGTATCAAGTACATGAATTATACTATGCACAGGAAGTTTGTTCTTCCGTCTTCCATATGGAAATACAGAATTGAACATCATAGAATATAAAAAACTATTATCTTTGCCTTGACATTTCTGTGGCCAAAAGCATAGAGCTTAAAAATTGAATTCTTTCAATTTTTTATTAAAATTGAAAGTCTATGAAGATATAGAATATTTATAGCTGATTTTGATTTATATGCAGTTCCTGACACATTTCTGTAGTTCTCTACAGTTAAGCACATACACACTAAGGAAGCAGGACTCTCTTAATTAATAATATTGGCTTTCAAAAAGTATTTTAAAGATATTTATTTCAAGCTAAACTGACACAGAGTGGCAAAAAAATTAAAAACATGTACCTCAGGGGCGCCTGGGTGGCTCAGTGGATTAAGCCGCTGCCTTCGGCTCAGGTCATGATCTCAGGGTCCTGGGATCGAGTCCCGCATCGGGCTCTCTGCTCAGCAGGGAGCCTGCTTCCCTCTCTCTCTCTCTCTGGCTGCCTCTCTGTCTACTTGTGATTTCTCTCTGTCAAATAAATAAATAAATAAATCTTAAAAAAAAAAAAACAAAAAAAACATGGACCTCAGAATCAGAAGCTTTAGGTACTTTGAGTTTAAATCCTGAATGTGCTTTTTCACCATAGATACTTCTAAGTTACTAATTCTGTCTTTTTAAAATTTATTTGTAAAATAAGAAGTATATGACAAATTTCATAAAGTTATGGTGTTGATTAACTAAAATTTTATTGCCTACTTCAGTGTTTACCAGGTATTGCAGATGCTTAATAAATAATATTTTAGATTTGTTCAGACTGTCATGTTGACTTGAATTCCTTTCTTTTTTTTATACATTAGCTTTTCAATCGATCTACAGTTCTATTATTTTATTCCCTTGTGATTTGTAGTCACAAATGCTTGAAAAACTTATTTTTTTCTTCCTTGAAAGCATGTTTTGTATTTCCCCCCCTTAGCTTTGTAATGAAGCCTAAACATCTTAACTCTTTGGAAATTGCCCCAATTACTCAAGCTACTGATAACACCAATAGATAAAATCATATAAAGCATGTACATGCTGGAGAAAGGAATGAACATGCTATTTCTGTGCTTAACTGGGAAAAAAAGTTAACTGTTAAATTGCTTTTTATTTACCTTAGAATAATATCTAGAAGAGGAAAACTATAGTTTTCACTCATAAGTTTTCTATTTTAAACTCATTACTTTTAAATATAGTGTTTTACAATTTCAATCAATTCATTTTTTGGTGAATTTTAATGATTTCCCAAGTGTGTGGTTAAGGACACTTACTGGCTCTCAGTGCTTTTTGCTGATTCCTCTTCTCTCTGACCTTTCCTTTTGCATTGTCCTAGTCTCAGTCTTTTTCCTCCTCTTTCTTCTGTCTTCATTATTATCTTTGTAAACTTGTCTAGTCCCTTGGTTTTTGTTTTTTGTTGTTGTTGTTTTAAGATTTTATTTATTTATTTAACAGACAGAGATCACAAGCAGGCAGAGAGGCAGGCAGAGAGAGAGAGAGAGGAGGAAGCAGGATCCCTGCTGAGCAGAGAGCCTGATGCGGGGCTGGATCCCAGGACCCCTGGATCATAACCTGAGCAGAAGGCAGAGGCTTTAACCCACTGAGCCACCCAGGTGCCCCCAGTCCCTTGGTTTTAAACACCATTTACATTCTGACAAATCCTGATATTTATCTCCTTCATAGTCTCTGTCCCAAACCTCGGATTTCAGATTCAACTGCCCATTTACTGGATTTTAATACACATTTCAGACCTAATACTGAGTTTTGAACTTCCTCAAAAATCTGCTCCACTCGGTGGTCTTTCCTTTCTTAGTAAGTGGTACTCAGTCCCTCTGTTATGGGCTCAGTTCCTTAGGATTTATTCTTGATTCCTCTCTCTCGGACTTCAAGTACTATCCACCAACAAATATCCTTAGATCTACATTCTAAATATAACCCAGTGACTTCTTACCACTTTCACTATTTCCATCCTGGTCCAGGTCATTTTTTTACCTGGAATATTGTCATAACCTCTAAGTAGGTTTTCCTGCTTACACGCTTGCCCTTCAACTATATATGATCAACACAGGAATTTAAAAAGAGTGAGACTTTTTTCTTTTCTTTTTTTTTTTTAAAGATTTTCTTTATTTATTTGAAAGAGAGAGTGAGTGAGAGAGATCACAAGCAGGGGGAGCAGCAGAGGGAGAGGGAGAAGTAAGCTTCCTGCTGAGCAGGGAGCCCGATGTGGGGCTCAATCCCAGGACCCTGGGATCACGACCTAAGCCAAAGGCAGATGCTGAAGTGACTGGGCCACCCAGGTGCCCCCAAAGAGTGAGTCTTAAAACTAAAATCATATAATATGGTTCCTCATCACAAAATTGTCAAATGTCTCCTCCTCATCATCAAGTTCTTAAAATAGCCTACTAAAACCTTGGCCATATCAATGCGTCTCTTAACCTTCCTGCTCCCTCTGCTTCATCTCCACTAACCTTCTTCCTTTAATGTGTTAGTCCTTCTCCTGCACCAGGACCATTGCTCTGGCTGTTTCTTCAGCCCAGAATTCTCTTTCCTCCAGACACCTTTTCACTTACTCTATTACCTCTTTCAGATCATACCTGCATAGCAAGGCTGACCTTCCCCACACTTCTGCATGGTGTTACCTGCCTCCTCCCACTTGCCACATTCCTGCTCATGCCTGGCTTTAGCACCTTCCAACCTACTATATAATTTACTTGGTTTTTTAGTTATATTATTTATTGTCAGACTCCTTCTACTAGAATATTAAGTTCTATGAGGGCAGGGGACTTTGTATACAAGGTCTCTCTCCTTGTATATCAAGATCCTCAAATATTGACTGACATCTAATAGTAGGCAATCAATGAACACTTGGTGGCTGAATGAATGACTGCAAATTGTTCTTACTTTTTTTTTTTAATTTTTTATTTTTGATAAACATATATTTTTATCCCCAGGGGTACAGGTCTGTGAATCACCAGGTTTACACACTTCACAGCACTCACCAAATCACATACCCTCCCCAATGTCCATAATCCCACCCCCTTCTCCCAAACCCCCTGCCCCCAGCAACCCTCAGTTTGTTTTGTGAGATTAAGAGTCACTTATGGTTTGTCTCCCTCCCAATCCCATCTTGTTTCATTTATTCTTCTTCTACCCACTTAAGCCTCCATGTTGTATCACCACTTCCTCATATCAGGGAGATCATATGATAGTTGTCTTTCTCTGCTTGACTTATTTCGCTAAGCATGATACGCTCTAGTTCCATCCACGTTGTTGCAAATGGCAGGATTTCATTTCTTTTGATGGCTGCATAGTATTCCATTGTGTATATATACCACTTCTTCTTGATCCATTCATCTGTTGATGGACATCTAGGTTCTTTCCAAGTTTGGCTATTGTGGACATTGCTGCTATAAACATTCGGGTGCATGTGCCCCTTTGGATCACTACATTTGTATCTTTAGGGTAAATACCCAATAGTGCAATTGCTGGGTCATAGGGCAGTTCTATTTTCAACATTTTGAGGAACCTCCATGCTGTTTTCCAGAGTGGCTGCACCAGCTTGCATTCCCACCAACAGTGGAGGAGGGTTCCCCTTTCTCCGCATCCTCGCCAGCATCTGTCATTGCCTGACTTGTTGATTTTAGCCATTCTGACTGGTGTGAGGTGATATCGCATTGTGGTTTTGATTTGTATTTCCCTGATGCCGAGTGATATGGAGCACTTTTTCATGTGTCTGTTGGCCATCTGGATGTCTTCTTTGCAGAAATGTCTGTTCATGTCCTCTGCCCATTTCTTGATTGGATTATTTGTTCTTTGGGTGTTGAGTTTGCTAAGTTCTTTATAGATTCTGGACACTAGTCCTTTATCTGATATGTCGTTTGCAAATATCTTCTCCCATTCTGTCAGTTGTCTTTTGATTTTGTTAACTGTTTCCTTTGCTTTGCAAAAGCTTTTGATCTTGATGAAATCCCAATAGTTCATTTTTTCCCTTGCTTCCCTTGCCTTTGGCGTTGTTCCTAGGAAGATGTTGCTGCGGCTGAGGTCGAAGAGGTTGCTGCCTGTGTTCTCCTCAAGGATTTTGATGGACTCCTTTCTCACATTGAGGTCCTCCATCCATTTTGAGTCTATTTGTGGTGTAAGGAAATGGTCCAATTTCATTTTTCTGCATGTGGCTGTCCAATTTTCCCAGCACCATTTATTGAAAAGGCTGTCTTTTTTCCATTGGACATTCTTTCCTGCTTTGTTGAAGATTAGTTGACCATAGATTTGAGGGTCTATTTCTGGGCTCTCTATTCTGTTCCATTGATCTATGTGTCTGTTTTTGGGCCAGTACCAGGCTGTCTTGATGATGACAGCTTTGTAATAGAGCCTGAAGTCCGGAATTGTGATGCCACCAACGTTGGCTTTCTTTCAATATCCCTTTGGCTATTCGAGGTCTTTTCTGGTTCCATATAAATTTTAGCATTATTTGTTCCATTTCTTTGAAAAAGATGGATGGTACTTTGATAGGAATTGCATTAAATGTGTAGATTGCTTTAGGTAGCATAGACATTTTCACAATATTTATTCTTCCAATCCAGGAGCATGGAACATTTTTCCATTTCTTTGTGTCTTCCTCAATTTCTTTCATGAGTACTTTATAGTTTTCTGAGTATAGATTCTGTGTCTCTTTGGTTAGGTTTATTCCTAGGTATCTTATGGTTTTGGATGCAATTGTAAATGGGATTGACTCCTTAATATCTCTTTCTTCTGTCTTGCTGTTGGTGTAGAGAAATGCAACTGATTTCTGTGCATTGATTTTATATCCTGACACTTTACTGAATTCCTGTATAAGTTCTAGCAGTTTTGGAGTGGAGTCTTTTGGGTTTTTCACATATAGTATCATATCATCTGCGAAGAGTGATAATTTGACTTCTTCTTTGCCGATTTGGATGCCTTTAATTTCCTTTTGTTGTCTGATTGCTGAGGCTAGGACCTCTAGTACGATGTTGAATAGCAGTGGTGATAATGGACATCCCTGCCGTGTTCCTGACCTTAGTGGAAAAGCTTTCAGTTTTTCTCCATTGAGAATGATATTTGCGGTGGGTTTTTCATAGATGGCTTTGATGATATTGAGGTATGTGCCCTCTATCCCTACACTTTGAAGAGTTTTGATCAGGAAGGGATGCTGTACTTTGTCAAATGCTTTTTCAGCATCTATTGAGAGTATCATATGGTTCTTGTTCTTTCTTTTATTGATGTGTTGTATCACATTGACTGATTTGCGGATGTTGAACCAACCTTGCAACCCTGGAATAAATCCCACTTGGTCGTGGTGAATAATCCTTTTAATGTACTGTTGAATCCTATTGGCTAGTATTTTGTTGAGTATTTTCGCATCTGTGTTCATCAAGGATATCGGTCTATAGCTCTCTTTTTTGGTGGGATCCTTGTCTGGTTTTGGGATCAAGGTGATGCTGGCCTCATAAAATGAGTTTGGAAGTTTTCCTTCCATTTCTATTTTTTGGAACAGTTTCAGGAGAATAGGAATTAGTTCTTTAAATGTTTGGTAGAATTCCCCCGGGAAGCCGTCTGGCCCTGGGCTTTTGTTTGTTTGGAGATTTTTAATGACTGTTTCAATCTCCTTACTGGTTATGGGTCTGTTCAGGCTTTCTATTTCTTCCTGGCTCAGTTGTGGTAGTTTATATGTTTCTAGGAATGCATCCATTTCTTCCAGATTGTCAAATTTATTGCCGTAGAGTTGCTCATAGTATGTTCTTATAATAGTTTGTATTTCTTTGGTGTTAGTTGTGATCTCTCCTCTTTCATTCATGATTTTATTTATTTGGGTCCTTTCTCTTTTCTTTTTGATAAGTCGGGCCAGGGGTTTATCAATTTTATTAATTCTTTCAAAGAACCAGCTCCTAGTTTCGTTGATTTGTTCTATTGTTTTTTTGGTTTCTATTTCATTGATTTCTGCTCTGATCTTTATGATTTCTCTTCTCCTGCTGGGCTTAGGGTTTCTTTCTTGTTCTTTCTCCAGCTCCTTTAGGTGTAGGGTTAGGTTGTGTACCTGAGACCTTTCTTGTTTCTTGAGAAAGGCTTGTAGCGCTATATATTTTCCTCTCAGGACTGCCTTTGTTGTGTCCCACAGATTTTGAACCGTTGTATTTTCATTATCATTTGTTTCCATGATTTTTTTCAATTCTTCTTTAATTTCCCGGTTGACCCATTCATTCTTTAGAAGGATACTGTTTAGTCTCCATGTATTGGGGTTCTTTCCAAACTTCCTTTTGTGGTTGAGTTCTAGCTTTAGAGCATTGTGGTCTGAAAATATGCAGGGAATGATCCCAATCTTTTGATACCGGTTGAGTCCTGATTTAGGACCGAGGATGTGATCTATTCTGGAGAATGTTCCATGTGCACTAGAGAAGAATGTGTATTCTGTTGCTTTGGGATGAAATATTCTGAATATATCTGTGATGTCCATCTGGTCCAGTGTGTCGTTTAAGGCCTTTATTTCCTTGCTGATCTTTGGCTTGGATGACCTGTCCATTTCAGTGAGGGGAGTGTTAAAGTCCCCTACTACTATTGTATTATTGTTGATGTGTTTCTTTGATTTTGTTATTAATTGGTTTATATAGTTGGCTGCTTCCACATTGGGGGCATAGATATTTAAAATTGTTAAATCTTCTTGTTGGACAGACCCTTTGAGTATGATATAGTGTCCTTCCTCATCTCTTATTATAGTCTTTGGCTTAAAATCTAATTGATCTGATATAAGGATTGCCACTCCTGCTTTCTTCTGATGTCCATTAGCATGGTAAGTTCTTTTCCACCCCCTCACTTTAAATCTGGATGTGTCTTCGGGCTTAAAATGTGTTTCTTGGAGGCAACATATAGATGGGTTTTGTCTTTTTATCCATTCTGATACCCTGTGTCTTTTGACAGGGGCATTTAGCCCATTAACATTCAGGGTAACTATTGAGAGATATGAATTTAGTGCCATTGTATTGCCTGTAAGGTGACTGTTACTGTATATGGTCTCTGTTCCTTTCTGATCTACCACTTGTAGGCTCTCTCTTTGCTTAGAGGACCCCTTTCAATATTTCCTGTAGAGCTGGTTTGGTATTTGCAAATTCTTTCAGTTGTTGTTTGTCCTGGAAGCTTTTAATCTCTCCTTCTATTTTCAATGATAGCCTAGCTGCATATAGTATTCTTGGCTGCATGTTTTTCTCGTTTAGTGCTCTGAAAATATCATGCCAGCTCTTTCTGGCCTGCCAGGTCTCTGTGGATAAGTCAGCTGCCAATCTAATATTTTTACCATTGTATGTTACAGACTTCTTTTCCTGGGCTGCTTTCAGGATTTTCTCTTTGTCATTGAGACTTGTAAATTTTACTATTAGGTGACGGGGTGTGGGCCTATTCTTATTGATTTTGAGGGGCATTCTCTGAACCTCCTGTATTTTGATGCTCGTTCCCTTTGCCATATTGGGGAAATTCTCCCCAATAATTCTCTCCAGTATACCTTCTGCTCCCCTCTCACTTTCTTCTTCTTCTGGAATCCCAATTATTCTAATGTTGTTTCATCTTATGGTGTCACTTATCTCTCGAATTCTCCCCTCGTGGTCCAGTAGCTGTTTGTCCCTCTTTTGCTCAGCTTCTTTATTCTCTGTCATTTGGTCTTCTATATCACTAATTCTTTCTTCTGCCTCATTTATCCTAGCAGTTAGAGCCTCCATTTTTGATTGTACCTCATTAATAGCTTTTTTGATTTCACCTTGGTTAGATTTTAGTTCTTTTATTTCTCCAGAAAGGGCTTTTATATCTCTCGAGAGGGTTTCTCTAATATCTTCCATGCCTTTTTTGAGCCCGGCTAGAACCTTGAGAATTGTCATTCTGAACTCTAGATCTGACATATTACTGATGTCTGTATTGATTAGGTCCCTAGCCTTTGGTACTGCCTCTTGTTCTTTTTTTTGTGTTGAATTTTTACGTCTTGTCATTTTGTCCAGATAAGACTAAATGAAGGGGCAAGTAAAATACTAAAAGGGTGGCAACAACCCCAGGAAAATATGCTTTAACCAAATTAGAAGAGATCCAAAATCGTTGTTCTTACTTTTTTACAGAAAAATTCTGACATTGCATATGTCATTGGTATCAATGAGAAAATGGACCTGTGTTTTAGCAGTACAAATATGAACCAATATTTTTATTTTTGCGATAAAAGTTTTTTACAAAATAGTATTTATGTAATCATTCCTTTTATGTTCTTAGATACCATTTCCCATATATAGGCTCATACTATGGCTTAAGTTAAAATGGCAATGGTGTTTGGGCGCCTGGGTAGCTCAGTGGGTTAAAAGCCTCTGCCTTTGGCTCAGGGTCCTGGGATGGAGCTCTGGGCTCAGCAGGGAGCCTGCTTCCCCACCCCCCACCCCGCCACTCCCCCGCCTGCTTCTCTGCCTCCTTGTGATCTCTTTGTTTCTGCCAAATAAATAAATAAAATCTTTTAAAAAAATGGCAATGGTGTTTTAAAAACACCTGTTATTTACAAATTTGATCAGTTCACCTATCATAAATAACATATTTGGAGGCAAAACTACCTTTAAATGGACATATTCCATTGATCATTGGTGGAAATCACCTATACTTACATCTATTATCTCTATCAATCATCTATATCATCTAATCTATATATTTGTATCCCTGTCTCTATATGTTATGTGTCTGTATATCTATATATTTATCTACCTCTTTATCTGAGAGTAGATCTAGTCTAGTGAATTTAGTAGAAAAGCAAAGAATGATTCTTTTTCTCACTGTTACCTAAAAATTTCAATCAGAATCATGCTGCTCTAAGTAAAACTAGTGTCCAGGGCACCTGGGTGGCTCAATCATTAAGTGTCTGCCTTTGGCTCAGGTCATGATCCCAGGGTCAAGGGGATCAAGCCCCGCATCTGGCTCTCTGCTTGATGGGAAGCCTGCTTCTCCCTCTCCCATTCCCACTGCTTGTGTTCCCTCTCTTACTGTGCCTCTCTCTGTCAAATAAATAAAATCTTTAAAAAACTATACACATTTTAAAAGCAGTGTCCAGAATTGTTTCTGAGGTATTCTTACCTCACCTTTTTTGAGTCTCTGTGTTATATGGCTTTGCTCTGTAACCTTATTTTTAAGATGTTTTCTGTGCTGAATGATCATAATAGCAAATTAGAAGTTTTTGTAACAGTTGACTGTTGTTTAAAATAATAGATTGAATTTTATATAGTTAATAAAAGCTTCTAAATCTGTCAAAATCTAGTTGAAAACCACATGAGATGGAATTTAAGATAACTTAATACAGGATAAACTAAGAGAGAGAAGGTATTGAAATGTGGTGTGTGGCTGAGGACATATGTGTCCAAATATCCTTCAACATTATATATAGGTGGGCAAGAAAAAGAAGTCTAATTTTTTAAACATAAAAACCTGACTGATTAAAATTTTATGTGAATAAGTATATGTTAGTTTTATTACTTAGTTTTTAAATTCTAAATTCTGTGTTATTTTATGGCTGTTTAAAATAAGGAGTGTATTCCCCCCCCACCCCGCCCCAGGCTTTGTCTCTGTTTGTATAATTTAACCTGGATAAGCTATCCCTTGTCCTCCTTTCTTTTCTCTAAATTATTTAGATAATTAGAGAATGACTAATGTATTTCCTTAATTATTCAGATTACGTGAAGATTTTAAATTCACTGAATTCTCAACTTCATTTTTGCTGCCATACCTTCTCTCTTTGTAATATCATTAGATAAGACAATATGGATCATTAAGAGCTTCTTTTTAAAAAAGATTTCATTTATTTATTTATTTATTTATTTTATTTAATTTATTTAGAGTGTGAGATGGGGGACGTTCAGAGGAAGAGGGAGGGAATCTTTTTTTTAAAATTAATTAATTTATTTTCAGAAAACCAGTATTCATTATTTTTTCACCACACCCAGTGCTCCATGCAATCCGTGCCCTCCATAATACCCACCACCTGGTACCCCAACCTCCCACCCCCTGCCACTTCAAACCCCTCAGATTGTTTTTCAGAGTCCATAGTCTCTCATGATTCACCTCCCTTTCCAATTTACCCCAACTCCCTTCTCCTCTCTAACACCGGAATCCTGAGATCCTGACCCTGAGATCACAACCTAACCTGAAACCCAGGTCCAACATTTAACTGACTGAGTCACTTGGGAACCCCAATTAAGAGCCTCTTAAAAGTCTTCTAATAATTCTGTAATGCAAGGATCCTTTTCCTTTTTAATGTTTTCTAAGTAAAAAAGAATTCCCTTAGAAATAGTAGTAACTCCTAATTTTCTCTTATCTTAAATAGTACTTGAAGTCCTTAAAGTAATGTGCTAAAAATTGGTTGATTGTGTTTTCAAACTACCCTAGTTATCCTTAACCTTCAAATCGGGTTTTCTGATGTGGCAAACCATCCTGCTGTCTGTTCCCTGTGCATAAAACAATTCGCCTTGCATTTAAATTTATGTAAATTCAGAGTAAAATCTAAGGACTTTTAGAGTAAATTCTGCATTTAGAGTAAAATCCAAGCCTATGCTTTTCATTGCATGGCTCCACTGAGTCCAGTGCCTGCTTACTGTTGTGCTCAACTTGTACCCACCTCCCTTCTGGCCATTCAGGCCTTTCGGTTCCCCAGATCTGCCAAACTCATGATCTCCTTTGCTCTCTTTGTCTGGAACATCAATCTCTGACAATAATAAGGTCTCATAGCTAACATATATTTAACACTATATAACAGGTAGTCATAAATTTGTATATGTGTCAATTTATCTAAACTTCTAACAGCCTGGATAGCTGGATATTATTCTGACTTTACAAATGAAAAGAAAATAAACTGAACCATACATAGGTAAGTATCTTTCCAGAGATGATACATTTGGTACAGAGTTGAGAATGGAAGTCCAGGATATGTGGCCAGCTTGAAAGTTTAACCAACACACTGTGATATTTACGTATCTAGAAATAATTATTTACATCTCAGCTTAAAAATGATTTATCTCAGGACTTCCATCAGCATCTAGTCATTTTCTATCTTTTCAAATTTTAGTTTCTACCTAACAATTATTATTATTTAGTAATGTTTTTGTTTATTTGTACCAATTTCACTAACATGTCAAAACTACAGGCACCACAAAAACAATGTTCTACCTTATCTCCAGAATCATACCTAGCATATAATTGGAACCCAAAAAACATTTGTTGGATAAATGAATTAATAAGCCTTCTTGGTTCATGTCTTTCTCACCAAATAATGATATACATTAAAGAAATGGGATTGATTTTGTTTTGGGGATTGAGGTGAGATGATAGGGAAATTTTTTCTAAAGCATCATGTGTCTTTATTCATTCTTGATTGTCATAAAATATAACATCTATAGTGGTACATTTCCACTCCACCATTTTGACTCTGAGGATCACAGAGAACTTTTTTCATATTAAGGATTATAAATTTAAATGTCAATTAAAATTGTATTAATAAATTTTGCTGCAAAGTTCTTTCTGGGACTGATTTTATTATGCTTACAAATTTCTTGATTAATTTTCTTCATAAACAGCTTTACTTTTTTATCATTTGTAGTTCACTACTATTTTTAATAGGATCAACAATTTAAAAATATCATTTCTATTTTGTTCTTGTTGATGTCAATTTTTGTAATTATAATTTCTGATGCTGGGAGCATTTTAAAAAGTTGTATCTATGAAATTCATTTTTACTTGAATTGAATTTTACAGATCTAAATTTTACCAAAAGCTTTATTATACTTTATATTTGGTCAATAATAATGCTAATTTTTAAACATTTTAGTTACTGTCAACTTTATTTTTGTATTAAATTTTATTTTGTAGTGAGTTATTCTTCCAGAAATATGTACTTAGGATTTAATATAAATTCTAACGATGAGCAAAGTGTCTTGGTAAAGCATCCCTAGAAAAGCTGAAGGGATGACAAAGTCAGCATCTGGCAAATATGACAAGACTAAAGTTGCACTTTCACCAAATATCAACTAAATTTTTAAAGTAACATGGAAAGTTGTGAAGTTTTTAGTAATTACTCATTAATACAATTTTATATTAAATGATGCCTTGAACTTTAGTTAAGTGTTTTCTTTCTGAACTAGTATTATTTCATTTATGAACCCTCAAAAATATACTTAACAATGTAAAGGTTTTTTCCCCTCAAATTATTTGGATGTATTATATTTGTTCCTATTTTATGTAAGTATCGTTTGATACACTTACATATGTAGTATTTTACATATACTTTATATATATAGAATTTTGATATACTTACATATATAGAAGTGATATAGAATCACTTCTATAAAATCACTTCTATATTATAATAGAAACATTAATAAGAACAATAACAAATTCCATGAGGTTTAGGAAAGCATTAATGGAATATATGTGATCAACTATTGAAAAGACAGTATGAGGAACTCAACGATTAAAGAATCAATTTCATGTGAAATAACATGAAATACAAATAGAATCAGACTTGGGCTTTTGATTTTACTGTTTTTATTAAGCCTTCTTTTATTGAAAGTTTTAAGGAAAGTGAACAACCTTAGTCAAAAATCCATGATATAAACTTGAATTTCGAAGATCAAAGTTTTGGGGCACCTGAGTGGCATAGCTGGTTGGCATTGGACTTTTGGTTTCAGCTCGGGTCATGATTTCAGGGTTGGGGATCAGTCCCAGTTAGGCTGAGATTGTTTCTCCCTCCCATTTCCTCCCCTCCCCACTCATTTTCTCTCTCTCTCTCTCTCAAATAAATGAATAAATATTAAAAAAAAAAAGAAGAACAAATTTTTCTGGAATGTAATTAAATTTGACTACTCGAGTAAAGTAACCATTTTATTGAACAGCCTAAACTTAAGGGTGCAAACATGAAGCAGTGTTCTTTCCTCTCCAATCTTCACCATTGAGTGTGGCAGGACAAATCTTTTCCCATCTCTCAGTGACATCTCCAGTGCACCCAAGGGCTTTCTGTTCATTTTAAAGTATAAAAAAAAAAATCCAGTCCAATTCCAATTTAGTCCAGTTTAAAACTTTAAATTCTTAGTTTTCCCCCTTAAATTCAAATGGGACCTTGGACCAAAGGCCATTGAGGGTAGTAGTGAGAGCTATTCTTCCCTTTATCCTTCTCTCCTCCTCTGGGTCTCTATGCCTCCAGGCATAGAGAAAAAAATACACGCTCCTCACTTCAGTTGACCTTAAGTTGATTTTCCTGCTCCCTCTTCCAAACCCTCTTTATTGCAGGTATATAAATGATGGTCTCTTAAGTATCTGAGTTGGTCCTTTGGAGGCACCTTTGGGAAGTTCTTCATCTCATTATTCACAAATAAGGGAAATTATTTTCTGACTTGATCTTTTCTAAACAATTTCTTTGATGGTCTCACTTTTGGATTTTTATTCCTAAACTCTTGCCAGGAATACCAAGTGGATAGACAAATCCTAGTTACTTTCCATATTGCTCACTTGACCATCATGAGGAGAAGCTTATAAATATTGCCTCCCAAAGAAATAAAGAGTGCTTCATTGCATTTCTTTCTATATATTGCCCTTTTTCTCTGCTCTGTCATATACTTAAATTTTCTACTCTTATACTCCACTCCCACTTCAAATGGATGGACGCAGACTAGCCCCTCTGTTGCATAAACAGGTGTGTAATTGGGAAATTAGATCATTATTTCTATTGTAGCTCAATTATGTATGTATGTGGCTCTAAGAAATCTTGAATATCTCTAGTCTTTTGTTTATGTGAAGCAGTGAGGAGCAGGGATATCTGTCAATATTTAGTAGATCTCGTGCAAAGTATCTGGTGACTTTTATTAATCTGACACAGATCCATAATTTCTTTTGTCCTTATATTTTGTCTCTTTCCTAAAAGAGAGACATGTCAAAAAGTTCAACTAACTTTGAACTTTTTTTTACCTGAACAATGAGATAAGAATTCCATTCAATTATTCATTTAATTTTTATTTTTTTATTAAGATCAAGATGGATCTTGGAATTTTGGTTTTGGTTTCGGGTTCTTTTCCCCCTGTCAATAAAGAGCTTTTTCATTTTTTTAATTTGCACTCCCCATCCCCAGTGCACAGGCAATAACTCTCTTTCAAGATTCACTGCTTTTTCTATTTAACACCTCTTACTCTGTCTAAAAAAATTATTTCAAAACAAACTTGGAACATTCTTTGTTTTCCCTCCTCAGATGACAGTCTGTGATGACTGGCAGATGTTACTTATGATCAATACTTCAGAAAACAAAAGAAGTTTGAAGTGAGATCTAGACAATTAACAGAGAAGGAAATATGTCTATTGCTTCTAAAATCATCAAAGATCTTTTGAAAAAGTTGACACAAAAAATCTAGCATAAGAAAAAACAAGACTTTTGATTGTTTTTTCATTCTTACAATGATATGTTCTTTATTTGCTCACTATTTAAGACGACCAATAAAAGTGATTTTTGTAAAAATTATGATTCATATTATGTAAAATGTTACCTAATATTTAAATATTAGCATATATGTCATTTATATCATATTTGGTACAAGCTTTCAGTTAAATATCTGATGGAGAATGAAAGTGGAAATGATTTCCCAATCACTTACATATTTTGTCTAAGTTAGTGAAAAGTCTTACATTTTGTGCAAAGCTAGGAAGCCGAGAAATTTTCAGACATTGAAACTGCAAATTCTCTTTGGATTCAAAGTTTGAGGAACAAATAATCTAAACATGATTATGCAAAATATATTGAACTCAAAATAATAATCTATTACACTTTTGAATGAGAAATGCAACTGGTTTACCTGAAGAGTATAAAAGGAACTGGGAAATATGAATAAAGGCAATTTTGGGAAAAAATATGAGTACATATTTGACAGCAAGATGAAGTTGACCTTCGTTTCTGCAACAAAACGGGGATATATTTCTTATAAGAAATACTTTGAGATTTCTTGTTAAGAAATTTGATATAATTTTTTTTAGTTCTAAGTAGAGAAATGGCTTACATTTTGGTGGAATACATCATAAAATGGGCTTTCAAATATTGCCATGATCTAATGATGCAAAGTAAAAACAGTAAGGAAAATCAGGTAAGTACTGGCTGTTTCCCATATGCTATCTCATTTAATTCATTAATCATCTGCCTAAATCTACACAGAAAATTTAAGTTGTCCAATGTCATAGAACCATTATGTAATGAGGCCAGTATTAAATCCCAATCTGTCTGTCTTCCAAGACAGTACTTTTCCCAAGAAGCCACTTGACTTCTCAGGTAGTGAAAGAACACAGCTTATAGAGTGGCACAGAAGCAAACCCTGAAAGAAGACTTGCCCTGGGCCTCATGCAGTCATTCCTCAGAACTTCCCAGAATGGGTTTTTAGGAAGCCGAGGCCAGGAAAAGATCAATGGAGAAACATTTCAGGATTGAATGTGTTTGATATCTGTATCAGTTACTTCCATTTGAGTTTTTAATGAAGCCTAAAAAATGGTTGAAAATGAAGCATTTTAAAGGAACCCAGAACAAAATCTTCAGGAAGATAAATCAGAAACAACAGCATAGGTTCAACATAGTGTTAGCCTCATTTGTACTGTAGACTTAATTGCGTGATATATCATTTACTGTGATTTCTGTAAATCTTCACCTAATATGCATAAAGAGTTTCTAGCCTCATGTATTTGATTCTACAGATTTAAGGAAAGAAAAAATAGTTGTGTGAGTGTGTATACTTTATGCCTGAGTTTTCACGTCCGAGAGACCACCAAGGAGCCAAGCACTGATGCAATCACAAACGAAGGTTTATTTGACAAACTTAAGCTTAGGCCCAAGTATACTCGGCACAGCGGAGTAGGAACTTGGACCCCGAGGTGACATGCTTAAGCTTGGGCCTAAGTATACCTGTCACAGCGGAGTAGAGACTTGGACCCCGAGGCTAGTTAAGGCAGGGGTTTTTATGGGTCATTACAAGAGGCTTGGGGAGGGGGAGGAGGAGAAGTTACAGACTTTTCTGCAGTAAACTGATTAGCTGTTGCCGGGTGTTGCAGGGTGGGGTACTTTCTGGGAACTAAAGTAGGGTGGGTGTCCCTGGAAATAAAGTAAAGTAGGGGCAAGTTCAGCCCTTGGGCACAGGGGCCTGAGATGGCTGCTGGAGCTAAGACGGCTGTACTTATGCTAAGGCTAAACCTGAGTTGGGATGGCCTTAATTTTTCTCGGCCTCCACATATACGTCATTTATCTGTAAATGTTGAAGTCAGAAAAGAGTATTTTTTTTTTTTTCAAGTATTTTACCGTGTGGAGCATCTTTCTCCATTCTTATTACTATCCCATGACCTAGAAGGATGGCACTTCTCAGTTAATAATTTACGACTAAACGGACTATATCTTAAGACATACAAATACACTATATCTTAAATAGTACAAAACATGTCTTGTATCATTTCCTAAATAGAAATTTCTTTCTTAACACTGGAAGATTTGTGAGTTGGTATTTTAAAATTTCTTGCTAGTCTGTAGGATCTCTATCCACACACTCATTTGACAAAATAGAAATTATATGGATATTGGCTCTGATGGCTGTGTTAACATAGTCATATAATAAGTAATAAGGAGAGTAACCCAAATATTTCTAAAAGTAGGAAGATGGGATGCCTGGGTGGCTCAATCGGTTAACTGTCTGCCTTCTGCTCAGTGTCTTGAGGTCGAGCCCCGCATCGGGCTCATTGCTCAGAGGGGAGCCTGCTTCTCCCTCTGCCTGCTACCCACCCCTCTGCCCCTCTGCTTGTGTTCTCTCTCTCTCTCTCTCATTCTGACAGATAAATAAAATCTTAAAAAAAAAAAAAAAGTAAGGGGGTGGCTGGTGGCTCAGTGGGTTAAGGCCTCTGCCTTCAGCTCTGGTCATGATCTCAGGGTTCTGGGATCAAGCCCCGAGTCGGGCTCTCTGCTGGGCAGGGAACCTGCTTCCTCCTCTCTCTGCCTGCCTCTCTGCCTACTTGTGGTCTCTGTCTCTGTCAAAGAAATAAATTAAAAAAAAAAAAAAAAACTTAAAAAAAAAAGTAAGAAGAGTGGAGAAAGGAACACCATTGTAATAGTAAACTGAATTATGACTCAGTGAGGATAATTTATAATTTAGTGATATGCTCGTAATAAACATAGTAAGATTCAATATGAGAGACAATAAGCTTGGCCTTTAAGATCTATAAATTTTATCTTTTTAGTCTTAAAGTATTTTTCATTGTATGGCAGTCTTCTATAATCCTGGGAAATATGTTACGTTTTTTATATTTCAAATTAAAATTTATGCAACTGAATTAATAGCACCCCAGATCTGTTCTCTTTTCAATTTTCAAACCCTTGAATCTAATCATCCACCACTTGGAAGTCCCAGGGATTTTTTTTTCTTTTCCAGATACATCCTTTATTTTTTTTCTCTGCCTCTTTCATTGTCAACATGCTTCCAAAACAACCACTTCATTCAGTCAATTCAGTGAAAAAAAAGAATCAGTCAAGTCAGTTGCTAGGTTCCCTGTAGACAAAACAAACAGCTGATTGACTAGATGTTTCACTTATCAAGTTTGTTTTGGCATTATTTAGACATAGCCTTTGTCTCTTTCTTTTCTCCCTTTATTGAGTCTGTTCTAATTGCTTTTGTATTATCTTTTTTGGCATTCTTCTAGCTTCTTCCTTCCACTTTTGATTGTTTAAACAATTCTATTTACAAATGCATTCTTCGATTGATCTGTATGATATGTGTTCTAAGTGGTTTAGCACAAA
Organism: Mustela putorius furo; assembly: GCF_011764305.1. Taxonomy (NCBI): domain Eukaryota; kingdom Metazoa; phylum Chordata; class Mammalia; order Carnivora; family Mustelidae; genus Mustela; species Mustela putorius. The sequence continues at coordinate 26,781,650 of NW_025422015.1, read as the reverse complement.
GTATATGGGCTATTTATCTTGATATTCAAAGTCTGCACTCAAATAACTTGAGTCCAAGTTTGATTTGGAATAAGATTCAAGACCATGTGTACAAACTTTTTTTTTTAAATATCTGAGCCAGCTTTCTAGTATTTTTAGAAAATACATTGTGTGATAGCAGAGAGAAAATAAAGTCAATTATCAAATAATCAAGTACTGATACTTTGCTTCTTTAATTTCACTTTTATCCTACTTCTCTTAGATTCCATGGTCCAGACATCAGATCCATCTGACAAAACCTGGTACCAATGAAACCTTTTTTCTGTTTACTTTCTAAGTGCACCTAACTGACAAAACCTGGCCAAAGAAAATCACACAAGTGATTTTTGTAAAAGTGCTCAAACTGGATTTAATTTAAATCTTGAAACACTTCAACACTCCAGAATATCATTACACTTTTCTTATAAATTCCCCTTCCAATTTTTTCTCTTCAGATCCTTAATAAAATCTTCCCTTTTAACATTCACATGATGACATCTCAAAACATTCACAGGGAAAACAAATGTAATCTGATAAAAACAGTATCACATTTCCACCACCAGTTGTGAAAACTTGCCTTGGTCTGCACCTACTTGGCCCTCTACCCTGTTATGAAAAAGAAAGTGTCTCTGTTCCTTGGGCCAGCTCCTCCCTTTGGCCCCGGACCTCATTGCTTCTCCTCAAGGGCTTTGCTGCTATAATCATATTACTCACTCCCCTTTCACCTGCATCACCAATTTCTCCCTCACTGCAGAATTAGCCCACATACATCCAGACATTGCTCATCTTTAAAAAACATAAATAAAAGCTTGTTTCTGACCTCACGTTCTCCTCCAGCTACTGTACTGGTATTCTCTAAGAGCAAAACTCCGTAAAAAGTAACCCTGTTATTGCTCTCTGCACTTTCTCACTTTCCATGATCTTTTTAGCCCATTCCAATGAGACTTTTCTTTCTGGTTAGTGTTTTTTGGTTCGTTTTCCCAAGGATCTACTGAAGCAAAAACTAGATGGCCAGACATTTGATGGAAAACAACAGCAACAACAACACAAAACAGTCTCAATGGTATTCAAAATATTGTTTAAAGGACATAGTGTAGGACAGACTTCATTAACTAGATTGTGTTGTAAACTTTTTTTTTTCTTCATCTTTAGGAGAATTGGTTCTTCAGTACCATAGCTTATTTTTCTTCTAAGTCTATCTTGTGCTACTGAAAAATTGTACAAAAGCATTAGAAAGCTGTTTTTTGTTTTGTTTTGTTTTTAAGATATGGATTTCTTTTCTAGCCATGCTGGAAATATATTGCTGCACTAAGTTGTGTGTGCGTTTCATTGATATCATGATGCTGCAAAGTTTCATTGAAAAACCTGTCCCTAGTTTTTCTCAATCCGAAGTATCCATTTTGAGTGGCTGTCAACCAGAAGGAGTGAATCCAGAATGGTTTCCCTCAGGTTCAGGGAGAGAAGTTTGGAAAAGTCAGGGACACCCTGTTTTTCTTGTCTTCCAGCAGCTTCTTGTTGGGTGGGAGTTTGAAGATCAAGGCTATGTTAATATTCTACGAGAATGCGGCAGTCCATTTCTTCCTTCCTGTTCTGAATCTCACTCTACAGGGGGCCAATAGTGTTTTCTATTTTATGCATCAGAACCTCCCTAGACTTAGTTCTTTTAAGCCAGACACTTTGCAAATGTGGGACTAAACCTGTCTCCAGTACTCTTGACTACTGATTAACTGGCTCAGGGCATCATTGCTCTAGTGTGGTTAGCAACCACATTTCATTCTGCAGCCCCATATCAGGGACAGCAGTTGTGAGGTCAGGCTTGGAAATATCCACACCACTTTGTCCACACTACATCTGAATCCGGACCTGTATAGCTCATGGATTTCATCATTGTGCTGTTCCTTCAAATTTAATCTCTTCTACAAGGAGTCCACTTTATGTTCAAGGTCAAGGATTACCAAAGACACATTGTCAACATCCTGTCTAAAGGGGTGCTCTGAGCTTCTTCTCTCTGAAGCATCTCCTTCTGCAGCTTCTCCTGGAGCTGCATGGTGTCCTTGGCTACATTGTGGCATTGCACCTCCATGTGGACTTTTTCCTTGGTAGACAGGTTCACTTAATGGCACAGTTCCTGCATCTCCTTCTTGCAGGCACGACTTACCTGGTCCTTGCCCTTGGACAGCAGGATCTTGTTCTGTTGCTCTAGGGAATGCACCTTGGAGCTGTAGTTTAGGTGATATGGTCATTTAGCTCCTGCAGTTCCATTTTCTCATTGGTGTCGGTATTTCGCATTGTTGTTGGCACATGGGCACTGAGGGTGCGGTGTACTGCAGCCTCCACACAATAAAATATAACCACTGAGCTCTGGCTAGAGCTGAATCGTCTCACAGTGCAGAGAAGTAGGAGGTAGGTGGTCCTGAGCTCCTGAAGGAGGAGGACAAGGATTCTAATCTGGCTGCAGAGAGTGGAGGTTCCCATTATTTTCCCTAACTCTAAGATAAAGAATTAATTAATGGAGTCATATATAATATATTATAATGTTTGACACTGTCATTAAAAAAGTACACCTATTCGAACATGAGGTTTCTTTTAGATCTAAAGCTGATTTGATTTCCTAGGTTATCAGTGTTTTTCCTGCTGGGAAAATTTTACTTTCCTGATTTTAAAACAGGTTTTTATGAGAGCATCAAGCAATTAGAAAATAAGTACTTGTTTGGGTATCCTTCTTAGTGGGTTTTCTTTAACAAAGACTTTTCTCTTTAATTGTGAAAAATTCTTTAAAATGCCCATGCCTGGATTTAAATGTGGTTGTCAGAGTGATGAGTTCTTAAAGATATTAGTCAACTTTTTTCAGTTAATAATCGCATATTATAAATAAAATCTGTATATGATACTTCTTATATTGGCTGCTTACTAAAGATTCCCTGATTGTGCTAGAGGGTTGCTATCTTCTTCACTATCACGTTCATTGTGGGGAGTTTCAATAACAACTTTTTTCTGTTGCAAACATCAACTATTTTAGATTTTTAAAATTTGTTCTGTCTTTTGTGTATTTTGTGCTTATTTCAAGCTATGGCTCAAGCTTTTAGTTTTTATCTAACACACACACATTCTATTCTAAATATGGTTTTTAAATTATAATGCCATAAATGTGTTGCTACAACAGCAAAAAGTTTTATGTATGTATTATCCGGGAACTTTCTTTTGTAAGAAGGGGAAGTTATAAAATTTATAACTGAATCAGGAAATTAAGTTGACTAGTAAGTGTTGTATTTTTAAATAATACTTAAAATAACAAGTTTAGACACATATTCATAAGGTGACACAGCAGTTTAAAAATATAGTAGTATAGGTCTACTCTGACTCATGGATAAAGTAGGTGAGTTAGCAATGGCCATGTGGGCAAAAGACTTGGGCATAATCTGATCTTATTATAATCTGCGCTATTGATGTGACAATAGCCATAATAAAAACAGGCTTCACTGTAAGAAAAAACATTAGGTATTCTTTTATAATATACTATGCACTTCTCTTTTTAAAAAATGGATAGCCCTTAAGAAAAAAAGTTGCTATTTAAAGCAAAACTAACCTCAAAGTTATACTGCATTTTCATAAATAAGAACAGGAATGGAAATACATATTAGTATCAAAATTCTCCCAAGATGGTTCCGTTGAACATCACTTTCTTATTTCAACTTTATGAATACCACTAATGATGTTAACTACATATCTTAATTAGTGGCAACTTGTAAAATCATAAGGCATATAGCAAAATAGCTACCAGAACAAAATATTTTCGATGTGCCATATCAAATCCAGCTTTCATTTTGCTGCTGGTATTTATGTGAATTGCATGATATTTATAAATGCTGTGCCCATGTAAGGAATCTATTTTTGGAAAATTAAAAATAGCCACATATGACATAATCTTCTATTCAAAACCACTATTTCTCTTGGATATTATTTGGCCTGATGTGATTACAAGCGATATGATGGTAACCAGAACGGTCAAAATAGAATATTTCTGTATGAACTTCCCAATCAGAAAGTCACTCTTCCAACAAAGGAAGTGGAATGCAACCCTCCCATTTCCACATCCTGGCAGAGAACAGAAAAGCAGGGCTGATGTCCCTGGTCATAGAGAGAAAAATTAGTAATTTTTAGTGCCTAAAAGCAGAAGTTAGATTACATGAAAATCAAGTGATAATGCTGTACTTAAGATGAACTTTGAACAAGTTCATAAACCAGCACTGAACTGAAGGCTTGATGTAAAGCAGTGACTATCCCACTACAATATCATGTGGTACATAGCAGCAGATTAGCTATACCCTGGAAAAGAGAAACACAATGTGGACCAGAACAGAGATTATTTACATATCCACATCATGTAAAAATTGTTCATCAGGTTTGTAGTGGAACTGAACTGTAAGTAAGCATATGTCGGAACATTACTGTATAACTGTCAGGGATTATTTTACATAGTTGTCTTTAAATATCATAGTAAATTATGTACTTTTCCCACTTTGTAATTTAGATTTGGTTATTCTCAATGATTCCTTCGATTTTATTTATAGGGTCTCAAGGTAAGAGTCAATATCGTTTCTAGAATTCTGGACCAAGTGCATTCTACCTGACCATTTCAGTCAAGGTTTTAGTATACATTTAATTTTTTATTTTTTATAAACATATATTTTTATCCCCAGGGGTACAGTCTGTGAATCACCAGGTTTACACACTTCACAGCACTCACCAAAGCACATACCCTCCCGTGGGATTATGAACATTGGGGAGGTTTTAGTATACAAAGTGGGCTAACCCACATGAGAATTGGTCCTTAAGCAATATTTATTTCTGACCTCACATGTATATTGAAATATGTGTCTGTGTAGGCGTGTGCACGCACGCACGCGCACACACACACTCACACACACACCTTGACTGATAAGAGGGTAGTTTACCTTTAACTTCAGTCAGGGTCATCTTAGTTCATAATAGAGATCCCATCAATATCACCACCTTTAGTATTATTTTACGTTTTGAAAACCGTATCTAATGCTAAAGACAAACAAGGCACTTGAAGTCACCAAGAGTACCAATTCCTAATCACCAAGTTTCAGGTTATATTATCTAAAGTTTCAGGTATCCTGAATCCTTTAATAAACATTTTGAGTTATATTAACTGAAATTTTTAAAGCAACCCAACCTCAAAGATGCCTGTGGCACATACAGCACTGATTTCTGGGAACCCCGTTCATGGCAGCACTACTTTTTTTTAAACCCCTTTTGTAATTACAGACCACCCCAAGCCAGTAGTTCTCTTGGCAAGTGGTGGATCTGTGAGGAATGGAGAATTCTTTCTAACAGAGTAGAGGTCAGATATAGTAGTCAGTGCAGTACACACCATTAACGATAAATAAATGTGACTCCACTTTGGGATAAATTCTGCTACCATGTACGAACAGTATGAAAATATCTTCTTATAAACTTTGTGTCATGGTTGTTTTAAAGAAAGCAGCTTTCCTGCTGTATACAGTTCAGCTTTCAAGAAGGTGAGAACTTTACTTCATTTCTCAAACAAATAAACAGTGAAGTGTTATGTGAGAGTTTGTAGCTATGAATGTCTGTCAGTTGACAGTGAAATTGCTTTAAGAAAATGATTCATTTAATTTCAAAATGTTTTTACTTTGCTGCCTTCTGAGAGTCCTTGTAACCCAGAACAAATTTCAATCCATCTTCCCCTACAGGGTACATTTGTAGAAGCATACAAATAATATCTGGGAGAGAAACAAACAAACAAACAAAAACAATACAAAACAAAAACCAAGAAACAAAACAACCCTGCAATGTTTAGTAATGGGATTTTCATTTTGTTCTAGAAAGCTTACTAAAGAAAAGGTCAAGGCTATTTAAACAAAAGATTATCTAATTTTTGGATACAGAATTTCTGAATATAGAATAGCTGTCTTTTAATTTTGAAAGTCTAACACCAGCATGGCTCTTATCTAGAAGAATGTGAAGAGTACTGAAGCCACATCTAAAACATTTCCAAAGTTTTATTCAATGTAAGTGTAATGGGGCTTCAGATATTTGCAATATTAATTGATCTATAAATGTCTTTGACACACATGCAGTTATGAATATATGTCGAGATTATTTTTAGTATTTGAGTTAAATCTGTGCTCGGGTATGTATATTGGAAGGTGAACAAGGAATACTTCAAGTTCTAAGTTACACTTACAGATGGTTATATTTTTTGAACTAGCCATAATTAATAATGAGTTGGAAACCAGGAATATGGTGTTTATTTTACTGTCTTACATTAGAGAAGTTTAGGCTAGTAACTCTGTTGTAATTATAAAATGTCTGAGAGTATAACTGAGCCAAATTTATGCGCCACATTTGACAGTCATAATCTTCTCATGAGGTTCTCCAGGTCGCTTGTTCCACAATAACCCTTTTAGCTTAATCCATTTCCCACCACTACCACTTCCACTCACAGCTCCTCCATTGCCCCACAACCATCATCAAGAAACTCTTAGAAATACATGCTGTAAAACGCAGCTTGCTAGTATCGCTGGCTAGTTTTGGTATTAGTCTTGGAAATCATGTTTAATGTCTTGAAAAACTAAAGAAATGGGTAGAATGAACATTCAATCTGAAAGTCCTAAAATCTCTGCCAAAATGTTCATTTCTTACAGGTTGCCTGCAATTCATATACATAAAATTCACTGGTGCTGGCAAGAAAACCAACTGAACTGGCATGTGAGAAGTGTGGAGGGTGGTGGTCATCATCCTAGAAGCTCGAAAGTTAGTATTCTTAGTTACAGTCAATATTGACCAATGTCCACTCCTAAGGGCTGTATTAACCATCTGACAATTACTGACAGACCTCCTGATTATAATGGTTCTTCTATCAAAACACCACTTGAATCCCCAGACTCTGTCCTCTTTTTTCTTCTTCCTCTGAAAAGATTTCTTAGTGTGCCTTCATTTTGGGGAGAGGATGGTGACAGGTCAGGAGGAGTGATGTGAGCTCTTTGAGAAGTTTCAGCATTGGTTTGTACTCTGCCTGAGGCAGTTCTTTCTACCGCCCCGTCCTCATCCCTGCTTTGCTCTGTCCTCAGTGCTACCCCATTCTCACTTCATTTGAGTTTGTATGTTGCGCATTAAATTTCATCTACCTTTGTTTTCTTTTAACATCGCACAAATGAGGTCCCTTAGGTTACTTGTTTAGCAATATGTCTTTCAGCCTAATGTCTTTTATGACACTACAAAAATTAAGAGTTTCGCAAGTGGCTATGTTATATAGTCATATATCCTGCAGCACTGAAGATGACTTCCACTGGATACTCTAAATCAGGGCATTATATTAACCTCTATTTGTTTAGCTAGTCCTATCCTCATGCAAGTAATTTGCAATTTTAAAAATAATGTGACATAATTTAGAGCAATGTACAAACAGATATTAAAACATTTGTGATAGATCAAATGTTACAACCCACGGACCATATCAACACTGCCACAATACAATGACTTGAACTGGTTTGGTTTCTTTTAAGGTCACATTTAAAAATTCTGTTGTTAAATATATATTGTGTGATCCCATATATACTATATTCAAGAACCAACTTATGTATTATATGCTAACAGAAATCAGAAGAGTTGTTTACGAGGAGCTGAGATTGACTAAGGGAACAGGAAGGGACTTCCTGGGATGATAAGAATACTCAGTATCTTGATTCGTTACATGAATGAATTATATACTTAAGGTATATGCATTTCACTGTAAATTTTATACTATTAAATGGGGAAAACCTGCTTATTTAACTGTAATATTAACTCATCAAAGTATCAGTTGAATATCTTTTTCACCATGCTATATCTTTGTAATTGCTTTAGCCATTTGCACAACATTGGAAAATTTTCTTTTCTTTATTTGGATTTGAAACAATTTAATTGGATCTAGTATTTTCTCACCTGTCCTTAATTTTATTTAAAATAACAAGTTAATATAACTGTTATATATTACTTAACAGATATTCCAAGTATCACACTTTATTTTTCCAACAGTACTTTTTTCCACCTCACACTTTTTGGACAAGCAGATTCATATTTGCTGTCTTGGCAGAGCTTCTTGAAATTCACTTTTATTCCTTCAACCTTCCTCCCACATAGAAAATGTGCTCTGTGAGTTAGACAACCAAATACTTAGTCCTGAATACTAATAATGCAGTCCCAGGCAGACACTAGACCTCAGAGTAAGTGACTTGACATTTTTTTCTAAGCTATATGACATCTAACTATATGACATCTTACATTCTGAATTCATTCGCAGAAAACATTATTGTATAAGAGGTATGTAAGAGATGACAGCTGTAGGACACTTTTTAAAATAGATTTATCTTTAAAATTTTTAAATTTCTTATTGTGTTATGTTAGTCACCATATAATACATCATTAGTTTTGGCTGTAGTGTTCCAAGATTCATTGTTTATGTATAACACCCAGTGCTCCATGCAATATGTGCCCTCCTTAATACCCATCCCCCTCCCTCCCCTGTAAAACCCTCAGTTTATTTCTCAGAGTCCACAGTCTCCCATGGTTCGTCTTCCCTTCTAATTTCACTTTCTTCACTTTTCTTTTCCTTCTCCTAATGTAAAACACATCATTTAAAAAAGAATTTTGTGGTAAAGACAGAGCAGAGCAGTGGATACCTTATGATTTTGTGATGCTGATTAATATTGATGATGGTGATGGTGGTGATTAATGCTAACTCTGGGTTATTCACTCTGCTAAACTCTTTTAAATATGTTGTTATATTAATCTTCCCAGCAACTATGAAAGCTAAGCATTATTATATAGGAAAGTGAATCTTAGAGAAGTTAATCAGTGTGGCTTGTTCTTACATAGCTATTTTAGTAGTGCTGCAGTTAGAGTGAAAACTCTCTAAGGGATCTTCCTGAAAGATAGACCCATGTTCACAGAAAGTACCTTGCAGACATCTGAGAGATACCACCCACCTCATCCTGATGACTACTTCTTACAGTCTTTCTGTTTGATCAAATAAGAGCAAACAACAAAGCACCTGCAAAGAATAAGGTTGGGGTCAACTGTTGCAGGGAAGGGAAAGGCCTTAAGACTCCAGAAAGAGACAAGAAAATTATGTTTAAAAAACCTGAAGTGGTGTTGAGAGGCTGTGCATCATTCTTTCTTAATGATTCAAATAGACATTTTTTAGCAGAATTTGGATGCTTAGCAATGTGTATGATGCACTGTGAGAAACAGTGAAGAACCCAATAGGGTCTTACTTATAGGACCTTATAATGAAGTTGAAGAAGAAAATCAGACTGATATTAAAAACAACTAATACTCATAATAGAAATGAATTTTGGCTTAGTATCATTAAAACCATAGTTTTTCAGGAATACAGAGGAAAGAAATCACTTTTGGATGGACAGTCCACAGAAGGCTGGATTTTAAAGCAGAATATAAGATACAGATATGAGGACAAGATTATGGTTATAAAGTGGTTGGGAATAAGGAGAAAGAATATACAAAGAGTAGAGAGGAAGATACGAGATTAAAGTACCTGTTTTCCTAGAAACTTTATGAGTCACCACTGGGTAGCTGTAACAGAAAACATTCCTTTTCCTAAGATCTGGGAATGTGATTGTTGCTTTAATTCTGCTCGGGGGAATTAGCATGTGTTTGTAAAGTTTATTAGAGGTGCATGTGTGTGGGAAAAGCAAAATGAAACACTGTGTTGACAAGAGCTGTCTGTAAATGTCTAGGTTTGGATCAGCTCCATTGCTCTTGGCTTCATACTTCTGGCATATACAACACAGGTCAGAAAGTGTTACTGAAAGGTTTCAAGTAATAGTTTTTAATTGAAAACCTACAGATATATTTCATTAGGTAAAATTTGGAAAATTTTACTTTAAAACATGTGGGTAGCTTCTTACTGCTTGCATAGTATTTTTTAAAGACCTGCTATATTTTCATATTAAAAATGTTCAGGGTTGCTGGGGGGAGGGGGTTTGGGAGAATGGGGTGGGATTATGGACATTGGGGAGGGTATGTGCTTTGGTGAGTGCTGTGAAGTGTGTAAACCTGGTAATTCACAGACCTGTACCCCTGGGGATAAAAATATATGTTTATAAAAAATCAAAAATCAAAAAAAAATGTTCAGGTTTTCATTTGAAATGTATTGTGGAACATTAGTAAACTAGGAAAAAAAACCAATCACCCACAGCATTGCTCTCCAAACATGACTTCTTGAATTTCTTTCTGGTCTTTTTTTTCTCATGAAGAGAAATTTGGAGTAGCAAGATAAGAAAACGTTTATTTTGGGGATCCATCTGTTTTTCAGAATAGAGTAACTTGGACAGAAGGAATGCATAGACATTTTTTGAAATTTTTATAATTCTTTTACATGGGAACTATATAAGTAATTACATCATTGTGCATAGAAAATTCTTTGGAAAGGTTCGTACTAAACTATGAACAAAGATTTTCCACACAAAGAAAGAGTTTGGAGTAGGGAGAAAGAAAATATGCACAGTGTGCATGCCTAGACACACACACACACACACACACACACACACAAACTCACATTCACACACCACTTGTTGGAAGCAGCACATACTATTTCTGAAGTTAAGGAAAAAAAAAAATCAAAAGCCAGCCCAGCACCTGAGGTGTTGACTATGGATTCCTTTTTTCCCCCTAAATTATCAGTTTAATGTGAAATAAAATTAATACCTAAATATTTTTATAGTCTCTAAATATGTTAGAAATCATGTCTACCCAAATATGATAACTAAAAGCTAGTTAGCATACATGGAAAATACTCTTTAGTATGACTAAATTCGTCTTCACATTATTGCCTCTGCTTTGCAAGATTAGCTTCTATGAATACAGGCAAGGTCATTAATTCAAACAAACTGGGGGCCAGATCGTTTTGGATTAGTAAGAATATGCGAAATGACTAAAAAAGTTAAAGCTTTTTAATAATGTCAAATAGATGTATAACGCTACTAATTAAAATCTTTCAAATAAATGTGTTATGAACTGTAAGTTTTTTAGATAGAGAGATGATAAGGATAAAATTATTCTTAATCAGGGATGATTTTGCCCTCCAGGAGACATGGAGACATTTTTTGGTTGTCACAACTCAGGGAGGGTGCTACTGGCATCTAGTGGGTAGACGTTAGAGATGCTGCTAAATGTCATATAATGCATAGGACAGCCCCCCTCAATAAAGAATTATCTAGTCATAAGCATTATCTCCCCATATCCTAGCCTCCAATTTAATGATACTTCATTATTCTGATTTATACATGTTTGTTGTATTTTCCTTTAAATTTTAATTTAGTTTCAGTTTGTAGTTATTTTTAAAATTTCAGGCTTTTAAGTGTGTATTTTAAACTAGTAATACCCAAAATATGGGCATGGCTGTGATTAATGGGAACTGATCTACACTATAAATTAGGCTATAAGTTGGCACAACTGTAGAAATGTGTTTAGGAAGCTTTAAAATATACATGCCTCTGACTCAGGTTTCATCCATTTTTAAATGTTAAGACCTCATTATATCATATAATCTATTAAGTACCTTTTATTCCAAGACCCCTCTTTCCAGATGTCTCTGTTGACTTGCTGTAATCTGGATCAGTGACTGTTAAGGACTGATACAATTGTCATCCTGAGATTTCTCTTGATGGATTTTCTTGAGTTGATTGTTCTCTGAATCCTTTATCATTCTCTTTTTTTAGTTAACCCTTTTTTCCGGATGGTATGTTTCTTCAAGAAACTTCTTAAGAAATGGTAGCAAATTTCTGATTCCCCATTTGTCCGAAAAAGTCTCTGCAGTAACTTATTGGTCAATGCCTCATAACCACTTCTGCACATCATATTATAATATCTATATCACTTCTTTCTATGGATGTCATATTATCCTAATTTAAGAAATTTTGTATTCCAGGATCATTTTTTATGCTCTTTATTCAAGATTTTCTCAAAATTTTTATTATGTTTTTTGTCTTCATATTTTTTTTGAGTGAGATTTTAAAAGCTGTTTATGAGTTCCATATATGTTAGTAGACTTTTTAGTTGGTGAGCTCTTTTTTGATTGAAGGGGTGCTGGCTATGTGGGTAATTCCTCTATGACATAAGAGATCTGTTCTCTCAGGTCATTAGCCAGAAGTAAATATATAATGGTTGTGGTCTTCATAAAAAATAGTGGACAAAGAGTATATTCCTTATTTTCCTTTCCTATTTTGGGAGAAAAGCCCCGCTATAGTTAGCTCAAAAAACCCATTACTACCCAAAGCAATGGCTTCAACTTTCTTTTTCAACTCTCTTCAATTCACTGGCATAGTTAAGTGAAAGGTCCAAATTTCTAGGGTTGCTCTTAGTCTCCTGAGCTATCCCATATTTGCAATACTCTTACATCTGTTTCAACCCGTGAGTTCACTGTACTTGATGCTCTCCCCCTATCCAGTTTTCAGAAGAGGGCTAATCTTTAAGAAGGAGAATTTTAAAATGTTGTTATAATATAATGAGTGTTTCTTAAAAGAGCCAGAGGAGGCAAGCTTGAAGGCAGTAAAGAAATGTGTTGGTTTTTTTGAAAGGAACATAATATGAAGGGTTAATTTCATAGGGAAATGATTTATTGGTAATGAAATAGAAAAAAGTGAAGACCCATATGGCAATGGAGGTTTTTCTGATCTTTGTAAACTTGCTCAGACTTCTCAAGTTTTCCTGGTAAGTATGTGTGAACAATTAATAGGTGACTATTTCCATTGAGAATGGCAACCACTACTAAGGTGTTTGTATTAGGTACTCACCTAGGAAATCAGTCTATTTGGGGGCATACATGAAGGGTTATAGGGACAAGTAGCAGGCAAGTTAGCAAAAAGGATTAGGCAAAACCTCCTTAAACATAGTTGAGAAAATTAGTTGGTTGGCCTTTTAACTTAATTGTGTATAGAATAGCTATGAGTATGAAAATGCTAATTGGAATTTGGGTTGTTGAGGTAGAACTACAACAGAGGTTACACAGTCTTGGCTCTGGTCCTTTGGGCCAAACACAGACTCAATCCAGTACCCTGGATAGCTCCCAGGGATTGCAGGAGCCCTAAAGTGTCAGCTCTTACTGAAGTTGCCATTGCTTTCTCCTACTTGTAATTCTCTACACATGCCCTACTCAGTCACCAAGAAGTAAATTATCATTCCTGTTTCATTTGTTTTTCTTTCTCATCAAATTTGTTTTCTCATTAAATTTGGAGAGCCAGATATTCAGAACTGACCTTGGGCTTGACAGTGTCTTGCCTCCAAAGAATTTAGCAGACTTGTTTGGGGGAGAGAGTATTTTCTCCAAATAATGGGGTGGTTTATCTTCTGGGACCTATTATTTTAGATTTTTTTTTAATTGGAAAACATGCTTAACCTTACTTCAAATTAAAGACATGTGAATTAAAGCTAGATTTTTGTTGTTCTCTCTTTGGGAGACATGAAGATATCTAGTGATTGAGAGAGTCTGGGGAAAGAGACTTTTATATGCAAAAAAAGCATTAATTTCATTTGCTAGAAGGTAATTTGGAAACTCATATCCTAAGCCCATTTAAACCAGCAACTATAGTACTCCATGTTAGTGAAATGATCAGAGATGTATAAAAAGAAATATAGATATGAGTATTAATTATAGACTTATTATTATATCTCCAAAAAGATTATTGGCAAAAAAATTATGGTACATTCAAAAGACATTAAATTGGTAATATAAATGTATGATATGCATATATTTATATACATTTAGACATAGAAAGATACAACATGCTAAACTGCTTATACAGACGCATAGTATATTTTAAAACTTAACGTCTTGTGTAAAAATCACAAAATCCATACATGTACCCATACTATCTATTTGTAAGTAAGAAAGTATTATCAGATTTAGGTAATTTACAGGCCTGCATTTTGTTTGTATTTCACCTCATTCACACTTAAAAGAACCCCAAACTGGTCATCTAGTTAAAATGTTACATGGATACAAAGGCACAAAATGAACGGCTGTCACTACCAAGATGAGCTCTTTTCCCAAGCCACTCAAAAGAACAGTAATTATAATAGCCAAAGAAAAAAATTAAGTTTATTTGGTTATTTTGCTTATTTACAAGTATCCATGAAAGGAGTCATCAATTATTGTCAGCAGCAGCAACATTGAAAGAGACCCAAGTATTGAATCAAAACAACTTGCTGCACATTTCTCTCTTCCTTTCTCTCACTGTTTCTCTCTTTCCCTCTCTCCCTCACTACGTTCCTCTCTCCCCCTGCCCTCTGCCAGATGTCAATAATTAGTCTGCTCAGGTATTGACCTTTTAACTTCTTAGATTCTTCACAGGTTTAGAATGTAGTCTTCTTGAAGATTTAGGTAAAGTTTCTTAACTTGCTTTGCGTCAGAAGACACAATTCTCATGGAATTGACATCGGTTTCTCTTCTGTACTCATGAAATCTCCTTCCAGTGTTCTACTATCCATATTTGTGCCAAGATTAGCTTTAGGGTAGTTTGGGGAACAGATCTTCCATGAGGTATTATGCTTTGATATTCCCACTCATACCTGTTTCACCAACACTTTTCAAAAAGTGACAGGGAATTCTGGAGACACGGTACAAATTCTCATCTCTGAAGTGATTAGTTTCACTACCAAGAAAGAGAGGAGAGTTATTGATAACTACTCGTCTTGGCATCTAAGCAACTCCAGGCTAACACATGAGATTCTTAGTGCCACCATCTTGTTCCTTAGTTGGTGGTTATATCCAAAAAAACTAATTCTCAACATTTGAAGAATTTATGAAACTTAGATGAATACTACAAAATGCCTACAAAGGAAATTTTTGGGTTCTTTGTTTGAAGCTTCCTTCCTCTCTATCTTCCATCATTATAGACTTACCTTTTGTTCTCTGTGGGAACTAGAGCCAATCTATATACTGGGAAGCAAATGGGGTGGTTGTTTCTGGAGAACATTCTATCTGATGCTCTGGATAGTTATGCAGGATAAGTTCACTGTATTTTGCCACGTGATGGACTGAGAGTGATTATAACATTCATCTGAGAAAGCATGGTCCATAGAAGCCCTGTGGTATTGTTTTCTAATGGACAGGATTTAAATTACGTCTTGGATGTAGGGCCTCTGCACTCTCCTGTGGAGCTTGTTCTCTATCCAAGGTCCCTGGGCTGAGGATGACAATGAGGACAGAATACAGCCTGTATTCCTTCAGCCATGGCTCTGAGGAGGGTCTGCATCTGCCTGGAGTCAGTGGGTGGTCTTGCAGGCCAGAAGATATCTTGGACATCTCCCAGCTTGTTGGCAGAAGTATTCAATTAGGGATCTCAAATGAAGATTGATGAAAATTTTGAGCACTTGGTACAGCTGCATTGCTAGAGACTATTCCAGAGGAGGGGAATATAAGCATTCCAGAAGAAAACACCAATATTTGGTGAAGTGAAGAGAAAAAGATATGAAACATAGTGCAGAACCTGCTGTAGTACTGGCTTACTAGAAACACAGTGAGGCTTCCATGGCTCAGGCAAGGGGTCTGGAAGCTTGTGTAGTTTCATAGGAGGCCCATGTAGGGCCTCACCATTACTTTTTATTTATTTATTTATTTTTAAAGATTTCATTTGTTCATTTGACAGAGAGAGAGCACAAGTAAGCAGAGCAATATGCAGAGGGAGAGAGAGAGAGAGAAGCACCCTCTACGCTGAGTAGGGGGCCTGATGTGGGGCTCGATCCCAGGACCCTGGAATCATGACCCGAGCCGAAGGCAGCCGCTTAACCAGCTAAGCCACCCAGGTGTCTCCTCACCATTACTTTTACTCCTCTTCACTCATCTAAAAAATTCTTTAAGTTTAGGGGTGCCTGGGTGACTCAGTAGATTAAGCGTCTGCCTTCAGCTCAGGTCATGATCCTGGGGTCCTGGGATCAAGCCTCATGTCAGGCTCCCTGCTTGGTGGGGAGCCTGCTTCTCCCTCTGCTGATCCCTGCTTTTGTGTGAGCTCACTTTCTCTCTGTCAAATAAATAAATAAATAAATAAATAAATCTTAAAAAAAAATCTTCAAGATTAAAACCACAAAGAAGTTGGAGGTGAGAACCCTTTACTGTCTCACCTGTTGTTAATTCAGAAGCCCAACATTTTTTCCCATTCTCTAGTTCCACATTCCTTAACTAAGTGCAAGGAACATTTCTTTCAGATATCTTATACCTACAGAAAGAGATGAATGGTACCACTCACTGCTTTTTAAAATGTTCTACTGCTAATGCGAATTTTATTATAATGAAAAATCTACAAAATTGTCCAAACATGGGCTTGATGGGGATTTTTGGTAGATTAGCAAGTGAAAAAGAAGACAATATACTGATCATTCATAATATTATTTGTGTCTGACTCAGGCGATTAGTTATTACCCCCATCAAAATACTGAGGGAGCCCTTTCAAAGTAGGGTGATCAATTTGAGAAAATTCAGATAAAATTTTACTTAATGATTTTAATTCCTACATAACTCAATTACTTCCTTCTTTTCTCCTCAGCTGTTCTTTAGCTGTGGAGCTATGGCGGCAATAGAATACAGAATTCACATACAATGCTGCAGCATGAAATGAGAAAATCATAGGAGGACCCCAAATCAGAATGCTCTGAGAAACTAACTAGATTGGAATTGGAAACAGGCCTTGGTCTTATCCTTCATTTTGTGCCAAACTTAAATGGGGTAAACTATGTTATAAACATAAATCATACATGAATGATTAGTACTCAGATGGTTAAAACCAGGGTTTGTATGATTCAAAACTATACTATAAATAAAAGAAATTTCATGTTATACACAAGAACATTGTGATTGCTGGACCTTCATTTGTAGAGGTAATAAGGTCACAAGATATGTATGTTACCTCTAGTTTTCTAGCTGTCATTTGATATGTTTGTGTGTTGGGGGTGGGGAAGAGTGCTTTAAAAGAAGGCAGGAAAGTTCAATGTAAGTAGTTTTAACTTGAGCTTTCTGGAAGTTACTGAAAAAAAATTCAACTTGGATAAAAAATGTAAACCTCTGAAATTTAAGTTTGTTCATTGTTATTGCTTGAGGGTGCCCTTATTATATCTGGCTAAGCTTAAAATAACTAAGAGAGGAAAGGAAGTAGGAGTATACTTTTGATCTTAATATAAGGAGAGAAAAAAAGAAGAAACAAATTTGTTTTCTTAAACTGCCCATAATAGGCAAAATATCATTAGACTTTTCTGGAAGAAAATCTTACTAAGCTTATTTGTCCGCCTTGTTTTTTCTTGTTAATTTTTAGCTGCTATTTCTTATTTTATTTCTTTTTTTAAAGATTTTATTTATTTATTTGACAGACAGAGATCACAAGTGGGCAGAGAGAGAGGAGGAAGCAGGCTCCCTGAGCAGAGAGTCCGATGTGGAGCTCAGTCCCAGGACCCTGGGATCATGTCCTGAGCCGAAGGCAGAGGCTTTAACTCACTGAGCCACCCAGGTGCCCCTCTTATTTTATTTCTTATGTGATATTTCTGTTTTGATTATAAGTGACCTCATTATAAATGATCTTCCTCAAACTATGTAGATATGAGTATGGCATGGCTATGTTACATAAGAATAGTTGATTTAGGGGCGCCTGGGCGGCTCAGTCATTAAGTGGCTGTCTTCTGCTCAGGCCATGATTCCAGGGTCCTGAGATCAAGCCATTCATCAGGCTCTCTGCTCCACGGGAAGCCTGCTTCTCCTTCTTCCACTCCCCCTGCTTGTACTCCCTCTCTCGCTGTCTCTTTCTCTGTCAAATAAATAAAATCTTAAAAAAAAAAAAAGAATTGTTGAGTTAAAAAAAATAGTTGATTTAATCATGTCATAATATAGCCTTAATAGCTGATCATTTGCTTAATGTGTTCTTATAGGAGTGTGTGGGTGGCTTAGTCAGTTAAGCGCCCAACTCTTGATTTCAGCTCAGGTCATCATCTCAGGATCATGAGATTGAGACCAGTGTCAGTCTCCGTGCTCAGTGTGAAGTCTGCTTAATATTCCTTCTCCCTATCAAAACCACAATGAGATGGCTGAAATTAATAACCCAGGAAATGACAGATGTTGGTGGGGATGCAGAGAAAGGAGAACCCTTCTACGCTGTTGGTGGGAATGCAAGCTGGTGCTGCCACTCTGGAAAACAGCATGGAAGTTCCTCAAAAACTTGAAAATAGAGCTACCCTATGACCCAGCAATAGCACTACAGGGTATTTACCCTAAAGATATAAATGTAGTGATCTGAAGGGGCATCTGTACCCGAATGTTTACAGCAGCAATGTCCACAATAGCCAAACTGTGAAAAGAACCTAGATGTCCATAAACAGATGAATGGACAAAAAAAGATGTGGTATATATATATATATATATACACATATACACAATGAAATACTATGCAGCCATTAAAAGGAATGAAATCTTGCCATTTGCAATGATGTGGATGGAATTAGAGGGTATTATGCTGGCTGAAATAAGTCAATCAGAGAAAGACAATTATCATATGATCTCTCTCATATGAGGAATTTGAGAGGCAGGGCAGCAGGTCGTGGGGGTTAAGAAGGGAAAAAAATGAAACAAGAGGGATCCAGAGGGAGAAACCATAAGAGACTCTTAATTTCACAAAACAAACTGAGGGTTGCTAGAGGGTGGGGGATAGGGATAGGGTGGTGGGGTTATGGACACTGGAGAGGGTATGTGCTATGGTGAGTGCTGTGAAATGTGTAAGCCTAATGATTCATAGACCTCTATCACTGGGGCAAATAATACATCAATACATTATATGTTAATAAAAATAATTTAAAAAAAAAAGATTCTTTCTCCCTGAAGGGGAACACTTTTGCACTGTTGGTGGGAATGCAAGCTGGTGCAGGCACTCTGGGAAATAGTATGGAGGTTCCTCAAAAAAGTTGAAAATAGAGCTACCCTACCATCCAGCAATTGCACTACTGGGTATTTATCCTAAAGATACAAATGTAGTGATCCAAAGGGGCACGTGCATCCGAATGTTTATAGCAGCAGCATCCACAATAGCCAAACTATGGAAAGAATTTAGATGTCCATCAAAGATGAATGGATAAAGAAGATGTGGTATATATATACAATGAAATACTATGCAGCAAATAAAAGAAACAAAATCTTGCCATTTGCAGTGAAGTGGATGGAACTAGAGGGTATTATGCTGAGCTAAATAAGTCAATCAGAGAAAGACAATTATCATATGATCTCTCTGATATGGGGAATTTGAGAGGCAGGGCAGGGAGTTGTGGGGGGTAGGAAAGGAAAAAATAAAACAAAATGGGATCAGGAGGGAGATAAACCATAAAAGACTATTAATCTCACACAAAAAATTGAGGGTTTCTATGAGATGGGGGTAGGGATGGGGGGCTGGGTTATGGACATTGGGGAGGGTATGTGCTATGGTGAGTGCTGTGAAATGTGTAAGCCTGATGATGCACAAACCTGAACTCCTGGGGCAAATGATACATTATATTTTAATTAAAAAACAAAACAAAACAAACAAACAAAAAAACAGAACCAGGTACAGAATCTAGCACATTGTAGGCGCTCAACAAAACAATGTTAAGTCATGGCACTGAACCTTTAGCAACAGATCCTAAAGTGTTCTGAATCAAATTTTCTTCATTTAGGGAAAGAGAGCATTAGAAGAGGGTTTTATTTAGGAGATTTTCACCTGCAGATGACATAAAACTAAAATTCAACAGATTAGAATTTAAGAATTTTATTTTTTTTATTTTTAATTTTTTAATATAATTTTTTATTTTTTATAAACATATATTTTTATTTTATAGGAATAAAATTTATAGGAATACGTTGCCTCCACGACTGAGAATTCCAAATATGAGGCAACCTTCATGAATAATTTGATCAGAAAGCTGGTGCCTTCTAATATGATCTCTCTGATATGAAGAATTTGAGAGGCAGGGCAGGGGGATGTGGGGGTAGGGAAGCTAAAAATGAAACAAGATGGGATTGTGGGGGAGATAAACCATAAGAAACTCTTAATCACATGAAACAAACAGGGTTGTTGGGGGTTGGGGGTAGGGATGGGGTGGCTGGGTTATGGACATTGGGGAGGGTATGTGCTATGGTGAGTGCTGTGAAATGTGTAAGCCTGATGATTCACAGGCATGAACCCCTGAAACAAGAAAATAATAAATTTAAAAAATAAATAAGTAATATATATAGTATAATATAATAAATATATATAATAAATAAATAAAATAATACATAAAATTTAAAAAATAAAAAAAAGATTCTTTCTCTCTCCCATTCTACCCCTCCCCCCATTCACACACTCTCTTTCTATATATAAATAAATTTTAAATTTCTTAAAAAATAAAACAAAAATGTGTTCTTATAGGTATCCATGATGTATGTAAAAATCACTCTATGTTATAGCATAATAATTTATATTTTGAGCACCGTGGATTTTAAAAGGAACTTCTCAGTTCTGTAGCATGGAAAATTCTCCAACTGCCTATTAGGGATGATATTTGATGTTGATTTTTGGAACATTTTGATCCAGCAGAACAACACAAGTGATCTATGGTTTGCCTAAATAATGCTTTCAGCCATTAAACAAGTAAATAAGACACTTTCTCTACAGCCAGGAAATTCACAGTAAAAACTGGTGATGATGATGGAGGAGGAGGAAGAAAGGAGAAAGACAGAAGAAGATATAACGGGCACTAATAATATGTCAGTCACTGAACTAGATATTCCACACACATTATATGATATTTTCTATTTAATACTGATAATAGGGAGACTCTTTTGTAATTTTCCTTTTATAGGTGAGGAAACTGAGGTCCCAAAGCTTAAATAAATTTCTTAAGTTTACAAAATTGGCAGTGTGACAAAATTGGCAACTTAGATTTAAAGTTATGCTATATAATGCTCCTATCTTTCACAGAGACCATAGGATTAGAACCCTAGGCATTTTGCTTAATATTCAAAGGCTTGGGGAGGTCTAGTTTCTATTTTTAATTTCTATCACTGTCTCACAATGTGCTTATTAGTTTATTACAAAATCTTTCCATACCATTTAAATAATGAACTTTAATTTCATTCACTATCCATAAAACATAAGCGAATATTGAGTTAAAATAAGAAAAGAAAAAAAAAACCTGATGTATATTCTTGGCCGTTGTCCTATTCTTGCTTCAGTTTAATAATTGTTACTTGTGCACTGGCCCTTTAATGGAAGACTTTATTTAGTCACTGTGCTCTCTAAATTTTCATAAGAGCTGTAGTTTTGGACCCACCATGTGCTAAAATTTATTAAGCAAAAAACATGGCTCTTGGTGTTGAAAGCTATATTGGGACAGCCAAGCAGGTCCTTGTATGTCCTAGTCATGCCAATAAATCCAGCCAGAAAACTCTGTTTAATACTTGCATGAGTAGCTGGTATTTTAAGAAGACACCCACACAGAGGGGAGAGGTACAGGGAAAAATCAGATTTTCAAGGACTCAATAGGGGAGTTTGCTTATTCTGTTAAACTCCACCTGCAGTCTAAGCAAGAGTTTGGTGCCGAGTCTGCAATAGCACTATGTGCTTCCTTTATGTCTTGTGTGGGATCTGATAAATTTTTCAGGATCCAGTCCAGCTGTGCTCTCATCACATTGATTTAATGGCCCTTAAGAGAAACCATAAAAGCGCTTTCTGGTTAGTGGGGCCCAGCTGTTTCTCATAGTATTGCATAAGACAGCAAGCTGAGTTAGCTATAGATTAATGATATTAACAATTCAACTTTTCCCATATTGTTTTCTTTTCATACCAAAAAAGACTTAAAGAAAATATGTGATTTGTTAAGTTAGGTTATAAAACCCAAAGTGAAAGGACCCAAAGAGATTATCTGATTTGATTTGATCCAAATAAGCTAATTGAAGCCCTCAAATAAACACTGAGTCATATTAAAATATCTAGTACGTGTATGAATGTGTGTGTGCGTGTGTGTGTGTGCGTGTGTGCATGTGTGTGTGTGTGTGTGTTCCCCAAGGGTGATGTGAAGGCTGAGGGATGGAAGGAAGGCTCTGTTTTCATTACCAGGCAACAGTGTAAGAAGCCAACAAAATTATTTGAGGATTATCAGACTTTCTGATGAGGTTAAGAACACTGAAAGTCAATATGAAATGAATAGCTGTGTAGATTTACAGTGTCATTGATGTCATTTGAGACCTTTGGTTTTCTGCAAGCAAAAGGGTGATTGCACTACCAGGCAATCTGTTAACTGTTAAGTCTGGGTATGAAAATGTTTCTACTCAGAACCAGACATGAAGCATTTAGAGCTTTTTTACTTCAGGTACTTCAGGCAACAAAGTACTCAGTAGTAGAGTAAAATGTTTTCTCCCTCCTGTTTAAACAAGAAGAGGTAGGGAGATGGGGAGAGTTAGAAAAGAAAAGCACTAATTCTAAAACCATGATTTTTTAGTATTTTACCAGATTATAGTTCCTAAATTTAGGGAGTACAATATGTACTCCCTGAAATTAGAAGTAATAGAAATAAATGGCTGGAGAATTATATGACTAATAATTGGTGATCAACACTCTGATTCTAATAGCCTCTTTGACTATGACCACATAGAAGTGATTGATCCTTTGTGATTGTGGGATCACAGAAGGTGAAAGATTATGCATATCAGACTGTTGTGATTTTTAAATATTTGTAGTTTATATAGGAAATAACTACCCTTCTATTGTTCAGTGAAAAAAGATTTTGCTAAATGGGCACCTGCATGCGTTAGTAGGTTAAGCATCCAATTCTTGACTTTGGCTCAGGTGATAATCTCTGGGTCATGAGATCCAGCCCCTTTCCGGGCTCTTCACTGGGTGTGGAGCCTGTTTAAGATTCTCCCTCTCTCTCTCCTTCCCTCGACACCCACCCCCACTTGTGTGTGTGCCCTCTCTCACTAAAAAAAAAAAAAAAAAAAAAAAAAAAAAATCGCTAAGCAAAAATATTTTTAGAAGGAGCTTAACTTAGATACACCCATTTAAATGTAGAGCTTGATATATTCTTATCTACTCATTAATGTGATTTCCAGTAGTAATAACACTTTGATAGCTTATTTTAAACTTCAGTTGATTTTAAAACATCTAAAAGTTGTATACTTCAAATTTAAGGATTTTTTTTCTTCACAAGCTTAAACACTAAAGATATCTATGTGTTTTTTAGAGGCTGTTCCGGGCTTAAGTGAATAAAACTTTCTGAAAATCTACAGACTATCCCATTATAAGAAAGTCTGTGGAACTGTTCTCTGGATGGAGAGGAAATGGCACATTTGTGTAAAACTATGCAATGGTTTACATCGTATAGAACCATCGGTGTTTTTCCTCTGAGGCAACTGAACAAAGACTTTAGAGTTCTTAACAGGAACCTACAGACGGAATGGGAGCAAGAGAGATGATGTTACCAGGGGTGTTTTAAGGTCAGTATTTCAGTAGCTGCTGTTTTTGATTAAGTATCCTGTAGACCAGTTCCTCTCTACTGCATAACATTAGCTTGAAAAATCAAAGGCTTGGTGGCTTAAATAGACAATAATAGCCAATATCTTAACTTTGCCAGATACTTCTGTGGGAAATGCTAAGCCATGTCAATATTGCCATTGTTAACAATTCTATCCAATGCTCTAAAGGCGGAGTCCTGTTGCTTGGTCATGATATGGGAGTGGTGAGGATGAGGGTTCTCTCTGTTCTATTGTTTGCCAACAAAGTCAAGTTTTCTTTTGCCATCAAGAACAGTGCAGTTTGGGCTCTCTGTACTTCTCTGTGGTCTGCATTCAGTCCTGAATTTAGAGACCAGAATAAGAAAGCTGCTGGCAACCACCAGCATGCAAGTCAGAAAAATGCCAGGCTGATGTAATGCAGGCTTCTATTTCACTTCAGAATGAAAATTTAATGTTCTTTGAGAGTGTTTTACAGAGGAATTCATTATGGTTATCTTATGAATGATGGGTTCTGAAAAAATAATGTTTGCACTACATATTTTTGTGGTTATTTCAGAAAATCCATTAAAAAAGCAAACAGCCAGCAGCATGCACCATGCTTCAGACTAAGTTAGAAATAGATCTGGTTCAGCACAAATGAAGTTTTTGTTTATTTGTTTAGGTCAAAGGTAAAGGGCTCTGGAGTGTAGCATGCACTTTTGGGAAGGGTGCCTGTCGTGTAAGGGTTTTTCCCTTCTCTCTTTTGCCCACTTCGAGCAACTGACTCATTTTGAAGTTTTTCTAATTAGTATCATTCTATGTGCTCATTTTGAAAACATGGAAAATGAAAAAAAAAAAAAAGGAGAGTGGAAGTATATCATTCTGACCACATATATGCAACTATTGTCAACATGTTGATGGATTTCCTTCCAATAAAATATTTTGATATATATATGTGTGTGTATATATATATATATATATATACATATAGGCTATAAAAACACCATATGATCATGGTATCAGATCAATATAAAAACATATATGATCCTTACTAGTATCGGATTAATTTTTCATTCAACACTAAGTTCCAAGCATTTTTCATATTTAAAGGAGATATTTCCAGATTCTAACATTAATACCCAAATATTAATAGCCCAGTATCTCAGGTTATTTGATTAGCAGGAAGACTTTTAACAGGCTTCATTCCACAAGTATTTTTCAGATCCTTGGGGAATAGTCACGTGTTGTCACCTTACTGCAATATCACCATAGGTTGCTGCTCTACTGCTGCTCTCCCTTACCACTTTATAAACAGCATTTCCAGCATACATTAGTTCTATCCTGACTGCCATAACTCAAGAATGCACACATGCTAAATTTCCCCAGTAAGAACTAATTCCAGGCAATTAACAGGTAATAAAACTTTGTTAGAATTTGAGGATTACCAGAAAATGCAATGTAACAAAGAAAGAAAAATTAAAATTTTTTAAAAAGCTATCAATATTCTATTGAGGGAAACAATCTGGAATTTCTTAATTGTTGCCCTGTCATTAAGCATTTAGGTTGCTCTCAACTTTTTGTTTTTTAAAATAATTCTCATACAGGTGCAAAATTTTTATAATTTTTTTTACACACCATCTCTGCAGAAAAGGTTCTTAGCCCTTCTCTACCAGAACATTTTATGGGAAAGAAATCTTAGAGGAAGAATTTCTAGATTCATTTACTTCAGTGCTTAACAATTGTTTGTGTTTTCTACTTCTACTTGAGTCAATTTGATAAATTATGTTTTTCTAGGAATTTGAGCCTTTTGTCCAAGTTTCCAAATTTACTGCCATAATCTGTTTATAGTATTCTATTACCTGTTTCTCAGCTGTAGTTACTATTTCTCATTTTTTATATCCAGTATTGTGTGTGTGTGTGTGTGTGTGTGTGTGTGTGCATGCATGTGTGTACCCTTTTTATTTTCCTTGATTGGTTTCCCCAGAGTTTTATTAATTTTTCCAGGGAAAAAATTATGGTTTTATTTTTATGTTTTATTAATACCTTCTTTTATCTTTTTTTATCTTTAAATTGTTCTCTTTTTTCTTTTTATTTTTTTAAATTTTTAATAAACATGTAATGTATTTTTAGCCCCAGGGGTACAGGTCTGTGATTCGCCAGGTTTACACATTTCACAGCACCCATCATAGCACACACCCTCCCCAATGCCCATATCCCCACCACCCTCTCCCATCCACCTTCCCCCCAGCAACCCTCAGTCTGTTTTTTGAGATGAGTCTTTTATGGTTTGTCTCCCTCCTGATCCCATCTTCTTTCATTTTTGCTTTTCCTACTTCCCAAACCCCTCACATTGCATTCCACTTCCTCATATCAGGGAGATCATATGATAGTTGTCTTTCTCTGATTGACTTATTTAGCTCAGCATAATACCCTCTAGCTCCATCCACATCGTCACAAATGAAAAGATTTCATTTCTTTTGATGGCTGCATAGTATTTCATTGTATATATATCCATTCACCTGTTGATGGACATCTAGGTTCTTTCCATAGTTTGGCTATTTTGGACATTGCTGCTATAAACATCCGGGTGCACGTGCCCCTTCGGAGCACCACATTTGTATCTTTAGGATAAATAGTGTGTGATTGCTGGGTCATATGGTAGCTCTATTTTAAGTTTTTTGAGGAATCTCCACACTGTTTTCCAGAGTGGTTGCACCAGCTTGCATTCCCACCAAGAGTGTAGGAGGGTTCCTCTCTCTCTGCATCCTCGCCAGAATCTGTCATTTCTTGACTTGTTAATTTTAGCCATTCTGACTGGTGTGAGGTGGTATCTAATTGTGGTTTTGATTTGTATTTCCCTGATGCCGAGTGATATGGAGCATTTTGTCATGCGTCTGTTGGCCATCTGGATGTCTTCTTTGCAGAAATGTCTGTTTATGTCCTCTGCCTATTTCTTGATTGGATTACTTGTTCTTTGGGTGTTGAGTTTGCTAAGCTCTTTATAGATTTTGGATACTTGCCCTTTATCTGATATGCCATTTGCAAATATCTTCTCCCATTCTGTCAGTTGTCTTTTGGTTTTGTTAACTGTTTCCTTTGCTGTGCAAAAGCTTTTGATCTTAATGAAATCCCAATAGTTCATTTTTGCCCTTGCTTCCCTTGCCTTTGGAGATGTTCCTAGAAAGAAGTTGCTATGGTTGAGGTCAAAGAGGTTGCTGACTGTGTTCTCCTCAAGGATTTTGATGGATTCTTTTCTCACATTGAGGTCCTTCATCCATTTTGAGTCTATTTTCATGTGTGGTGTAAGGAAATAGTCCAATTTCATTTTTCTGCATGTGGCAGTCCAATTTTCCCAGCACCATTTGTTGAAGAGGCAGTCTTTTTTCCATTGGACATTCCTTCCTGCTTTGTCAAAGATTAGTTGACCACAGAGTTGAGGGTCTAATTCTGGGCTCTCTATTCTGTTCTATTGATCTATGTGTCTGTTTTTTGTGCCAGTACCATACTGTCTTGATGATGACAGCTTTGTAATGGAGCTTGAAGTCTGGAATTGTGATGCCAGCAACTTTGGCTTTCTTTTTCAATATTTCTTTGGCTATTCGAGGTCTTTTCTGGATCCATATAAATTTTAGGGTTATTTGTTCTATTTCTTTGGAAAAAAGGATGGGATTTAGATAGGGATTACACTAAATGTGTAGATTGCTTTAGGTAGAATAGACATTTTCACAATATTTGTTCTTGCAATCCATGAGCATGGAACATTTTTCCATTTCTTTGTGTCTTCCTCAAATTCTTTCACGAATACTTTATAGTTTGCTGAGTATAGATTCTTTGCCTCTTTGGTTAGGTTTATTCCTAGGTATCTTATGGTTTTGGGTGCAATTGTAAATGGGATTGACTTCTTAATTTCTCCTTCTTCTGTCTTATTGTTAGTGTAAAGAAATGCAACTGATTTTTGTGCATTGACTTTATATCCTGACACTTTACTGAATTCCTGTACATGTTCTAGCACTTTTGGAGTGGAGCCATTTGGGTTTTCCACATATAGTTTGATTTTTTCTTTGCCAATTTGGATGCCCTTAATTTCTTTTTGTTGTCTGATTGCTGAGGCTAGGACTTCTAGTACTATGTTGTATAGCAGTGGTGATAAAGGACATCCCTGCCATGTTTCTGACCTATGTGGGAAAGCTTTCAGTTTTTCTCCATTGAGAATGATAATTGCAGTGGGTTTTTCATAGATGGCTTTGATAATATTGAGGTATGTGCCCTCTATCCCTATACTTTGAAGAGTATTAATGAGGAAGGGATGCTGTACTTTGTCAAATGCTTTTTCAGCATCTATTGAGAGGATCGTATGGTTCTTGTTCTTTCTTTTATTAATGTATTGTATCACATTGATTGATTTGTGGATGTTGAACCAACCTTGCAGCCCTGGAATAAATCCCACTTGGTTGTGGTGAATAATCTTTTTAATGTACTATTGGATCCTATTGGCCAGTATTTTGGTGAGAATTTTTGCATCTGTGTTCATCAAGGATATTGGTCTGTAATTCTCTTTTTTGATGGGGTACTTGTCTGGGGTTGGGATCAAAGTGATGCTGGCCTCATAAAATGAGTTTGGAAGATTTCCTTTCATTTCTATTTTTTGGAACAGTTTCAGGAGAAAATTAATGAATTCTTCTTTAAATGTTTGGTAGAATTCTCCTGGGAAGCCATCTGGCTCTGGGATTTTGATTGTTTGGAGATTTTTGATGACTGTTTCAAGCTCCTTACTTGTTATGGGTCTGTTCAGGTTTTCTATTTCTTCCTGCTTCAGTTGTGGTAGTTTATATGTCTCTAGAAATGTATCCATTTCTTCCAGATTGTCAATTTTGCTCATAGAGTTGCTCATAGTATGTTCTTATAATTGTTTGTATTTCTTTGGTGTTGGTGTGACATCTCCTCTTTCATTCATTATTTTATTTATTTGGGTCCTTTCTCTTTTCTTTTTGATAAGTCTGGCCAGGGGTTTATCAATCTCATTAATTCTTTCAAAGAACCAGCTTCTAGTTTTGTGGATTTGTTCTATTGTTTTTTGTGGGCTTTTTTTTTTTTTTTTTTGGTTCTATTTCATTGATTTCTGCTCTGATTTTTATGATTTCTTTTTTCCTGCTGGGTTTAGGCTTTCTTTGTTGTTCTTTCTTCAGCTCCTTTAGGTGTAGCTTTAGATTGTGTATTTGAGATCTTTCTTGTTTCTTGAGAAATGCTTGTACCATTATATATTTTTCTCTCAGGACTGCCTTTGTTGTGTCCCACAGATTTTGAACCATTGTGTTTTCATTATCATTTGTTTCTGTGAATATTTTCAATTCTTCTTAGGATGCTCTTTAGTCTCCATGTATTTGGGTTCTTTCCAAATTTCCTCTTGTGACTGAGTTCTAGCTTCAGAGCATTGTGATCTGAAAATATGCATGGAATGATCCCAATCTTTTGATACCAGTTGAGACCTGATTTAGGACCCAGGATGTGATCTATTCTGGAGAATGCTCCATGTGCACTAGAGAAGAATGTGTATTCTGTTGCTTTGGGATGAACTGTTCTGAATGTATCTGTGATGTCCATCTGGTCCAGTGTGTCGTTTAAGGCCTTTATTTCCTTGTTGATCTTTTGCTTGGATGATCTGTCCATTTCAGTGAGGGGAGTGTTAAAGTCCCCTACTATTATTGCATTATTGTTGATGTATTTATTTGATTTTGTTATTAATTGGTTTATATAGTTGGCTGCTCCCATGTTAAGGGCATAGATTTTAAAAATTCTTAGGTCCTCTTGTTGGGCAGACCCTTTGAGTATGATATAGTGTCCTTCCTCATCTCTTATTATAGTCTTTGGCTTAAAATCTATCTAATTGATCTGATATAAGGATTGTCACTCCTGCTTTCTTCTGATGTCCATTAGCATGGTAAATTCTTTTCCACCCCCTCACTTTAAATCTGGAGGTGTCCTTGGGTCTAAAATGAGTTTCTTATAGACAGCATATTGTTGGGTTTTGTTTTTTCATCCATTCCGATGCCCTGTTTCTTTTGATTGGGGCATTTAGCCCATAACATTCAGGGTAACTATTGAGAGGTATGAATTTAGTGCCATTATATTACCTGAGTGGTGACTGTTACTGTATATTGTCTCTGTTCCTTTCTGATCTACTACTTTTAGAGTCTCTCATTGCTTAGAGGGCCCCTTTCAATATTTCCTGTAGAGCTGGTTTGGTGTTTGCAAATTCTTTCAGTTTTTGTTTGTTCTGGAAGCTTTTAATCTCTCCTATTTTCGATGATAACCTAGCTGGATATAGTATTCTTGGCTGCATGTTTTTCTCATTTAGTGCTCTGAATATATTCTTTATATAGTGAATATATAGTTCTTTCTGGCCTGCCCAGTCTCTGTGGATAAGTCTGCTGCCAATCTAATGTTTTTACCCTTTTATGTTACAGACTTCTTTTCCCGGGCTGCTTGCAGGATTTTCTCTTTGTCGCTAAGAGTTGTAAATTTTACTGTCAGGTGACAGTGTGTGTACCTATTTTTATTGATTTTGAGGGGCATTCTTTGCATTTCCTGGATTTTGATGTTTGTTCCCTTTGCCATATTAGGGAAAATCTCTATAATAATTCTCTCCAATATACCTTTTGCTCCCCTCTCTCTTTCTTCTTCTTCTGGAATCCCAATTTTTCTAATGTTGTTTTATCTTATGGTGTCACTTATCTCTCAAATTCTCTCCTCGTGGTCCAGTATTTGTTTGTCTCTCTTTTGCTCAGCTTCTTTATTCTCTGTCATTTTGTCTTCTAAGTCACTAATTCTTTCTTCTGCCTCATTTATCCTAGCAGTAAGAGCTTCCTTTTTTATTGCACCTCATTAATAGCTTTTTTTTATTTTAACTTGGTTAGATTTTCATTCTTTTATTTCTCCAGAAAGGGCTTTTATCTCTTCAGAGAGGGTTTCTCTAATATCTTCTATGCCTTTTTTGAGCCCAGCTAGAATCTTGAGAATTATCATTCTGAACTCTAGATCTGTCATATTACCAATGTCCATATTGATTAGGTCCTCAGTCTTCAGTACTGCCTCTTGTTCTTTTTTTTTTTTTGTGGTGAGTTTTTCCACCTTGTCATTTTGTCCAGATAAGATTTGCTTTCTCCTCCTCTGGAATTCCTCTGTTCTCCTTGGTGAGTGAAGTTGGTCTTGGCTGGGTTTCTTGTTGATCTTCTGGGGGAGGGGCCTTTTGTATTGATTCTCAAGTGTCTTTGCCTCAGGCAGAACTGCACTGCCCTTACCAGGGGTTGGGCTAAGTAATCCGCTCAGGTTTGCTTTCGGGAGCTTTTGTTCCCTGAACGTTTTCCGTAGAGTTCCGGAAGATGGGAATGAAAATCGCAGCCTCCGGCCCAGAGGAGCCGAGAGCTCGGGGTCTGCTCCTCAGTGTGCCCTCAGAGAAAAGTGCCCAACCGCCTCCATCTCCTTGCTTTGGTCATGCTTGGAGAAAAGCTCTCAATCACTAGCGCTTGGAGAAAAGCTCTCAGTTACTTCTGTCTCCCTGGCCTCCAGCCGCATGCTTGGAGAAAAGTGCTCAGTCACTCCATCTCCCTGGCCTCTGGCCACGTTCCAAGCTCACCCAACCTGTGACCAGTTCAAGGTAACCCTGAGCTGAGAGCTCACTCCTCAGTTTTGTCGCTGTATCCAGTTTCCTCACTCTAGTACCTGTGAGCTCTGCAACACTCAGACACCCCCAGTCCTTCTGTGACCCCATGGGACCTGGGGTTACGCTGATCCCGCCTGGGCTTCCCCCCGGTTTAGCCTCTGGAGCAATGTCCCTCAGTGGAGCAGACTTTTAAAAGTCCTGATTTTGTGCTGTGTTGTTCCGCCATTTGCCGGGAGGCAGCCCCTCCCCCCGCGGTCTATCTTCCTGTCACTTTGGATTCACTTCTCCGCAGGTCCTACCTTTCAGAAAGTGATCGATTTTCTGTTTCTAGAATTGTTGCTCTTCTTCTCTTTGATTTCCCATTGGATTTGTAGGTGTTTGCAATGGTTAGATAAGCTATCTAGCTGATCTCCTGCTACCTGATGTCATCTCAGCCTGCTACTTCTCTGCCATCTTGACTCCTAAATTTCTACCTTCTCTTATCTTTATTACTTACTTCCTCCTACTGCTTTTTATTCATTATTTTTCTATTTTAAACTTCTCTATTTGAATGCTTAATTTTCAGTCCTTATCCTTTTCTGTTAGATACATGGCTATATGTATATTTGTCCTAAGCACTTCTTTAGCAGCACCCAGATGTTTTTAATTTATAGTGTTTTTAATATTCTACTTATTAATAAAATACCTTCAGATATTTTCAAATTTCCATGACAATTTATAATTTTTTCTGTCCTTATGCTTATTTAGAAATGTTTTGCTCAATTTCCAAATTTAAGATTTCCTAGTGATCACCTTATCATTTTCTATCTTAATTACACAGAATAATATATATTGTAGTAGTGTGTATTATAAGGTATATAGTATAAGAATACATTATATTACATATGATATTCTATGTTTTACAGTATGCATTGTACCTATCCTTTGAAAGTAATTGAAAGTGGACTTGTGGCCTGTTTTGTGCCCAATTTTTAGTATTCATATGTGCGTGAAAAAACTATGAAATCTACTGTGGTTGGGTATAGTATTTTAAATATAATCCCAGTGGATCAAGTTTACTAATCATGTTATTTAAATCTTCTGTTTCTTTAATGACTTTTTGTCTGTTTTTCCAGTTATTTACTAAAAAATGTATGTTAAAATCTTCAATATGACATGAACTTATATATTTTTCTTATTCTGAAAAATCCATTTTGCTTAAGACTATATTATTTAAGCATATAAAGGTATACAATTGTTATAAATTCTTCAACTTATAATTGAAATCTTTATCATTATGTGCTAACCCTATTTATCTCTAGTAATGATATTTTAAAGATTTTATTTTATTTATTTGACAGAGAGAGACACAGTGAAAGAGGGAATACAAGCAGGGGGAGTGGGAGAGGGAGAAGCAGGCCCCCTGTTGAGTAGGGAGCCCAATGAAGTGCTCTATCCCAAGATCCTAGGATCATCACCTGAGCCAAAGGCAGATGTTTGACAACTGAGCCACCCAGGAACTCCTCTAGTAATGATTTATATTTCAAGTTTAAAAAAAAATGCTAACAAAGCTCCATTAGTTTTGTTTGGTTAGTATTTACTTGATATGTCTTCTTCCTTTATTATTCTCTTTCTATCTTGTTGTATTCTTAGTTCAGAAATGTTACTTGCACACAGAGCACAGGTAGTTTTTTTTTTTTTTTGCACAGATAGATTTTTAAAAGTTGAGATTGACTATCTTGTAATTTATTCTGTTTGATATTCATCAGTTTTCTTGAATTTTCGGATTCATTATGAATTCTAACTAGATGTATGTTGGATCTTCTCATTCTAATGTCATATCTCTTCATCTCCCTATTATATCTTCCATATTTGTTTCTCTAAACTGTATTTCTGATATTTTCTTCAGATCGATGTACTAGTTCAAGAATCCTTTTGGGTTTTATCTAACTTCTGTTTAATACATAAAATATGTTCTTAATTTCAGTTATATTATTTATGTTTTTATTTCCAAGTTTCTTAGTCCTAAAGGCATTCTATCACAAGTTGTTCTGACCTCCAGAGGTTCCTACTGCTTTGGTTTTATAAACTAACAATCTTTGCTTATAGATGACTCATAAATCTCTCAAGACGAGATCCCATACAAAGTCAAAAAGAGATTGGGAAATGTGGCCTTCCTATTGCTGGATTTTCACAGCACTCATTATTTATAAGTGAATTTTAAATTCACTGGTGTTCTCAGTAGTTTGTTTTGACTTTTTTCCCCCAAAATGAACAAAAATGTGTTTTAAATTAAAATAAAATAAAAGATTATTGAATGTGATTACTATGTATGCTATGACAACATTCACTCTTACACTTAGATATGCTGTGACTCAAGTTTTCCTTGCACTTGGCATGCTATTTAATTTATACACATCTTTGACTAAGACTTTTAAACTTTAAATTACTAAGTTTGGCCTCTGGAACCAAGACTTAGAACTTCATCTGTTTGTTGCCAACAGCATATATGAGAGAAAAAAAGCTTAACCTCTTTTGATGAACCTAGAACATATCCTGATATGAATAATATTAAAAGCAATATGTAGTTGAAAGCAAAGGTGAAGTACAGTCAATATACACTGTAGTTCAAAAAGAGGGAAGATCTTGAGGGCAAAAGTGGTGAGGAAATTTTTTATGAAAGAAGATAAACATAAGAGAAATAAGTAGGATTATAAAGGAGATAAGTAATATTATAAAAGAAGAAAACTGACAAGAGAGGAAAAATTATTTGCTCAAGGACAAATCATAAGCCTCAACTTTAGGAACTGAGAACTTCTATTTATAACTAAACTGGGAACAGTGATCATTAAGATTGGGTTACATAATTCTAGGTAATACTAAGACTTGGTTTCTCTCTGCAGAGAAGGAGTTGCCAGCTCTTTTCCTGAGAATTGAAAGAAGAATGGGTATGGAAACATTTTGAAGTCAGAATAAAAAGACAAGGCAGCAAGTTCCTTCGGGTAAGTAAAATAGGGAAAGAGTAGGCATTTGTCAATAGGTGATAAAACAGGTGAAGAGAAATGACAATGGAATTTAGATGAGCAAGAGATAATTTAATTAAATGGCTCCTTCCTATGAATGCTGGATTTACCAAGGATAGTAAGTAGCAGCAATCATGGTAGAAAGAAAACTTGCATATGGGATGCTAGAATCCTCAAGGAATATGATAGTGAATATTAAATCAGAATGTGAAATTTCTGTAAATTTTCATTTCATGCAAATGCTTTATTTTTTATATTTAGGGGAAAGTTAGGGGAACATGGAAATATTTTCAATGTTACATTTATTTTTGTATTCCTTTAAAAATCTATAGTTACCATGTTAATATTTTTAAAAAGATAATTACATGTAATTTTTCTCACAAATATATTTATAAGGAAAGGTTAGGAGGTCAAATTTGTGCATACAAACTTAATACTGATTACATTTTAATGGTTATCTGTCTAATGCAAATAGAAAAATAGGCTGTTGAAATTTACTAATTCTACCATCTCTTAGTTTTTGTAATTTTTATGAGAATCTGGAAAAATGTGAGAAGAGATGATGTCCCCATAACCACTGTTACCACTTCTACAACTCTTGCTAATTCCACTAATAGCACTATTCCAATAGTAGCTTCTGCTGGGTTTCTCTATTGAGTCTGTCTGATGAGCAAACGTTGTACTCAGCAATTTACCTCTCAATTCTTTTCAGCTTTGGAAAAGTCTTTTGAGATAGGTGGCATTACTGTCTTCACTGCCCAGATGAAAAAGGTGAGACTTCAGGAACTTACTTTTGCCAAACTTATGATTTATATATTGTTTACTAATATTTTATCTGTTTTTTTATTACTTTCGAAGATGTGTGTTAACATTTTCCACTGTCATTGTAGATTTTAAAATTTTTCCTTGTAATTTTGGCAAGTTTAATTTTCTTCATTTGGGGATAATTTTGAAAGTTTATGGGAGCTTTATCATTAATTGGTTTCATTAATTTTGTAAATATTCAGTAAATCTCTTTATCTCATGACTATTTTTGCTTTGAGGTCTTTTGTATTTGATATTAATGGGGCTTTGCTAGTTAGTATGTTACTTTGTATTAAGGAAAATTTAGCTGGATATTTTTAAAACTTTAATCTAACTGCTGAATTTAATCCATTTATATTTATTGTGATTACTGATAGAGTTTGATTTATTTCTACATTGTGACACAGTTCCGTTTATAAGTGAGATTGCTTTACAATCTCCTTTTTTAAACTCTTCAGTCATTTGCTGGGTTTGATTTTGTTTTGGTATCATTAAAAAAATGTGGTATCACTTTTTAAAAAAGAAAGGAAAAACACTTAAAATAAGTTCTATCTAAAGACAGCAAATGCATGTGATACAGTTTGGCTAAAGATATATAAAGGGAAGACTGCTGTGGAACTTTTGGTTCTCTGCATGGTGTCATATCTTTTTCTTTCTCTTTTTCCCTTCCAGAAAGTGGATGTGCTGATTGCAGCTATAGCAGTTATCTCGTAACCAAAGGAACAACAAAGACATTGTTAGCCTTAGAACAGAACTTAGCAGCTACCTACCTCTTGTTTTCTTATTATGTGAGAAAAATAATCTGTTTTAAGCTACTGTTGTGGGTTATAAAGAGCCAAACACAGCTAAACTTATATCTTTTTTCCTGCTGTCTTAATTTCTATTTGATGGTAATCCCATCTACTTTTCTTCTTCTGTTAATTTTTTAAAAATAATTCTTATTTATTTGACACAGAGAGAGAGAGATCACAAGTAGGCAGAGAGGCAGGCAGAGAGAGGAAGGGAAGCAGTCTCCCTGCTAGGCAGAGAGCCGGATGCTCCATCCCAGACCCTGGGATCATGACCTGAGCCGAAGGCAGAGGCTTTACCCCACTGAGCCACTCAGGTACCCCGTTCCTCTGTTGATTTTGAAACTGTATGTTAACTGTACATTTAGTTTTAGTTCTTAAGTTGTTATTCTTAATATTTTAAAAACTAGTTTAACTATTGGTTACAAAATAATTGATATCTGTATCCTTCTATATATACAATAAATTTAATATGCTTTAGTCTCAATTATCCTCATCATTCCTTCCCATCTTCTGAATATGCTGTCTTATATTTTAGTTCCAGTTTGTTTTAACCTAGCCATAGTGAATTTTATTGTTGCATCTACCATTAAATCATGTTTAGATCATGTTTAGATTTGCTGATATTTTTCAAATTGCTTTTGTAGACTTCCTTCTGATTTTACTTCTTACCAAATTTCATTCGGTAGTGGTTCTTTCAGTGAGGCCTTTGAAATTTAACTTAGTCTCTGTTTTTCTGATAATATATTATTTAAGCTTTGCATTTGAATGAGTTTAGCCATATAGAATTCTAAGTTAACATTTATATTTCCTTGGCACTTTAAAGATGTTATTGCATTGTCTCTAGCTTCCATTGTGGTTCTCAACAATCTTGTTTCATCTAATTGTCCCTTGTGTGTCTTTTCTCTCTGGTTGCTTTTATGATATCCACCTTGTCTTTGATTTCCCTTCTCTTTCTGCTCCTGGCAGTGGCAGCAACGATGTTCCATCAATGTCAGCACCTCAGACTTCTGGTTCTGCTGTCTAGCAGCTTCAATAGGTAATCTCTAGTGGTAGGAGTAGCAGGCCACAATGGTAGCATGGATAGAGCAGCAACAGTGGGACTATGGCTCCCAGGTATTTCAGTGCCCATAAGAGTGTAAACTATTGGATTCCTGCAATACTGTTGTGTTGTTAGCTTTTCCAACAGCCACAGAGAGAGCAACACTTAGATAACACTACTTTCCCTTTTGCTGTTCTAGCCCTTTTAAAACACTGTGAATAATTCTCTATATTATATACTGCTGCTTGAAATATTTAGAGTGGTTTCTGTTTACCAATTAGATACTAATTAATACAATCTATGTGAGAATATGCTAGATAATATTAATGTGGGAAGATTATACAGTTTTTTTCCATTGGTGTCAATATTAGCCATGTGACTTGTTGCAACCAGTGAAATAGGTACAGAAGTGACATGTGTAATAGCTTAGTGGAAGCTTTAAGAGCCATTTATGTTTCCACATCATTCACTTTACCCTGTGCAAAGAGACCCACAGTGTCCCAGAGAAGAGCTGCCCATTAATTATTAGGATTTGGGAGTGCATGCATGAACCTGAGACATAGTAAGCTTATAATGGATAAATAACCTGAGTAAAAACTATACTGTTGTTTTAGCAAAATACTAAGATTCTTTAGTAATTTATTACTGTAGTATAATTTAACTTAAGATAGCTGATATAGTTTGGGTTTATTTTTATTATACATGAGAATCACTTTATTTTTTTATTCTGAGAAAATGTTATTCTTCAATTCTAAATTGAAGAATTCAGAAATTCTGAAATTCAAAAAATTCAAAAAATTCTGTAATTAAGTCTTTGAATATTGCCTTCTTTTACTCTCAAGTCTCTCTAAAACTAAAATTAAAAATATATTGACTTTTTAGGAATATTAATTTCGCATATATGTGAATTTTCCAATTTCCTTCTATTGTTGACTTTTAGTTTTATTCCATTGTGTTGGAAAAGGAACGTGGCATGATTTCAATCTTTTAAAATTTATTAAGACTTATTTTGTGACCTAATATGTGATCTATCTTGGAAAATGTCCCATGTGTGCTTGAGAGAAATGTTTACTCTGCCACTGTTGGGTGGATGTTCTATACATGTCTTAATATGTATGATCAAACATACATTAGGTATGTTTGATCAATTGTGTTGTACAATACTGATTATTGAATTTTGTTGTGTCCTTTCTATATCCTATATATGTTCTGTCCATTTGTAAAAGTGGCGTATTAAAGTCTCCTACTGTTACTGTAATTGCTGTCTGTTTCTCCTTTCAGTTCTGTAAATGCTTGCTTTAATTCTTAGGTGTTTTGATGTTGGATGCATATGTATTTGTAAATGTTATATTTTCTCAATGAATTGACCATTTTATCATTATATAATGTCCTTCCTGGTTTTTTTTTTTTTTTAATTTTTTATTTTTTATAAACATATATTTTTATCCCCAGGGGTACAGGTCTGTGAATCACCAGGTTTACACACTTCACAGCACTCACCAAATCACATACCCTCCCCAATGTCCATAATCCCACCCCCTTCTCCCAAACCCCCTCCCCCCGGCAACCCTCAGTTTGTTTTGTGAGATTAATGGTTTGTCTCACTCCCAATCCCATCTTGTTTCATTTATTCTTCTTCTACCCACTTAATCCTCCATGTTGCATCACCACTGGGTGGCTCAGTCCGTTAAGCATCTGCCTTCAGCTCAGGTCATGATCCCTGGGTCCTGGGATCGAGCCCTGCATTGGGTTCTCTGCTCAGCAGGGAGCCTGCTTCCCCCTCTCCTTCCTGGTTTTTAAAATGTTTTTTTACTTAGTCTATTTTGCCTGTTTTTAAATTTCAAGTCCCCTTTGTGTGATATAAGTATAGCCAGCCCTATTTTCTTTTAGTTACCATTTGTGTGGAATACTTCTTTCCATCCCTTCACTTTCAGTCTATGTATGTCCTTAAATCTAAAGTGAATCACTTGTAGACAGCATATGGTGAGTCTTGTTCTTTTGTTCATTTCATCCACTCTATGTGTTTTGACTCAAGAATTTAGACTATTTGCATTTAAAGTAATTATTGATAAGTATGTATTTACTTAGCCACCTTGTTAATTTTATACTCTGTGCCTTGTAATTCTTTTGTTCCTATTTTCCTCTTTCCTTCTTTTTGTTTGTTTCATTGATTTTTTGTAGTGATATGCTTTGATTCTTTTACCTTTTTCTTTTGTGTATCTTCTATAGGTATTTACTTTGCAGTTTTCATTAGCTTACATAGAATATGTTATAATTTTAGTAGTCTATTTGAAAAGGATAACAACTTCAGCTGCATACAAAAATGCTATACTTTTACACTCTCCACACTTTGTGTTATTAATGTCACAACTTACATCTTTTATATTGTGTATTCACTAACAATTATTTTTGTTATAGTTATTATTGATATCTTTTTGAACATTTATACTAAAATAAAAGTGATTTACATATCATTGCAGGATTACAACATTCTTTATATATCTAGTTTTATTCATGAGTTTGATACTTTCATTGTCTTTCATAATGCTTTCATTTCATTTCAGAGAACTACTTATAACATTTCTTGTAAGGCATATCTAGTGGTGATGAAATCCTTCAACTTTTGTTTTTTGGGGGAAATATGTATTTCTCATTTATTTTTTAGGGACAGTTTTGTTTGGTATAATGTACTTGGCAGTTTTTGTTTTTCAGCACTCAGAATAGGTTATCCAATTTCCTTCTGTGTTTTAAAATCCACTGATAGTCTTATGGGGTTTCCCTTCTATGTGATAAGTTACTTATCTCTCTGTGCTTTCAAAATTCTCTCTTTACCTGTGACTTTTGACAATTTCGTTATATGTTTTGATGTTGAATTATTTGAGTTCACCCTTTTTGGAATCTTTTGGGATTCATTAATCTGGATGTCCATTTTCCTCCTCAGATTTGAGAATTTTTCAGCTATTATTACTAAATAATCTTTCTGTCCCATTCTTTCTTTTTTCTTTTGAGACTCCCAGAATGAATGCAGTGATTTCTTCATGGTAGGCTTTCTTCACCTTTTTTCTTTCTTTTTGTTCTCTGGGTAATTTCAAATAAATTGTCTTCAAGGTAGCTGATTTGTTTTCTTCTGCTGCTTCATCTAGCTTACTATTGAAGTTATTGAATTTTTCATTTTGATTATTATATTCTTTAGCTCCATAATGTCTATTTTTCTCTTTTTATGTTTTCTATTTCTTTGTTGATATTGTTATTTTGTTGTTTTAGTATTTCCTAATTTCATTTGTCTGTGTTCTCTTATATTTTACTGAGTTTCTTTAAAGCAATTATTTTGGATTCTTTGTCAGGTTATTCATAAATTTCCACTTCATTAAGGTTGATTGTTGGAGGTTTATTTTATTCCTTTGGATGTATCACATTTCCACATTCTTCATGTTCCATGTAGCTTTTGTTGGTGTCTGGACATATGAAGAAACAACCACCTCTGTCTATATTTAAGGGCTGCCTTAACAAAGAAAGAACTTCATCACTCAGCCTGGCTAGATTCTGGGAGGCTTTCAGATTTTTTCTATGGATACTCACACTTCAGTCCTTTCACTCACTGGGGGAAAAGTCTTAGGTTTGTGCATCTTCTCCAAATTTTACAGATTCCTACTGGTAGCAGTAAGCCACCCTTTCCTTTTTTCTTTTCTTTTCTTTTCTTTTCTTTTCTTTTCTTTTCTTTCTTTCTTTCTTTCTTTCTTTCTTTCTTTCTTTTGTCTTTCTTTCTTTTTTTATTTTTATTATTATTTTTTTTTTTTTCTGCCTCAGACATCTAGGTCTTGCCAGGTCTGTCAGTGATCTGTGTGAGGCAAGACATAAAACGGCATCTAGCCAGTTGACTGAAAGGCCTGGGATGTTGGATGCACACTCCTCTCTCTTCCTCAAGGGGGAAATTTTGGATCAAATTGATATTTCTTGGTGCTGATCTGTGCTGGCTTGTGGAAGGAACTGATGCAGCTAAAGTAAAATTCCTCGTCTTACCCATTTTATTTCAGCTATTCTTGATGTGCTCATCTAAGGAAATGCAACTTCTTAACTGAAATCTGTATCCTTCATAAAGCTTTTTGATCAATCTATCATTGTTATTTCAGTATTTCTATGAGATGTATGGGCTGGGACATCCTATTCTGCCATCCTTCTGGTGTCACCTTTCACATTCTTCTTGGTGATGTATTTTCTATCCTTGTGTACTTAGTCTTCAGGTATTTTTTTTTTCTTTACTTGAGATCAGTAGTTTTTCAAGATAAAGATTGGCTCAAATACCTAGTTTTACTTCATTGTTCCACTTTGTTAGAAATCACTCACAAGTTAAAACACAACTTTAAGGAGTCCCCAAAATGTTGAACATATGGTTTTGTCATTTAAATTATTAACATTTAAATTCTGGCTAAGCATGTTGTTGGTATTATAGTAGAATACTAAATATTAATCGTCTTTAAGAGAATATAATTTTAAGATATCTTGTAAATATTAGAATTGTTTATTAATGAATTTAAATTAGTGGCTCTCAAACTTGAGTAGTCATGGGCCCTGAGAATGTATTTACATTTCCCTGAGGGAACCACAGACCCCAGTTTGAGAAATACTAGGCTTAAATCTTGATTTCTATTAAAGGCTTCTCATTAATATACTTCATAAAGTTATACAACTAGAGTTGGCTAAATTTGCTTCTTTTAGCAGCTGAAGACCGCTATTGTTAGGGATAATGATGCTTTTGTTCAACTTAATGATAATTGTATGCAAATTTTAGAATTTGCCACAAGCTTACTATTTGTGGTAAACTTGTGGGAGTAGTTATATTTCCTTTTTCTTTTCAGGAAAACTGCCAGTATCAGGAATCACTGTCTGCCTCAAAATTGCAGCTGTGGTTGTTCTCTCAGATTACAAGGAAATTATAGCAAAGTTTCTAGCAAACTTGAATATTATTATACAGCAAAGAGTTGTTACTAAGAAACACAATTAATGAATAAAGACAGAGGAAAAGAAAGAATAAAAATAAGAGAAAGATCAAGAAATTGTTAAATTAACTAACTGGTCTTATCCTAGAAAAAAGAAGTAATAAAATGTTACAAAAATGCTATCTTTGAATTTCCTCTCCTGAAACTGGATTTCTCATAAACTCTCCTGTTCTTTTTATTTTTATGTATGTATGTATGTATGTGTGTATGTATTTTTATTTGTCAGAGAGAACACAAATAGGCAGAGAGGCAGGCAGAGAGGGGTAAGCAGGCTCCCTGCTGAGCAGAGAGCCTGATGTGGGGTTTGATCACAAGACCCTGAGATCATGACTTGAGTTGAAGGCAGAGGCTTAACCTGCTGAGACATCCAGACACACCCCTTCTGTTCTTTTTAAAAATTTAATCTTTCTATAGGTGATTATTTATTCTTACATATGGATAAAGTTTGAAGAAAAGTTTTAAGCAAAATAGAGATACATAATATGTAATAAATCATGTAAAAATTAATAAGAATTAATAATTATTAGAATTGAAATGTAGTCAGAGATAATGCATCGACTTGTAATAGAAGTCACTACTCCAATTAAATGAAGTAATGCACAAAAAAAATAAATATGTATGAATAATATTAAAATTTATAACATTGCTTCTCTCTAACCTTCTTAGATATGAAGGTATATGTGTTCTATCCAGAGCCAGACTTCATTATGTGAAATTTATTAAAAGTTTGAATGATATTTATTAAGTACTCTAGAAAACCCATTCCACTTCATACAAAGATCTTAAATATGTCGTGAAGATTCTGTGACTTAAGGTACATAACACTTTAAAATAATATTTAAAACAAAAGAAAATTATGTTAAATATTCTGAGGTTATTCATCATTAAAATAATGTTTACTATATGTTCAGGCATAACAGTTGATTTAATTAAAGAAGCTAATTTGGCTTTTAAAATAAGACATTTTCCTCCCTAGTATTATATGCTGAGTCTTTCGATCTTTATCCTCTGACCATGGCTTCATTAAATTTGAACATCAGTTTTCTTCCCTCTGTCAACATTTTTAAGGCAAAAGTTTTCTTCATTGTATCAAACTGACTTATTTTTTTCACAAACCAAATTTTCCTAGGTTCATTGGTCACTTAAAATTATTTTAAAGTCATGGTGAGCTTTTGGGAGATAAATAAGAACCTAGTTTCTTCCTGGTCAATTGTCAGTTAGGATTGGCATTCATATTATCTTAAGATAAATCAGACAATTTGTTTTATACATAGATAGTTCTTAAAAAGACAAAAAAATTGGGTTGGTTTTGCACACAAAATACTCGTTTCCAAATGTGTAAAATGCACAGTTTTTAAAATCCAGCAAGTGATTTTCCAGGAAAACATGCAAAAATGATAAATGCTAAAAACATATGTTAATTTTGCTAACCTCAGATTATTATGGGAATGCCAAATATAAATTTAA
Organism: Mustela putorius furo; assembly: GCF_011764305.1. Lineage (NCBI taxonomy): Eukaryota > Metazoa > Chordata > Mammalia > Carnivora > Mustelidae > Mustela > Mustela putorius. Next base: position 26,738,348 of record NW_025422015.1, on the reverse strand, counting down.
GAAAAGAAACTTCTCAGGGACTCCTCTCTGCTTCCTAGATGGGATGATGTCTGATTTGTGAATTCTTTAATAAAGCTAACTAGATCTTCAAATTTACTTGGATGAAAAAGAAAGAAAAAAGAAAAGAAAAGAAAAGGAAGAAAGAAGAAATAAATAAATAAAGAAAGAAAGAAAGAAAGAAAGAAAAAGAAAGAAAGAAAGAAAGAAAAAGAAAGAAAGAAAGAAAGAAAGAAAGAAAGAAAGAAAGAAAGAAAGAAAAGAACTTCTCTTGGTAAGTTTTGACACCCCAAATTTGGTTGTATACTGTTTCTTTAAATAATAATTATGTCAACTAATTTATTGTATTATTTTATATACATACATCTTTTAAGATAAATAATAATAATTTATATTTGCATGACATAAAATGTATCAAATAATCTAACTTTTTTCCTTATCTAAATATATTATTATACTGTAGAATAAATAGATAACAGCACTTGAGGAGCCTCCTATAATTCTGACCTACACTCAAACATCCTATTTCCTAATTTCCTGAAGGTTAGTTTTAAGCTTATGATTCCTTTTGCTAAGGTTTTGAATTAAAAACTTAATAAAAATGTGCACCATAAGAATTTTTAATCTGTGGTAATTTAATAAATCTGTAATTATCTTGATAAAAAGTCTAAAAAAAAGTATTGTCATTATGATTTGGCATGTTGTGATAGCACTTAATGAAAAATTATGAGTGCACTGCATTAGAAAAAAGTATATAGTCCTTATCTGAGAAAGACTCTTTCAAGTGTATTGTAAATGCTGAAAAAACACTATAGAAAAATATTTCACTTGGACTTAAAGTATCAAATATTTTGAAAAAATGCCTATCAGCAAATTTAAGCTATCTTTTTATGGTTGGTGAAATGAACTGAGAGGATATTCTTTATTTAATATAAAATGTGCAGAAAAGTAGTTTAATACATGATAGTAAGGAGATTTATGATGAGTAACACCGTGAGTTCTTGCCTTGCCTCAGTATGTGAATCACATTAATAAAAAATTGTTTAATTACACAAAAGGGGTAATATTCATAGTGTTATCTTAGAGGACTGGATATCAAAATTGGATTTGGTCAGAAAACAACCGTGGTGCCACTGAAACTAAGTTAAAGGTAAGCCAAAGTGTTCAGCCAGCAGATGTCAAAGATTTGATCTCCATCATCATAGATGGCACATTAGTAGCATATTAGAATGGAAAATGAAACCCCACAATTTATACTGGCTGATGGTTGATTGATGACACTGGAAAATTTGAAATGCAGAAATAAAATAGAGGAAAAGGAGAAGAGAAAGAAAATATGAAAGAAAGTGAGTGTATGTGTGTGTGTGAGAGATTCATAGATTGACACACCTTATTTTCTTTTATTAAAGTTTCTGTCAGACTTCAGGCATTATGTAAAGTGAACACCATTGGGTTGAACTATATAAAATTACCGATGATTGGCATCTTTTATCAACAAATATGATTTTTCATATGCTTCAACATAATATAAAGCCCTTACCTGGTCTTTTAATAAGGTTTCAATAGTAGACATTTTCTTACTTTTTCTCATATAATTCATGATACAGTTATTTTCACCCCTCTCATGTTAGCATTCTATAACCCTGCAGAGATTCTAGGGTTCCAGAGTGCTGTTGAAAAAGGAATAGAAATAGAACTTCCTGAAGACCAGAACAAGAGAGGAAAAATAATCCCAGCATTCAATAAATGTTTATTGAACTTTTACAAATGAAACAGAAGAGACAACCTCAGGGAATGTGACCAGAAGTGTCCACTATGTAAAACGAAACATCTTCCCCAAATCCCAGGTTTATCTTTAAATAGCATGTGATTTTTGCAGTCTAAAGTATGTCCATTTTTTCTGTTGTTTTTATGGTCTCAAAATCTTAGGGAAAAAATAATTTCCACAAAAGTATATAAATGTATCATGTGGTTTCTAAAGATTTCTAGATTACCAATTCGTTAACTACCTGGCCAAATTTGAAAAACATGGGACAACTTCAGAAAACACAACTGGAAAAAGGGCTTCTGAAAAGCATAGGCATTGTGAGTTGGAGTAGTTAGATATTGATGGAAGAGACAGAACTTAAGTGTACTTTTAAAGAGGAGTGGAGTTTAGCTAGAGGTAGGGAGTGGAGTCCAAATAAGAATGAGAAATAGAAAAAAAGGAGTGAGAAAAAGTTGGAATCTGTTTTGCATGTGGAAGAAAACCAGCCAAAGATGGATTTGGATTGGAAGAGTTAATATGGTGAAAATGTCCATACTACCTAAAGTGATCTATAGATTCAACGCAGTCCTTACCAAAGTTCTAATCGTATTTTTAAAAAATAGAATAAAATATCTTACAATTTGTATGGAACCACAAGATACCCTGAATAGCCAAAGAAATCTTAAGAAAGGAGAACAAAACTGGAGACATCACACTTCCCAATTGAACTAAATAACAAAGTTAGAATAAAACAGTATGGTACTAGCATAAAAATAGGCACATAAATCAGTGGAACAGAATAGAGAGCTAAGAAATAAATCCAAGCATATATAGTCAACTAACGTTTGACAAAGCCCCAAGAACGTATAATTAGGAGAGTTTAGTCTCCAAAAAATGATGTTTGGAAAACTGGTTATCCACATGCAAAAGAATTAAACTGAATCTTTATCTTATATCACTCAAAAAAAAAAATCAACTCAATATGGATTAAAGACTTAAATGTAAGACCTGAAACTGTAAAACTCCTAGAAGAAAATAAGGTGTAAACTTGACATTGGTCTTGGCAATGGTTTTTTGATTTTGACACCAAAAACATGGGAAAGAAAGCAAAAATAGATAAGTGGGTCTACATCAAACTGAAACACTTCTGCATAGCAAAGGAAACAATCAGCAGAATGGGAGAAAATACTTGCAAACCATCTATCTGAAAAGGACTTAGTATCCAAATTATGTAAAGAGCTCATACAACTCAATAACCAAAAAAACAAATAATCTAATTAAAAGTGGGCAAATGGCCTGAATAGACATTTTTACAAAAAGATGTACACATGACAAAGAAGTACATGAGAAGGTGCTCAAGATTACTAATTAAAACCCAAAAAGATATTATACCAGTTAGGATGGCTTTTACCAGAAAGACAAAAGATAACAAATGTCAGTGAGGAATTAGAGAAAAGAGAACACTTCTACCATGTTGGTGGGGATATAAATTGGTATCTGTACCATTATGCCATTATGGAAAAGTACAGTGGTTCCTCAAAAAATTAAAAATAGAACTACCATATGATATAGCAGTCACAATCCTGGGCATATATCTGAAAGAAATGAAATCAGTGTTTCCAAGAGCAATATAGGAAATCCTGTCATTTGTGACAACATGAACGAAACTGGAGGACATTATGCTAAGTGAAATAAGCCAGACAAAGAAAGACAAATGCTGCATAGTAACATTTATAAGTGGAATCTAAAATATTTTTTTTTAAGTTTCATAAAAACAGAGAATAAAATGGTGGTTGCCTGGCTGGACTAAGGGAGAAATGGGGAAATGTCAACAGATACAACTTTCAGCTATAAGAATAAGTTTGGAGGACCTAATGTACAGCATGGTAGCTTTAGTTAATAATATGGTATTGTACACTTGGAAGTTTCTAAAAGTAGATCTTCAGTGTTCTCACCACACACACACACACATGCACACACACACACACAGAGAGTGAGAGAGAGAAATATGCAGACACACACAGAGCTAACTATGTGAGATGTGATGGATATTTTAATTATTTTAATCTTGGTAATCATTTCATAATGTATATCAAATCATCATGTTGTACACTGTAAGTATCTACAAGTTTTAATTGTCAATTACTTCTCAAAAAAGTTAAAAAAAAAGAAGGGTACAACACACAATGTGGATTTTTCCTCAAATATATCTGGCCTACCCATCTTTTAAGGGATTCTGGCTTTACAAACTGGATCAAGTCATGAAATCGGATTAAGAGGATAGAACTCTCCATTTTGATGACTGAAGACAGGCTTTATATTTATTCCTAGAGTTTGAATCATCAATTAACTACTGCCAACAATCCCTGTAGTTGAAATTTATCTGCTTACTGATCTAGCCATGAAAATTATTTTGATAACCAACTCACCTTGTCTCTGATGATTAAAAGACACTTCTAGCTTGTTGCCACTCTTGGATTCCATTCCTTCCATTAAAATGTACATAAATTTAAAAAAAAAACTACTTAAATTATACATGTAACAGTTCATTCTCAGCCTTTGTCCACAGAGGGTAGCAAATAAATGCTTTCAATAGTGGCTGTGCTTCTCTCACTATGGATTTTGTAATTCCTTGATAATGACACAATCTCTTGGGGTGGGGATGGGAGGATAAAGAATGCTTTAAGGAGAATGATGATAAAATACTAGTCAGTATATAAATTTATATAACTGTCTTCTTTAGCATTATCCAGGACCTGCTTTGATGCCAAAACTATATTCTTGCAATACGCGTGTGTTTACATGTAAGCTTCTATTTAAAACTATCTTAAAAACAAGTGCCTATTCTTATATATATAGTACATTGAGAATAGGTGCTATCTTTTCATTTCTTTTGGTGGTTGTATTCCAAATTTCAGTGCTATTAGGACAGAAAGAACAAAAATAGGTGAAATTTGAAGTATAACATCATGCTCAAAAGCATGGTTTTCATTAGATACGTTTTTGTTGTTTATTTTGGAGTCTTTGATTCACAGGCTATTATTAAGAAAGGCTACTCTATCAATCATTTGGATTTGTTTAAGTAGAACAATGACTTTAGCATAATCATTCTTTTTTTTTTTCTGAAACAGCCTAGCATATATTTATTTGCCTTTAAGAAAATTAAAGAGTGCTGAATCTCCAAGACATCTTTTACTTTATATATCATTTAGTTAGTACTTTACAAGATTTTATGTGCCATTTGCCTTGAGTGGAATAGCAATATGAATACATTTGTGATGTATGCTATGCTTGATTTCACCCAAAATTCTTTGGTTGACTTAGAGCATAAATTGCCAGTAACTCTAGGATACATTTCTCATCCCTGCACTTTTTTATACATGAAATCTGTAACATAAAGTAATAATTGGGAACTAAAATTGGAATTGAAAAGAAGAGAGTCAGTGAGCACACAAGCAATTACACTGTGACCTAACCACTAATACTGGCAGTAAATAACACCTGTGGAAGACCTTTTTAGACCTAGCTGGTAGGAAAAGGAAGAAATGAAATAAGAAAGAAATTGCATCAAAAAAGCAGGAGAAGCAAAAGGAAGAGTAGGATGAAAAGGAGAAGAATAGAGGTTTAGTAATGAAGGAAGGCATGACAGTAGGCTTCCGAGACAACTGTCCAACCTCTTTCAGATCCATGGGTCCTTCTAAAGGAGAGCGAGTTTGGGATTTAAATAATTAAATATATGCCTGACTACAATCTCCTAATAATCTTTGCTATCTCTTCAATCCCTGTGTGCATTTAGCTCCCTCTATTGGACTGGTATTGTTTACACACAAGTGATATTTGCTCTTGGAGAACACAGTCAACATTTCCTTCTAATATTTTACATTTGATGAGGAAAATACTCTCTTCTTAGTGTTTCCACATTTGTATAAATCTTCTAAGCAGTGACCAAGATGAACCGTTTGCACAACTCAAGACTTTTCCTCCAGGTCTTTGTTCTAGTAGAGAAATTTTAGTATTCTGTGTCTTTACCACACTGATTCTCTCGCACCAAGTATTCAAAATTGCAACCACATTAAGGGAGAAGTTTGGAAATTTTCCTATTACAAGGCAATCACAATAATTTTCAGTAACCACTAGACCTCTTGTGATTTTGTGATTTTAATGTAATAACAAAGCTCTCATTCCCAAATGGGTGAAAGGTACACATTTTTCTAATAGCTTTAAGTCATATCTGGAGATAAAACATAAGGCGTAGGAACCCCAGAATTCTGGAAGATTTTGTAGCAGCCAAAATAATTAGAATATATTTATCTATGAATGCTTGGTAATGTGTAATATATGATGCTAGAGTTGTATGCCTTGTATTATTGTATGCCTGTATTATTTTGTGAAGTCTCTCAAGAAATTTTTTATTAGTATACTGATTTTATAAAAAAAATCCTGAAAAAATCAACTTGTAATTTCATTTTTATGATATTTACAAACATTGCTCACTATTTGCTTTTCTGAAACAGCACACTTGATATCTTAAACTGGAGTGCGGGTGAGAGTCCAAAGATTGGAACTGACCCAATCATAAGAGTTCTAGGATTCCTCAAAATTTGAGTATATCTTGGACTGCCTCATGTTGTCTATAGTGGAATAAACTGAAGGATGAACCCTGAAGTTTCTCCCAAGGCCATAGTGTTTCTCTTACTAAGAATGATAACAGTGTACTATATGTTGACCCTTCCATGACTCTCATACTTCATATCTCTGGGAATTCCCTAGATCTTAGGTGTGCATAGGGCTTTATATAAAATTTTGGCTCTTATGTAAATCACATAAATTATATATTTTTTCTCTGTAGCATTTATTTTGCAGACACTATAGTATATTAAAAATGGAAGATCTCATATTGGAAGGCACTGATTGCGTTACGTTACTCAGGTATACGACTATAAGAAAAGAAGAATCTCTCAAGCTACATTTAGTAAATGAGATTTATGGTAGGAAAACAAGGAAACATCATGAAATCCAAACGGAGAAAAGATGAGCTAGCCAAAAATGATTCTGAAATGATGGACTGTTAATGTTGTTTGAGAACTGAAAATGATAATCTCTTGATTTCTTTCCTTCTGGGAACACATGACTCTTCATCTCTATGGACGTCTATTTCATGCCTCTCTGTTCACAGAGCTAATTTTACCACATTCATATGGTTCTGTGTAGCTGCCCCAACCCTTTGTAAACTTCCAAGCCTGGCAGTCATAACTAAGTTAATACGGTTCCTGTGGGGGACCTAGGTTAAAGCCTCTGCCTTCAACTCAGGTCATGATCCCAGGGTCCCGAGATCGAGCCCCTCATTGGGCTCTCTGCTCAGCAGGGAGCCTGCTTCCTCTTCTCTCTCTGCCTGTCCCTCTGCCTGCTTGTGATCTCTGTCTGTCAAATAAATAAATAAAACCTTTAAAAATATATATGATTCCTATGTACTGCTTTTACATTCCTAAGAGAAAGAATATGGTAACTTCAGCTTGTGTCATGTACACTCATAGGCTTAATCAGAGAACTTGGCTTTGAGTCTAGAACAGGAATATTTCAATATCTGCTTACTGGAAAGTTGGTATCAGATTCTCCAAAAGGGGTGTGAAGAAGTCATCAATGGCAGATTCAATATTTCTCCTTCCATGTATAAACAATTCTTTTTAAAGAAGAGAGAGATGAAGGTAATTCTACCACTGAAAGTTAAATGAAAATTGACATTACTTTTAATAATATTCAATTCATTTGAGTAGATGCCAGAAATCATACCAATTTACTAAAAGAAATATGCTAAGTCTATTTTCTTTTCCACAGTACTCTGAGACTTCTAAAATATGGGAGTTTTAAGAACAGCTTTCTTACCTATAATATAGGTAGCCCAGCCAACTGCCCATGAATTAAATTCTGCTATTATTTCCACTTCTAACTGAATAAAAGCATAATAGAAAATTAGCCTATAACAAACACAATGTGAAAGTTTTGAAATATATTTTGAGTTCTCTTGACACCATTTGTAGAGCTGTAGAAAATTTAAACCACTTACAGACTGTGTTAGGTTTCAGAACTTGCATACACACAAATATTCATTCAATTTCATAGAGAAAATTTAGAGCCAGTAATAACTTTGGTATTTATTAAAAGCAGGTCACCCTTTTAATGGTGAAATATCTTGTGCTAAAAGCAGGAATAGTTCTCTTTACTAGATTTGTTAAAGAAGGCTCAAAGAACAAAGAAATGTTTCTTGGAAAGGATAGTTTATAGCACTCAAAATATCCATGAAACCAAATATTTTTATCATATTTTCTATACTGATTAGAGAGCACCTTTATATAAACGAACTATCTGTTAATGTTGAAAAGTACAGGAACAATTTTGTGTTGTTACAGCCAAGTTCTGTCTTAGAGACAATGCTAAATTATTAAAAATAATATCCATTAATCTCTAGGCATATTAAAATACTTACCTTTTCTACATTTTTGTCTGCTGATTGCTTCTACTAAATTCAATCTCTAACATTCTTCATTGACTAAATAATTGTCTTAATATCTTCCTTTTCAAAACATTCTGTTAAAGGAAGGAGGACAGGAAGAATGAATTAACAGTTGTGTAACTATTAAATAAGCCAAGTGCTTTCCACAAGCAAGCATACTTCATCCTTATGACAATGCATGAGAAATATTATTATTTTATTTATAGAAGAAAATTAAGCATCAGAGAGACCAGAAAATTGTCCAAAATCAAATAGCTAGTATGTATCAGAATCAGAAGTCATTAAGTTCTGTGCATCTATAAAGATTTTTTTTTAACTCTGTATATCCTATGTCAATAATTTCTCATTTCTTGTCATGTCAAGTTGAATCTGCTCAGCCTGGCTTTCAAAATCATCTGTTATCTGGTATCTCCTTGGTTAATCAGCCTTCCTTTTCACTGCTCTCCAGCATGAAGTTTCTTCAGCCATCAGTCTATTTCTATCTCCAGGCCTTTATTTTATTCATTCTGGAGCTAGAAGCCTCAAGCCCTCTTTTATATCAATCCAAATCCTAAATACTCCATGACAATCCCTTCCCTTATTATAAATAACATTCCCGGATCTTTCTGAATTCACTTTACTGTCTGCCTGCTGTTTTTCCATGTTTCTCTTCTCTTATTGTGTTCTAGCAACACCCCTTCAGGCTTACCATCCTGTCCTCTTTTCCTCTATGGTATCCCTTTATTACTCTGTCTCTCACTACCTGATTTGAAAATGGGCTGCTTTTCCTCTAAATCCCTTGGATACTACATAATTAGTAACCATATGACCATACTGTTGTGTGCAGAGTAGGGTATAGAAATGTTTATCATCTAAAAGGATTGATTTAACACCTGCTTTTATGAATTTTTAATTCTCTGAAGAAACAAAATATGCAGGTTTTATGTGTGTAAATTGTAATAAAATCCAACATGAAGGCAGAGTTTTATCTAAGTGTGAAGGTATAAAGGAGAACTTTGTTGTTTTTCCTGTTACACACACACACACAATTATGTTACTTTGTATCGTAAGGGATTGTAGGAAGGAAAGAGGAAGGCAAAGACAGATCTTACACCTACCAGAGTACATATCTTTCAATAACTTTCTTGCTTCTCATCACTTCTGTATTGTTATCTATCTTCTTGCTGTATATGACTGACATTAATTCAAGGTTTTGAAAATGAGATAGGTAATTGGACCACATTAAGTTTAGGAAAAATCTTGCATGATAACTTGAGGGAACTGACTTTTAACTCTCATGTCAGTAATAGCAATTTCTCCAGAAAAAGATCAGGGCTGAGGATCTCATGATTCTGCTGCCAAATTTAAGAATCATCAAATGTTTTGTGGTTTCAGACACCATTTTTCCCCTGGTGAATTACTACTTACATGGGGCAGTGTAATTCATGTTTTCCTATATTTAGCTACATTCCAAAGAATTTCATAAGCATTTCCCTGAGCTCATTTTCCCATCCTCAGTCTGATGGCATGAAGCAAGAGGGGATTTTTGATGAATGTACTAATATTTTGTATCTTGGAATGTAGATTAGGGGTATTTTCATAGAGAGCGGAAAAGGGATTGGAAGTGGTGGGAATGAAAGTCATTTCTTCTGGGAATCCTCATTTGTGCACAAGAAGAGGGGCTTCTGTATTGACATGCTTCTCCACTTCCATCTTTTATTTTATCCAAACCTACTTGCATAAATATTATATCATGCTTTACCTCCCCATCCACGAGAGGCTGCTTCTCTAACTTGTCTGTAATAACTGTACTGTGAATGAAGATAAAGGCCACAAGAAGAAAGAGGAATCAATTGTTATTTTTTCATAATTAATCCTCCCCCCCACAATTAAGGCAGAAAATATTCATTAGCGGGGTGCCTGCGTGGCTATCAGCTAAGCATTGGCCTTTGGCTTGGTCATGATCTTGAAGTCCTGGTATAGAGCCCCATGTGGGGCTCCCCACTGGGCAGGGAGCCTACTTCTCCCTCTCCCTCTGCCTCTCCCCCTGTTTGTGTTTTCTCTCTGTGTATCAAATGAGTCAATAAAAACCTTCAAAAAAAAAAAAGAAAGAAAATATTCATTAGCTACTTGACCCCAAAATCATTAAACTTGGCGTTTCTCATCCTCAAAAAAGGAATGTGCTGGTTTTCCTTGGTTCTGACCTCCAGCTTCCTGATGGTGCGCATGAAGTGTGTGTCATCTCCACAAACAAGTTGGGGGAAAGATGAACAGTGGTGCCCACCACTTTCGGAATAGTAAACTGTGTTACCTATTGAAAACTAGCCACATAATCTCCGCCTTCCGGGAGGAATCGTTAGCTCTTATTGTAGTTATACATATCCCGGTTTTATTATCTTTCTTTAGGTTTCTGTTATAGTAAAATTGTATGTAAGTCAAATCAGTCCCTAAAGCTCCACATTAAGGCATCTCATCTAAATCAGGCCAAGAGCAAAACTAATCAACTCCATTTAGAAATTTGATTCCAAATACCAGTTTTTAGAATGTGAAGGTAGGAGGTACTTACAGTTCTAATATCATGTAGATGTAGGAAATTTGTAACTGTTCTGTTATTTGGTCTTTTCCAGTAGATTTTTTTGATGGATCACTGGCCTTTTACAGTATTTGTATATTTCTTTTTTTTTCTCCTATATAATTACATTTTAACTAAATTAAAAACTCTGTAGAATGAGGTTATGTCTTATCTTTTTTAAACTTCTCTTTTCTAAATTAATACACTTTTTGGTTTATTTTGTTTTGTTTTGTTTTTACATCAGAAGAAGTCAGTACATTTTTGTTGTACACATGAATGAATGAATAAATGACAAATTAATTCTGCGTAGGAATGCTCAAGTAATAAGTAACTTTTAAATTTACCATTTCAAAACATTCTGGTTGTAATCTGATACCAATAAATCCCCTCAAATATGACTCATATTTCATCAACAACAAACATACCCAGGCACAGAATAAGCATTTTGGGTAGCATAAGAATATATTAGACTCAGCCCTTGTCTTTCATCAGCTTTCAATCTAGTTGCAAGTTCCTGGGAAATACTTCAGTTTTGACACTAAAGAAATCTCGTGTCAGAAATTTCTGCCGGTACCAATTAAAAATATTTTCCCTCAAGTTCCCTAAGGCTAAAGTATTCAAGGTCTGCAAATTACCTGATTATGGAAATGAGATCTAGAATAAGCATTGCAAAAAAAAAAAAATCCCCAAATTATCAACCAAAGCATTTTTTTTAAAAAAATCAAACATTCTCGGGGCGCCTGGGTGGCTCAGTGGGTTAAAGCCTCTGCCTTCCCCTCATATCATGATCCCAGGGTCCTGGGATTGAGCCCCACATTGAACTCTCTGCTTAGCAGGGATCCTGCTTCCTCCTCTCTCTCTGCTTACTTGTGATCTCTCTTTGTCAAATAAATAAATAAAGTTTTTTAAAACATAAAAAAAAAATCAAACATTCTCAATAGTGGTGCCAGGAGATATACCAGTCAAAGGGGGGGGGGAGCATATTTCACCTGACTACATGTATTTCCTTGTCGGAGCTGCTTAACCTTTTCTTTGGTAGCCAGTGTGCTTATACTAGAAAACCAGAGATGTCAAAGATCTTTTCAAAGCCCATGAAGCTTTTATTTCTTACTTGAAGGAGCCTCAGTATTTCTAAAGATACACAGATTTGCACTGTCTAATTTAAAAAAAAAAATGACTTTGTTCTCCATGCTAACCAAGAAGTTCCTGACAGTGTCAAAAGGCTGGAACTTACTGGATCAATGAGAAGGGACTTCTGGCTTCTCAGTTAGACAAGGATCAGTAGAAGCTGAGCCATGGAAGCCCACCAAAACCACAAAGCATTAACACTGCTGCTCTGCTTCAATCCCTGCTACAGAAGTCATCTGAAGCATTTTTTTTTAATACAGTTCTCAACTTTTAAGAAATTAAGCCCAAAGCATCTTAGTAAACCTTGTGCTTTGATTTAGTAAACATTTAAGAATGCATTTTCTTCCTTTCGTAGATTTGTGTCATGGTTTTATTTTAAAAATGCATGACTTTGTCTCTACTTATTCTTTCCCAGAAATGGTTCCATGTGTACAATACATTCACAGTCTTTTCATTCTCTGAGGATCTCAGCACACTAAAGGAGGAAGAAAATAGTGTGAACACCAAACCAAGAAATTGCTGGCATCTGAACAAGCCTTGCTGCTGGGACCTAGTAAAGATAAATACTCATCCATCCAGTGCCTTCATTTCTGCAATGTCTCACTGTCCAAGTTAATAAATGCTTTCTTGCTAGTTTTTTTGGCATCTCTTTGAATGAGGAATGTAAACTGAAAAGGCCTAGGAGACAAAAACTGGCAAAAAACTCTATGATGAATAATATCAGGAGACACAGAGACTGGCTCAGGAGTCCCATATACAGTGCCACAAGCTCTATCAGAGGACAGATAGATTTGCTGCCTGGGATGGGGCTGTTATATAATTTCTAGATACATGAAAAAATAAAGAAAAGAATAAGAACAAATCCAGGTCCAATTTTATGAAGATAGAAGTATAAAACAAGAGATTTATAGAAAGGATATTAAAGATAACTTAAGCTTGATAAACAGAAGCATCAACATGTATATAATCTTTAGACATTGGGAAATGAAAACAATGTGGATTTTTTGAAGAACACTTAGAAATCTGGGGAGAAACTTCCAGCAAAATTAGACTAAAACTATTATTTAGTTATCTCTGTTTTTGCACTGTATTATAAACTAGTACTGTTTAAAAGCCTAAAAAGCCCCTGGAAAATCAGGCTCATCTTTCCCAAGTTGAATACCATTAAAAAGAAAACTTTCATCTTGGTGCTGAAGAGTCTGACTAAACTTTAGTTCAAATGTTTCACTCAAAGAAGCCCTCAATTATATATTTTTGAAGTTTTTTTTTCTTTTCTTTTCCCATATTAGAAAGTTTTACCCAGGCCATCATGTTCAAATCCTGGCTTAGAATACAAAAATCATATGTCCAGATGATTTGAAATGAGTATTTCTTAATTCAGACCCACTGAGTAAATGGGTAGTTTGATTAATCAATATCTTTTAGGCCTCTAGGAGAACAGTTTTGAAGTGTGTTGCAGAAGATGGAAGTGGAAAATCAGGTAGCTTTCCCTGGGAATGGTTCTCCAACAAAGTTCATTGGTGGGAGGTTGGGGTTGAATATGGTGGCAATAAAGGATGTATTATTTACATTTTGGGCGTTCTATCAAACCAGTAATACAGAGCCCTGATAACTGGAAAGTTTAACTCGTGTTCCAAGATGGTTCTTGGGTGGCATACAGAGAGTTTCAAATAAAGTGGACTTGATTTAGGGAAAAAAAAATGATGGTTCTTGGAACTCCACCCTTTGTATCAATCAGAAAGTAGAAGAGAGAGTTGAAGGTAGAAACACCCTTTTTCTATATGGACATTCCCTAGGAGTTGTGCAGACTTTCTTCTTAAAACAAATTGGCCAGAACTGAGGATCACATCTAGTTGCTAGCAAGGCCAAGAAATGTAGTTATTTCTTCAAATAACCATGGGCCCAGTACAAAATTGAGACTTTAAGGAATAAAAAGAACATGGATATTGGTGATCAAATAGCAGTATGTATCTCAGTAAGAAAAGACTAGAACGATTTGCTTAAATGGAGAACAAGCTTATCTATAATGCTCATTATTGCTCTTCAAAAATAAAAATAACTTTTCTAAATTTTGTTGGTATATTGGAATTATGTTAACTTTACATTACCTTGAAGAAGTTATTGTTAGCCAAAATTTTCTCAATTCTTATGTATCTTTTAACATTCATGCACCATCTGTTAACATACATGACAATGAATCATTTCTAAATAATGAGATTTCAACTAGCACACACATTTGTTGGCACAATATATTTACCTCTCTTGTTAATTATAATCTATTCTTAAGTTTCAATTACATTCTAAATTTAGTCTATTGTTAATTTTCTCCTTTGTTGTTTATTCTCCATAAGAAAAGTTATAGGAACTACATGGGACTATGTATTAGTACATGAAAGTTGGGAGGGGACTGGTTTGGAATGCTTATGACAAGGATCTTTTGGCTAAACCGAATATGTCAGTTTCTTGCAGCCTTGCTTCCTAGAGTCAAGGAGAACAGGAAAGGTGCAATTGGACTGTGGTTCATATTTATTAATTTTAATACTAAACACACTTAAGTTGCCTGTAGATAGTATTCTCTGTAAGTACTCATTTATGTCTGCCATATGAGCTGAACTGGAAGTACACTGTTGGCTAAAATCATGACAACAGTCTTAAAAAAAAAAAAACGTAGTTCCAATAAACTGGTGAATAAAAGTCATGACACAGCCTTGCAATCTAGCCTTAGTTTGTCTCCTATAAAACAGGCATCAAAAGATTCATTGTTATTTAGATGAGACATATTTACATGTTAACAGTCATGTTTATTAACAATCTCAACAAGAAAATATATGAAGTTTACCATTTCCACTATGTATAAGAAAAAATAGTTTTGGCACCAGGACAATTCAGTGTATGTATAGAGTGAGACTCTAGAACATTAGGAAGGTGGTTATTGCAGCTGTGAAAAAAGCACAAACTTGGGACAAGATTTAGGGCACATTTGATGCCTGGTGGATGAAAGACACATGTTTAAGTGATTTCATGCAATTCTGCTTGCTTCCTACAGACTTTTTGCTGTAGTATGATGTATTAGTTACCTATTACTATGTAACAAATTATCCCAAAACTTAATAGCTTTAAAATAACATATTTATTATCTCATAATTGTGATGAATCAGGAATCAAGATATAGCTTAGTTGGCTATCTTTGCCTTGGCCTCTCCCAAAGGCTACAATTGAAGTGTTGGCTAGGACTGTCATTTCAAGGCTCCCTTGAGGGAGAATGGGCATTCAACTCATATGGCTTTTGGCTGGTCTGAAGTTCTTGATGACTCTGCTTGAGACATCAGCTCTTTGCCATGTGAGCCTTTCTACTGGGTCCCTCATCAGAGGAAAGCCAGCTTTCTTCAGAATGAGTGATTAAAAGGGCAAGAGAAGGAGTAATCCAGATGGAAGATACTGTCTCTTTGTTACCTACTTTTGGAAGCCACATTACATCACTCTTTCCAATTTCTATTTACTTCAAGGGCATCACTAGGCCTAGTCCACACCCAAGAGGAGGAAATTACACAAGGGAACAAATATCAGGAGGCAGAGAATCTTTAGGGAGTATTTTAGAGGTTGTCTACCACCTCTTGTGAGGTAACCTGATAAAGAAAACACATGGACTCTTGGACATTCTCTCAGATTTAAGGTAGAATTTGGACTCTGCACCTTACTAGCTGCATGATAATGTGCAATTCTCCAGTCTCCACTGTGAAGATAAATAAATGAATGCTAATGTACCATACCATCCCTCAGTTCAACATATATAGAATGGACACAATAATCTATATCTCTTAGGTGTGTGTAATTAGGATTAAATACAGTAACTTATGCTTAACATATAGGAGGCATGCAGCAGATATCCCCCATCCCTGGTAGAATTAACAGGTTTGTTTGTAAATTCAAGAAAAGCAGCTGTTCACAGTGACTGTCCTGTGAACTTCCTGGGTTCGGCATTGATGCCTTCTTGCAGAATAGCCAACATATTTATATCTTCAGAATTCAGTAAAAGTGGTGGTTATTTTGGACCACTTTCTGTCAGAAGCAGAATATTATGACCCAACTGAAAGGAGATATTTTTTCTAAGGTTTTTTTTTCCTCTCTTCCTGGTACTTGAGTTCAGCCAAGATACAGCAATTCCTCATTATTCTCAGTTAATAGTTAGGCCTCTAAATAGTCTACTTTTTATTTGGCACTGACAACCCAATTGGAGTGTTTTGATAATTTCTAGATGTTACATTTTAGAAGGGGGCATGGACAAATGGGAACGTGTTCAGAAAAATGATCAGACTGACGAGTGGACTATAAAACCAGCCATATGTCATATGAAATATGAACTACCAGAAAAAGAATATTTAACTTAAGGAAGAAAAGACTTAAGGATACATGGTAACTACCTTCAAATATTTTAAACTATTATGTTGAAGAGAGATAATATTTATTTTTTATTGTTTGGAAATCTAAAGCCGGGACAAATGTGTTGGGAAAGATTTCAGGTCAATGTAAAGAAAATTTTCAGAGAGAGTTAAAATGGTGGGAGCTGAATTAGAATCTTGTGCCTCCTACTAGCTGATCTTAAGAAATTTCAACTATCATCTCTGAGACTTGGTCTCTGAATCTGTAAATTTATAATAATCGTCATATATTATGGATGCATGTGCCAGGTACTGAATAAGTTGCTTTGTACATAATATTAATAATGCTAAGGGTGGTTCTTCTTCTTTTACACATAAGGAAAGAGCTTTGCAGCAGTAGGTTTCAACCTTCAGCTGAGGAGTGTCTTCATTATTTGTGTTGGTGCCTGAGACATGCTGGTGCAGAATATTTTTTTTCTAAGTGAAGTTATTGCCTATGCTAGTGATTAAACCTGTCAGTATCACAATTTTATTTGGCTCATAGTCTATTAGTAGAAATTGAAAATGAGTACCTGGAGTGGGCCTTTAAAGGCATAACAGCTATGCTGAAACAGTAATAGGTGAGTATATGTGTGTGCATTTGTGTGTGTATGAGTGTGTGTCTGATATCAGAAAACTATGAGAGCTTTGATTGGTTGATTAATTATAAAATCTTGAAAAAGTTAGCTGGTCTCTTTAAATATCAGAATTTTTTATTTGAATCTCCCTGATGGCTAATGATGATAAGATACCCCCTTATATCAGTTAGAATAACCAAAATCAATAAGACAGTAAACAACAAGTTTTGGAGAGGAAGTGGAGAAAGGAGAAACCTCTTACACTGTTGGTGGGAATGCAACTTGGTGCAGCCACTTTGGAAGACAGTGTGGAGATTCCTTAAGAAATTAAAAATAGAGCTTCCCTATGACCCTGTAATTGTACTGCTGGGTATTTATCCAAAAGATAAGATGTAGTGAAAAAAAGGGCCATATGTACCCCAGTATTCATAGCAGCAGTGGCCTCAGTCTCCCAAGTGTGGAAAGAGCCAAGATGCCCTTCAATAGATGAACGGATAAAGAAGTTATGGTCCATATATACAATGGGGTATTATGCTTCCATCAGAAAGGATGAATACCTAACTTTTGTATCAACATGGACGGGACTGGAAGAGATTATGTGAGTGAAATAAGTCAAGCAGAGAGAGTCAATTATCATATGGTTTTACTTACTTGTTGAGCATAAGGAATAATATGGAAGACATTGGGAGATGGTGAGGAGAAGTGAGTTGGGGGAAATCAGAGGAGGAGACAAACCATGAAAAACTATGGACTCTGAGAAACAAACTGAGGGTTTTGGAGGGGTGGGGTTTACATGTTGGGTGAGCCTGGTGGTGGGTGTTATGGAGGGCACATATTGCATGAAGTACTGGGTGTGGTGCATAAACAATGAATCTTGGAACACTGAAAAAAAATTTAAATAAATAAATAGGTAAATAAGTAAATAAATAAATTAAATATCAGATTTTTTCCTATGAAATGAGGAAACTGTTATAGGTAGTTTCTCTTCATTTCATATCTGGAGCTCTATAAATAGACTGAAAATTACTACATGAGTTGGAAATGATAAATTAATAGGCTTCCTTAGATTTTACTTCTTGCATTTATATATCATAATTTAAGTGAAATGAAATGTCACTGTTTATTATTATTTATATTTATCAGATGGAGTGTTCTTCTGACATTCTTCAGGTTGCCCAGGGTTTATTTCATCAGGACTCGAGTGGAGAATACCATATATTTTATTTTGCAGATAAAGTGATTTCAGTCATAAGTATGACTATGAAATTTAAAATTTAAAATATTATATAACACTTGCTATCTTAACATGGATTTTAATTTTGTTTATATATTATAAAGAGGCAGTGATGTGACACTACATAAGTGAAAGGAAAATGAAGAGAAAAAGGATCCAATTGATTTATAATTGGAGTCCTCAATAAAAGAAACAAAACTTAAAGAAGAACCCCCATAATTACAATTATAATTCAAGATTTTTTAAAGAAATAAAATATATATGAATCTGAATATTAAAAAATGTGCAAGGCATTGTGAAAAATGATTCAGGATGGTCAATACTAAGACATTATTGGACTTGAAAGATAAAGAGCGGATCCCTTTTCAAGATTCTACCAAAAAAAAAACCAAAGAAATAAAAATCACCTAGTAAGTAGTGCATCAGACTGGTCCACATTTTCCCTGCTGTAGTATTCAGTGTCATTCAAACAAATAACATCTAAAAAATTTGATTAAAAAGTGTCAACCCAAGGATGTCATATCCAGCCATACTATCCTTCAAGTTATAAAATACTATACAATAATTTACGTGCAAAGATTCCCTTGAGCTTTTCTGAGAAAACTATCAGTGTGAAGTTCAGCCCACCATGTGATGAATAAAAAAACTATAACAAAAGGACTATGTGAGTACTATATATAAATTTTTAAATACAACTAAAATACATAGAAAACACGTATACAGTACTTCTTTTGTACTAGCCACTGTTCTAAATTCTTGACATATGTTAACTGTAGATACTAGAGTGACTGACAAAAATGTAAATATAATATGCTTTCACAATTTACACATATGCCTCACAATTTAAAGGTAGGGCTTAGAGAAGGTTTGCAGTAAATGTGTTTCATGTAAATGTCGGGATCAAATGACTTAATTTCAAACATACTGAAATAAATCAACTATCAGAATATAAATTGATTTAACCATATAAAATTAAATACTACAAAAGATAATATTACCTAAATTTGGATGGAATGAAGGGAGGTTAAAGAAAAGAAATAGAAGGGGCGCCTGGGTGGCTCAGTGGGTTAAAGCCTCTGCCTTTGGCTCAGGTCATGATTTCAGGGTCTTGGGATCAAGCCCTGCATCGGGCTCTCTGTTTATTGGGGAGTCTGCTTCCCTCACCCCTTCTCTGCCTGCCTCTCTGCCTATTTGTGATCTGTCTGTCAAATAAATAAGTAAAATCTTAAAAAAAAAAATAAAAGAAATAGAAAAAAAAAAGAAATAGGATAATGCTGTATTGATTGTGATAGAAGTATGATGGACACAGTTTTGAAATACCAGGCTGAAAGTAAGACATAAAGTTGTAAAAGTTATCGCTATAATAAAAATATAAAAAATTAAGCATATTAATAATTACAAATATATATAACAAGTAAAGAAAAAAGACTACTGAAAGAATTTTAAAAAACCATAAAAACAAAAAATACAACATAAAATAGAGTCAGAACTAAGGGAAGACATAGGTTCATATATATAGATATTATTTAAAAGAAAAGACAAAGATTTACTAAAAGAAAAGGATTCTCAGACTGAGTCATAAAGTAAAATCTAACTCTGTACCAAATACATGAGATACACCTAAATCCTAAATGAAAGGTAGGAAATGTATAGGTTTACCATGATTATCAGGCAAATGCTAATAAACAAAAGCAAAAATATTATACTATCAAAAATGGCAACATAACTTGTTACAGAACAATCTTTGTTTTGAAAATAAGCAGCAAGAATCACAAACATACAAACACATACACATGTACACACACACACAGAATCTGTTTTGAGACACTGGAGAACAAGGCAGAAAGATCTCAAAGAGGATCAAAGATACTGGACAGAAGGGTGATAAAGAGAAAATCCAATATTCAGCCCATTTTTCTATTTGACATTTGTTAGTTTGCAAGCTGCTGCTGAGAAGGTGAGAAACAACAAAGTCTCCAGGAGTCCTTTGAGAATGTAGAAACAAAAGTTGGACTTCAGACTTTCCAAAGAGAGAGATCTGGCATATAATCCAGGCTTTCAGATGAGATTCCCATTGGGTTACACTCTAAGAGTAAGGGAGAAACAGAAATAGACCAACTCCCCTAAAAATGAAGCCCAATCTAGAAAAGGTAAGGTGATCTGACTTCAGCCTATTTGTGTAAAACAAGATGATTCCTCTCTTGAGGAAGGTAACATCCTCTAAAACTTCAAATTATCCCTATAACCTTTCATTTATTTTTTTTATTTTTATATTTTTACAGTCTTGAGGCTTTTTTTTTTTTACACTTATCATGCTATGAATTCATAGAGAATAGGTTCCAAAAACTCAGGCTCCCGCCCATTAGTTCTTACAAAATGTGTTTTTCTGGGTGGAGTGGGCTGATGCTTCAGTTGAATGCAAGTATCTTTCTTGTAGGCTTCCTTCTTTTTCTGATCATTTTCCTTCAGACACTTTAGGAAGCTACTTTGGCTCTTCAAATGCTTAATATGCTAATACGTGAATTCTGTTGGCAGGAATCTTGCCCTTAACATGTTTGTTTAAAGCAATGCAAACAGCATTTTATATTTTAGTCTAATATTTTAGACTCTTCCAGTTTTGCTATGGTAACATCTGTGGGGCATTCCTGTTTGAACAGTGCCCATTCCCTTGATGTCTACAATACTACCTTTCTTATAGATTTGCATGTATGTGGCCAAAGAAACAACTCTACGTTTTCTAAAAGGTCTAGAGAACACAAAGCAAGTGCCTCTCCTCTTTCCATCTGTGTTGGTCATTTTAGTGAATGACTGGAAGATAAAGGTTCTAGCTGAAAAAGCCCTATAACTTTTCATTTAAAATGTCTGTACTTTAGTGAAAAAATTACCAGGCAAATTTGGAGGCAGAACACGTGACAAAAAAGCTAAGAGGGAAAAACAACTAATAGAAGCAGAACCACAAGAGATACAGACATTTAAGTTACTAGATGCAAGTATGGATTGACTGTGCACTTCTGACTAGGATGTGAAAGACTGTCAAACCTAAGCACTCACAACTCACAACTAAGAGAAAAAGAGAAATTACAAAAAATAATTTTGAAAAGGCAGCCTACAGCCATCGAAGTCATAACTAAATTATATAGAGAGGAAAAACATTCAAAGGTGAGTATATAAATAGCAGCTCAGTTTGTTTGTTTGATATGGGGAATTTGCTAGTTCTTGATGTGAGCTCAAGTGTGTAGCTTGCTCACACAGAGAGCAGAAGTTAAAAGGAGAAACCAATGTAGCAGTTAGCAGTCTCTCGGGGGGTAGAGAGACAAAATTAAAGGCTTGAGGTCTACAGATACATAACCATTTTCCACAAAAGATATTTGCTATATTCTAAGACTACATAAAAGGCTAAAATCCAAACAAAAAGTTTTGAAAGTGAAATCTATTGCAGTCTCATACTTAGGAAACAAAGACCTAAAAACAGAAAAGGCAAGAAATGAAAGCCATAGATGTGGTGTATTGACACTGAGAATCAACAGCCCTTTTTACTAACCAATGCTGAGTACACCAAAAAGTTGAGAAACCAAACCTCTGGCAGACCATTACTGCTGGGATAAAACCATTGGATAAACGTATTTGAGAAGTAGGTTATTTATACAGTCTGGGGGGAAAAATGTTTTCACATATTGTTTAGTAGTAACCGAGGGAAAAATGATATTTATACAGTGAAAAGCAAAACAAAACAAAACAAAAAACAAAAAAAAAAAAAACCCCAAACCTTTGTCTTAACAAAGTGCCGAAAATTGACTTCATCAGCAATAGGGCAAAAAAATATTGTGTGCTTCTAAAATTGGTATACTAAGAAGGTCACAGCATCACTTATATATAGAGAGAGTATTCCTTCCGAGATGGTCATAATCTGAATCTCATCTTGGAAAAAAGCAGCCAACAACCTAAATTGATGGATTTCATATAAAACATCTGACATATATTCTTTATAAAAGTCACATATGAAAGACAAAGTGTTATGTCAGTTCCAGCCTATTGATAGTGATGTTTCTGGCCAGGCTTGCCTAAGGTTCTCACCCAAGGTTTAATATTTACTTGTAGTGAGCCCCACATACATTCCCCCCAACAATACCAAGGACCAATGTTGTGGCTGGACTGGTCCTTAGGGTTCTTATTATGATGATAGGACACACCTAAGCAAAACCACCAGGGAACTTTGAAAAACAAGATTATTTTACCAGTAGGTGCTGGAATATAGACAGCAAACAGTGAGGTCACAGATGGATAGAGAGAGAAGTAGCATGGACCAGGGATTCTGCTTTGATTAGGGTCTGAAGATGGAATGCTTAGAGTTCCAGAGGTTCACCCTTTATTGGTGAATTTAGGGCATTAAGAATGGAAATTAAGTCCCAGGAGAAGAAAAGTGGGGTCACTTAAGTGGCCCATGATCTATATTACCACTGTTTTCTCAAGAGGGAACTTCATGGGTAGGGGTGACCTGGTTCCTTATCTAATTGTTTTACTGTAGCTGTGCCATACAGCTAGCAATAGTTTATTCAGAATGAATGTCTTTGAAATGGATGCCTCAGCAATCAAAAGCTTAATGTCAGACACTTATATTACAATCAAAAAGCTTAATGTCAAGCACTTGCACTACACAAAGAAAGACTAAAAAACTTTTAACTTAAAAGAGATTAAAGACATATGACAAATAAATGGATGCATGATTCTACACTGGATACTTGATCAGAAAAAAAAATTCTACAAAGGACAACATTGAGACAATAGATCAAATAGTTTTGTATTCATGTTTAATTTTTCTGAACTTAGTAGGTGTGCCACGTTCTATGCAAGAAAATGTCCTTTTTTCTTAGGAAACATACACTGAAGTATATGGGGTGAAGAGTCATGATATTTGACACTCTCAAATGTTTCAGCTGATATATAACGTGTATGTATTGTGTATGTGTAGAAAAGAAGGTGTGGCAAAAAATTACCAATTGTCACTCTAGGTGAGTATACGTGGGAGTTCATTGTACTATTCTTGAAATTTTCTTGCAGCTTAAATATTTTTTTAACAAAAGTTTCAAAAAAAAAAAAAAGCATGAGAAAACTCTGGAGAACTACTTATAAGAACAGAAACATGCCAGAGCTAGCCTTAGTCTTGCCATTTAGGTGAGATTATGTTCATTTTGGTGACTAGTTCATCACTGATTGGAGAGTAGTGATCATCTAGTGGACCTGCACTATAAAAGATATTAAGAGTAATCTTTACGCAGCAGGAATATGATACTCAATAAAAACTTGGACCTACATAAAGAAATAAAGAGTGCGGAAAAGAAATAAAGGAGGGTAAAATCAGTTTTTCCCTCTCTGTAGTAGCTCATACGGATCCCCTCTTCTGGTATGTATTACTTACCCTGACTACTCACCTTTGGAACTTTTATCTATTCAGATAAAATTCAGATTTATTCAATTCAGATGTCACCTCTTTTAAGAAATCTTTTCTAAAATTTTTATTCCTAACAGGCAGAATAGGTTTCCTTGTTTGTATGAATCTATAGGAACTTTTATACCTCTTGGCTATACCTCTGACTTGATTTGTGGCCCTTGGAAGGTATTTAATATCCCTAAATCTCAGTATTCTCATGTATAGGATAGTAATAATACCTAAATTACAAGGCTGTTCTGAGAATGCCTGTGCATGACTTAACAAAAAGATTGGGCCAGAGGAAGCATTTAAACCATATGAAATGATGTATAATAATATTATGATGAAGATAGTTACTCCTTTTTCATGATGGATAATATTGGCCAGAAGTAAACTTTATTTTGTTTTGCGATACTTTTATAAAATATGCTTTATTAGCAACTGTGTAAAGAAAAGTTATAATAATGTGATTAGGTGTATTTGGATTTTTTTGTTATTTTAATAGCAATAAAATCTACTAAATCAGAAGAACATGTCTTACTCAGTAAGATATATGAAGAGGCAGGTAAGATAAGGAAGGATAAATGTTATGGTCCCTGTAATTTCTCAACCACCAAAGAAAAGTAAGCCAAGAACATAGCTGGAAGGAGACCAAGTGAAGCAGGGTCCAAATGAGCTTGTCAGCTATAAACCCTGATTGCACCAGACACAAAGCCCTGTTCACACCAAGGAGCAAGGCAAATAGAGATGGACAAAGTCTTGACTAATACCATGTCAAGAGAGCAACAATATTAAAATTTGAAAGGGATATTGAATAGAGGTGATAAGAGTCGAGTGGTGAATAAAAATGAACAAAATGCATCCTTGGGAATATCTTGGGTGTGTCATGTGTCTATTGTTTAGTTGGTATTTTTAAGATCTGGATTAATAAAACAAATATGGAGATACATGTTGCCTCGTGTCTTAGTAGCTCTCCTTAAAAAAAATAAAAAAATACCCTAATTATGTAATCAAGAAAGACAAGATAAAAGCATATTTTTCTCCTTTCTTCTCAGCAGACTTAAAATGTAATTGTATACAATAGTATGCATATTAGGCCTATGAATGTATATAAATAAATGTGGTGTTTGGCCTATAATATATTAAAATGTGATATATTTGCCAGTAATAACGCAAAGGAGGTCAACAGGAACAAAACTGAATCAGACTAAATTATGTGATATTGAGTTTGTAATATTAATTGATGTAATAGATAACATTAATAGATGAACAATAATACAAAAGAGGGGGAAATAGTATAGTTATATAGGAGTCACGTGTTTCTGTATCTCACTGGAATCAAGCCAGCGTAGAGCTAAAGCAGATTAGTCAATATATAGACAGTAAACCCTAGAACAACAATTAATATATGTTATATGTGTATGTACATGTATAGATAAATAGATAAAGTTCAAAAATCATTAAATAAGTTTAAATGTTTCATTGGAAAAAACTTAATACAAAAGAAACCAGTGAAGTAGAAATAAAGGAACAAAAAGACAGGAGACACATGGAAAACCAAAAGCAAGGTGGCAGATGTAATCCAACTGTATCAATAATAACATTAGGTATGAATGGATTAAACAATCAAATAAAAATATAGAGACTGTCAGAGTGGATTAAAAAAAAACCTGATCTAACTATATATTGTCTATAGGAGACACTTTATAGCAGCATTATTTATAATAGTCAAATAGTGGAAACAAACACACATCCATTAACTGACGATGGATAAATAAAATGTACTCTATCCATAAAATGAGATATTATAAACCATAAAAGTGAATGAAGTAGGGATGCCTGGATGGCTCATCAGTTAAGGATCCAATTCTTGGTTTCAGCTCAACTCTCCAGGTCCTGAGATGGAACCCTGGGGTTCCATGCTCAGTGTGGAGTCTTCTTGCTTCCCTCCCTCTGTTTCTGCCCCTCCTTTCTCTCTCTAGAGTAAATAAATAAAATCTTTGAAAGAAAATGAATGAAGTAATGATTTGTGCTACACCATGAATGAAACTTGAAAACTTTATGCTAAGTGAAAAAAAACAGTCACAAAAAACCACATATTGTATATGTCTACTTATATGAAATATTGAGGACAAGAAAATCTAAAGACACAGAAAGTAGATTAATGGTTGCTTAGGAATGGGAGTGAGATGGAGAGATAGGGGATGATATCTAAAGGGTAAGGGGTTTCTTTTTGATGTGATGAATATGTTCTCAAGTTGACTGTGGTGCATATATCTGTGAATGAATATCCTAAAAACCATTAAATTGCACACTTTGGGGAAATGATATGGTATATGTATATTTTAATGAAGCTATTTTTAAAAAATAAAGGAGGTACAGAAAAATGAATGACTAAAATTGAGAAATTCATGAAAGGAACACCATTAAATCTAATTTAGAATATTATTTTGGCCAGAACTAAGAAATCTTTCATAGTTTCTTTCTGGGAAAGAACAAGAAATAGTATCAGAACCTCACTGTATAAAATACACAATCCATTGTGTGTAGTTTTTTTTGAAAAGATCTTACTAATTTATTTGAGGCAGGAAAAGGAGAGGGAGAATCTGAAGCAGATTTTGCACTAAATCTGGACCCCCACTCAGAGCTCGATCCCACAACCACAACATCATGACCTGAGCCAAAACCAAGAGCCGGGCATTCAACCAACTGAGACACCCAGGCACCCCTCCATTGTATGCATTTTAAGTTATTAAATTTATACGGTTAAAAATAAACTTAAAAGCACAATGACAATACACAATACTTCTTAGGCCTATTTATGTATAGAGTTAAAGTAGAAGAAAGTTTTGGGGACATAGTTCATGTTGAGGAGGAATTTTCTTTCCTAGGCCTTACAGGTTCAAGTCTAGGCACATCCAGAATAAGACTGCTTGCTTTTCTCAACCCACTCACCATTTTTCCAAAGAGAACAAGAGGTAGTTGGATTAGTGATTTGAGGAGAAAGATTGATAGTTGCTCTGTTCCATCTCTCTTTTCCTCCTCTTGAGATCTGCCTCTGTCAGAAAGAAGGACACTTTTCTCTCCTTCACATGGTAAGTTGGCTCTTTTTTCTTTTTTTTTTTTTTGCCAGAAATTCTACTCCGGGAAATGCTAGAATATCAGATGGCCAGATGAAAAAGCATCTACTTCTGTCTGATTTCTGTGTTTGTCTTTTACTTGGTTCTGAACTTGGCAGGGAGGGCGGGTATTGCTCATTGAACACGCTCAAAACCCAGTAGTTAAAAAGAGTTACCCACTATTCAGCAGTATGAACCTGCCATTTTAGTGCTCTCTAAAGAGTCAGAGTTTTCTCCACATTTCAGTCATTAACATCAGAAAACATGAGATTCATTTTCCTTGTTAAAACTGACAAACAATCAAAACCAGCATTTACCTCTTCATAAAGCAAATGAGGAGAGAGAATATGATCAGGGCAATGTGGTTCCAGGATCTTCAACTCCACTTGCAACATTTAATTCATTAAGCTCCTTATTACTTATATTGATGCTTATTATGCCCTTCCTGGTATATTTTTGTGTTGTCTGAAATATGTTTTAATATTTTTTAAAGGAAAGAAAGGGTGTAACTGGACTCAAGATATGGAGTGCTATTACAAAAGGGGAAAATTGGAGAACTTTCAGATCTTTAGAGTGCACTATTTCTGATTGTAAGTTTTCTGAAATATTTCATAGACCTACAATATAGAAGCCACCATTTGCAAGTGCTTGAAAAGTGTATATTTCTATGTAAACATTTATAGAAACAACTGAGCAGAAAAGAATTTCAAGCCCATGTGATGACCATGCCTTAGATTTGTGTATTGAAGCTAAACCAAAAACCTCTATTCTGCTTGAAGTTTCCTGTATTGTCACACGCAACAAATTAAAAAGCTGTTTAAAATAATTCCCATTATGGGACGCCTGGGTGGCTCATTGTGTTAAGCCTCTGCCTTTGGCTCAGGTCATGATTTCAGGGTCCTGAGATCGAGCCCCGGGATTGAGCCCCACATTGGGCTCTCTGCTCAGCAGGGAGCCTACTAACCTGCACCCCGCCTGCCTCTCTTTCTGCTTGTGATCTCTCTCTCTCTGTCAAATAAATAAAAAATCTTAAAAAAAAATTCTCATTATGTTTAAGATTTTTTTTTTCACTGTGAGAAAGCTTGCAGAGGACATTCATGTATACTTACTTTAAGACAAGTAGAATTGTCAACCACAAAGGATAGAAGCAGTAAAAACCATGCATCACTGCCAATATGTTGTCTAAGTTAGTGCTTCTCAAGGCTGTTCTTGGTGAAGGGCAGTCATTAAATTTTAAACATTTAAAAATTTTCAGTTTTAGGGCCTCCTGGATGGCTCTGTTGGTTAAGAAACTGCCTCGGTTCAGGTCATGATCCCGGAGTCCTGGGATCGAGTCCCACATTGGGCTCCCAACTCCATGGGGAGTCTGTGTCTCCCTCTGACTTTCTCCCTTCTCATTTTCTCTCTCTCTCTCTCAAATAAATATATAAAATCTTTTTAAAAAATTAAAAATAATAAAAATAATTCAGTTTTAAACATTAATTTTTTTTCAATTTATCACTTTGACTTCTAAAATATATATAATTAAAAGTGACTTCCAAAGAAATCAAATAGAAAATGTGCAGATATCAAACCAATCTTTTATCAGATTCATCAGATTCGACAGGCACAAAATTACACTGTCCAATTGCTTAAACATTTTTAAATGCTTACTTTAATTTTCAAAGAAAATGCATACTCTTTCATTCTGTACTTATTTCACAGACCTTTAAAACTGTGGACCAGCACTGGCCTACAGACCACTATTTGAGTACCACAGATCGAAGCCATTCTTTACTTTTTTCCTATATTTATTTTTTTTGCCTTGACGGTAGTACCCAAATATGCTTAATCTTGAGTTTAACTTGCTGTGACCTTTGTATTTCTTCCTTTAAAGTAAAGTATTCAGCCTGTTTTTCCTTTTCCAATTAAAAGAAAATGATGCCTCTCCTCTTTTCTTCTCTTGACAGATAACAGCATCCCTGAGATCAAACTGATCTAACAAGCAGTATTCACAGATGAACTGTTTCCCTCAATTTCTACCTTTGTCTCACTCTTCTTCTTTCCTTAACAAATAGTATTTCAATATCTACTCTGTACCAGGAGCTACAGATCCATTGATAAGACACCAGGTCCCTCTCCTTGTGATACTACTGAGTCTGCTAGGAAAACACTAGTTGAGCAAATAATTTATTACTTGAAACAGGTATAAGTTGTACAAAGGAGAAATAGAGACTACTTTGACAGGGTTAATATACATGATGAGACTTGCTAAACTATCTAATTCTAGAAGACAAAAGGTTGGATTTATTTTTAAGAAATGAATTATGTTTATATGTACCATCTTTAAAATGAACCTTATAACTTTTCAAAATGACATTTTTAATTTTAAAAGCCTGAAATGAATGATTTCTTTAATTTTGATTGACTCAGCTTAAGGAACTGAGAACAGTAATACAATTTTCAAAAAAAAATCTCTTAACCCAAAGGATTTTAAAAATCAGATTACAACCTGATTTATACTCAAACGCATTAATATTTTTTCTTAGTATTTTTTAAAAGATTTTATTTATTTATTTGACAGAGAGATCACAAGTAGGCAGAGCAGCAGGCAAAGAGAGAGGAGGAAGCAGGCTCCCCACCAAGCAGAGAACCCGATGCGGGGCTCAATCCCAGGACCCTGAGATCATGACCTGAGCCAAAGGCAGAGGTTTAACCCACTGAGCCACCCAGGTGCCCCTTTAAAAGATAAACAAAGATCTATAATTGTTTTAGTTTCAGTAATATGAATTTCCAAACTCAGTTCACCTATTACTGTTAAATTAAAAATATCTCTTGTTGTGAATTTCAATAATTAAACATGTTGTCAATATTTACTTTTTTTTCTTTGATCCTTCAGTTTAGTTTGCTGGGCTGAAATTTTTGGCAATTTTGTTCTTTCTTTAAAATCATTATCTCATAGAAATGTCAACTCTAAACTTTCACTCATCTGTGTCGATAAAGAAAACAAGGATGATTTTATCCAGATATAAAGCAAGTGTCTTATATTATCCAATTATTCCAACATGAAACATTTCATAAATGTAGACATTCTTAGTTTTTTATCAAATTATTCTTGCTCTTACTCTCTTTTTAAAGAAGTAGCAAAATTTCAAAATAGTTTTGATGATTGATAGGAAGAGAACAAGAATATTATCTATTTAAGCACTGAAGAGTTACCAGTAAATAATAGTACAAGTGGATAAAGTGATCTCTGTACCATTATTGAAGATGTCCATTTTGGAAAACCGTGTAGTTTCTCTCGATTATATGAACAAAGGAGAGAAACAATAATTAGCAGCATAGAATGATGACAGCAAGATTCCCAGGTGACTCCCTATCTCCAACTTGGTGTAGTAGTGATGAACCTATGCATTATTTTAAGGTAGTCTATCCAGAAAAATACAAATACTTATATTCTTCAGAAAACTGACAACTGTGTTTTACATGAGATTGCTAACACCCAATAAGAAGCAAAAGGTAAATGTCTATGAACATGTTTGTGTCTGTATATTTATTTGTAACCTATATCTGGTTTTGTAAAAAACATAGATATATTTATAAATCAGGATTTTAAAGTGTTTTAAGATTGTAAGTTCAAATAAATACTACTCAAATTTTAAAAAGTACTCACTAAAAAATCAAATTTTCTGATGTATCTCAAGAATACAATATTAGACTGCCAGAAATCTAAGATTTTTGAAATAGTTTGATGCTGGATCAGTTTAGAAAAATAAAACTTACTTTTATTGCCGAAGTATGGAATACAGACTAATGAAAACAGTAAACAGAAGCTGATTTCTTTTCTACCATCTGTGCTGACAAAAACCACATAGTCCACTCTTGGTCAATCATTTTAACTATTTGTTCAGTAGTATGTGCTCTGGAACTATAGTCCTGAGAACATAATTATTAACTTTATTGATACTTAGGTCTATACTTTCTTTTGACAGACATATTTCATACGGATATATCTTATACAGTGTCATTCAAGAATGCCTCTTTTAATCTCCTGAGAGTTCAGAACAATATCAGGAAAACCTGAAAGAGTAGAGTGTTTCTATAGCTAAGGAAATATTTTTTCCATCATGATTTTGTTGTACTACTACTACTGCATGTTGTACATAGGAAGTATCCTCAGGTGAACTAGTGAAAAGGGCTTATTAATGTATTTATGTATGTATTCACGTATTTATTTTAAGCTACTATGTCATTAGCTTTTATACAAATAGGATGTATTAAAAGTGAGAAAAATACATATATATAATTTTTTTAGTGAAAATATATTTTAAAACTCACTTTGGCAATAAGGAATTAAATTTTTGAGTGAAATTTTAAATAAAATGTTGTACTATGGTACAATATGTCATATGTAATCTCCCTGTGTTCACTCTTCATATTCATGGATTTCATGGCTGATCTTTTTGTCAGGTATCTCAGGTGTTTACTGACTTCATGTTTCCAGCCATCTCTCTTGTTTCAGTTCTTCTCAACTATATAACCAGTAACAAGTATATATATACATATATATTTATATATACTATTCATATATATTATATATATTTATAAAATATATTTATTTTATATATAAATAATATATAAATAAATATACACATACATATATATATAAATACATATATATATTTAATTTCTTGGACTACATCACTGTAAGCCTACCTGCAGACCAATGAGATCCCCAATTAATATATATTGTCAGCTGGGTCTGGAAATACTAAGTGTGATTCTCGACACTCCCAACTTCACTCCATGTATCTCTGGCAGAGTGCAAAGCAGCATGACTGATCCACAGGCAAGTAGCATTGGCTCTTCTAAGAACAAACTCATGGCTTAAAGGAGAAACAAACATACGGAGCCTGGAAAAGGTTGGGATTGGAGCCATCATGATGCCATGGTTAGCCAATTCCATAGGCACATCTGGTAAGCAATTGCAGTCCATGAACCCTGTAAAACTGTAAACGTGGCCTGTTGAGTATAAGGGCCCTTTATATCTGACATTATATTGACCAGGCTCTTGCTATTCCCTCTAGAGAGGCCCTTCACCCTGCTCTGTAAACAGAGAAGGAAGTCAGAGGCCCGCTCTTGCATGCAAGCGGTCAGCAGCTCACCCTGAACTTGCTTCAGCCAGAGCACACTCAGGCGTCATGGTCAGTGGATATCTTGGGGCTTCAAAGGTGAGTCCACTGCTCAAAAGGAGACATTTCGATGACCCAGGATTCCTGGCAGATTTTATTTCAGTTGCTGGAAAGTTCTCAAAAAAGCTCAAAAGCTCTCCAGCTGCCCAGAGAGTCTGAAATGCATGCAGTGGGTCTCCCAGACAAAGCTTTAGAAAGCTGCTAGCAGCACAGATCCAACACAGTCTCTGCATCTTGATTTCACTAGAACAGATGTTATCTGCAAGCAATTAACATACTTGTCATCACCAGTGAAACAGATACAGAATTCCTCAGGTTTTTTTTTTTTTTTAAATGCACCCTAAAGAAAAGTGTTTGTACGTAAAACAAAATGTTCACATTAGTATTAAAATAATATTCAGTGAAGAAAGTTGCATGTGTCAATTTTTCAGTTTTTTTTTTCTAATTTTTTTGTAGTAAAGACTGCAATAATTTTTAGAAAACTGTGAGGGAATAAATGTCACCAGCAATATAAATATTTGTAGCAACTCCC
This sequence comes from Mustela putorius furo, assembly GCF_011764305.1. Classification (NCBI taxonomy): domain Eukaryota; kingdom Metazoa; phylum Chordata; class Mammalia; order Carnivora; family Mustelidae; genus Mustela; species Mustela putorius. The sequence goes on along the minus strand of NW_025422015.1, from coordinate 26,705,934 downwards.
TATTCTATTAAAGCAGTATTTATTTTTTATTATTTTGTATTTTCATATCTTGGCTGATAAAATTTGCCATTTGGTGCATTTTCTTCAAATTTAAATTTTTCAAAATTGATTGATTTTATAGAATTCCATGGGAAATAATGGGATTTGCTTTACAATAATAATTCAAATGTCAAATAGTAAAATATTGATCAAAATACGACCCTTAAGATGGGTTCAAGTGAAAAGTTTGGTAAAACTTAATGTATAATTATCTTAAGTGATAAAAACAAAAACAAAAATAAAACAGAAATCCTAAGCTTGAGTTGCTCCAAAAGAAAAAAAAAAACCCACATAGCATAATACGTATGTATTATATAATTGTACTCTTGAGATCAACTCAATTTCTTATAGGCTAGCTTCGTAACACAACATTCCTGATTTATCTTTCCACATAAAATTCAGTTTTCATTCAGCATTCATACCCTCAACACTTCTTTTTTTAACTAATGAAAACTGGAAGACTTGATTTCTAGCATTTCAACTTCAGATCAAAAATTTTTCTGCAGAGTTTAAATTCATTTTTTTTCCTTTAAAAATTTTTGTAAAATTTGACAGTAATGTTTCGGCCATACCGACAGCTTAACTACTTTGAAAATACAAACACATCACCTAAGCAAATGCTATGACTGATACATTCCTCTGAACAGAACGCTTATATGAAGTGAAATGAATGTTCACTGCAACTAAATGGGAGGCAGATGTGGAGTAGTAAAAGATCATCGAATTAGTGCCTAATATTCTGATTCACTCTCACCGGTCTGGTGGGTGATCTTGAACATGGCTTAACATTTTATGACAATCTTCTTAACTGATTTACTCTGAGTTAATATAATTTATACGAAAACACTTTATTATCATGGCACATTATATAAATGAAAATAACATTTTAATCATAAAATATTTTACAAAATATATACTCATTAAGTACTTAGTGTAAAATTTTGCCACATCTATTGGGTGATGCTAGCTCAAGTGCTCCATTGGTTCTTGAGGCTTTCTCTCCAACAGGAAGTGTTTACTTGGCTCAACTTTACTATTAGGTAAATTGGTTTTTTAATAATCTACTGGCAATCTCGCCTCTGTCATACAGATGGTTGTTCACACTCTTCTCCCAATATTTTCTTTCTCTATCTTTGTGCAAATCCTCATGTCTTTATGTTCTGCTCAAGTTTGCTCATCCTTGGTGCTCAGTGTGTGTCAGGAAGTCAAATCATTTGAGTTTAAATTCTCCACGGCATTTATTAGGTATTTTACTGCTTAAAACAAGGCTATCTTATATTTTAACATCTTTTACTGATTTCCATTTACAAAAGTTATTTCAGAATCCCCCTGTGGTTTCTTATTCTTATTCTTCTACATAGTCTCAACCTCTATTAAACTGCCCAGTAAGAAATAACTACTTAAATGTCAACTAATATTAATGATTTGAAATCTCCAAAGTCAGAACCTGGATATTATGGGCGAGTTTTTGTCCAAGTGATTTTAGATCAATCCTTTTGCAAGACAGGCAAAATAACCAATGAAATAAACAGGGTACTATGATGGAGATGAGCAGGTAAAGGAGGGCACTTAGTGGAGTCTAGAAGTGACAGTATAAATTGAAATGTAAAGGAGGAGAAGCAGCCTGTCAAACCAAGGGCAAGACAAAGAACAAAAGGTTCAAAATCCATTAGCGGCTGTCTTTTTTCCATTGGACATTCTTTCCTGCTTTGTCGAAGATTAGTTGACCATAGAGTTGAGGGTCTATTTCTGGGCTCTCTATTCTTTTCCATTGATCTATGTGTCTGTTTTTGTGCCAGTACCATGCTGTCTTGATGATGACAGCTTTGTAATAGAGCTTGAAGTCCGGAATTGTGATGCCACCAACATTGGCTTTCTTTTTCAATATCCCTTTGGCTATTCGAGGTCTTTTCTGGTTCCATATAAATTTTAGAATTATTTGTTCCATTTCTTTGAAAAAGATGGATGGTACTTTGATAGGAATTGCATTAAATGTGTAGATTGCTTTAGGTAGCATAGACATTTTCACAATATTTATTCTTCCAATCCAGGAGCATGGAACATTTTTCCATTTCTTTGTGTCTTCCTCAATTTCTTTCATGAGTACTTTATAGTTTTCTGAGTATAGATTCTGTGTCTCTTTGGTTAGGTTTATTCCTAGGTATCTTATGGTTTTGGATGCAATTGTAATTGGGATTGACTCCTTAATATCTCTTTCTTCTGTCTTGCTGTTGGTGTAGAGAAATGCAACTGATTTCTGTGCATTGATTTTATATCCTGACACTTTACTGAATTCCTGTATAAGTTCTAGCAGTTTTGGAGTGGAGTCTTTTGGATTTTCCACATATAGTATTATATCATCTGCGAAGAGTGATAATTTTACTTCTTCTTTGCCGATTTGGATGCCATTAATTTCCTTTTGTTGTCTGATTGCTGAGGCTAGGACCTCTAGTACTATGTTGAATAGCAGTGGTGATAATGGACATCCCTGCCGAGTTCCTGACCTTAGCGGAAAAGCTTTCAGTTTTTCTCCATTGAGAATGATATTTGCGGTGGGTTTTTCATAGATGGCTTTGATAATATTGAGGTATGTGCCCTCTATCCCTACACTTTGAAGAGTTTTGATCAGGAAGGGATGTTGTACTTTGTCAAATGCTTTTTCAGCATCTATTGAGAGTATCATATGGTTCTTGTTCTTTCTTTTATTGATGTGTTGTATCACATTGACTGATTTGCAGATGTTGAACCAACCTTGCAGCCCTGGAATAAATCGCACTTGGTCGTGGTGAATAATCTTTTTAATGTACTGTTGAATCCTATTGGCTAGTATTTTGTTGAGTATTTTCGCATCTGTGTTCATCAAGGATATCGGTCTATAGCTCTCTTTTTTGGTGGGATCCTTGTCTGGTTTTGGGATCAAGGTGATGCTGGCCTCAGAAAATGAGTTTGGAAGTTTTCCTTCCATTTCTATTTTTTGGAACAGTTTCAGGAGAATAGGAATTAGTTCTTCTTTAAATGTTTGGTAGAATTCCCCCGGGAAGCCGTCTGGCCCTGGGCTTTTGTTTGTTTGGAGATTTTTAATGACTGTTTCAATCTCCTTACTGGTTATGGGTCTGTTCAGGCTTTCTATTTCTTCCTGGTTCAGTTGTGGTAGTTTATATGTTTCTAGGAATGCATCCATTTCTTCCAGATTGTCAAATTTATTGCCGTAGAGTTGCTCATAGTATGTTCTTATAATAGTTTGTATTTCTTTGGTGTCAATAAATGGTGCTGGGAAAATTGGACAGCCACATGCAGAAAAATGAAATTGGACCATTTCCTTGCACCACACACAAAAATAGACTCAAAATGGATGAAGGACCTCAATGTGCAAAAGGAATCCATCAAAATCCTTGAGGAGAACACGGGCAGCAACCTCTTCGACCTCTGCCGCAGCAACATCTTCCTAGGAACAACGCAAAAGGCAAGGGAAGCAAGGGCAAAAATGAACTATTGGGATTTCATCAAGATCAAAAGCTTTTGCACAGCAAAGGAAACAGTTAACAAAATCAAAAGACAACTGACAGAATGGGAGAAGATATTTGCAAACGACATATCAGATAAAGGACTAGTGTCCAGAATCTATAAAGAACTTAGCAAACTCAACACCCAAAGAACAAATAATCCAATCAAGAAATGGGCAGAGGACATGAAAAGACATTTCTGCAAAGAAGACATCCAGATGGCCAACAGACACATGAAAAAGTGCTCCATATCACTCGGCATCAGGGAAATACAAATCAAAACCACAATAAGATATCACCTCACACCAGTCAGAATGGCTAAAATCAACAAGTCAGGAAATGACAGATGCTGGCGAGGATGCGGAGAAAGGGGAACCCTCCTACACTGTTGGTGGGAATGCAAGCTGGTGCAGCCACTCTGGAAAACAGCATGGAGGTTCCTCAAAATGTTGAAAATAGAACTGCCCTATGACCCAGCAATTGCACTATTGGGTATTTACCCTAAAGATACAAATGTAGTGATCCAAAGGGGCACATGCACCCGAATGTTTATAGCAGCAATGTCCACAATAGCCAAACTATGGAAAGAACCTAGATGTCCATCAACAGATGTATGGATCAAGAAGATGTGGTATATATACACAATGGAATACTATGCAGCCATCAAAAGAAATGAAATCTTGCCATTTGCGACAACATGGATGGAACTAGAGCATATCATGCTTAGCGAAATAAGTCAAGCAGAGAAAGACAACTATCATATGATCTCCCTGATATGAGGAAGTGGTGATGCAACATGGAGGCTTAAGTGGGTAGGAGAAGAATCAATGAAACAAGATGGGATTGGGAGGGAGACAAACCATAAGTGACTCTTAATGTCACAAAACAAACTGAGGGTTGCTGGGGGGAGGGGGTTTGGGAGAAGGGGGTGGGTTTATGGACATTGGGGAGGGTATGTGCTTTGGTGAGTGCTGTGAAGTGTGTAAACCTGGTGATTCACAGACCTGTACCCCTGGGGGTAAAAATATATGTTTATAAAAAATAAAAAATTAAAAAAAAACATTATAACTTTAAAAAAAAATAAAAAATTAAAAAAAAAATCCATTAGTGGAAAAGAACTTACCTATTCTAACAGGGCTGTGTAGATAAATAAAGCACAGTGAAAGGAGAAGTAAAGGCATGAAATAATGAAAGATAATATGGCAGTTTTGTCTGCTAACATTTATTGTGTGCTTTCTATTGCCGGATACAATGCTGCTTATCTCATTTGATCCTCAGGAAAATCCTAGGAGGTAAATATTATAAACAACATTTTACAGATGAAGAAGCTAATGCTTACAAAGGCTAAATAGGTAGGGACTCCAATCACAGAATGAATTACAGGATGTGGTAAAGAATTCAACTTTTGTCTTAGTACAATAGGAAGCATTGAAAGATTTCGGGTCACAGAAGGATGTGATTCATTTCTATTAATAGAAAAATTTATCCTGAATGATGGGCAAACATGGATTGCTTAATTTCTCCCTGTTCTCTTCACACCTGGTTTGTTTTGTGCCCACTGGATTCTGAGCCACTTTGAAAAAACAGAGATCTAGTCTTGTTTATTACCTTATGTTCAGTGCTTAGCATGGTATGTAACATATTTTGGATGCTCATTTAATACTGATTGAGTGAATGGCTGAATGAACTTGACACTTGCTGGTTTCCACTTGGGTCTCTGATGTTAAAAGTTATATTAGCTTTCATTTTTTGAGCCCCATATCTAATCCAATGTCCATTTACTTACCAAAGATTTTATTGTGTGCTCAATTGCATACAGTAATGGGTGTATATTGTTCCTTTTTAGCTTGACCACAATGGCTATGACAAATTCTATATGGCTGGGAAAGGGTTGATATGGGGGCTACAGCCAAAGAGGTCAGATAGGAGGTTACAGAAGTGAAATGGATAAGAATCATCAGGGCAGAGTCTAGGGAAGTATAGGAAAACTACATTTCTATGTTTCTTTAGATTGCAAAGTCCCATTCCGCCCAAGGACCCCACTCTGTCTTGCTTTGTTCATTAGGCTATCTGTCTGAGTATTTTGTTCCCTCCAAGTCAGTAATTCTTCAATAATCATAGCTATTACCTTTTACTGGATATAATGAACTATGAAGGTCTTCGTACTGGTAGAGAAGTAAAGCTCATAAATTAGAATTTAATCCTTTTTATGGCATTATAGGATTATATCCACTTTGAAGGGAAAAGGCAAAAATTCTAGTTTTTTGTTATTATAGGAATCACCAAAATTTTGAAAACTTCAATGATTTTTTTATTTGTGAAAGGTAATACTAGATCTAGCACTTGCTCAGTATTAGTCAGAATAGGCTATAGCTTGTTGTTATAGCAAATTAACCCCAATTGTCAGTGCTTTATCATAAACTCACCAATATAGACATAACTCTGGTCTGCATAGCTGCATGTAGTATCCTAGGATTACCGAGGCTTCATCATTTTGAAATAGCACTTTCTGAAACATGTAGCATCTTTGATTGTTGAGGAGGCGGAAATGCACATGGCAAATGCATTGGTGGGATTTTCATTCCTCAATCTGGAAGTTACACATATACCTTCCACTATCATTTTATTGTCCAAGCTTGGTCACATGCTTGTGATGAACTGCAAGAAATATGGACAAGTAGGTGAAATTCAGTTGGGCATCAGGTCTTCTGTAATGCTCCTCAAATACCACTTTAAGAAGGGTAACAAGCCCAAGATTTTTAGTTGATAGTAGTGGGATCACATTACTCTTTCAATTCTGTACTCTCAGATTTTCTTCTGCTGTTCTTTAGAGTCAGGGTATACTGATTATTACACAGTCAGTGGAAGTACCAGATGTTTCCATAGTTCCCCTTCATGTAGGAGATTAAATAAACAGATGCCATTTCTAATTAGAAACTTCCATTTCTTCCTACTTAATATAAAATGTATCAAATTATTTCCAAATTAGAAAATTTTTTCTCTCATGGTTTGGTAGTAAGGCTCTCTAAGAGGGGTAGTCTTAAATCTTTTGCTTGTCCCCAGTGTATTGTTCATATGCTGACTGATTTGAAACACAACTTCAAGAAATGTGAAAGCATCTTCCAATTTTTAAATAAGATGCAGTTGTGCTGTTTCTTAAATGATATACTGTGTTGGCATGGTAGCTATATGGTGTCATCATTATTGTAATATTGAAGGTTTAGGCAAGTGTTCAATTGTGTTTTCACTTATTTTGGAAAATTGTATTACATTAATAAATTTAGCAGGAAAAGGGATACATTCAAATATTTTAAAAATCTTTTTCAAATATAGTTCTAGAATTCAAGTTGAACATCATTGTAGAATGTTTTTAGAAATGTTGGAAAGCCATCTGTAGTATGCTTTCAAAGGAATTATTCTATCAATTGGGAGGTTAAATTGGAGGACTTCTGGATTTTCCTGGAAAGTTTTATTCATTTCTGTGGTTCTTTTGCTTTAGGATCTGACATGCTTCAGATTTACTTACTTACTTACTTCTTTTACTTCTTCATTTATTCTGTCTTTAATCATTAGGTCTTGGGTTCAGACATAGAGCACAGTCCCACCTTTTTTATAACAAAAATTTGAAAATAGATTATTATGACTTTTGAGTTAACTTGATAGGTAAGAATTGTACATTTGATTAATACAATAGATGAAATACTCTGAAGTTCCCTCTAACTAATCTGTAAATAAAGACTGGCTTATTTATAGTAAACATAATTTTTAATCACTGATTTTCTTACTAAAAGTTGAAAATTAGTAAGGGTAAAAAGAACAGACAGCACTGAGAGTCAAGATGCTGAAGAAGGCTTAGATCAGTGTCTAATTCTATCATATTTGTAGGAAGACTCAATATCTTAAAAAACATCAGTTCTCTTCAAATTGATATGTGGGACAATGGCAACTATGTTAAAAATCAAAGCTGGATTATAAAAAATAAAAAATTAAAAAAAAATCAAAGCTGGATTTTTATTAAAGATTTGATACACAGATTTAAAATTTATGAAGAAGTTTAAGGGTTCAAGAATGGTCAAAATATGGAAAAAGAACAATCATGTTGGAGGGATTGTTTTAGCAGATTTAAGGTGTATCTTTATGAATTGGAATATGCTTTAAAAAATGACCCAAAAAACCAGAATAGAAAGCCCAGAAATAGAAGCATTAATCTATGGAAATGAATATATGTCAGAATCCTCATTGCAAGTAACAGGGGAAAACAGGAATCATCAAACACCTGTGCAGGACAGCTGATTATTTATATGGAAAAAATTAAATTAGAACACTACCTCAGATCATACACAAATATCAGTTTCTGACTGACAAAAAATATTTCTTTCTAATTTTAAGAAAAATGTAGGAAAGTATCCTTAAACATCACGATACAGTAAGAGTTCCTAAACAAAGTAGAAAATGTTGCTAGCTACAGAAGAAAAGACTACAAGTAAATTTATGACCTTTGGTTAATAACCATTAAAAAAATAAAGACACATGTAACAAGGGATTTAAATTATTTAAAATTATTTAAAATATGTAAAGATACCATTTAATACTCTCCAGAGCAGTGAAGGTAAGACATTTTTGTCAAAGGTTTGCAAAAGATGAGAAGCAGTGGAAACCATAATATACTTCAGGAATGAAAATTTTTATAACTACTGTGGAAAATACTTGGGCATTATATAGTGAAGTTGAATTGTACTATACCCTACATTTATAATATTATAATAACAATACTAATATTATGTTATATATGTAATAATATACATGTAATAATAATAATAATATAAAAGAACTCCACTTATAAATATTCTGTCAGGATTCTACCAAAGAAATAGAACCTTTAGGAAAAATAGACACACCTGTCCTCTCTTCCCCAACACACTTTTGTTTGTTTGTCTATATGTGGGCTTATGTGATTATGGGAGTTGACTAAAAGTAAGTCCAAAATCCATAGGTCAGGCCATCAGAAAAGGTAAGCTAGAAATTGTTGGACAGGACTTGAAGCTACATTCCACGGGTGGAATTTCTTTTCCCTTAGAAAAACCTAATCTCTTCTCTTAACGCCTTTCAAATGATTGGCTCTGGATGACCTAAAATATTGAGGATAATCTTGTTAAAGTCAACTGATTGAAGTTGTTAATCATGTTTACAAAATATCTTCACAGCAGCACGAAGATTAAAGTCTTAATATCTGGAGACTATATCCTAGACAAATTAACACATAAAACTGACTATCACAAGTATAAAGTCTGGAGAAATTCTTCCCAAGTACCCTAAGAAAAATGTATAAGAAATTTTATGGAAATTTTTATATTTCCAAATAGAAATTAACACAATGTTCACCAAGAATTAATGAAGAGATAAATTATGAGCTAGTCACACAGTGAAATACTATGCAATAATAAAAATGGACTCTAGCTACTCAAAATAGCATGGATGAAGTTTAAAACATAATGTGAATGAAAATCAACTCCTAGAAGACTACATTACGCTCATTTTAAATTTTTTTTTTTTTTATAAACATATAATGTATTATTACCCCCCAGGGATACAGGTCTGTGAATCACCAGTTTTACACACTTCACAGCACTCACCAAAGCACATACCCTCCCCAATGTCCATAACCCCACCACCCTCTCCCTACCCACCCCCAGTTTGTTTTGTGAGATTAAGAGTCTCTTATGGTTTGTCTCCCTCCTGACACCATCTTGTTTCATTTATTCTTCTCCTAACCCCCCCAAACCCGCCACATTGCATCTCCACTTCCTCATATCAGGGAGGTCATATGACAGTTGTCTTTCTCCGATTGACTTATTTTGCTAAGCATAATACCCTCTAGTTCCATCCACATCATCACAAATGGCAAAATTTCATTTCTTTTGATGGCTGCATAGTATTCCTTGTATATATATATATACCACCTATTCTTTATCCATTCATCTGTTGATGGACATCTAGGTTCTTTCCATAGTTTGGCTATTGTGGACATTGCTGCTATAAACATTCGGGTGCACGTGCCTCTTCGGATTACTACGTTTGTATCTTTAGGGTAAATACCCAGTAGTGCAATTGCTGGGTCATAAGGTAGCTCTATCTTCAACTTTTTGAGGAACCTCCATGCTGTTTTCCAGTCACTCTCATTTCTAAAATGTCAAAAGCAAGAGCTTTACTAGTTTATACATGTAAGAAAACAAATAAAAAAGAAATGAAGGAATAATAAATTCAGAATCTTGGTTAATTATGTTAGCTTTGGAGAGTCAGGGGCATTGAGTGAAAGCACATATCATAGATTTAATGGTGCTAAAATTACCCAGGTTTTATGTGTTGATGTGTTTGCAAGTGCTTTTTTTATAGATACCTCATAGCTTACATAGTACCTATACATATATTTTTCTTTTTTAAAGATTTGATTTATTTATTTGACAGAGAGAAATCACAAGTAGTCAGAGAGGCAGGCAGAGAGAGAGAGGAGGAAGCAGGCTCCCTGTGGAGCAGGGAGCCCAACGCGTGGCTTGATCCCAAGACCCCGGGATCATGACCTGAGCCAAAGGCAGAGGCTTTAACCCACTGAGCCACGGAGGCACCCCATTACATAGTATCTATAGTTTTATGTATCAAATTTTATAAAATAAAAAGGTAAGATTAAGGAACCAATCATTCTTGTCATTCACTTGATAGGCATCATCATTTTTGGAAAGTGTGGAGCCCAGATGCATGTTCAAACCTGGTAAATGGAATTTATTGAGCAGGGGTCTCAGTAGCTGTCTTGATAAAAATGACTGTGATTTGTGCAAATTGCAAATACTTCCATAACTCTTGTATACTTTCTTGGTTCCCCTAGCTTCTCTCTTTATTTTTTTCCTGTTAGTGTTCTTCCCTAATTTCCAAGAAATCTCCAATTCTGAGCTGGGCTTTATCTAGGTTGTAGGAAACAGCCTCATTCCAATGAATTTGGGATCAGACTATAAGGAGGGTTTGAAATGTTCTGATTGGAAAGCAAGCAACAAAACAGGTACTCGCTTTTGAGTCCCAGCTATGTGTTTCTTAGTTTGACCACTGATGTTCTGATTCATTGTTAATTGATTGGGCTCTCACACCACTGCTTGCCATATTTTTTTATATCTTAACAACAATGTGTCAGTGAAACTTACTATGATAATGCCATTATCAAGATTGTGAGGGGAAGTTGTTGCTCTCATTCCTTGCTCCCTCACTGCTGAGGGTCTCAAATCTATGCTGAATATTTTGTTTTGGCCGGCTCTGGTATTATCCTTGTCCTAGGCATTTCTGGTATCCCTGTTCTCAATCTGCTCCATTTCTGCTCTTTTTACTTCCATCTCACTACTGAAAATACAAAGGCACATACTTAGCTATAGTTCTTAAGATGGGGTAACAATAAATATGCAGACAGGATTAGAAATTTGAAATATATGTAATTAGATTTTTACTCTAATAATTTTATTATTTACCTCATTCTTGCTAGTTTCCTATTCAATGTTTTCAGTGACAAAAAAAAAAAAAACAAAAAAAAATGTTCTTTTCTAATACTCAGTTCTTGTCCTTACTTAAATTACTGTTCACATATACCGAGGGAAAAATGCTAAATATTAATACTAAATAATATATTAAATAAATAAATATAAAACAATTGCAACAAAGACTCTTTTTTCCAGTGGACCTTAATTGCTGGACCATTAATAGTGGACCATTTCTCACAGGGCTCTCAATCTCTTCTACCCCTTCATCCTGGCTTATCCTGGGCATTCCTACCTAGTGGCATCTCTGAGCAGCTTATCAAAAAAGAGCATAAGCCTTGCTTCCTTCCCATAGGTCTTCTCAGTATGAGGGGTTCCAAGGCACTGAACCCCAAGACTGAGGGTATCTTGAATGGTCCAGTCAGAATTCAGACCCTGGGCTGTAGCTAGGTTTATACAGTCCCCTGAGTCCTGCAGGTAAATACAGAGCTGCACAAACTTTGTCTAGTTAACTCTACACCTGTCATGGGAAGGGGAGTGCCTAGGTCAGGAAGTAGAGTATAAAGAACTACATTCGACATTTTGAATTCTGGATTCTCTAGAGAGAGGACAAATGACAGAAATACAGACTTACTAAATCTACTTGTATGAGACGACCTTCTATTTTTCCCTCTTTTCAAATTACATTGATTAGAACAATATTAATTGATGTTAATGATAACAGGTGATTTGTTTAGCATGATGATACCTTTTTAGATAGGGGATAGTGAGAGAAGAGGTAGGGATCCCCAAGGACTAGGAAAAATGGCAAAAGAAAGCTGAGGCCAGGCTCATGAATATATATTATCATTTTATCTCAATTTTTAAAAGGACTGTTGCTGCTTCTAAGTGTTTAGGATGAATAGAAGCTACTAGTTCAAGATGAAAAATGAAACCCCTTCCTTTCCACAGTCTCAGTAAAATTTCAGAACAGAATACATTTAAATTGTTTCATCTATTTAATTTTGACTATATTTTTGAGTTATATATATATTTTTATATATATATACATATATATGTATGTAACATATAAATTAAATTTTTTTTAATCAAATACCACAGCAGTGTTTATACTCAAAAGTAAGTTTCCTGTTAACCCCGTGCCTCCTACTCTTTGTCCCAGGGGCAACCACTCTTCACAGGGTCTTGTGAGCATTTACAGAATACTTTTTGTACAAACCATTTTCATGAAACTTATAGATGACTTCTATATAGACGGTTCTGTCCTTTGATTATTTTTTGCGTAGTAATGTATTTCAGAAATCATTCTCTATCAGTATGTAGATCTGCCTCATTTTTTTTAATGGAGATCATGTGGAGGAACCATAATTTATAGGACCAATTCTTATTGTTGGGTGTTTAGGTTATTTTCATTCTTTAGTTACCACAACCAATGCTGTTAATAATTGAAGAGTTTAGAGTGTAAGTGTGAGTATATTGGTAGGATGCCATAAGTGGACTTGGTGGGTAGAGGGATATATGCCTTTTGACAGAGTATGAAAAGGATTACATAAAGAGGTTATTTAACAGTAATGCTTACAATACTCAAGAGTGCCAGTTCCACCTACCTAAGCCTAACAGAGTTGATTTATCATCAAGCTGGGTGATCTTTATCAAGATGATAGATATAAAATGGTATGATATTCTATGCATAATCTGCATTTCCTAATTTCAGAATGACTTTGAACAACTGTCATGCATCCAAAATTGCTGAATGTTTCTTTACCTATCCTTTGACTCAATTCCACTAGAATGTTGGGTCTTTCCTTACTGGGATATGTTTACATACTACTCGATTGGCCTCTCTCTGTTATATGTATTGCACATACTTCCCAGATCATCGTTTGTCTTTTGCTTTCAAATATCACATTTGTTTCTTGCATATTAAAAAGTTATGTAGACAAATTATCAATATTTTTATCTATGGCTGCTACAGATTGTATATCAACTAGATATATAGGTCTCATAATGAGACCTAACAGTTTTATAGTTTCAAATTTTATGTTTATTCCTGGAGTCATCTGAAATTTATTTGGTATAAGGTTTGAGGGAGTGAATAAATGTATTTTATTTTATTTTTTTTTTCTTTCTAAATCTTTAATTTTTTATTTTTTATAAACATATATTTTTATCCCCAGGGGTACAGGTCTGTGAATCACCAGGTTTACACACTTCACAGCACTCACCAAAGCACATACCCTCCCCAATGTCCATAATCCCACCCCCTTCTCCCAAACCCCCTCCCCCCCCCCCGTATTTTAATATAGCTTTTGTTTTTCCCATAAAATTAATTCAGTGATCCATTATTGACCAAAGATTGCAAATACTATGTATATAATTTTATAAATCCTGACACAAATTTGGGTTATATAGAGACACTGTATTCTATTACATTGGTATGTTTGTATATTGATATTCCAGTATGAATCCTATTTTAATTAATAAAGCTTTACATTACAGTTTGTTATCTGATAAAGCAACTCTATTTTTCTTTCTTTCCTCTTTCAGACATTTTCTGCCTATTCCTGTGCAGGAGTATTTTTCCATAAAAATCATAGAATTGCTTAGTCTAATTTTTAAAAATGTATTTTAAAATTATTTAAGATAATCCATTCACCATTTTTATTGGGATGTGTAAAAATCCTATATAAATTTCAAGTCTTCCTATCAAAGAACAGAATGTATATTTCCAGATCCTCACACATTTCTTGCTTAATTTACTAATTTTATTTATTTGTATCTTTTATTGTTATTTATAATGGGTTCTTTTCTCTTTTATTTTGTTTTGCAAAGTGAGAGTCATTTCCATATAAGAAGGTTATTAATTTTGGTATGTTGATATGTACTCATTCAACTTACTGAATTCTCTTATCCTTGGTTATAGTTTCCTGAGTGAATGCCTTGGAATTTTCAGTTAGGATATTACATTTTGATGTAATATAATTTCAATTTTTCTTTAAAAACTGTGTATTCTTTATTTTTCCTTCTTAATTGCATTTACTAGAATAATGTTAGTTAGTCCTTATGTTAGTGAGTTTTTAAATAATGTTTCTGATTCTAGAGCAGCACTGTCATAAAACTTCATGCAATGATGACAATGTTCCATGTCTGTGTTATACAATATGGTAACCACTAGCTGCATGTGACTATTGAGCAGTTGAAATTTGGTTAGTGATACTGAATATTTAATTTTATTGAATTTTTACTAATTTAAACAAAAATTTAAATTAACAAATGTGGCTAGTGTACTACATTGGGTGGTACAGTTCTAGAATTTTAACATTAAGCATGATGATATGTGTTCTTCAACTACCCTATAGTTTTTCTTCAATTGTTTTATGTCATTGATTTTTGTTGCTTTTCTATTTTACTTAACTAAATTCTTTATTTATTTATTTTCATTCTTTTTAACTTATTATTGTAAGAAGTACTTAAACACTTTTTCTACTGTGTCTCATGTATTTTGAAATGTCATAATTCATTAGTTATAGATTTTATGTAACAGCTTTGGTACTGTCTTTGACAAGATGTGGTGGGGTAGTCTTATTTTTCTAATTGTTAATTCATTGAAATATGCACAAGGCATATTTCAATATATATATTTATTTCAATATTATTTCAATATATAAATATAAATATATATATATTTACTTTTCTCCCTTCTCACTACCCTACAAGCCCCTTCTCCCCAATAACTGGGCAGCCTGGAAGGTGTAAGGTAATCCAGTGCAAACCTTAAAGTTTTAGCTGAAATATTTGTTAACTTGGAGAATAGAGATAAGAAATTATTTAGAGGTGAGAACTGCTATTGGAGAAAATCTGGTGTTTCTGAAGTTTAGTTCAGGTTAGTGCAAGAGCAGAGAAATAAATCCAATGTGAGAAAAAGACATTAAAAGCGAAAAGGAAAGAAGAAAAAGTAGGAACTGGATATTGTAGTGGTTAAATATTCTCTTGGGTCATTTCTAGAACATGAGTGTGAGCATAAGGAAGGCCAATTTCCCTTGTTAATTTACTGGTTCTACATCAGTGCAAGACAATAACCTCTCTAAAAAACCAAGAATCAGAACTACCATAATAGCCTGGGCCCTATCCGTATCTTAGCAGAAAGAAGTGTATGCTCCCCATTTTTTTCAGATGAGTCAACCAAGACCTTTAAAAAATGGCTGACACATAGAGATTGCTTCCAAATATTAGCTTGATGAAAAGGTGAATGAATAAGTGGTTCAGCCAAAGTCAGAGAGCTGGAGATAGTTGGAGAATTAGGGGGAAGTGATCCTGGTGTCTTGCCTCTTGATGCCTTATTCTTTCTAGCACACCATATTCACTATTTATTAAATATAACAGACTTAAAATTTCATTTAATTGGATAGATATTGTTTCAGTTTCTGCTTTTCCTAATCTTAAATATGAGAAAAAGAAACAGCCAGGGCAAGAGCTTGTGAGTATATTAATTGAAGTGTTTAGGAAACATGTACTGAAGGGAAGAACTGTAAAGGCATATGATGGGAACGTCCAGACACACAAAAAAAATATCATATGAAGTATTATCACTGCACTCCACAACACACTCACAGTTAAGAGTTGAAGATCCCTCAGAGTAATTGCATATAGTAAGAAAATAGAGTACAGGTTATATTTGCTATACCAACTCTGGTGGTTTGGTGGTGGCTTTCTGGAATACAGCTGAGAAAAATTCAGAGCTCATGCATGAGATCAGCAAGAAAGTATACATGACTGATTAAAATGTCTAGTATGGCTATGGTGGAAAATGCAATATTATTAATACCATAAATTTTCAACTCTGACTTATATTTTGCCTAATTGCTTTTACATTATTCAGTGAATTAGCTAAGCTGACAGAAGACTAAGCCATAGTAGACAATTTGTAGGTATTTGTTGAACTAACTTTTGTTGAAATAAATGCTTTACTTACAACAGTGGCTGGATAAAATTTCATGAGTTACATATGTAGTGATCAAAGATTTTGGAGGTATGCTGATAGGAATATAAATTTGAAAAGATAAGAAATAAGAATTGCATAGCTGTATTGCCTGGAAAAGAAGAGGAAGAGAGAGATTTCTTGATATCAGGGAAAGATGATTGACATTGCCTCACATGCCAGTGGTCAGAACAAAAATGCATTTTAATTGCAATATTTTAGAGAAGTTCAATTAAGTCTACATTTTGAAAAGATTTGGGCTGAAGTCAATTAAAAAGTACAAGAGAACTAGGTTAAACTTGTGGTTAATGTGGTTGCACCATTCAGTGACATGTGGGACACATTCTTGGATGGAAGAAACCATCATCCAAGTTTAGAATTATTTGGAACCTGCGGCTTTTGAGATCTGAACCCAACCTGAACTTCTTGGTGCCGCGTATTTTCTTTTTGTTTTATTTCCTGGCATGAGAACTTGTCGTGTGTGTGTTTGTTTTCATACTAACGTTAGAATGAAATGACTTTTTTTATTTTAAAAAAGTTTATCATAAAGCCAATTGGGAAATATATTTTTATTAAATACACTTTGATGAGTTAACTGTAAATAAATTAATATTAAGAGGATTAAATTTCCACTAAAACATAGAAAAATTTAAAAATTGAAAAGAGAGATACTTAGAAAAACATAGCTTAGGTTTTATCCAAACCAGAACATTTGTAAAAATAGCTAAAAAGATATTAGTTGATCCCAAATTGTGGTCTAGCTCAAAACCTTAAGTTACATTGTTTTCCAATATTCAGATTCTCTAGGATCCCCAAGCAATAGAAGGTAAAACTATTACTTTTTGGGGAAGAGAATTTCAGATCTCTGATTTTGGTCTTCTGCTCATTCATCAAACCACACTGGAACCTGTCCTTGGTTGGATAATATATAGGGCCACCATGCAAGTTCTAAGAGCCACCTGGGAAAAATGATTAAAATCATGTGGCTAAGCTCTTCAAAACATATAGAAAAATTGATATGCCTGACCCTGTGGGAGGAAAAGAAATCCACAAGAATAATGACCTTAGTGGAGCCTTGGGTGTTGCTTGACTTCCAGTGTGTATCCTGCAGTGTTGCCAAATCTTCTAATCTGGCGTTGGCCAGGAGGAGAGTAAAATAAATGTATGGAATATGGGACACTGTTTGCATGTGGTTTTGTGAGCATATGATTGTTTTAAGTAGTAAGTATTTTACTATTTTACTCAGTTCATTGTGGTATTTTAAACTTTTTTTTTTTTTTTTTTTTTTTTTTTTTTTTTTTTCAGTTTTTCTCCATTGAGAATGATATTTGCGGTGGGTTTTTCATAGGTGGCTTTGATGATATTGAGGTATGTGCTCTCTATCCCTACACTTTGAAGAGTTTTGATCAGGAAGGGATGCTGTACTTTGTCAAATGCTTTTTCAGCATCTATTGAGAGTATCATATGGTTCTTGTTCTTTCTTTTATTGATGTGTTGTATCACATTGACTGATTTGCGGATGTTGAACCAACCTTGCAGCCCTGGAATAAATCGCACTTGGTCGTGGTGAATAATCTTTTTAATGTACTGTTGAATCCTATTGGCTAGTATTTTGTTGAGTATTTTCGCATCTGTGTTCATCAAGGATATCGGTCTATAGCTCTCTTTTTTGGTGGGATCCTTGTCTGGTTTTGGGATCAAGGTGATGCTGGCCTCAGAAAATGAGTTTGGAAGTTTTCCTTCCATTTCTATTTTTTGGAACAGTTTCAGGAGAATAGGAATTAGTTCTTCTTTAAATGTTTGGTAGAATTCCCCCGGAAAGCCATCACAGGTACCATTTTAATTTAATATGGTGGAGTGGAAAGAGCATGGGTTTTGGAGTCAAGCATATTTGACTCTGTCATTTACTAAGCTGAGTGAATTTGGGCAAGAACTGTACCTGGCATATGGTGTAAATAAATACTTGTTAAAGGAGAGAATGAATGAATTAAAGCAAATAACCTCTCTTAGCCTCAATAAAATTTACCCATGCCTGACAGCTTTTGTTTAGTTTTCATGTAATGGGACCAGATCACTAAGCATTTAGTACAGAAGACATGAGAACAGAACCTCTCCTCTTGCCAAAGGTCTTGACAACATGGTAGCAAGTTAGAGAACAAAACTGGCTTTATCATATATGAGAGAGAGATTAAGAGATCACATTTAGAATGGTTCTTTGCCAGTGTTTTGATTATGTAAATATTCAGCATTGCTGTTCAGTGCTGTTGTAACATTTTGCTCTTAGATCCTCTAAAATGAAACCAATCAATGCTGGTTTTTGTAATCTAGTTTTGGGACAGCTATAACCATCAGGTGAAAAACAGTATTTTGTAATCAATTGTTAAGATTATCAAATAAGAAATGTTTTCCATTGTTTACTCATCTTACCCAGGCCAGTTTCTAGATATTGCTGATTGCCCTAGAATATTTATATCTATTCCAGAATAATGTTCTTATTAGCCCAGAGGATGTCTGTTAGTACAGAGCATCCAGGATGCCACTAAATCCATATAGGTTATTAGCAGTTATATATCAACTTGGATGTTTGAGGGGCACATATATGCCTGGTGTGTTTTCCATTATGGGACCTCAGTTCCTAACTAGTGAATGTTAATTATTTCTGATCCTTAATATAAATCTACACTGTTGGTGAGAATGAAAGTTGGTGCAGCCACCTTGGAAAACAGTGTGGAGATCCCTGAAGAAATTAAAAATAGAACTACCTTAATGACACTGCAATTGCACTACTGTGTATTTACTCCAAAGATACAGATGTAATGAAAAGAAGGCCATATGTACCCCAATATTCACAGCAGCAATAGCCACAATCGCCAGAATGTGGAAAGAGCCAATATGCCTTTCAACAGATGAATGGATAAAGAAGATATGGTTCATAGATGCAATGGAATATTACACCTCCATTAGAAAGGATGAATACCCAACTTTTATATCAACATGGATGGGACTGGAGATTATGTTCGTGAAATAAGTCAAGAAGAGAGGGTCAATTATCATATGGTTTCACTTTTTTGTGGAGCATAAGGAATTACATGAGGGCACTAGGAGAGGGAAACAAAAAGTGAATTGGGGGATATCAGAGGGGGGAGACAAATCATGAGAGAATGTGGACTCTGAGAAACAAACTGAGGGTATTGGAAGGGAGGGGCTGGGGGATGAGTGAGCCTCGTGGTGGGTATTAAGAAGGACACGGATTGCATAGAGCATTGGGTATGGTGCATAAACAATGAATTCTTTTTTTTTTTTTTAGTATAGTTGACACATGATGTTACATTAGTTCAGGTATACAGAACAGAGATTCAGCATCTCTGTACATTATGCTATGCTCCCCACAAGTATGGCTCCCATCTGTCACCATACAACACTATTACAGTACCATTGACTAGATTCCCTGTGCTGTGCCTTTTATTCCTGTGACTTATTCATTCTATCACTGGAAGCATCTGTCTCCACTCCCCTTCACCTATTTTTCCCATCTCCCCATTGACAACCATCAGTTTTTTTCTCCATATTTACAAGTCTGATTCTGCTTTTTGTTTATCTATTTATTTGCTTTGTATTTTAGTTTCTACATATAAGTGAAATAATATGGTATTTTTTTTGTCTAACTTATTTCACTTAGCATAATACCCTTTAGGTATATCCAGGTTTTCATAAATGGGACGATTTCATCCTTTTTACCCCTGAGTGATAGTCCATTATATATATATATATATATATATATATATATATATATACTACATTTTCTTCATTCATTCATCTGTGAATGGACATTGGGCTGCTTTTTATAAATAATGCTACATAATGCTATTATAAATAAAGCTACAATAAACATAGGGTGCATAAATCTTTACAAATTAGTACTTTGGGGGGGATAAATATCCAGTAGTGGAATTATTAGAGTATATATTTCTATCTTTAATTTGTTGAGGAACCTCCATTCTGCTTCCACAGTGGCTGTACCAATTTACACTTTCCACCAACAGTGAACCAGGTTCCTTTTTCTCCACATCCTCACCAATACTTGTTATTTCTTATATTTTTGTTTCTAGCCATTCTGAAAGGTGTAAGGTAAAATCTCATTATGGTTTTGAGATGATATTTATAGATGATATATTTGACAAGGGGTTAATATTCAAAATATATGAATAACTTATACAATTCAACTCCTTGTATTCTTTTTTTTTAATATAATTTTTTATTTTTTATAAACATATATTTTTATCCCCAGGGGTACAGGTCTGTGTATTCTTTTTATTACTACTTCTGTCTTTGTGTTTGAGACTCTCATCGGTTCATCACTTGGTTTTCCATAACTCAAACTATCTCATAGTTCAAGAAAGTAGAGTATTGAGGATGAAAATATGGGCTCTGAGCCAAATGCCTCATTGTGAATCTCAGCTTTGCCAATTCCTCCATGCATGAATATGGGGTACTTAACATTTTCTGTCAGTTTCCTCATTTTTTTGTTATACAGACGAAAAGAGTTAATACAAAGTAAAGAAATAAGAATTTTGGCAAATTGTAGCTGTTCAGGGAAAATAATTCTTACAGCAGAAAGCAATGAGACTGACACATGTCCAGGTAGTTGATATCTACTTGAGTTCTATGTATACTAAAGATAACATGATTCATTCTCTCGAAGTCTGATAATCCCTTGGCACTGGCAATAATGAATTTTTGAATCTTCCAAGTTGTGAGCCAGGTGATCCAGCAGAACTGCCATTATGTTAGCTGTTTCCCAGACACCTCTCAGTGGATCTGTATAAGTCCGTAATGAAGTGTTCCACAACCTGAAGCAAAATGAAAACATAAAGAATGGACTTTTCACAAACCAAAGATTGTTAATAGGGTATTTTTTGTTTGTTTGTTTGCTTCCAGACAAAACTTATACTGAATTTGTTTTACTTTATTAGAATGTGAGCTCCCACCTTTTTTGCCTGGCTCTTCCTAACTAATCACTACCAAATTATTTCCTGAGCTCCATTCAGCCAGAATTTCTTACTTTCCCCTGACATATTTGAGCAGAATCTTCACATTTCATCAAAGTCTTATCCAAGTATTTCTTGGAGGCCCAGAATCTATCCAATAATGTCATCCCTATTAAATCCATGGTGCTACCACACCAAACCTAAAAAGTACTGTATAAGCCCCACCCCATCATGCGAGTGGGCTATTCCTACCTGCTCTTGCAGATGCTATAGTTTTTGTTGGCCCTTCTTCAGACGCCAGCTGCCAGGGGTGCCACGTTGGGAAAATAGCCCTTTTTCCTTTATATTTCTCTTTGATATGGCCCAAAGAAGCATTATTTGGGGCCCTGGTGTCATTCGTTGGTATTCAAATACCAGCCCCCACAGTAATTCACATGTCTACTCTTCTCCTGTGACTTGAATAAGTCACTGGGTCAAGTTCATCATGCCTGGCTTCGTCTCTCGCAGGGGGAATCCTCTCTGGGAAATTTATTCAGGACCTTGTGCTAAAAGGCTTTGAGAAGGCCACCCCACCAGTATTATCCACCAGTGTGTCTGAACTAAAACAGTAGATTGAATTTTTTTTCCAGAGGGTACAGATGTATGTCCATTAAGACTGTTTCATTAGCTTAACAAACATACTTGAAGTCCAGTGGTTGGTAGGAGGAGCCCACACATAGCTCAAGCTGAGTCATTACTATCATCATTTAGGAAGATTTGGATATGTAAATAGCACCCAAACATTTAGTCTCGAGTTCATTTCGACTGTCCATGGCAAATTACTTAATCTCTCCAGATGTTAGTGTTTTTATTTACAAAATGGGGATAATAATAGTGCCTACCTTATAGGTAAATTAAAAGGGTTTATATATTTTAATATGTATCATAATATGTTTTAGGTTAACATATTTTAATAGTGCTGTGTGTTGTAAATACTATGTACAGATCAGATATTATGTAATTATTAACTCTGTCACACTATCTCCTAGGATAGAAGCAGGCAGATATGTTTGATTATCTTCATATTAAGTTGAGTGAGGGTATTCTGATATCATTTCTTTAATACACACATAATGCATTAAAAGAGAAACTGTTATAATTAATTATGTTGTATTATTACATTTACTTTACACTTTACTCTGAAGAGTTTTTAGACTAACAGAGGAAATCTTGGAATACAGCACATAAATAAGTCAATCAATTAGTTATAATATTATTCTACATGACTAGCTGTGTAAATTGGTAAAAGCATTACATCAGATGATGGGATATGTAAGCTAATAGAATGGAAAATTTCCTTCATACTATAGATTGTCCTTCTCCTTCTTGCTTTTTACCCAGGAAGTGGCAGGGAAGTTCAAATGACTGCTCACATTGTAGCTTTAGTTCAAGTCACGGCTCAACCTCACAGAGGCAAAACTGACAATTCCAGATGTCCATTAGTCACGGCACCATGAAGACAGACCCCACTGATCAGTTTGTAAGCTGTGGGCATATCATGAAATTGTCTTGCCACCATACAGATAAACAAAACATATGTGCTATTAGTTCAGAGCTGAAGATAGAATAAGAATATTAACTTCAAAATCAAATGAGAACATGCAAGAAACAATACAATTTTTATTTTAAAAGGAGAAAACACAAACTCTGAGGACATAAACAAAGGTAGTGGTAATGTAGAAGAGAGCCTGATTTTTGTGGTAGTTTCGCCGTCTTTGATTATTGTATGGGGTAGACTCATGCTGGCTAAAATTATGTCTAGCACTTTACAGCAGCAGATTGGACTAGCCAGAGGCTTGGAACCTTGTGGATTTGTGGCTCTTCAGAAGTGCTTCTGTATTGGAATGTGTTTGTGTTTGCCTTTATTTGTTTTTAATAAAAAAAACTTGAAGAAAAAGTTTCTGCCTTGGTAGATTTTCTTTGGAATCCCAGAAAGGGCTCTTGAGGGCTCTGTGGCTCTTTTGTGATGATAAACCAAAGCTTTGAGCTTGTCCCAGTTGGAATTCCAGACACTAAAAAAGCCAGCTTCTATTATTATTATTGTTGCCTACAGAACTAAGCCCCCTTCTGATTATTCAGGTTTATACTAATAGTCTTCTAAACATATTAAGTTTTTTATTTTTTCCAGCAAAGCTAGGACTACAAAACAAAGCAGGGGAAACTTCACAATAATGCTTCAGAGGTGCCAGTTTTCTGAGTCTCCCTGGCAGGTACCTGTGGTGTGGCCGGTTTTATTGGGAGGGAAACATTAATAAAAATATTCTTCCACAGTGAAGAACAAGTTTCATAAACGAGTGGAAGAAATTATTACACGGGAGAAGATGGCAGCTGAGATAAAGGTAGTGTCTCTGAAAGAAAAAAATTATTGCAATATTGGAGTCTCCAAACTGAGTCATTAATAGTTGTGAGGATAATCATAGACTCTTAGTAGTTATATATGGAAAGTTAAAGATTTTCAAATACAACCTTAATGTTTTGCAAGATCTAGCTGTACCATGTGCCAGATAGAGTACTTTGTTTTTAATTAAGCCCATATCCTAGCAGAGAATTATCTACCATACAAGAAAACCCTTTCCAGGTGAGAACAACTCTGAAACAAAGATCAGCTCCATACAGGGCCAAAGTTATTTCATTTTAATTTTGACCCATTAACCATGATTCTGTCCTCTGAAGTTACTCCTTCTTTCATGTAATTTCTGTCATTTATAAAAGATAGTTATCATTCCATCCCATTCCCTGAAGCCTTTTCTTCTCAAGAATCCTTAGCTCCTGCAACCGCTAAGTTAAATTAAATCAAATTAACATTTGCTGAATACTGACCATGAGCTATGCTCTGTGGTACGATCTTGGAATAGAAAAATTGATGGTCTGTATTCTTAAGATCACAATTGGGATAGAAGGACATTAATGATGTATATAGTCTTATCATTGCAATACCTTCTCACGGATGTTAGGAGACCTGGGCAGATTGGATGGTGGCAAGGGAGCAATTAGATCTGCCAGGGAGTGGGGCGCCTGGGTGGCTCAGTGGGTTAAGCCACTGCCTTCGGCTCAGGTCGATCTCAGGGTACTGGGATCGAGTCCCGCATCGGGCTCTCTGCTCAGCAGGGAGCCTGCTTCCTCCTCTCTCTCTCTGCCTGCCTCTCTGCCTACTTGTGATCTCTCTCTGTCAAATAAATAAATAAAATCTTTAAAAAAAATAGATCTGCCAGGGAAGCTGGGAAATTCTTGTCTAAACAATAGCATTTTCCAAACGAAAAATTAAGGAAAATCATTCCAGGTGAATTGAAATACTGTGTATGGCATAGCTGTGTGAAAAGCAAATTGTATTAAGAGATAGGGTCACATGTATTATGAAGTTTTTTCTATAAAGCTTGAATGATCCCAGAAATATTATTAACATAAAATCAGCTAGGGGCTCTTTTCCAATTTTCTAACCTATCTTGAATCTCCATCTCCTCTTAAAAATGTTTATTCTGCCTTTTCCAGTTTAAGAATAATTCTACTTCATAGGGAAGGCAGAGTGAAAGTGTAATTGAGAATTTGGGCTGTCTCACAAATTCCTTAAAAAATCACACCCTCCTACTTCAGTTGATTGGTCCATTTCTCTCTTTTCCTAATTCTCGTACCCCCATAGCTTTAAAGTGCTTCTCTTCTGCTGATCATGAAGCTCATCACAGGGGGCTTATCTTTCTATTCTTACTCTTATTCTTACACTTTGTCTATGATTGATTGTGGTTTCTGCGTTTCTTATGTTTACCTATTTTAAATGGTCATTGAAAGTCATCAGTACTTTTTAATAGTTAATTATTTAACTATTACTGATCATTGCTCCAAGAACTTTAGGTATATTATTTCATTCAATCTTTAGAATAGCTCTATAAAATAATAATTATTATTATTTGCAATTTACAGATGAAGAGATCTGAAAAAATAGGCCATTTAGCCACAAAATTTGACTCTGGTGTTGGCTTTCTTCTCTGGTGTACTGTACTGATAATACTGGAACTTTCAGATCTTTTTTATCTTTAGTCCTTTGGCCCCATTGGTAATGGAAGATGAGAAGATTTTATTTTTAACACATTGCTTACTTTTTTTTCTATTCTGGAGTCTTTAACCATGTAAACAATCCCTCTCCCCACCACCCAGTTTTGAAATCTTGTTTGTGCTTTTAGCCAATAACTCATTGAACACTCCTGGAATGACCCTGTCTGCAGACGCTCTCCTGAGGTTCCTAGATGTGCCTGACAAATAAGACATTTTCTTAGAAACCAAGGCTTATTTTGGGTGATTTCTGCAATTAAATAACGTATTGTTTGGGATTTGTGGTTTCTATTTATGCGTAACTGCTTTTATTAAAAATCTTATATTCAAATCAAAAATGTTAAAATCAGTAACAAAATTTAAACTGAAAATTAGAAAATTATAATGAAGCATTCTTGCCAACTATAGAAATCCAGTATTTTATGTGCTTTTGCTGATCTCCCAAATTTCCAGACTCCCAGATTCTCATCCAACCCAGAAAGGCCCACTGGATAGCCACAGACCTTAGCATCTCCTTAGACTTTAATATCTTAGTTGTTATTTTTAAGCTAAAAATAACTTGTGTTTGGGATCATTGCAAACATTTGTTGGTAAATACTAAAGACACAAATGGAAAATTCTGTTACATTAGCTTTTATAAGATGTGAGAAGTGTGTTGTATCAAAGGAAAGGACACACTTAGGGTACTTCTGTGGACAAAAAGGATGGCAATTTATTGGAAGACATCAGAGGAAATTGAGCTGGAAGAAGAACAAACAGAAACAAAGTTGGAGCTTTGTTAAAAGAAAGTACACTTGTTATTAGTCTCCATGTTTTCAATCTTTTGAAGAGAAGTAAGCTCTGAAAAGCAGGACATTGTCTGTCTCTGGTGCCTGACAACATGAGAACGGAAATGGGAACATTAATGTTCTATCAAATGGCCAGTGCAGGAAGCACATTCTGTCCTCCTAAAAGACATAATGGACCCCAAAGAGGTGGAAAGGAAGCTCGGAAGGAAGAGCTCAGAAGGAAAATGTAGAATGTATTAAAACAGATACATAATCTTAAAGAAAATTAACACATAGTTAATTACATAATTTTATAACATAAAAGTACTAAGAATTGCTTCCGATCTGGTTTGTAATCCCATGATTTCTTTTAATGTGGAAATGTTTGCCAGACATTTCTTCAAAAAAGTGAAATAATGCCCTTGCCAATCCAAGAAGAGGAGAAAGGAATAACTCCTGTGGAGAAAGAAGGGGGGAGAAGAAGGTGTGAATGGTGTTGAAGTAAAGGAATGCTGTTTTGTCATCTCATCCATGTCAGTGACAGCAGGTGCCACAGAGGAAAAGACAACCAAATAAAGGGCAAGGAAACCAGGAGAGCAGACACAAAGAGGGAAACACATCCATCTGCCCTGTGCCTCATTAATCTTGTCACAAATACTTGCTGCCGAGAAATGCTAATCTTCTCACTACCCAAACTAGCCTCCTTCACAAGAATGTTTTCAAGGTCTGGTATATCTAATGACTGAACCATTTAATAAATTACTTACTTATGTTACTATGAAAGCCAGGCCAGCAGCTGTAACCTACATGCAAAGCACTAAATCCTTATACCTGGCTTTCTAAAGGTTCCTCTAAATCATATTTAGTGACAGGGTGAGGTACACAGGAATCAGGATTTAGTGGCCGGGCATACTTCATGCTGTTTTGGGTAGGTCAGAAGGTCTGATTTGGATTTCTTCCCAGTAACCTGATCTAGGTGAATCAGCAGGTTATAAATGAAAGTCAGTTTCTAAGATCTCCTGATTTTCTCTATCAGAAACTTTATAAAAACAGCGAAAAATGGGAAAAGACGGAGAGATAATAAATACCACTGACTGATATTATGATATTGCAATTTCTTCTTCCTCAGACATTGTGAAATGAGATGCCATTTTGTATCAGCTAAATATTTGTATAGATTCCTGAGTTTGTTTGTTTTTTTTTCTATTGTTAGCCAGAAAAAATACTCAAATGACTGAAAAGTACTTAAGAGCTCATGTTACCTTTTCTAGGTCACAAAATACAACGTTGGATTGTGAGTTTTCAAGGGCAGGTTCTAAAGACTTTTGTGTATTTTATCACTCAGTGTTTGAAAATACCTCCTTAACATGATAAATCATAGGAAAAAGAAAGAATAAAGGGGAAGACAAAAGAAACAAAATGCATTAGACTTTATCAAATTCAAAGCACTGACGTTCATTGCATCATCCCATCTTCATGACAACCCTTAGATGAATTAAGAAACTTTAGTTCAAGGTCACAATGACAACGATAAAATTAGTGTTTGAAAGTTTCATCGGATTTGAAAGCTTGAGCAATTTGCTCAGAAAGGAAGACATTTGAGTACAAGCAAACCTTCCACGCCCCAGAAGTCATGCCTCATTGAAAACTGTCCTCTTGTCCAACACATGCCATGACTGCACCAATTTATAGAGCATTTCTAAAGGATCATTGGTCCTTCTCTTACCCTCAATTAAGAGACTTCTGAATTAGCATAGAATGTTAAATCTAAAAATTGCATTTATAGAATCTCAGAGAAGCAGAGTTACCAGTAACATGCTTTCTTCGTTGTCAAAGGGACAATTACACTTCTTGTTGTTGAACCCCATGAACACATTGGGAATATCTGGCCACTTTGTAAGTGTAGGAAAATTGTATGAAATATGAAGAAACTCTCATCATATGAAAATGGTAATAATAACAATAATGAATACTAACTATGCTGAAATGATTGACCAGCTACTGTGTGTAAAGCAGCTCACAACACAGAAAAAGTGTTGTCGATGCTAGTTTTTATTAACGCTATTTTCATAATTACATGTTTCTATACTCTGAGATAAGAGTTCACTAGCTTCAGAATCCTAAAGTAAAACACTTTCTTCTGTTTATCTTCCCTCCAATCACAACTTCTTTATTTCTATTTTGTATTCCAGGAGAGTGATCAGGCCTTTTATAAAGGAAGTACAAAAATAAGCTATAGATGAGAAGAAACTGCATATATTTGCAAATTCAGCCGCTAGTAGCTAGTATATTTATAAATAGCTCAATATTTTTGCATCCAGACATACCAAAAGGACAAGTGAAATTCATTTTCTACACATCTCCCAACCTTCTCCTATACCTCAAAATAATATAGGAAACTATGACTCTAGCTAAATAATAAAGCTCTGCCTTTATTGCTTACCTTTTTCTGAAGGTTTTATTGCATTTCAGGAATGTCCATCCTTGGTCTTACTAGTCCACTTCTCTGAAATATCTGATTTTATTTTATATTTATTGTATACTGGGGTGAGGATAGTCAGGTAAAGGCTGGGTTGTGTGGTATTCAGAGGCTGGAAATTGAAACCCCCTGTTTCTCACAGCCCAGGTGTGGTGCAGACAGCCCTGGCCTCCACATTTCCTCACCATGCCCCAAAAATGACCTTAACCCTGACATAGAAAGAGAAGCAACATAACTGTGAAAGGCTGTTGTTGGCTGGCTATGGGAAACAGAGCACTTTTCTGAACACTGGAGCTGTATCTCATTGCTCTCCCCTGAGTGTTAACACTTACAGTCTCTCCATTGACCTGGAGTCTGTGAAGCCAAAGAGGGGTCAAAGCTAATCCTCAGTGCCCATCAAACTCACTTTATGAGTTGGTCCTTGAAGCAGTGGGAAAATGACTCAGATCAATTCTCTCTCCTTCTATTCAATCTTAAAATCTATCCAAAAGCATCATTTTCTTCTAAGATATTTCACCAAATACACTCTATCTTTTTTTACCTCTTGCTCTATCCTCATAAGTAAGTAAATAAATAATAATTTATGTGTGCACAAAACACTGATGTTAAACAATATTCCATCACTCTAACAAACTGCTTTTTCCTTGCCCCGCTTAATCATTTTTCATTTATTACATATCTTTACCTGTCATAAATCTGACAGCAATAACAAAAATATCTTTTTGGCTTCTTTAAAGAGTATGTGTTCTTATTTTTTCTTTGAAGACAGATGTTTAGAATGATAGAAGGTCATCAAACCAGGGAGCGGAAGAATTTAAGCACACGGAATTTTCTTTTCCAAAATTTATTGAAACAACATGGACAGGTTTTACTCTTTTGAAAAATAACTGGCAAAGTTAGCTTTATAAAGTATTTCTTGCAAACATTTGATTAAATTTAAAACCTATGCAGAATAATTCAAGCCTTACATAGTGTCGCCTCCTCTTTGCAAAAAAGAACCGTTTTAGGGAAAGAGTTATTTCTAAAATGTCTACTTGATTTCTGTAGTAAGGCTCCAGCATGCATGCTCCGGACTCCTGGCAACCTTCTCTTCATCTTTCAGCATGTCTGACTACTAAAAACAGGAAATGAAGGACCAAGAACTCTGATAGATTTCATGACATTGGTGATCATGGAAGTGTGATGTCTTGGTGCAGATAATGTGATCTCCCATTGTCCTTCGCTCCTAGGTTCTTCCTCAGAAAGATTACTAAGTAGAAAATCAGTTTCTATTGCCAATCTATTCATATGCCATTGACCTGTTGAGCATTCATATGCTAAAGTAGAATATTTATGGATTGGTTCTTGACTATTCCAAAAGTAAGGACTAATGTGAACTGATGACTAATGACAGCATCAGAGCACTATGACTTTTATTCAAGTAGTATTCAAAAGGTGATATTTCAGCCCAGTCTCAAAATCTGGGCCTAGGTTCAGTGAATAGCAGAACACTGGCTTTAGACGTGGTGTTTTACTTTGGACTTGTTGGTACAGCAGAAAGACCAGAATGAGCAATTCTTTTTTAGGGGTTGACCTTGAAGGAGATGAAGGAGATGATGGGTGAATTACCACGGACACTAAGAAGATGTGCAGCTTTTCATTACGTTTACTTCCTTTATTATCTACCTTTCCCAGAAATGTATTTTTATTGGTAACTAGGTTTTGAAATTTTTACCAAGCTGCTAGTATAAACCATTTCTCTAAATAAATTCCTCCAATATTTGATGTGTAGGTATAGGCAAGTATGAGCCAACCATGCTATTAGGAAACTAATAAATATGTCTCCTTTGTTTTCTATTAAAAGAGAAAAGGCAAGACAATAGGGCTCATGCCAGATCAGGTTATCACTGGTATGTGCTTATCCTTTACATAACAAGTGTATTTTATAAGAAAAAACACAAGGGAAATATTTTTATTTATTTTATTAGTTGTACAATAGCCATGTTGGCAACTGAAGAACTAATAAACCAAAATTGTCTCATGTGGTTCTTATTATGGAATCAAATAGTAATGTAAAAGGCAAGCACACACCAATCATAACCCCGTATGGCTGAAAGAACAGGAAAATGTGGCTCCATTTTCATTAGTGAATAGAGGCATATATTTCATGATGTGTTCAAACCTGGCTCCAAAGAAACTCCCAGTACACTATGGCATTTTGTACCACTCAAGGGGTGCCACACTTATACAGGTTATTGTTGATGTGGGTTGGAAAGACAGGGCTGCTCTCAGTCTTGCAACAGTATTAACAGAGCACCAGTGGAGAACAGAGCAACATTCCTTGGCAGTCTTGGAAGAAAAGCATGCTAACCCAGTACGTGATATATACAGTCTTTGCAATATACAGTTGGCTGATTTGCAACAAGTAAGTTGACATGCATGTAACCACCCAAATTTCATTCCAGAATGTTTAGTCTTTTCAATAACCAGACAAAACTATCCAAGCTCTGGAATCAAAAGACTGCGTGCATAAATATTTTCTAAGTTCCTTCCATGCAATTTTCAGCTTATCTCTAAGGAAATATAAGGGTATCTATTATCAGTGGAAGTTAGGTATTCATTACAGCAAGACACTGCACTAATGAATCATCCTTGGGATAACAAAGAGTGGTCATTGGGCTTCTAGGAAGTGTTGACATGGAAGAGCACTAGATTTTCATTAGGTACAGAAAATATTGGGTGCTAAGAATCAAAGTTGGCTCTTTCTAGCTTCTCTTTCTGATTTGCTTTTTCTTTTCTTTTCTTACCTACTTGTGAATACGTGGCTAGATGATCATGTCAGCCAGACATGAGTAAGTCTCCTGACTTGTGAACAGTATGTGCCACAACTGAGGTAGAATTATGTTCTTATCTTGGACTTGTTCTGGAGTGCAGAGGAAATGACAAATTCATTCTTGACATATTTTATTAAATTACACATAGGTTTATGTAGAACATTGATTAATTGGGCAAGAAAATTAGTACAGAAGAGAACTCAAGTCACACAAAATTTCTAGATTTATAATCCGAGTTTTAAAATCTACGCTTTTGGTAAACAATCTTTTAGAGATTGTTTCAACTTTCAGTGTCACAAATGTGACATTGTGACTCATAACAACAGAATGAAGAGGGGAATGGAGGAGTGGGGCAAGAAGAAGAAATAAGACAAAAGATGTGATTCAACAGACAAATCACAGACAATCATTTGTCAACAGACAAATAATTAAACCATGACCAGAATTACTTCTAAGAAATTAACACTAACCAGTGCTTTTATAAGCAGCATCCACGATTACTGAGTACATCGAGAATCTATACTGCTGCACCTATTTACTTGGTAACTAAATATTTAACCAAAGATATTACTGGAACTGAAATGACCGCCCCATTGGATAATGACCAACTCTTAGGATTCTAAACCGGTTCTTAAGGATTTCAGAGTAATTCCTAAGTGAAAAGAAAATGTCATTTGCCCTCTTGGGATCTAATGTATCTGGAACAACTGGGGGCAATATGCAAAAAGCATGCGGGTTTTTGACACCATTTTTATTCTCCTTTACTGAGAAAGAAAAACAGGTTAATTCCTGGCTCCTATAAGGGGAAACCTAGACTTGAATGTTAAAACTGCTACCTAATGACTGCAACATTATTATTGCTTTCTTTTGTTTTTTAAAATATTTTACTTATTTATTTGCAGAGAGATTGAGCACAAGCAGCAGGAGCGGGAGAGGGAGAAGCAGGCTCCCGACTGAGCAGGGAGCCTGATGTCGGGCTTTATCCCAGAAACCTGGTATCATCACCTGAGCCGGAGGCAGACAGTTAATTGGCTGAGTCAGCCCCCCTTGCTTTCTTTTGGTAAACCAATGAGAGAATGGATGACTGGGATTTCTGTTTGTTATTTTACCCCTAAACCTTGCCCCAGTGTTTGGCATACAATAGATATTCAAAATATATTTTTTAGAAAAAAATAAGTGAATGAATTAATAACCCTAAATTTAATTTTTCTTATTTATAAGTTAGAAATACTAATATTTACTTTACTGTGTTATTTTAAAAACCAAAGATGATATGTGTAAATCCTGGCACAGTTCTTGACATACTATTGGTGATAGTTAGAAACAATTAATGGTGTTTATTTATAAAGCAGATTATCCACTTACAAATGAAATAGTTTATTTTTTTTTCTTTATCTGGAACTTCCTTGACAATTAATGTGCCCCTGAAGGTGAAGATGAGGTAAACTTTGAAGAAATAAGACAAAAGATGTGATTCAAGATTAATATTATATCAATTTGGAAGACACACACATACCCCCAAATATGTTTGTTTCCTAAAATACCCAAAAATTGACCAATGTAGTATATTTTCATGGAGTCCCAGGAGCTTGTTATATACCACTCAAAAATTAGTGGACTATATTGTAAAAAGCATTTCAATTCAACTGATATGAGCTCAACAGAATTGGGGAGAGAGATACACAACAACTATATACTTTCTTTTATGAAGAGAATTTTTTTTTCTTGAGGCACATTATTCGTATGATGTAGATCAGCACATGTAAAAGAAAAGATCAGATTGAAGGAAGAAGTATTAGTATTTCACTGCTGTAAAATGTGACATTGTGACTCATAACAACAGAATGAAGAGGGGAATGGAGGAGCGGGGCAAGTCCATAGTACTGCAGACATGGGATTGAGGAACAAAACCAGCCTAAACCGAAAGGGTATGCTGCCCTTACCAGAAATGCAACACAGCAAGGAGGGAGGGCACACGTTTTCTGTACCAGCTTCTGAGACTGCGGATGTGTATGTCCCCAGGCCTCCTATGCATAGGCCACTGATTAATCCTTTGAACAGCATTGCTTCTGTTTCTAAAGGCAAGGCTGGAGCTCAGCATAGCCGCCGTGCCAAGCCACTAGAAAGGAAAACCAGAACTGGCACTGATCTTTCAGCACTATGTTCCCATCTACAGTGTTTATTTCTCTAAATCTTTTAACAATTAAAATACTCTCAATTAGTATACAAGCATCTTTATGATTTGCTATATTCTTTCAACTTTCAGTGTAACATTATTTATTTTAACTTCAGTTTGCGTTTGATGTGGTGCATGTATACAATTTACCACAGAACCCATTTTAACATTTAACAGCACGCTTCCTTTTTCCTTTCTCAAAGTATTTAAAATCACATGTTTTACATTTTCATTGGATTCAGATATGTTTTCAGCAGATAGACAGTAAAACAAACAGAAATAAATTGATTTGGGTAAACAGCGGAGATGTAACACGAGGCAAAAGTTCAATTTACACTTTTCATGTTTCTCTTATCCTTTTTATTGCCAGAGAATACAATTTTCTTTTTAACAGATAAGATAATCTAAGCTAGAGGAGATAATCAGACAGCTAAAGTCTAGCATTTTCCTTTGTTTGATGGTCTCTTCTTTATCTGAATTATAACACCACGCCAGCATTTCCCTAACAGTTGGTACATGGGAGGGTTGTAATAAAAAAATGTCATGTTTATTTAAAATACAAAGCATAACTACCACCACCAACATCAACAATAAAAATTCCTTGTTAAAAACAAGTGAACTAAAAACCTTCGGAAATTGGGTCTGATTCTTAAAAATCTATTGTTAGTGAATGCAATCATGGTATTTCATTCAAGTCAAATAAAAGTGAGATAACATTTCTAACTGCCCACCAAACAAGGACCCCTTC
Organism: Mustela putorius furo; assembly: GCF_011764305.1. Taxonomy (NCBI): domain Eukaryota; kingdom Metazoa; phylum Chordata; class Mammalia; order Carnivora; family Mustelidae; genus Mustela; species Mustela putorius. Next base: position 26,671,846 of record NW_025422015.1, on the reverse strand, counting down.
CCCCAGGGACTCAATCTTACCACCATATGTTTCAAAGGGCTCATTGGGAAGACTTTCTCCTTGTTTCAGAATGTTTTAAGTGAGTGGAATCCAAGGAAATAAAAATGGAGGAAGGGGGTCACAGTGATGCTCCATATATGGCTTGGAAATCCTGATTTTCCTAAGAGACTCCATGGTGTTAAAAAATGTATGGCCAAACCTTCTACAAATGCTTTCAAGTAAATTAATACTTATTCTCTATTTATACTGGGAGAAAAGGAAGTCCAGACATGTTAATAACTGACTTGTGGTCACACAGAAGAGCAATCATTTGACCGTGGATCTGACAGAACCAAACCCATGGATATCCTACTCAGTATAGCTCACTCTCACCCACAAACCACATTTTGAGGGAGTTTACATGTACACTTCAAAAGGAGGAGAGGGGCAGGGAAGATGATTCAGGTCACTGTGAGTTCTCCTTTATTTCTTATCACCTCCTTTACTTATCGTGAGCTCCTTCTTAACCTCTTGCTCAGTTAAAACTCCCTTTTCCTGGTGATGACTGTATTAGTTTCTATCACTTCATAATAAAATTACCACAAACTTAACACCTTTTAAAACAGCATCCATTTATTATCTCACAGTTCTGCAGATCAGAAGTCTCCAGGGTACGGGGGTTCTCTCAGCGTATCACGAGTCTGAAATCGAGATGTTGGCCAGGCTGAGTTTTTGTCTGGAGGCTCTGAGGTAATATCATCTTCTAAGATGATTCTTGTTGTTGGCAGAATTCAGTCCCTTGCAGTTGTAAGGTTGTCCCCATTTCATTGCTGGCTCTCAGCTCCTAGATGTTCCTCTCGGGTAACTTTCCGCATGGTCTCCATAGACAGTTTATAATATGGGTGTTTGCCTTCTTGTAGGTCAGCTGCAACTTGTCTCTTTCCTCTTCTTCTACCAGGCAGTGAACACTCTGTTTTAAAAGACTCATGTGAGTCATTTAGCATATTTAGATCATCTCCTTTTCTGATATTCAACTGTACCATTTGACATAACTTAATCACTAAACTAAAATCCATTTTCTTTACAGTCCCAGAAATTAGAGCAGGAATGCTTGGAGTCATTATAGACTTTAGCCCGCCTATTGTGAGACATCATCTAGTGTTGCTCCAATAATTATTTTAAAGTTTATTTACTTATTTTGGAGAGAGAGAGAGATTGTGTGTGTGTGTGTGTGTGTGTGTGTGTGTATGAGTGGGGGAGGAGCAGATGGAGGGAAGCTTCAAGAAGACTCCCTGCTGAGAATGGAGTCTAACATAGGGGCTTGATCCCACCACCCATGAGATCATGACCTGAGCTGAAACCAGGAGTCAGACACTTAACAGGAACCCCTCTTCCAATAGTCTTTAAATGAATTTAGATTAGGAAAAAATGTACACAGAAAGCATGTATTCAAATTTTTAATTATATTATTAAGTCACATCATTTGATAATTGATGGAATCTATGGGAAAGACATTTTAGGGGTAGCACGGTGAAGCACTTTGGGCTAATGTAATGACTGAAAAATGCCAGAAATTGCTTAGTGTATTTCATTTCTGATGATCATTTATATGATCAATATGGTAGGATTTAAGTTAAAAATATTCATATAATGTTGACATAGCATCAAAATCAGTACTGTTATGGTATTTGTATAAGTGAAACTACTGGAAGTGGTTAAGTGAGAATCATTTTATGGATTGGTGACTGCTGTGTGCCTCCTAATTTCTCCCTTTTTGAAGGGAGATATAAGGCCAGGAACATTTGTACCATTAATGAGTATCAGGTATTTGAGAAGTGGATAACTCAACTACTTAGTCCTCATGTCTTCAGATAAGAGGAGTGTTACTGAAGAAGATGTACTTGAGGAACTGCACCCAAGGAGCCTCATCTGCACCTGAACCTGCTTTAGATGAAGAAATACCAGATGTTTAAGTAGATACCAAAGTAGAATGAAATTTGGATGTCTCAGGGAAGAAGATGAATGCACCTTGCATGTGGTAGGTACAATATGAATTTTTGTAGCCAGAGGTTGGATGGTGACTTCTATATTTTCCAAAGATGGCCTGCATGTTCTCACAATAACAGTTAAATAAAAGATCACATCTCTAACTACCCTCAAAATCTTGATACTGCTCCCACTGAGTGGTGAAGTCATGTTCCCTCTTTCTCTACCAGCAGAGCTTTGGATAGTCTCATATAATAAAGTATGGCAGAAATGATACTGACTCTTAGGCTAAATCACAAAAAATGTCCTGTATCCCTCCTTGGCTCTTTTGGGATACCATCACTTTTCTGTGAGAAATTCCACACTAGTACACAGAGACAGACTACATGAAGAGTCACATGCACGTATTCTTCCTGGTTGATAGCCAAGCTGAGGTTCCAACCAATAGTCAGCACCAACCATCAGACATGTGAATGGAGACATGTGAAGATGCCCCCAAGATGATTTTAGTCCTAGCTGTTGAATCCCTTCAGCTTTAAAGTCTTTCCTGCTAAGACCCCAGACATTGTGGAACAAAAACCACTCATTCCTGCTACTCCCAGTATGAATTTTTCACCCACAGGATCTGTGAGCCCAATATAATTGTTGTTTTCATCAAGTTTTGGATGGTTTGTTAAATGGCAATAATAACTGGAACATTGAAAAATTAGAATACAAATAACTATTTCAGCCCTTCACTTTATTCGGATAATCCTCTGTAGTGCCCTCTCAACACAATGTATTATATACACTATGGACTCTGTTGAAACCAAAAAGCTTATTAGAAAGTTAAACAATGCACATTTAATGATATGTATTGTCCTTATTGCTAAGTAAGGAGGCATAAAGTTAAAATAATTTAAGTAAGTGATTTTAATTTATAACATATTCAAGTTTTTATCTTGTCAGTTAGTTCTCAATATTTTTATTTGTATTTCTTATAATTTGTGGTAGGTTTCTATGCTACATTGATAAACTACTACTCTGGATTCCACGGATGAGATTAAATTTCACTCAACTATAGTCAGACTAAGTAGACTAAGTAGTCCATCCCACCCAGGAAGAGGATATATACGTCTACAATTGCTTTAGATGTTGTCATAAGCCAGGTGTAGGAAACAAGAGGCTGGGGGTCTTATATGAGGTAAGTGGATAAAGATGTCCATGGGGAGCTGATAACAAGTCTTTCCTGTCATGGTGGACCAGAGTAGTTAGAGAAAGAGCTGTCTACTCCTGATTTCTAAGAGAGAAGTTAAATGTGAGATACAATCAAAGAAAACATGCAAGAATTCAGAAAGAAGTAAGCCACCAAATAGTAAAAACAAGCAGTGAAGTAACAGCATGGAAATCTCAAGTAGGTAAAAACTCTCAACATGCCAATTTAGAGAAATAAAGAAGAAAAAATCCACCTCAACTGACCAACCAATATTAATAAACAAATAAAAACAGAGAACTCTTGATTGCCATGTGTGGCATTCTGAGAGGAACAGTTATCAGGAAGGCCCAAATAGCTTCTGTTGAGAGGATGCTATGATCATACCTGTGAGGTAAGTCACATGAGATCTCTAATTCAAGGGACAGAGCTGGACAATCAGTTTCTTTGTGTCAAAGGGAATTTACTTTCCCTCTTGGTCATAATGAATTTATTTCCCTCATCTCAGCCAGTAAGCTGTCATCCCCTAGACCTGCACTCTCAACATTTTGATGACTCCCCTTCAGAAACAAGTGATTCACTGTAGACATTTTTCCCGAGGTTCATACACATGCTGGTGAGAACAAGCCACTAGGTAGAGAACACTCTATCTCAACCCCCCAACACCACTGTGACATACAGTATTAGAGGCAATTTCAAAATGTTAGGTACTTTTTCTTATCACGCTTTCATGTAGTATTAAGCTTAGGCTGTCACATTATCATAATTTCATAGCCTGCTTTCACCTCTAAGCCTGAGACCCCCATCTACTCTAATCTTGCCAATAAACTTCTATGTCCTCTCCTACCCCCTGAACAATCTCATTTTATCCTCTCACCCTCCAAAATAAGAAAGCTGTTGCCTTTGGAGGTTAATTCTGGGCTGAGTGCCTTACAATCTGCAAATTTTCAGAGCAGATACTGGGTCAGAGGTAGGAGCCATGCATCTTACAAGGGGGAGCACCTGCAACGGGAAGGTGAGCATAAGCGAGGAGAGAGAGCATTATAAGAAAGGATCTGACTGTGAGCAGAGTATTCAGTCATTGAGACTAAAGGATAAAGGATAGAAGTGTGAAGAGGGAGAGAAGGAACTGACACTTCTTCCTCCCTCCCCCAATGTGCATCTCAAGTTGCTTCTGAATTAAGCCTTCACACTCCAAAATGCTGAAGCAAATCCATCTGTAGCTTCACTTTAAAGTAACTAGGCTTTTAAATGGAGATTAAGTGCCAAAAAGTAGAAGGGTAACACATTAGTGTTATAATGCAAACTCCTAACACAGATAACATATCAGTGTGAAGCAAGCTCATTCAAAATGTGCATAATGATATCTGATCACTTCCTGCTTTTTTGGAGGAGGGGGGAGGGATGTAACTAGGATTTTGCTTCAATCCAAAGCCTAGACATTAAATTGAATATACAAATGGTTACATACTGTTTAATAGTTCTGGCCTTTACATACCTTCGTTCATTTCACAATGAGATATTTATCTCACAATGAACTCATGCTCTCCCATTATCCACCCCCAATTTCGGGATGATGGAACTATCACCCAAACAGTTTAAGTAACTTGCCTGTGCCCAGGCAACCAAGGAATGGGTAGAACTGCCACTGGGACTCAGGACATTTGACTTGAGTTCTTATATTCCTTCTGTCTCACGAGAGCAGCTTCCTGTTTACCTGACTTGGGTACAAAGACAGAACAGTGCCTAGTGGTTCTTGATGGCCTTCACTCTTTGAGGTCTGTACCCTCAAATAAATCCTGGGCACTGTCTTCCATGTTATAATAATAATTGCCTGGGCAGTGGATGAGATGTTCTGATGCTGTGTGTTGCCTTTCATTTTGAGAAAATACCACACAGGGTACCCATAGTCGAGGGCTGACAAATGTGATATAGGGGATCAGAAAGAAAAGCCAGGATTTCAGTATTCTTAAAACTCTTGCTATTTATCTCTTAGTTTAATACAATCTGATTAAAATTGGTCTTTCACATATTTTAAAGTGAGAAAAATATGATATAGTCCATTACAGACTAAGGTTTTAAGTAATTTCAGTGGATACATTCAGGTTTTGTAACTGCTGAATAATGGCTAATCCATGGCTTACCATGTGCCAGCCTCTAGTTAAATAGACCAACTCTTTTCATTTTTATAACAGTCACCACATGGGCTAAGTGCTACTATTAATCTGGATTTTGCCAAGGAGGAAACTGGAGCCTCAAACTGTTAAGTGACTTGTCTACAAGTTCACCATTAGCAAACTGCCTCACTGGGGTTTGAAGACAGGTGATCGGACTCCCGGATCCACTCTCTATACCACAATGCCTAAACTATCTTCCATGACGAAGAAAAGTGAGATCCTTCCAGATGGGCCTCAACTTTTGGATGACTTCTCCTTGTCATTGACTATGTGGTTACTGTGCATTTTCCACACACACTGTATTTCTTTCCAAACTCATGGTCTTCCCTAGCTACTAATTGTTGTATTTTGCTTTGATATCTCTATTTTTTCCTATTGTTTTTCATCTCTTGCAACCAGGAACAGAGTTTCTGTTTCAGTCCCAAATGTAAATGGGCTTGGAATATAGTTTTTGAAAGGCCTATCTAATATTTAATGAAGAAATGCATATGTGAATTATCATGTGAGAGAGTTAAATGCTTATAAACCTGGTTGGACATAGTTTTCTGGGAGAGGAGGCCCTGTTTGAACTCTATAGGGAGGTCAGGGAGGAAAAGTACAGGAATGCTAGAAAGCCGGAATGAGTGTATTAACTGGCAGTCTTTAGGAATGGAACAAATTTCCCTGGGTTATATTTCCTTACCTGTGAAATTAAGCTTTGGCCTATGAATTCTTTGATCCCTCTCAGTTCAGAATTATATGATGCTATGATTCTATATCAAAATTTATAACAAAATTTCAATGGCCATTTTTTAAGGGCCTTAAGCATTTTGTTCCTGTAACTTGACTTTTGCTGGACTTTCTTTCTTCTCTCTCTCTTTCTGATTTCTTTTTCTATCTCCTTCTCTCACTTTCTCCCTTTCAAAGAGAAAAAAAAATGACTCCCCAAGTGTGACAGTGATTTTTCAGGCTCTCTCACAGCTGAAATTATTCACCACATAAAAACCCTGAACTAAAGTAGTGACATATCCCTTGTAAAGTATTCACAAGCTATTCAACCAACATTAAAAGTGGAAAATACACCTTTCCTCACAAGGGTACATTGGCAAAGATTAAATCGACTTCTATGAAGTTCAGAGGGTGAAAGCCATATTACATCATTATCAAAGTTAGACATTTTTCTTCAAGTAATGGGTAACAAGAGAGCCATCTTCTGTCCTTGCAGTGCATGTGGAAATCTGTTGGATGACAGTGGAGACTTTGCATGAAGAACTGATCACAGAATGCTCCTTTTGCTTATTTATTTATTTGATTCATTAAATTTGTCTGAGCCTCTGGAGTCATGAATGTAAACTATAAAAAATATTAGTGTGCATAGATCTCAGTCTCTTTCCCAACCTCACAGTTGGGATTCTCCATATCAAACAGACAAAAGCCTGGATACAGCCCAGAGTATTAATGAAAGTTGTATTCTCATTTTGCAGTCCTAAACAGAATTACATTTGTTAACACATTTTCCTCTCTGATCATTGTCCAGAATGCCTCAGGTTTTCTAATGTTTATTTTGCTTTTTCTAATTCATTTTCCACTTCCAAGGGTCGATTGTACTACAAAATGAAGAAGGATTGATGGAATCTTCTTTTCATCAAGACTAGAGTCTTAAAGGCATTTCCTTGGGAAGTATGACCCAAAGTAAAAAACACAGAGAGAAACTGGCTGGCAATTCTCCTTTGTACCATATATCCAGATTGCTAGTATTGATAGTGATATACTATTAGATCTTCTGAAGCTAGAAATATTGGTCACCAACAGGTACTGGTTACCTATCTGTTCCTCTTCTTGAAGCTAGGTCTAAAATTTCCAAGGGTCACTTAAGAGAAAGACCAGCTCTATGGGCACATAACTTGTGCAGTCACAGAGGGTTCCACACTGAGAAGGCTCCATACTTGATTTAATGCTCTGTTATTATAGTCATGAAAGTCTGGATAGTTTTTGAATAAAAAACCCTATATTTGCACTAGGCCCTGTAAATTATGTAGCCAGTCCTGCTTAAGAGTACAATGTAGGGGCACCTGGGTGTCTCAGTTGGTTAAGCAACTGCCTTGGGCTCAGGTCATGATCCCAGAGTCCTGGGATTGAGCCTCATACCCAGCTCCTTGCTTAATGGGGAGCCTGCTTCTCCTTCTCCGTCTGCCTGCTATTCCCCCTGCTTGTGTTCTCTCTCTCTCTCTCTCTCTGTATCAAATAAATAAATAAAATCTTTTTTTAAAAAAAGAGTATGGGGGCACCTAGGTGGCTCAGTGGGTTGAGCCTCTGCCTTCAGCTCAGGTCATGATCTCAAGGTTCTGGGATCGAGCCCCGCATCGGGCTCTCTGCTCGGTGGCGAGCCTGCTTCCTCCTCTCTTCCTCTTTGCCTGCCTCTCTACCTACTTGTGATCTCTCTCTCTCTGTCAAATAAATAAATAAAGTCTTTAAAAAAAATTAAAAAAGAGTATGATCTAATTAAGCAATTTCAGTGATGTCATAGATACTAATTTTATTTTTGAAAGAGGGCAAATTAAACTAGAATATCAGTAGCAGCTGCCATTCACTGATTTACATACACCCAGAGCTGTATAATGGACCATGTATGTGGTACATAGTATTACCTTGAAACCCGAAGATACCATTTTTCTCGCTTTTAAGGATAAGAAATCTGAGCCCCAGAGATTTTCAATAGCTTGTCCAAAGTTACTCCAATAGAAATATTGAAGACAGAACATGGACATATATATGCCTTTAGATTCTAAGGTCCATACTGTGTCCTGTGTGTGACACCCCCTTTCTATGAGTGTTTGCTTTAAACTTGTGTTGGAGCAGGATTTAGGGAGGATCCTCTGGTGCAGGTATAGTCAGTAGGAGTTTCAGTAGACTTGGATGGATCTCATTCACCAAAACCCAAATGTCACAGGATAGTCACTTGATCTATGTGTGGTTTCTTTTGCCATCGTAAGACAAGTTAGCTCAGAGTTGAAGCCTCTATTTATTCACAAGTAAAGATATTACTTTATTAGTGTTCCCTTTGACTATAAAGACTATTGTGACATTCTCAGCGCACTTTGCACCTAGTGAGTCATGAGAAAAACAGTGGTTAAAGTGGAGCTATTTCTCCACTACTGAGAATTCAGTATTAATACTGTTTTATTTTTCTCATACCATTCTTAAGAAACTAATGTAATGTTGTGTGTTAACTATAGTCAGATTTAAAAAAAAAAAAAAAGGTAACTTGAGGCTTTCTCCTCTAGTCACGCCTCTTCAACAATGTTTCCTGTCAACCTCTCTAGTCTTGCCAATGTCATCAATCTTTTCACTGTAGGACTTTGTAGACCTCTAAGCATCTGACTAGAAAGAAATCCTTCTGCCAACTCTTATGTTTCTTTTGTCTTTTTTTTACTCTTGGTGATAATATGTTTGACTTTTACCTTCCTATGTTACGTTATAAACTTCCTTGACAGCCTTATATTTCTTTCTCTTTTAAAACTTAATTTAAATAAAGTGGTAGACCAAGTATTTGTTGTAACTCACTTAGCTTTTTTTTAATGCTTATTCTGCCTTCTGCCAAAATGGAGCTTGCTTTCAGTGCACATTTTTGATGACCTGATAGGAAACATTTAATAATATTCCATCCCCTTTACTAATGAGGAATGTAGCATGCTTACGCAATATAGAAGTGCATATACAAAGACAAATAACAGCAAAAGCTCTTTTTACACTGGATAGACAGAAAAAGAAGGCCAATTCAAAAGGCCTTGTAATAGGCTGGTAAGGCTTTACAGTCTCTTTGGAAAGAGTGCATGTTTCAGTGAATGGAGAAATTATAGTCATCAATTTTTACAAAAATATTTTAAATACTGAGGAATAAAGTTCTATATATTTAGGTATTATTAAAAATCTCATGTTAGCAAATAGTTAGCAAATCTCATGTTAGCAAATGTTGGGAAAATGAATAAGCTTTAATTTTTTTTTCCTGTTACTTATCTTCAGCAAATACACTTCAGGTATTCAGCAAACAGTGTGACTAGTGGGTATATTCTAAAGTTTCCCCTTGTGATTGTTCTCAGAATATGGCCTAGGAATTCATCTGCCTCCCACATATTTAAAAGAAGCAAGAAAACTTAACAGGTATAGAAAAAAATTGAAGTTACTTATACATGACTTTTATTTGACTAAAGCCATTAAAAAAAAAAAAGGTTTTGAGTATACAAGAGAATTATTTTCCCTCTGAGGGAAAAATATAATAATTTTCAATTATCTAATTGACCATTATCCACAGTGCTACACATCCAGCTTTTTTCCCTTATCTTTTGAACAAAATCTATCAAAGGGTGGACAGAAACATGATATTGACAGAGGTTGATAATGCTTTCTTCAGAGTCTACCTACCTTTTCATTGTTTCATATTCTTGGTTCATTCCCTTCTCCAGTGGAATCCAAAATTATTGAAAGGGGTTTCTTTCTGGATTATTAAGAAAGTGGAAATCCCCAGTAAACTTCAGGAGCTGAAGAAAATATCACTTGTTGAGCATCAACAAACATAAAATAATAGAATGTGTGAGAGGGAAGGGCTCATAGATACCACTGGGTCTTAGGTTTGCCCTCCTAACACAGGGCTAGGGCCTGGAGAAGCCTTAGATTAATGGGAGGGTTCTGGGAACCCACATGCCTCTTATGAAATACAGACCGAGTGGGGTTTTCAAAGGTATACAGATAACAAAATACAGGTTTATTGGAAAATCATTACTTAAAGAAGCTGCCCTTTGTAATTATAAAGTTTGTCATTCAACAAATACGTGGATGATATAGGAAGGTGCATTTACTTTTTTTCTCCTAAGCATGGATTTTTGCGTTAATTAAGAAGCAGGGATGGCAATGATGGAATGTGTGGGAATTGGCGTCAGTCTACCAGGGGATGAACTTTACATTAAAAACTTCCTTGCTATATTAACTTGGACAAGTTATCTTCCCTCTCTTGCTTCTATTTCTCCTGTGTTGAATGAGGATAATGACATCTACCCCTTAATGTCATTGTGGGTACTATTATTAGTAATTAAAATCCAAACATTTAGATGAGCTACTGGGCCAAAAAATAAATGCTACAAACTTTAAGATGTTAGTACATGTTTTGTTCTAACATGTAAACATGTTCTAACATGTAACACATTCTAACATAAAGTAGTTCTATGACCCTCACTTGTCGGTTAAATGAGTTTGAGAAATTGGTTCTTTTTTTAGGTTACACAATCTAACCAAGCTTGTGAAGAAGCCCTCTTTCCTGTACCATCATTAACAGCACACTTTATATAGATTGAAGTATTTAAGCAAGAATGTATGATAATATTCTGGCTATGATTTGGGATTTGAGTGGCAAATTCATCTCAAGAATTCACAGAAGTCACTTTGTTGCTTTTAAGTGTCACCTGATGATTCTGTCCTGGACTCTTCCCTTCTTCAAGTTCACAGCCATATTCCCAACCAGGCCTTTCTTCTTTTCCTCAAATCCCCAAACACACATGGCTTGAGTGCACTTCATGACAAGTCTGGGACTATGCCCTCTGAGAGCCAGAAAAATGGGCACACACAATCCAAGGGTCACAGTAATAAAGAGAATGCTGATTTGTTCATGGAAGCCATTCAAAGAGTTCCAGAGCCTATCCACAAAGGCTGTCACATTGTTATACCACATTAAACACAGGCCTGTGCAATATTGATGTGTTTCGTAACTTCAGAAATAACAAAAACCTCAACTGCTTCCAGGCTTTTAATTTCCTTTTGTAACCATTGTTAACTGACTCTCCAATGCAAAATTAAAAGCTAACCCTCAATCAGCTAACCCCTCCAATTCCTCCCCCTGCCTCTAATTCCTTCCCCAACACCCACTTAAAAAATAACCTAGTCTCCCCTTAGCCTCATTTCTGAGTGGAGAAGTCATTCTTCTTCCAAGCAGATTCTCCCAGTGTGGTATGGTCTGTCGCTGTGGTCAGCCTGCATGCCAGGCCTGCCCAAAGGCTTGCCGTGTCTGGAGCTGTTGGAGATCATCAAACAGGAGAATGCTTTGAATCCCCTGAGTTGTTCCATGTATCACTATCTCCAGATGCACCTGGGGATAGTCAGTGATAGACAGGAATAGCCTGTCAAGGGGAGCTATAGCCATGCCTTTCCTGAAAGAGTCTACACTCCTTATCCCAGGGGGAAAAGAAAAAGAAAAGCAATTAACAAAATAGTGAAGTACAAAATTCAGGTTCACAAGAACTAACTATATTATAAATGCAACATAAATATTGTAAACCAAAGATGACAGGATAGAAATTATCTACAGGCCAAAATAAAGTCTTTTAAAATTTTCCTGGATTTTTCTCCTCCTTCTGCCTTCTTCTTCCCATTTAACCAGTGTGATCCCCATTTCCCCCACAGTGTTCTCACACCATCCCTTGTGTATCCAAGACACTCAATAGAATTTCCAAATCACTGAGTGAGTTTTTCCAAATGGCCCTCATCGCTCTCACCCAGAGTTTTCTGAACTCATTTCTTTGAAGTTTACTTAGTCTAGATCTCTCGGGTCCTTGAAGGTGACTAGATGCTCAGAAAATCTAAACTGTGCTAACATTTTAAGAACTATCAAGATAATAAGCTAATCCTCTGAAAGGTACTTGTATTTTCCCTCAGAAGTCATAGAGAAAAATATTTTGTGCTAAATTATAGAAGAATTCAAGGAAACTGAAGACAAGAGATTTGGGGTTAAATGAAAAATACATCCCACACACATACGTAAATTAGGCTCTTCAGAGACGGTGTGGCAAATACAGTCATTCCAGACAGAAGATTGATAGATGCTGGGTGTTGGGGAACAGTCAGGGGTATGGATATTAGTTGATATTTAAAGTAGAATTTGGGGGATGCCTCAATGGTTCAGTTGATTAAGCCTCTGCCTTCAGCCCAGGTTGTGATCCTAGGGTCCTAGGATTGAGTCCCACATCAGACTCCTTGCTCAGTGGGGAGCCTGCTTCTTCTTCCTCTTTCTGCTCCCCCTGCTTGTGTGCTCTCTCTTTCTCTCTCTCTCTGATATAAATAAATAAATAAGTAAAATCTTTAAAAAACTAAAGTAGGATTTTATACTTGGGAAAGTGCCAATAAAGTATTACTTTTCATAACATCACAGAAAGTATAATTCTACAAAATTTCCTGAGCCATTTAGCCATCCTCAATGCCATCTAGGTGAGGAAGTGAATCTCTCAGAAACCTGACAGTTTCCCTCCTTATGTTTCTCCATTGAAGACTATGATGAGACAAAAAAATAGAGGAAGATGCATGGCCGTGGAAGGCAGATGAACTTAAAAGAGAGTTCTTGCTCAGTTCTTACGAAGCTGTATGATATTCTGTAGGCTATTTCATTTCTCCGCATCTGCTTCTTTACCTGTAATACAGAAATGATTCTCAAACCTATTTTGGAAGATTGTGGAGATATCGAATGTGAAGGACCTACCACAATGCTTCACTTACAGCAAACGGTCAGTCACCAGTAGCTCTTGTTATCGGTATTATGCTTCTAAGAATGAAGCCTGAATTACTGTTTAATGGCCCTTGGACGTTGCCAGCAAGGCCCAGAGCTACTCCCAGTTTCTGATTTGTCTTTTGAGTTGTGAAAGCATGATTAAATGGCAATTTACACAGTGATTTTATGCCTTTTCAAAATTCATCTCTGCCGAGCCACTCAACATAGCACAGTGTTTTGTGCTTAGTAGGTATTCACTAAATGTTTGCCAAGCTGATAAATTTGACAACTGGAAATATCCACACGAGATACAGGGCTGTTCTGTTGATTTAGTTGGAACACTCCCAGCCTCAAGTCAATGTGGTATTCTTGAGTGTCAGCAGTAAAAGTTATGGGGGGACATCAGGTTTTTATTTTCGGTGGAGAAACACATTTGCATGCATGTGTATGTGTAAAACTAAAATGTTCTGGCGTCAAGCAAATATCCAAGGGGCAAACTATGAGGAGGTTATTTATTTATTACAAGTTATGGATGAGTTCTCAGGGCTTCCTCATAGCTCAACCATGTGTGAGAGCCATGTAACAAAGAAAAAGATCTTAACCAACATGTGGAAATAACAGAACTTGTCCTGGTCAGGCCACAAGATAGACATCCCGCCTCCTTAAACAGCCCTGTTGGGGGCAGGAAGGTGATTTCGGAGAAGCCTATGTCTTCTGTTATTGCAGAACACTGTGGGGCTGACCCTCATATTTGAATATTAAATTAGTGAAGGCAGAATCTACACAATACCAATAGTATTAGTCATGTCTGCTGGGGCATCCAATACCAGATGTCACTTTTCTGATCTTTCAGGCTGGGCCTTCACTGTTTTTGGCACGTCAGAGTTCGCATCTGAGTACAATTTAAGTTGTAACAATGCAATCAGCGTGCCTAACGATTTTTTTGCCTTCCTCTCCCGCTATTTTGGGAGCTGAAACTATGAAGTTCCTCTGCCTATTAATCTGGGAAGTTAGAGATGATTTTCCTCGACTCCCTTCCCCCATCCCTTTTGAGGGAATAGAGAACCTGCTCTCTGCTGCCTTGCAAACATTCATTTGTAAGATTTACGGCAATCTTGCAAATAACCATTCTCCAATGGAAAGTAATAATTTATGTTGGGTGAGTAGAAAAGAGTTCTGATTCCACTCCTTTTCCCACCTGCGCACCTCCTGGGAGAGAGGCACTGGTCAAAAAAATGAATGTGTGCTAGTGAACTGATTGCAGTTATTTTCAAGTTTGACTTTAAGAATGATAGTCGAGAATTCACCCATCTGCTATACCTCTTAAACTGAGTCTAATTTGCAGGTAAGAAAGAGACATAACTCCAGGTCTATCTCATAGTTTCTAATTATTAAACAATAAAACTGAAGGGAATGTTTCCAGGAGTCTTCAAAGTTTGGTCTGTGGATTACATTCTAAAAAGCCCTGGGACAATGCTCATGTGCAACCAGTTCTAACACAATTGTTACTTCTCTGTGTGTAGTAAACAATGACATGTGGCATTTGTTTGAGTGACATGTCATCTTTCAGATTTTGAACTTCTTGAGAGCAGGTATCATGGTTTTGTGCCATCATTTAGTATGTGCTGGGTGCAAAGTAAGACTAAAACAAAGCCTTCATTGAACTATATTGACATTACCTGTATATATATATATATATATATATATATATATATATATATATATATTTTTACGATCTAGAATATATTAAATTTTTTTAATATAATTTTTTATTTTTTATAAACATATATTTTTATCCCCAGGGGTACAGGTCTGTGAATCACCAGGTTTACACACTTCACAGCACTCACCAAAACACATACCCTCCCCAATGTCCATAATACCACCCCCTTCTCCTGTATATATTTTTGTCATTTCTACAGCCATGGTTTTCAAAAATCAAGTCTACCACCAAGTTCCAGGTTCCACTATGAAGAGTTTGTTTGTTTGTCTATTTGTTTTCCCCCTCACCATGCATCTTAGCAGTTCCAGCTCTAAGACACTGTTTGAAAACACCCTGTGTCAGAGTCTCAGGAGAACTCAAATGGCACTTGCAAACTGGGTAGTGTGAAGACAGCTTCCAAAGGTGTGGGCAGGGTGTAGGAAAATACAAGGAAGCAGAGAACCCTGTAGTTAGGAACAGCAGAATATTGTTACCAAACCATAGGATGAAGAAGGGAGCTTCTTCCTGAATATGGGTTGGAGAGCATAATGTGGAAAGCACTGCCTGATATGAACTTAGGCATTTGAGGACCTCATCAAGCCTTTGGCAATGCATCAGAGAGGCAGCCGGGGAATAAATATCCCAATTCTCCCCATTGGCTAAAAATAATATAAGATAAAGGGCAAGGGAACATATCAGGGTGGGAAAAGCAGAGAATGGCACAAATTGAAGCTATCAACATACTTAGTATCTCCCACTTCCTTAGTTAGCTTCAGTGGAGTTCTGCTTCCAGTTAAGGTCTAGAAGGATATGAAAGCTGTCCATTTCTATCAAAACAGTAAGACTTCAAGGGATAAACCAAAAGTTCCTAGTAATTAGGCATTCTGGACACAAAGAAATCTAAAACTGCTAAAGTTGAACCAAAACTTCAGGGAGATGAGCAAGCAAAGAAGAGGAGATGGCTGAGGTTGGAAGCAGTCAGAGAAGCAAACCTGACAGAGAATGATGATCTTTGTTCAAATAAGAAATCTGACAGACATTTTCTAATCCTACAGTCTGAATTTGGAGAAGGTGTAAATCCAGAGATCATTCTGCCGAGTGACAATCTCTCGGACTTGCAGTCTTGGTGATTTTGGAGCCTTGCAGTCCTATGGTGTTGAAGTCTTGTGATCTAGAAGTGATCTCACAAATCTAATTGTTTCACACTTGTGGTCTCACAAGTCCAGTTGTTTCACACTCAACACACCCCCATTCCCAAGGTCTGGCAGCTATAGAGGTATACATGCTCGTGATGTGTCGTATCTGATCTCTAATAGTCTTGAAATCTCTATCTTGAGGTCCAGGTGTCTTGCCTTCTTGCAGTGTGGAGGTCAAACAAATTCAAGGTCTTACACATTGGAGTCTGACAGTACTTGTTTGTGGTGTGCAGTGCTGGAGAAAAAGGTTTGTAACCACTTTCAAAGCATTGGATGCTAGATGAAAATGGAGTCTAATCAAATCTTCAACAAAAATGCCACCACCCCATTCAATGTCTGGTAAAATCAGTAAAAATCGTCTCAGTGGCTATGCAGGAAACTGGCGCTGGAATGAAAAGCCTGTGGTGCTTGAATTCTAAGATCTCGTTGGAGGGACTCAAGTCATAGCCTGCCCCAAAGTAGCTAAATTGATGATTAAATCCAACTGATCACCTATATGTCTAATATAGAAAATTGTGTTCCTCATTGAGAAAATATACTTAATATATAATGCAATATGATATAATATATTATAAAATAATATAACAATATATGCATACAGATGTATAATACTTTTTAAAAAATCTACTACAACACCTACTATTCTTTTCTTTCTTTCTTTTTTTCCCTACTATTCTTTTCAACACAATATCCAACATGTAATATTAATAAAACATGTGAGGAAGTTTGAAAAATAGAAAAAAAACACAGAATCAAGAGATAGATAATCTGAATGAACTAAATATTGAAACAATCAGAAAAGGAATTTAAAATAACTAAGATAAATGTGTTGAAGAATTTACAGGACAAGGTGTAGATAACAGTAAAAAGGTAATTAGTGATGTTACTTTTTGGAGAAAAAAATAAACAAATAGAAACACTAGAATGAGAAACATAGTATCAAAAATACAAAATTTACTGGATGGCATTGAACAGAACAGAAGAAAGAATGCCTGAACTGAAGCAGGTCAATAGAAATCATCAAAGCTGAAGCAAAGAAAAGACCTTTTTAATAAAGACCTTTCAATAACATATTGACCCGTATCAAGGAGAAGTCCCAAAAGAAGAAGAAAGAATGGGCCAGAAAAACAAGAATTACTGGCTGAAAAGTCTTCTAATTTGATAAAATGCAAAACCCACAGACCCAAGATGCTCAGTGAAGCTCAAGAAGAATAATAACCTCTTCGATATCAGCCACAGCAACTTCTTTCAAGATATGTCTCCAAAGGCAGAGGAAACAAAAGTGAAGATGAACTTTTGGGACTTCATCAAGATCAAAGCTTCTGCACAGCAAAGGAAACAGTCAACAAAGCAAAGAGGCAACCCACAGAATGGGAGAAGATATTTGCAAATGACAGTACAGACAAAAGGTTGATATCCAGGATCTAGAAAGAACTCCTCAAACTCAACACACACAAAGCAGACAATCATATAAAAAAAAAAATGGGCAGAAGATATGAACAGACACTTCTCCAATGAAGACATACAAATGGCTATCAGACACATGAAAACATGTTCATCATCACTAGCCATCAGGGAGATTCAAATTAAAGCCACACTGAGATACCAACTTATACCAGTTAGAACGGCCAAAGTTATCAAGACAGGAAACAACATGTGTTGGAGAGGATGTGGAGAAAGGGGAACCCTCTTACACTGTTGGTGGGAATGCAAGTTGGTGCAGCCACTTTGGAGAACAGTGTGGAGATTCCTCAAGAAATTAAAAACAGAGATTCCCTAGGAGCCTGCAATTGCACTATTGGGTATTTACCCCAAAGATACAGATGTAGTGAAAAGAAGGGCCATCTGTACCCCAATGTTTATATTGGGATGTCCACAGTTGCCAAACTGTGGAAAGAACCAAGATGCCCTTCAACGGATGAATGGATAAAGAAGATGAGGTCCATATACATTATGGAGTATTATGCCTCCATCAGAAAGAATGAATACCCAACTTTTGTAGCAACATGGACGGGACTGGAAGAGAATATGCTGAGTGAAATAAGTCAAGCAGAGAGAGTCAATTATCATATGGTTTCACTTATTTGTGGAGCATAACAAATAGCATGGAGGACAAGGGGAGATGGAGAGGAGAAGGGAGTTTGAGGGAAATTGGAAGGGGAGGTGAACCATGAGAGACTATGGACTCTGAACAACAATCTGAGAGTTTTGAAGGTTCAGCGGGTGGGAGGTTGGGGGAATCAGGTGGTGGGTATTAGAGAGGGCACGGATTGCATGGAGCACTGGGTGTGGTGCAAAAACAATGAATACTGTTACCCTGCAAAGAAATAAAAAATTTAAAAAAAGAAGAAGAAGAAGAATTACCAAGAAAACCACCTCTAAACACAAAATTGTCCCACTGCTGTAAATTAGTCATAAAATCTCAAAAGAAGTAAGAAAAGAAGTCATATTACATGAAAGAAACCTATGATAGAAACACGGGCACCCCTTTCATCAGAAACAATGCAAACTCAACAGAAGTGGAATAGCATATTTACAGAGACAGAGGAAGAGAATTGCCAATTATATGTTCAGTGAAAATACTTTTCAAAAATGAAAGCAAATTAAAGGTATTTTCTGATAAACAAAAGGCTGAGAGTGGACCTGCACTATAAGATATGCTAGGGAGAGGTGGCTCAGTCACTTATGTGTCTCCTTTGGCTCAGGTCATGATCCTAGGGTCCTGGGATCCTGCCCTGCATTGGGCTCCCTGCTCAGAAGGAAGCCTGTTTCTCCCTCTCCCTCTGTTGCTCTCCCTGCTTGTAGTCTGGCTCTCTGTCAAATAGATGGATAAATAAAATCTTTTTTAAAAAAAAGAGAGAGATTCTAAGAAGAGTTCTCAGGTCAAAGGAAATTATTCCAGAAGGAAATTGATCTATAGAAAACAATAAAGGATGGAGGGTGGGAGCTTGGGGGATCCAGGTGGTGGATATTGGAGAGGGCCTGTATTGCATGGAGCACTGGGTGTGGTGCAAAAACAATGAAAACTGTTATGCTGAAAAGAAATTTAAAAAATTTAAAAAAAAGAAAACAATAAAGGTCCTCTGAATAGTAATATGAGAAAATATGATTTATTTTCTTTTCTGAATTTTTAAAAAGTCAATGATTTCAAGTAAAGTCATAACAATATATTGTTTATAATATGTTTAAAGTTTATAATATGCATAGAGATAAATATACAATAAACAGAACACATAACAAAAAGGCAGGAAAACATGTAAACAAAGCAATAGGTTCTTACATTAAATAAGAGCAATATAACTTTATTTGAGGCAAACTGTGAGAAGGTCAAAATACCCATTGTAATTGCTAGAGTAGTCACTAACTGCTAATGAAATATAGCTAAAAAGGCAATAGAGGAGATAGAATGTAATAATACTAGGAAATATTCAATACATGTAAAATAGGAAAGAAAAGAGTTATAAAGAACAGAGGACATAAAAAGAAAACAAATGGCTATCAGTGGACTTCGCTACACATTGAGTAGAAATGGACTAAACATTCCAATTAAAAGAAAAGTTGTTAAACTGGTTAATGGAGGAAAACCAAGACAAACACAGGTTGTAAATAAAAGGGTGGAAAACAATACACCATAAAACACTAAGAATAAGCAAGTGATTGATTATACTGAAATCAAGCAGCTCAAGAGAAGTGTATGACAGAGATAGAGGGTCAAAAGATATCTTTTTAGACTGTAGCTGAAAGATTTCACAAAAAATTTTACAATCTTCAAATAAAGCTTAAGTAAAATGTGAAGAAGAAAACAAAATAAATTAAACGGGGAAAAGGGAGGTTTTAATATTGCCTCTCAATAATTAGTAGTTCATGCAGATAAAAAACAGTAAGGGTATAGATTAAAATCATCAAGTGAGTTGATCTAATAGGTATTTATAAAACACTATAACCTAACAAATGTGGAACACAAAATCTTTTCATGTGTATAGGGAATATATAATAAAACAGATCATATGCTGGTCCATAAAACTGGTATCAATAATTAAAAAGGAATTTAATCCTATAGAGTATGTTCTCTGACAATAAATAATTAAATTAAAAATCAGTAATAATATAAACCTCAAATACTTTGAAGTTAAACAACCACTTCTAAATAATTCATAAATCAAAGAATAAATCCAAGAGAAATTAGAAAATATTTTGAACTCAGTGGTAATTAACACATGACATATCAGAATTTGTCTGATGGAGCTAAAGCAGACCTTAAAAGAAAATTTATAATATTAAGTGTTTATATAGATAAGAACTGAGTATTAAATCAATGAGATAAGATTCCACTTTAAGAAGTTAGAATAATAATGGTCAGAAGAAAAGAAATAATAAAAAGCAGAAATCCTGACTAACTGATCTAAAATGAGGAGGATATAAATTATCAATATCAGGAATAAAAGTGTATATATCACAATTGGTCCCAGAGACATTAAAAGCACAGGAGGATATTTTGATCAACTTTATGTTAATAAGCACATTTAGGGAAAAAATAGACAATTATTTAAAAAATACAACCCACCAGAGCTGACATATAAAGAAATAGACAATTTAAATGGAACTAAAATATTAAAAGCATTGATTTCATTATTGAAATTCTCCCCACCAAGAAATATTTCAAATTGGAAAGATTCACTGGTGAAATTTGTCAGTTTTTCTATTATGGTAAAATATATATAACATAAATTTATCATTTTAACTATTTTTAAGTGTACAGTTGAGTGGTTTTAAGTACATTCACAATGTTGTGCAACCATAATCACCATTCATTCTCTGAACATTTCTCATTTTCCCAGACTGACACTCTATGCTCATTACATAGTAAGTCCTTACCCTTCTCACAGCCCCTAACAATTATCACTCTGTTTTTTAGCTCTATAAATGTGACCAGTCTGGGTACCTCATAGAAATGGTATGATATAGTATTTGTTATTTTATAACTGTCCTATTTCACTTAACATAATGTCTTCAAGGTTCATCCATGTTATAGCATGTGTCAGAATTTTTTTCCTTTTTAAGATTGAGTAACATCCTAATGCTACTGTGAACATGAGTGTGCAAATAATCTTAGTCCCTGCTTTCAATTCTTTTGAGTAAAGAAGTGGAATTGTTCAATCATGTGGTAATTCGATTTTTAATTTTTTGAGGAACTACCATATTTTCCATAGTGGCTGCACAATTTCACAACCTCAATTAGCAATGCAGAAGGGTTCCAATTTCTCCACATTTTCACCAATAGTTATTATTTTCTGTTTCTTTAGTAGTAGCCATTCTGATGGATATGAAGTAGTACCTCATTTTATTCTAATTTGCCTTTCCCTAATGATTAATAATGTTAAGCAAATTTTCATGTTTTTTGGACACTGTATATCTTCTTTGGACAAATGTCTATTCAATTCCTTTAACCACTTTTTAAATTGGGTTTTTTGTTGTTTTTGAGTTTCAGAAGTTCTTATATATTTTGGATATTAACATTTTATTAGGTATATGATTTCTAAATATTTTCTCCCATTTTATGGCTTGCCCTCTTACTCTGTTGCTAGTGTCCTATAATGCACAGAAGTTTTAATTTTGATGTAGTGCAATTGATCTATTTTTTCTTTGGTTGTATGTGACTTTGGTGTCATATCCAAGAAAAAAAGCACCAAATCCAATGTCTTGAAGTTTTTCTTCTGTGTTTCCTTCTAAGAGCTGTATAATTTTAGTTCTTAGGTGTAGATCTTTGATCCATTTTGAGTTAATTTTTTGTATACGATGTGAGGTAAGAGAGCAACTTCATTCTTTTGTACATGGGTATCCAGTTTCTCCAATGCCATTTGTTAAAAAGACTGTCATTTTCCCATTTAATGGTTCTGGCAACCTGTCAAAAATCATTTGACCATATGTGTGAGGGTTTATTTCTGGACTTTCTATTCTATTCCAAAGGTTTATATGTCCATCTTTATACCTGTACCACATTGTGCTGATTACTCTCTCTCTCTGTAGCAAATTTGTGAAACCTCCAACTTTGTTCTTCTTTTTCAGAAGTGTTTTAGTTATTGGGGGGGGGGAGTCCCTTAAGCTTCCATTTGAATTTTGGCATGGATGGACTATCAGACTTCTAAAAAGAGTTGTCAATGACCTGTGGGAAGTCTTATGAAAGAAGCTTTGTGATTATGAGTTTAATGTCTTTTATAGATATAGAGTAATTTACATTTAAATTTCTTTTTATGTCCGTTTTTAAAACTTTTTCCTAAAAATTTGTTTATCAAAATTTTCAATGCATTGACATATTTTCCAAAATTCTTCCTTAATTCAAAAACCATGAAACTTTGCTAATAGAAATTAAAGAAGATGTAACTAACTGGAAAGATACCCACTAATTATGAAATTAAAAAACTCAATATTTTTAAGAGATTAATTCTTAATCAGTGTATTTCCCACCCAAATTCTGGTAGGCTTTTGAAGAAATTGATATACTGATGCCAAAATTCATATGGAAATTCAAAGGACTTATATTAAACAATACAACTTTGTAAAAGAAGAACAAAGTTGGAGGATTTATACCATCTGATTTCAAGACTTGCTATAGAGCTAACTAATTAAGATAATGTGGTATTGGCATAGGAATAGACAAATAGATCAATGAAACAGGATTTTAAAAAGTCTAAAAATAAAGTTGTATACATAGTTAATTAATTTTTGAAAAAGCACCAGGATAATTCAATGTGGAAATAATAGTCTTTTCAACAAATGGTAGTAGAAGAGATATATATTCGTTTCAAAAGAGAACCTTGACCTCTATCTCTATAACTAGAAACATATATAGACCTAAAACTATAAAACTTCTAGAAGAAAAAATAGAATACTATCTTTATGATGATATCTTTTTGATCTTAGAGCAAGAAAAAAGACACCAATAAAAAAAGAAGAAAGAAAGGAAGGAAGGAAGGAGAAAATATTATACATTGGAGTTCATATGGATTAAAATTATTGCCCTTCAAAAGATACTAAGTAAATGAAAAAGTAAGTCATAGATTAGGAGAAAATAATCACAATGTAGGCATCTGTAAAAGAACTTACATTTAGAATATATTTTTAAAAACTCCTGCAACTCACTAATAAAAAGATAATATACTTTTTAAATGAGCAAAATATTCAAAAGACACTTCATATACATAGACACACAGACACACACAGACACAAACACAGACACACATGTACACACAATGGCACAAGAAAACTAGGAAGTACAGTTCTTGGCTACAAAAGCATGTACTTTGAACTCAATATCATTAGTTAACCAATAAGCCCATGAAAAGTTACTCAACATTAGTCAGCAAGGAAATACAAATTAAAACTAACATGAACTGGAACTATTATTTATTTTTCACAGGAGTGTAAAATTGTGCACTTTTGAAAATAATTTACAAATTTCTCATAAAGTTAAACAAAAACCTATCTTATGACTCAGCATTTCCACTGTTAGATATTTATTAATAATAACCAAATCTGGAAACATTTTACATGTATGTCAGCAGGTGATTGGATGAACAAATCGTGGTCCATTCATATAAAGAATACTGCTCAGCTATACAAATTACTGAACTACCCATATGCTCAACAACATGGATGAAATTCGGAAAAGCTATGTTGAAGGAAAGAAGTCACGCAAAATGGCCCATACTATATGATTGCATATGATGTTCTAGAACAGAAAAGACTAAGCTATGGTTACAGAAATCAAAGGATGGAAAGGTTTTGACAGCAAAGGGATGTGATAAAACTTTCAGGGGTGGTAGAACTGTTCCTTATCCTTAATGGAGTGGTGGCTAAAGAAGAATATACTTTGAACTGTACCTTAAAATCTGTACATTTTTCAAATATAATTTAAAATCAAAAAAGTTGATTTTTAAAAAAAGATCATTCCATCTTCTTTTCCCAAAGAAAAGCAGTCCACTGATTGGATCAGGATTAGGACTTAGTGTTTTCTACTATTATTCTCTCAAGAAATGTCATTAGAGTATATACCAATCTACTTTTTTTTTCCTGTGAATTTAGGTATGCTAATATCCTGGGCAAGAGTCCTGAAGCCTTCTTGAGGTAGAGGACATTGCTCTTCCAATGCACAGTCACGTTTCCCAAAACTCCCTAAAGCATGTAGGCAGATATACTTATGTAGTTTTTGTTATACTGATTTTAATTAGTTATATCAACTTAACATTCATTTTGTCAAAGGGGAAATCACCACGTTAGTTATGTAACTAAAAAATAGCACATTTTTTCTCTGTAATAAGTCCAGCAAACTTCTTTGTTTACTGTTTTTGCAATGATGAGCCATTCCAATAGAGATTCACTATTCAGCAGGATCCTTGTTATATAGTAGAATTTTAGTATGTAATCAGCTTCAATCCATCCTTTCGCTTTCAAGCAGAATTGCCTGAAGTCATTCCAGATTGATTCAATGTATTTAAGTACTCACCAGGAGCAAAATTTCCCTCTCCTCCTTTCTAACTTTCAGAATTATAGTCTTTGCAGCTCTTATTTCAAGAAAACTTCTTTGCTCCAAGTCAAATCCTCTGTTCTGAGGTTCAGTCACAAAGGCAGGGCAAGGGATTTGTCAGCCTGGCACTGATAATCAGCAGATCCCAGAAGTGATAAGTCAGTTAACATAATAGGAGTGGGGCCCAAGAATAGCAAAGACAGGAAGATGATTTAATTTATCCGGATAGGCTAGTTTACACCATGGTAGTAGCAATCCAAAAAAACCTTAGAGGATTAAAACAATAAAGGTTTGTTTCTCACTCATGCTGCATTTCTATCAAAGATTGGTGGGGGTTAAGATGTGTTGACCAAGTCATCCTCATTCAGGAATCTAGACAAATGGAATTTTCAATATCTGGACTATAATTGTCACTTTCAATAAATATCACTGAGCAACTCACAAGTCCAGACAGTAAGCAGTAAATTACTATCCTCCCAGGATAGAGGAGGGATGGATATTGGTGAATAGTAGGATTGGTTGACCATATTCTTGGTCACATTGGTTTCTAAAAATACAGGAACGTCAAAGACCCTCAAAGGATTGTATGTACCTGAAAGTAGCAAAGTTTTAAGCCTTCATGAAGCAACTAGGCTGAAGGATGGACCCTGAGCTCCCATCTCAAGACTGGTGAAACAAGAGGAATTAGAAGACTGGAGAGAAACTTGAGAGTGAATAAAATGACATCTCTGGCCTCACAAGCTATGGCAGTGGGGACAGTGTTCCTTGGGCTCTTAGCAGCAGGAATGAGATCATTAATATCAGAGTATCAATGAGAAGATCTTGGATCGAGGCACAGGTTGAGAGCACAAAGGCCAGTCCTAAAGTGCTGGGTCTTGAGGCAACTGATAAAAAGAACCCCTAGGTTGTACCTGGTGGAACTCTCTGGGTAGAAATTGAAGTCTCCAACATTTTTTTGTGCTTCATGCTGGTGTTTTGTGGAAGAGGGGCAAGTAAGCCTTTAAATGGAGGGGTTTAAATGAAAAGAAACTATAGGAAGAGGGAACAGAGGTAAAGAACCGGGTTTGGCAGTCCCTGATGTCTGGTGTCTTACAGTTTACTTGTCAGGGAGGAAAAGAAAGTGCATACATGAAATGATGAACAATTGACTGCTTCACCGTCCATAGGTGATCTAGAGCTGATGCAGAGAAGAGTAGCTTCCTGAAAAAACTTCATGGATGAGGTTGGTCTGTTTCAGTTGTTCAGCTAGGATAACTTCCCATGGCAATGTGTCTAGTCCACTGTCTTACCACAGAGACACTCTCTAGTTGCTCAACAGGATGAGAGACTTTATAGGAATGTAGATCCAGAAACAACAGGTACACTGGATGTTGCCTTCTGCATCCATCTAAGAAAATGATGTTTAGGATATTTGTTTCAGTTCAACCTCAAACCTGGAAAACCCTTTCTCAGGTGGATCAGGGTTAATACCTGTGATCTGAGTAGAAGAAAGACTGCTGCTTCATTCAGGAAGAGGCTTAGAGTCCTGTTGTAGTGTATAGTTAGGTAGAGAAGAAACCAGACAATGATATGTACTTCCACGGCTTCCAAGTTTCTCTCTCCCTGAAACTTCCAACTCTGAGTCCTATTCTAGACTTTTCTCTCAAAACTTTACTTGCATACTCAGCTTCTCTACATGTATGTTCTATACTCCCTTCAAATCAACATATCCCGAAATAATGAAGCATATTCCCCACAAAGCCTATCTCTCCCCCTTGCCTAAGGAGAGCAACACATTTACTTCGGTGAGAAATTTCTGATCCTTTCTTGTTTCCTGCTTCTAAATACCCCAAACCGG
Source organism: Mustela putorius furo (assembly GCF_011764305.1). NCBI lineage: Eukaryota > Metazoa > Chordata > Mammalia > Carnivora > Mustelidae > Mustela > Mustela putorius. The sequence continues at coordinate 26,645,746 of NW_025422015.1, read as the reverse complement.
TCAGTCACCACATCCTAGTAATTCCAACTCTTTAATAGCTTTAAATGGGCCCACTTTCTCCATCCACACTGTTCCAGACCCTCATGTTTCTTGCCAAGATTGTTTGATTACACTTGTTCTCCCACATGCATCCCCTCCTGGGGCCTGTCTGGTTTTCATACAACAACTGGAGGCCGCTGCTTAGCAGGCAACACTATCATCTTAATCTCTGAAATCAGCTGTTGCCCTAAGAATAAACTCCAAACTGGCCCTTTCTGATCTGGTTTCAGTGGATCTCCCTGACCCTGATTCTTGCTCTTTCAATAAACCCTGCTTTTTTGGCTTTTTGCTTTTTCTTTTTGGGCACTCTCACATCTTTTTTGGATCTCTTTCCTTGGGTGAAGTGCCTGACTAGTGCTGTAATTCAGGAAGCTAAGCTGATGTGTCATCTCGCACATTATGGTAGAACCAACCAACAAACCAACCAACTGTGTTGATGGAATTCCATTTCCATCTACTGCTTTGGCCCACATTTATCTGAACACTTGTTATTCAGTGTTAGATCCCAAAGGCTATCGACCAATTTTCATGACCCTGTTGATTTTCTCCAGCCTTTAGAGATAATAGTATTGGTGCACAGCAATTTTTAAAATATCTAACCACCAGGTCATCTCTAGAGACATTACACCTAAATTCTTTATAGCATAATGATAGTCTTAAAATATAAATTAGACAAGTCTTATTTTTATTGAAAATATGATGAGATTTAAATATACCCAAATCTCATTGACTAGACTATGTTATGTATTTTTCTCGGAAATCTATTTCAGGATGATCAGTTTTGCTCTTCAGCTATAGTCTAAAAAGTAAACCCAACCAGCTGTTCTGAAAATACCTATCAAAAGAGAAATAAGATAAAAGAATGTATATAGATGCATATAGGTCCATGGGTCCATTCTCATTACTGAAAATTCAACCCACCCTTCTTTTTGAATGGTATATGGGTAAAATGACATATATGAAGGATAAAGAGTTTTTTTTTTAAATCAAGTTAAAACAAAACTCAAAGCCTGATAACATTCACAGAAAGAAAGAAAGAAAGAGAGAGAGAGAGAGAAAGAGAAAGAAAGAAAGAAAGAAAGAGAAAGAAAGAAAGAAAGAAAAGAAAGAAAGAAGAAGGAAGGACAAAGGAAGGAAGGAAGGAGGGAGGGAAAGAAAGAGGTACTTACATGTTGGGTTTAATAATTTAACATGGAAAACAAATTGCCTAGCTTTGGGTAAGGTACATTTAATCCTTATTAAACATATTAGCTCCTGAAAACAGCCTGGGCTTTGAAGATACCAATTCTAGGTTTTGTTAAATTGTATACAAATCAATAAATGTCCCTTAATGGCCAAAGGGAGCCCTGAGAGAGGATTAGCCCATTAAGAACATTCAGGATTTCTACCTCATCTGCTGCATGGTTCTACAGAAGACTGAGTATTTTATTTTTTTGCTGTAGAGGATTATGATCCACCCCATGATCAACATTTAATGCAAGAATTATACTAAGTTATAGAAAAGGTAACCAAAATTTTTTACCAGCAGAAAGTTGTGGTTCTATGAGTGAGGAATACAGAAATGAAATAAAAGCAATAAGCTGACTTTACAATTTTAAACATTAAGGCATGGCCAGATTTGGCATCCATTTCACTGACTGCCTCCCCCACCCACTAACTTTTTGGTTCAGAGTTAGATTAGAGATGGAATGGGGCCGAGGGTCTGGAAGATGGAAGTGGAGAGAGGAGAAATGATGGCAAGGAAATCTCTTCAACTTAGCAGCCAAACTGAGCAAAGGATCCCAGAGTGCAGGGTGCTTCAGATAGGTTCAAGATTCAGAACCCACCAATTATGAGGTGGCTTCATGGTCCCCAAACTGATAATAGGGAATCCCGATGGCTCTAGGTGACAAGAATCTAAATGTCTGTACAAGATTCAAGTGATCTTTCAAATTTCAGTTAGATGAGGGAACATACAGGAAAACAACTGGCACATAATTGGTGCCGAGCAAAAGCATAATTCCCATTCCAGAGTAAACCAAACCCTTGGGTCATTATGAATCATAGCAGTGACCCCGGGTCTTAAATCCCAGGGCAGGTTCATGATTCATGGGTGGATACTGTTAGTGACTTAAAACGGGATACCAAGGGGAAAACTTCTTTCTGTTGATGAAGGCAGCAATTCACTCCCAGGCAGTTCTAAACTCTATTTTGCAGGGGCTTTTTGACCAGCCAATATGAGTCCCTAAATGATAAAAAAGCAAAAACTGGTCATTCTTGAAGTTAAGTTGTCCTGAAAGACTTTTAATTCACTTTGGTATATGATCTTCACCTGTTTCTGTTAAACATAGCATATCATCCACATATCCCAATTAATTAACAGTTATTGAGCATAGTTTCAAGATTAAGTGCTTACTGTAATTTACCTATAGAAAGGAAATGTAATATACTGCCCATGATAGCTTGTATCTCACACACACACACACACACACACACACGCACACCAAAAAGACAAAACAAAACAAAAACAAAACAAAACAAACAAACAAAAAATACCTCACTGGTTGTTGCATTGTGCTTACAAATATTTTGATTGCTGTTACTTGCATTCAATAAAATGTAATGAGGTGCTCTTAGCCTCTGGGCAAAACTGACACAGAATTTCATTTGCACTAGTCAGCTGAAGGCACAAAATGTTCCCGGGGAAAATTCTGCTGTGCCACACAAACATGGGACTCTTACTGACAGGTTCTTGGAAATCCTGTGCACAAACTTCCTATGCAAGCAAGGGGTGGGGGTGAGGTTTGTTCTGCTAACCACAAACACTACTGGAGTTGAAGTAGAGTGTTCATGTATTTGACAGAATAAACTACATTGTTTCGAGACCTTAGTTTGCTCCCTAAAGGTCAATATTTTCATTTTGCAACTTCTAGCTAAAAGCATTGGCAAATAAAGCAAAACAGGGTGTGTGTGTCTTTTTAAGGAAATTTGGTAGGAAAGAGATTACTTGAAAATAATTCTAAATTACTTTTTTGGTGGTTTGTACATGACCTCCCACAGTCATGAGAACTAGAGGCCAAGGTGACTTTCTGTCAGTAACTGACTAGGATAGGGTTGTTGGTTTTTTTTTTTTTTTTTCCCCTGAAGAGTCAGGATTATGTGACCTTATAAATCGGTCTCATTACAGAGCTACTGACAGACAGACATATTGGTTGCAGCCAGTAGGCATATGGGCTGAAGTTTGGAGGAGGAGGGGAGAACAGATGGAGTGGAGAAACAGAGTGACGGACGGGCCCCTCACACAGGGCCCAGCTGGTAGGGAGCAGGTCATGTCTGTTACTGCTACACTGAGAAAGATAAGAGTGTCAGCAGTGGGGAAGGTGACTCCATCAATCAGCCTCTTCATTATAGCAAGAATGAGCCTCATGGTCTGAGGGTGGGAGAAGGGAACTGGTCATCCCACACCCCACAGGTGGCAACTCTGAAGGGGCTTACCTTTCACACTGCCGAAAGGAAGAAGAATGTGCGTTCCATAAATTCCCTTTAGTGGCTGCAGGTCTTTCAGAGAAAACTCTGCTGATGATTGACTATCTTAAATTTTGTTTTCAAGGGTTTTTACCGTAAGTATAATATTACATGAATGTCAGACTGGGTAAAAATAAGAAAGTCACATTACAAAGGGTTTCAGGTGAACCCCAGGCTGTCTTCTACATCTATGGTGAAGTCCAAGGAAATGGGGTGGAAGCAGGGAGGCTAGTTCAGTATTTCTGGAATGTAAGATTCTTGAGAGAAGTGATTGCTGGTCTTGCACTGGTACCCAGGTGCCTAAAACAGAAGTGTGTAGTACATATTTATTGAAGGAAAAAGTAAAAAAAAAAAAATAGGAAATGCTCCAAAATGACTTTAACTTCCAAGCAAATGTATTTTCTGGCTCTTTTCCTGATAGCTATTTTCACTTTCCCAACTTTTCTTTGCTGCTATTTGAACCTATGTTCAACGGGTCTGACCTAGGTAAGGAGCAGCAGTGAGTGGAAGATTTGAGACAAAAAGTAATTAGTAGATACACTCAACTGGTGGCGTTCTGTGCTGAAGTTTCACACTGTGGTGAGGATATGATGACATTTGGGGAAAGGAATGCTTTTTTTAATTTGGGGGAATATACATGATACTGAGAGACTGGTTAGGTTTGCTTCAGTTTCCTCGAAGACAGAATATAGTCTTATTTGTTTTATTACTCAATACAATGTCTTGAAAATAATTATATTTAATAAATTCTGACTCAAAGAGTTTAAATAATTACTTTCTATTCACAGAGATTTCTCGGAAAGGGTAAGTTTCCATAAACTAATTTGGTGTTCTTAAATATTTCAGGGAGGAAAAAAAAATGAACATAAAGGATTAGGAATGTGATCCAAAGATCATTCAATTTGGACATATTTTGATCTTTAATTTTATTTATTTCAAGGGAGATACATTTATTCTCTTAAACAGTAACATTCTGGTGACCCTGTGGAAATTAGAACAACTTTGGAAGTCAGAACAGTAAAGAGTTGAATCTAACAAGCCAATCTTAATCCTTCATTATTAACATAGACCAATCAATGAAGATGTTAGGTATGATTAATTTGTAGATACATTTGAAGGTTATTGAACTGGTCAAATAGGTTAAATAGATGAGATTCATTTCTATTTTCTCTTATCTTCCAATTGGAAATTAATAACATAAATACCACACATAATACAAGAAAATAATCAACTTTTCAGAGGTTACTAAAGCAATTCTTTTTTTTTTTTTTTTTTTCCCACACGTATGTCTTTAAAAATCTCATTCTCAGCAAGGTTCTATTACATACTAACATGTCAGGATACTCAGTTCACTACTTTGTATATCCTAAAAGACAACTGTCTATTTATGAAATTAGAAGAGATTTTGAACAAATAACTAAAAAAGAGTTTGTTAAGTTTGAAAATGTGTCCATCTTTAAATTGGGGGGTCATTTGACTTCTGTGGGATAAAATTTGCTTCATGGATCTTTCTGGACTCTCAGGAAGGACACATTGCTGACCTCAGTAACTGGTTTAGATAGCGGTTTCCTAATTGATAATGAAGGGTTTGAACTAACAAATGCGTTTTAGATTGAAGGAAGCCTGCTCCTGAACATGTTAGGGGAGGAGACAAGTGATGAAGTGCTTGGGATCTAGAATGCAAAGGGCTTGACTCTGAATCTGGTCCTGTAACCCTAGGTGAGTTAATTAACCTATTATTCTCTTTTTTCTTGTGAGTTCGTGTTGACACTAAAGCAGATACTGCATTCAAAGCACCTATAGCAGTGTCTGGAACAGTCAGTGCTCATAGACAGTAATGGTTCACTGTCGCAGTTAGCTTGTTCAACTGTTAGCTGTTAGCTCTTTGGTTCTTAACTGCCCAAAGATCTTCAGTGCTTTTGTGCTCCTCCTCTCCAAAAACGACCTTTGAAGGAAATCTAGGAATTGAGTCTTTCTTCCTTTCCTTCCTTCTTTTTTGCTGCCTTTCTTCCTCCCTCCATCCCTCCTACCCTCTCTTCTTTCTTTTTCCATGTGTAAAGTCAACAGATTTTTAAATGGTTGCCAAATGGGGATCCAAAATGCTCATGCAGGTAGGACATTTAGAAATGCAGTTTCGTTGTTTGTAAACAGGATTACTTATGCTCTCTAGATTATCCCAGAAGGGGAAAAATACTTTATAATTATAAGAAAAAAATGCCCGATATAAGGATAATATATCTCTTCTAAATGTAGACGAGACTTTGAATTCCTGAGAGTATTTTTCATTCAGTAATGTTGATCCTACTGTAAAAAACCATGATAGATTAAAAGTATGCCCTCTCCCCAGTTTCCTGGTGGCCTGGAGGACCCTCACCTCCTTGACCATCCTAAAATATGTATTAGCATTTGCCCTGAATATATTTGCTTCTCCCCCTATGGGAGATATTCACATGCTGGTATCCTTTAAAATAAACTTGCTGCCATTTATTTTAGGATTCTGTGCCAATCCTCTAAAGAGGACTTGCTCCCCACCCCCTTGATTTCATTTGTCCACAGTCATTTTGATTTCCATTGATCCTAAGATAACATGGAAGTATACATATTAAAAATAGGAGTGCTCAAGTATTTATATATCTGTGTATTGAACCTGTGATCTGAAATTTCTGATATCGACTTTCGGAAATTGAGAATTGATATGGAGAAGAGAGTCCAACCACAATCTGGATTATTTTTCAAATGCCTTGGGTTTGGCGAAAACTAGAATGCTTGTTGCCAAGCCCCTTTCCTCTTAATTTTTAAAAATCGTGTGTTTCAAGGGAAATTTAATCCACATGTTTCTGATTCATTTGCACTTAAGCTGTCAAGCCGTTTTGTAATCACAAGTCTCTATCTTTCTCTCTCCACAGAAAGTTGGGTTTTTCCAAGTGTGCACAGACAATAACCTCTCAGAAGAATGAACTGAATTTCAAATTCGGAAATCAAGGATGGGCAAAAATGTTTATATCTCACCTGCTCTCAGCTGAGGAAATGACTTTTGGACTTTTGACCCTAACTCGAACCTTTCGATGTAGACATTCACTTGCCCTTGGAAATATGTAGTTCTTCCTTCCAAGAAAAAGTATTTTTAGAGTTCAAAATATTCAGTAGAAGGTGCCAATGGAGAGAAAGATTCTATTCTTTAAAATTATAAGTAAATATGACTGTGAATAATAATTAGGGTTTTGTTTTCTAACAAAAAACTTATTTTAAACTTCAAAATCTCCACAGTTGGATTTATTTACCACTATCCGTTCTTCATGTCTTAGATGTGAGCTTAACAAAGCAAAAGTGCAAACTTTCTTTCCCCAAAATAATTTATCTAAAATTAGTTTAAGTTATAAATAGGAGAATTTACAGGGGGACATAAACACGATATTTTAAAAAGCCTGTTTCATCTCCAAAAATAGTACAGAATTTGCTCTATTTACATTTTTTTTTTCTTATAAGCCATTCTGTAGTGAGAGTTCAAATACTGAAGCTTACTGTGACAGAATGTCCCATTTGGGAACTCTAAGAACTTCTGTTTTATGGGAACACAGGGATAGTTACTCCCATTTGGATCTCTTAGGAAGTGCTAATTCCGAACACTTCCTCCTTTATCTTGAGATCAAACCCTTTGGACCACTTATTATCATGTACCCAGTAAAACTCAATCTGTTGTGTTAATTAGTTATGTAAACACATTTTATAATTCTGGGGACAAAGCAGAACTAGGCAACTGGGTAGGTGAGAAAAGATCAAAGATCTTCCTTAATAAATTGTTACGCTAATTAGTGTTTGTCTTGTAATGCCTCTCCAGGGGGTCTTTTAAACCCAAGCTTGGGAAAACCTGCTAAAGAAGAAGAAAGCTTGGGCAAAAAACAAATCTTGCCAAGTTCCCCAAACTGACTTACAATCAGTGAAGTGAGAGAAAAAGGAGCGCGGGCACACACACACACACACACGCACGCACGCGCGCGCGCGCGCGCGCACACACACACACACAGTTAAAAGGGACTAGAGATTCCTCTTGAAGAGACCCTGGTCCTAAGAGTAAAGTATGGAGAATTGTCAGATCACACGAAGCTTACTTTTTATATGTGAAATCACCTTCCCCTCGCCCCCACCTCCACCAGGAATGATTGTGTATAACTTATCCTGAAAATAATCCAGATACCCTAGTGTCCCTACCACTCAGAAAATGTTTCAAAAGGGACCTAAATTTTAGGAAGACAAAGGCCCCCTGGAGGTGTTCCCCCCACCCAATCACTATTGCCCAGGCTTTTCCCTGCCTTATTCTCCTTCCTAGCATTGACCACCATCCAACATACTACATAATTTACTTATCAGTATTCTTTCATTGTCTCTTCCAATTAGAAAGGGCGTGAAGTCAGAGATTTTTTTTTTTTTTTGCCTATTTATTTACGACTGGTTTGTTCAATGGCTGAGTAAAAGAATAAAAATGTAATAATGTTCTAAACATTTTAGAAACAACATGGCACAACATAAAATGGTCCCACCACTTGCTAGATGTGAAATGACCTTGGGCAATTCACTTCATCTTTCTGAATTGTACTCTATATCACGTGGCTATGTGGTACTTATCATCTGAGAGTGGAGATGATTTACTTAAGCTACCCAGCAGTGTCAGCACTTGGGAGATACTCAGGTAAACTGTGCTTATTGTGTTATCCTTGTTGTCAGCATCAATTCTTTTTTCTTTGTCTTTATGCAAGCCAAGTAATACTAAGACCCTTGCTGTTTGTTTGTTTGTTTGTTTGTTTTACCTCACTTCTTCTTGTTGTTGTTTTATTCACATTTTCTTAATTTTACAGTACTATCTTGTTGGTTAGTCACTTCAAATGTTAAAGAGGCAACAATAAAAGAAATTTGATATAATTACAATTTATTAGGACTGTTCTTTAAGTTTCTTCAAAAATTTCCACACATTTATAAGTTACTACTAATTTTCCCAATTTCCAAATATATTAATAGGTAGTGGTGGGTACCTTCCATTTCCAAGGATTGATATTTCCAAACCGAGGGACAGTGAGTTACCATCCACTTTGCCCGCAGTTGCCAAGTATGATTTTGTGCGTGTCCTCAAGGCTTTGGTGGAGATAGACTAATTCCAGCCAGATCTGTATCTAAGATTCGCCTTGGCTTCAGCCTAGCTTTTAACTTCAGGTTTTATCTCTAAATTATAGTCCTGTCCCGAAACTCCCTCCAGGAAGTCTGGGAGTGCAGAAGAAAAGAGGAAGATAAAAAGGGCCCAAGAAGTTGTCCTTCTAGAATGTTCTTCATCTGGTCTAATTTTCAGGCTCCATGCCTGTTTCACAAGTTCCAGTTGTATAATAATAGTCAACTTAAAAATAACTTTTTACCTCTTATTAAAGTAATATGTAAAAAAAAATAGTAATATGTAATTATTGCAAATTTAGAAAATATGCACAAGCACAAAGAAAAAGAGTAAAAAATCCGTAATCTCACTAGATAGAATCTTCTTTCTGTGTACAAATATTTATTATCACAAAAAGTACTATAGTATATACATAGAAAATATTTCTGGGACTGTTTTTAAATTTATAACTTAGCATCCTTCTATCATTAAACACAAAACATCATTTTAATGGTATAGTATGCATATATTACTTTCTATTAAAGCAACCATTTACCTACAGATATGATGAAAAAATATATTTGAGCAAAAATTGAAAATAGGGATTTTGGGATGGTAGATAAACGGAAAAGAGTTAATAGTTTTAACTTACTTCCTGCCTAATAACTCTCTTTATTCTTACGGTATTGCTTTCCTTTTCTTTCAGATAAACCTTGTAGATAGGAGCCCTCACACACACAGAAATCAGAGACCCATCTCAGGAAACTGGAATTACAGTAAACAAATCTCTATCTTCTTTGTCTTGGGGCACCTGGGTGGCTCAGTCGATTGAGCCTCCAACTTTTTTTTTTTTTTTTTTCAAATTTATTTGACAGACAGAGATCACAAGTAGGCAGAGAAGCAGGCAGAGAGAGAGAGAGAGGGAAGCAGGCTCCCTGCTGAGCAGAGAGCCCAATGTGGGACTCGATCCCAGGACCCTGAGATCATGACCTGAGCCGAAAGCAGAGGCTTTAACCCACTGAGCCACCCAGGTGCCCCATGAGCCTCCAACTTTTGATTTATGCTCAGGTCATGATCTCAGCTGGTGAGACTGAGCCCTGTGTTGGGCTCTGGGCATGGAACCTCCTTAAGAGTCTCTCTCTTCCTCTACCTCTGCACCCGCCTCCCATTTGCACACCCTCTCTCTCTTAAAAAGAAAAAAAAATTCTTCTCTGTCTTGTTCAACATTTTCTCCCTCAACATTACTACTCAAACAGTAGTTCTCAATAAAGACAGCTGAACAAATGAAGCTAAATCACAGACAAATACTATCTCACGACTTCTACGATTACAATTTTACCAACCAGTTTGTTTTGCCACTACGGAAATTAATGAATTGACATTTGCTCCTTTTTCATTCTTAAGTCTTTGTCATTTTTGTGCAGGCTGAAAGCTGCCAGTCAGTGTTCTCCAAAACGTAGACCATCTGGATCAGAATTACATGGAATGCTGGTTATAAATGCAGATTCCTGGGTCCCAGCCTAGACCCACTCACACAGAATTTCTGAATTTGGAGCCCAGGAAAGTCTGAGAACTTCTCTGGGGTGCGGCCAGTAACCAACTAAATTTTGCATATCAGTTAATAGAATGAGTATAGAACATACTGCACTTCTCAGGATGTGTGGAATTAACTTATCATGGGGAAAGATAGAATAGGGGAGAAAAATATGTGTTTTCTTAAAAACAGTGGCATTATCTTCATGATTAGAGGATGGTGAGGAACTAGTGAGGGAAAGAAGTCCCATTGGAAGGTCAATATTGTTTTATCTGGAAACAATTTCATTGGGCAATTCTAATCAAGGGAAGAAAAAGAACACAATCTAGGTTTTAAGAGTTTCTTTTCAAAGCTTTTTTCTCTATCTGTTGTATCTTTTGAAACTCCAGTGAAAGTTATTAAGAAAAATGTCCAATTCACTGGTTATAAGCAAGAATCTAACATATTAAAGATGTTTTCTCCTATGCTTTTTGTACATGATATGGCTTTCAGAGGGTACCTAAGTTTGCTCAGGTGTTGTTCAATCTATGAAAGCATTAACTCTATCACTCTGTCTAATCAATCTGACAGAACCAAAAACCAACCTTTAAAAAAAGGTTTTTTTGCAAGAAGATGTGAAAATTAATATGGCGCGTAGGTGCTGTTGCTTCCAATTAAAATCAATATCTGTTCTGATTTGTGCCTCTTGTCTCTATGACAGCAAGGGGGCTGGCTAAGGGGATACATCTGCTCCTCTCTCCCAAAGGGGCTCCAAACAAGTGAATGACCCGCAGTGTTTATTATTAAGTTTTCAAAGGGAAAGTTGTTTTGGTCTAATTGAAGCAATAATAGGAGAGAGGTTATTTCTGGTCAGTTCCCTGCTGTTTTCACTCTGGAGAATATATTCCAGGTGTGGCTGTGTTGCATTCAGTACAGCACTGCCCTCCCTCGAGTGTAGGCATGTTAGTGCCCACGGAGCAATAAACTACTAGCTTTAGGAGTCTAAGCCAGTTTTGGCGTGTCAGAAACAGGATGGTTTTTTTTTTGTTTGTTTGTTTGTTTTTTGTTTTTTTTTTTTTTTTTAGTTAACTTTGTAGTAAACCAGATGGTTAATGACCACATTCGTTTTTAAGAATTCCAGTTACTATGGAATAAAGCAATGAGACTTTATAAATCTCTATTGCATTAAAGGAACAATTTCTTTTATTTCCCTGCCCTCCGAGTCTTTGCCACACCAAAGTCGCTGTGGTGTCAATCACTGTGCTTAATTTTTTCAAGAATGGTTTTGTTTTATTGTTTTTTTTTTCCCCAATCCGGATGAATGGTCCACTTCAAGCAAGTGAGGAAAAAAAATTAAAATTTCTCTAATTAGTCAAAATATTAGCTATCCTTGAATTCATAACTGCTGATTGTACTTCCCTGCTTTTGAAACATGTATTCTAGCTCCATGATTTTCAAATACACCTGGGGTGTCAAAAAATATCGAGTATGATTATTTAAGGATAGAGTCTCTGAATCTGAAAGTTGGACATAAATGCAAATATCCAGTATATAAGATTTGTCTCTGATTTACCTGATGTACATATGACTAGCCATTTCCAATAAGGAAGAAGCTTGTCACAAAGAACAGTTTGGGAATTTCAGAGGTGATCCTCCTCCACTTACTGGCTAGCAAAAAAAAGAAAAAAAGCCATAAACTTTTATTATTACTTTGAGAGATTCCCCGCCCCCCCCCGCCCCGAGTTGTAAAACTAAAAAGAACATATTTGTAGAAGTTGATCTTAATTTTAAGAATTGTATGCAATATTCATAGAAGAGACTTTAATTTCAATTAAATGCTCAGGTAACCCATATTGATAATCACAAAACCAAAACACCATTCCAAAGTGGAAATTCAACTTCTTCCTGGCTCCAAGTGGAATTTTGGACCTTGATTTTGCTTATTTTCATCTGTGAACCTAGTATGAACCCAGAGACCAAAATAGTCACATTAAGAATATGGGCTGGATTTCAGGCTAATCAGGGGAAATGCCTGGGGAGGGTGGTGGTGGTCTGCTGCTCGCCCGCTTAATCACACAGACTTTTTGAGTTCAGGATCCTTCCAGAGCTTGAGTGGTAGCGACTGCTCAGTTCACATTCCCAGATGTGCATGTCAAAGGGTCTAGCACCGAATGTCCTCAAAGGCAGGGCTCTGGGATGGGGATTGCTTTGCCTCTCCAGAAAGAGAATAATGAGTGGCACTCAGTGTCAAGGGCATCATATTTAAAAAGCACTTCGGGTTCTTTGGATGAGGTTCAAGGTGCTATGCAGGATCAGGATTATTACTTATGTATTTTCACTCACTCCAAGGAGAGGCCAGTAACCCAGCCCCAGTGACTGTGTATCAGGCAAAGGAAGCTGACACGCACATTCCTCTCATTATTCTTTCCCTGTCCTTCCAAATACCACACACATAGGGAGCAGGTGAGTTGTGCAAATTAACACAGAGGGCACAGTTGTAGAAGTTGTCAGAGGGGGGAACCCTGGGAGTAGAGAGGAGGAGGGAAGGCAGTGAGTGCCTGGTTGGGAAGGCAAGCAAGCCACAGGGCCCCCTTAATACATAGGACAGTTAATTTAAAAAGATTTAATTTATTGAACAGGAAACAAGCAAACAAAACAAAACCCTCCATACGATTCCATTCTGAGTGTTTCTAAAAGGTCTGTGATGTTATTGTCTCCATTTGAGATTTGTCCCAAAACAAAAATGAGGCTCCTTTTTAATTTGGAACTAACAAAAGAGAGAAAGAACTATTATCACCCAAATGATTTAAAACACTGAATTCTTGTAGCATAATGTTATTTTATTTCAGGGCCCATTGTTAGAGAGTATGCTTAGATTTTTTTTTTTTTTTTTTTTTTGGCTTCTTACAGGCTGTAGGCATATTGCAGAACTAATTATTTGCTATTATTTAATAGTCATAAAAGAACTTTCAGAAAATAAGGGTGAGGTAAGAAGGGAGGTATCTGTTACTCCCTCCCCCCCCACTTTTAAAACTCCTTGACAGATGATGCCAGAAAGCAGAGTAATCACTGCCAATCTTAATAGACGTTCATATCTAGGCTTTACTGCATCATGTCAAATTCATTGTCTCTCAAAAATTAGTATTCTCACGGATCATTTCAATAAGATATTAGGCAAACCATAAAGATTAGCTCCTGAGTGCTTATTATTCTGTGGTTCAAGATGGGCTACACTCCAGAAAAACTAGTTGTTGTTTTTTATTTATTTGTGAGAGAGAGAAGGAAAGCACATGCAACAGTGGGGATGAGGGAGGAGGAGCAGAGGCAGAGGGAGAAGGAGACTCCATGCTGAGCAAGGAGCCCGCCCAGATGTGGGTCTTGATCCCAGGACTCTGAGATAGTGACTTGTGCTGAAGGCAGATGCTGAACAGACTGAGCCACTCAGGCACCCCAAGGAAACCTAGTTTTTAAGATGAAAAGTTGGAGATGGAAAGGTCCTTTGTTTTGCATAAAAGAGCCACATTTTTAACAACTGGAGAAGGATAAGATGCTTGTAGTGCTCATCCTGTTGATTTTAAGTCATTGTTTTTATTATTGGAATGTTCTTCAGGACCATGCAGTAACTTAGAATAGTAATGAGCTTCAATTATCACTTTATTGGAGATATCTCAAAGAGATGTACAGCTGATAGAATGTGAGATAAAAGATCACTTACACTATTATTGATCAAAACACAAAGGTATTTTTCTCCTTATGACCTTTCTGAGGTATAGCAAATTATCTTGTGGGTTTTGTTTTTTTTAATAAGGAAACTGACTCAAAAGCTGATTTATTCATGGCAAAATAAAAGAACTTTGATCACCTGTATCTAAAACTGCTGTTTAATTATGGAGTTTTTAAGAAGTTGCTGATATTATCTATCACTGACATTATTTGCTGAATAAAAATCTTGCGGCATGAAGAAAATAAAAGGTAGTACACTTCTGATAGTGCTGGGCTATATGCATACAGACAATTTGATAACCATGAAGATGGCTTCACCATCTTAATATCCACAGTAACTATTGTTCTTGGGCTGGTGGGCGTATAGGTGACCTGCACACCCTTGACTGTTACAGATAACTTAGGAGTAGAGGCTGTTGGGTAGGGTTGGTTGAACATGGCAGAAGCCGTTGTTGAGTAGATATACATGATACCTGTATTGTTTTTGCAGCAGCTGTTGGTATGAGTACCCCATATTCACAGGTTTACTCTATAGTTTTCTTTCTTTAAAGATTTTTTTTACAGGATTTTATTTATTTATTTGACAGACAGAGATCACAAGTAAGCAGAGAGGCAGGCAGGGGTGGTGGGGGGAAGCAGGCTCTGAGCAGAAAGCCCTATGTGGGGCTTGATCTCAGGACCCTGGTATCATGACCTGAGCTGAAGGCAGAGGCTTTAACCCACTGAGCCACCCAGGTGCCCCAGACTTTATTATTTTTAAGTAATCTCTACATCCATTGTGGGCTCAAACTCACAAATCTCAAGATTAAGAGTCTCACACTTTACTCACTGGGTGAGCCAGACACCTCTTTACAGTTTTCAAAACTTATAGCATATCTTCTCAGACTTTGAAGACTTTGGAGATGAAATAGCCATGCCACTTGATTTTATAGGTAAAGGAGCTGAAACTCATAAATCTCACAGTGTCTTCTCTGAGGCCACACACAAATAAAAGGGACCAAGGGCTAAAATCCAAAATCTTGATTATTTACTCCATGACCCTGTACTGTTTTAATCAATATATCTTATTTGATCTTCATCACAACTATATGAAATAGAAATTGCTATTTATGCTTGTTTTATAAGCAGTAAAAATGGCTCCAAGAAGCTGCACAACTCCCCATCCAGAGTCTTAAAGCTTATTAAAGACAAAATTTGATTTGGTAGCCAGACCTTGTTAAAAATTTTAAAAGTCATCTGAAAAGGTTTTTAGTTACATTTTACCGAGAAACTATTTCAATTTATCTGTGTGTGATCTGTTAAGTGTCTATTGAAATGAGCATCAGTTAAATCTCTTTAAGACCTGTGAAACAAAAGTGGCTTCTATTAAATTATAACTTCTAGGGGACTGAAAGTTTCATCATAGTGCTAATTTTGTACAATGGTTAGCAGCAGATGAGCTAAGTTACTGCTGACCCTTGAACAATTCTGGGGTTAGGGTTTTCCAACCCACTATACAGTCAGAAAGCCATCTATAGCTTTTGACTTCCCCCAAATTTAACTACTAATAAACTGTTGTTGACCTGAAGTCCTCCCGATGACATAAACTGTCCATTTGTATATTATATGTATTATACATTATATTCTTACAACAAAGTAAGCTAGAGAAAAGAAAACATTATTAAGAAAACCACAAGAAAGAGAAAATACTTGTATAGTACTGTTCTTGTGTCTGAAATATTCTGAATTATTCACATTTCCTGGCCATGTGAGGATCTTGCCACTCTCAATAAAGACTTCAGGACATTCTGATTGCCTATTTATCTCATTGTTTACCTGTCATTTATTTATTCTATTACTATTTACTGAGCACCTTGCTCATGGCAGCTACTGTTCCAAGAGCTGAGAAAAGAGAACTGAAAATAGGGAAGTCCAGTTAGCTTGTAGCTGGGAGACCCATTCAATGTACAAATAAATGTGTAACACATTAGGTCTGAAAGCTGTAAAGGGTTAAATGAAGCTGGAGAGGAGGGTAGGGATTGTTGAGGTGAAGGAGGATTGTTGTTGTAAACACAGTAGTCAGGGAAGGCTTTGGGGATGAGGGGACATTTCAGCAGAGAACTGGAAGGGGCGAGTTGTGTAGAAATCTGAGGCAAAAGCAAACTGGAGGGATTAAGGTGGGCCTGTGCTTGGCATGGTCAAGGAATAGCTAAAGATGGGGAGAGTGTAGAAGAGGTCAGAAGTAAGCAGAACTTAGAAGGCCTTGTGGGCCATTTTTAGGGCATTGGATGAGAGGCATAAAGAGTCACTGAATGGGGTTAGAGCAGAGATATGAATAACAATAAAAATTTTTATTTTGAAAGATCTATTTTGAGTGTTTTATAAGAGTTCATTAGCAGGCACAAGAGTAGAAAAGCAGAGAGACCAGTTAAGAGGTTATAGAAAAAAAAAAAAAAAACCTCAAGTCAGAAAAAAACATCAAATTCTGGTCATATTTTGGATGGTAAAGATGAGAAGATTTATTCAAAGATTGTGAAGTGTCAGAGAAAAAAGCATTCAAAGATGCTTGTAAGGTGTTTGGCCTAGGAAACTAGAAGGATGGTGTTGTCCTTTATTTAGAAAAAAATGATGGAAGAACATCTTGATGGTGCAGAATCAGAAATCTGTCTTTTGACAACTTATGCTTGAGTTGCCTACATATAAATGGAGATTTTGAGTAAAGAGCTGGATTATGAGTATCAAGACTGGGGGACAAGATCATGAATGAACGTGGTTATCTGGGACTAGTCAGACTCAGAAGCTTGCCAAAGGACTAAGGATAAATACAGAAGTGAGAGGACTAGGCTTGTTAAAATATAAAGGAGATAAGGAGGAATTAGTGAGAGCATGGAGAAGGAATGGCCAGTGAGGAAAAAAGAGTGTGCTGTCTCAGAATCCAGCTGTAGAAAGAATTTTAAGGAACAATTAATTAATTGGATTTTCCTTCTTTGCTTTTTAAAATCAAACAGGATACTAAAAGATTGGTTCAAAATTAACATCAAGATTATGGTCTTTAAGTAGAATGACACATTTTAAAAAACTGCCCAGTAGGAAAGATTGATGGGAGCTTTGTTTATAGTTTTCTATTCAGAAAGTTACTGTTTATATTTACTGTCTTCCATGTAACTGTTGGGTCTGAGAAGATTTGCTCTAATGTAATTTTGCATTCTCATAATGAAGGCAATATGGAATAAGTTAATAATTCTGAGGACTATTCTTCCTAGAAAGACAATGTAGTTTAGTGTAAGAAACACAGACTTTGGAGAAGGGCAATCTAAGTGTGAATCCAGTTTCCATACACATATTAAACAGTGAGACGTTGGCCAAATTGCCTCACTTCTGTAAGATCACTCCCTTCCTTCTTAAAGTTAGGATATTTGCACTTACCTCTGAGTTTTACCATAAAGAGTATAAGTAAATATATAACTTGCTTAACACATTGTGAACATGTAATATTAATCTCTAAATAATTTAGTATAGTACTTTCACAGAGGTGACTTGCTCTGAAAGAATTACATTGCAGGGGCACCTGGGTGGCTCAGTGGGTTAAAGCCTCTGCCTTCGGCTCAGGTCATGGTTCCAGGGTCCTGGGATGGAGCCCCATATCAGGCTCTCTGCTCTGTGGGGAGCCTTCTTCCACCCCCCTCTCTGCCTGCCTCTCTGCCTATTTGTGATCTCTGCCTGTCAAATAAATAAATAAAATCTTTAAAAAAGTAAAAAAAGAATTGCATTGCATATTAGTTTCTATTAGGCCAATATGCAAATATCTTGACAGTGAACTATTTATTTAGTTGTTTAGGAAGCCTTCTTATAGCTTCTTATAGCTGATGGACAGAGTTCTTAAAATATTTAAGCAATTTTTTACTTTCTTCCAGTTTTGACTCTAGGATAAATAAGCGGAATACTTCTTACCTTTCCTTCACTTAGCCATTTTGGCAAAGTCTACCAACCTGAGAAGAGTGACTTTGTCTTTCCAAGATTTTGTTCAACCCAGCTGGAAGATATGAGTAAGAAAGACCTTTCTGAAACAGCTGTTGCCTCCACAATGAGCAGGATTCTCTGGGGAGAATATATTTTAAAAACATAAATGAAATGATTTTGTGACCATTTTTAACGTGCCCTGCGTGTATACTCTGTAAATCACTCTTTTGTGCAGACCCAATGAATAAGGAATCTGAATTATTTAACTCCTCTGAATCTCAGAAAGGAATCACAATTCGCAATTTGAATTCAGACGATGGACCTATAATCTATTACGAAATGAAAAAAAAATTCATCTTCAGAAGAAACCTGAATGAAGAGAAGATACTAATTAGATGCTATTTGCTTTTTTTTTTAATTTTTTATTTTTTATAAACATATATTTTTATCCCCAGGGGTACAGGTCTGTGCTATTTGCTTTTAATGGTGCTTCTTTTTTTTTCTTTTTTTTTTTTTTTTAATTCCTGGAGTGAATAAATTCCACTGTCACCAAGACACTCTATCATTCAATTGGTGTCCCTGTCCTCTCCAGGACCCACAACACAGTCTAATGGAGACTAGACCTGGATCTCTTCAGAGCTCATTAATGTGGGGCCTCTGTTGACTAGAGGTATAACTTTGGTTAAACTTAAAATACTTTTTTCTATCTCCTAAGAGGCTGGCTCCAGAGAGCTTTAGCCAAACTGATCAAAGATAATAAAGTCAAAGATCTAGAATGTATATCAAGCATGGAAGTGAGAAATGTTCCCTTTCTAATCTAGGCTAGACTGGAAATAAAGTGGAAAAAATGAAACTTTCATATAAAAAAGGAGGGAAAGGATTATTCTAATCTTTGACTCTCAGAAGCTTAATTTGCAGTTTACAAGGTTTACTTGGTATACTTTTCAAAAATTAGAATGGACTGCAGCTTTGAAATGGGAAACTTTTTCTTTGAATAAGTATAATGTCTAAACATTTTAAAAAATGATAATTAACATGTTATAATGAAAATATGGATCAAATATTAATCCATAGAAAGTATTTAATTAGGAAACAAGGAGGTAATTCATTGAGAATAAAGTATTTTCCTTGAATTCCAAATAGTGGCCTGTGCCTTTCCTTAAACACTAAATAAAATCAGAATACAAATTTTACGTTTATACTAGACAGATGGTTATTGAATTTAAAATGTCTATTGAGTCCTTGCCATGTGCAAAATTCTGTACTAGACACTGGGGACTATAACAATGAACAAAAAATAATCTCTTCATAAATGGAGCTCGGTTTCTGGTTGGCTTGGTCAAAGCTGAACCAAGAAAGAGAGAGAGAGAAATTAATTCCAAAACACAGTTAAGTGAACAAATCAAGGTACACAGAAGAAAAAGGCAGTCATCATTGATTGATAATCATGAAAGGCAATTGTTACTTGAGTTGCATAAAATATGCTTAAACAGGGAGAAAACAGGATATTTCTGGTTAATAGAAGAGCTGAAGCAAAGCTGTGAAGTTGTGAAATTTGTTTAGGAAATGGAGAAAGGACTTGGGTAGCCAGAGCAGAGAGTCCATGGAAGCACTAAAGAAGGAAAGAAGTTGGAATCATAACCTAGATATCTGAATGCCAGTTGAGGAGTCTGGACTTTATCTTATATAAACTTGGCAGGCTATTTTGGATAGGGGTGTATAGAGTTATGGTTAAGAAGAGATTGTCAGGAGTATATATGAATTCATCAATGGAAATGCAATTTGCCACATTAGCTCTAAATAATGAAGATAATTTTTTTTTTAATTTTCATTCAGTCTGCTCTGAGTTATTCCCTCTTCTTAAAATTTCAAACTGAGTTTAATATTCTTTCCTAACATTTAAAAATTTAAAAATACTTCTGTTCCCAACAGGGATAGAAATACCATTGGCATAGTGTTCTATAGACTGCTTTGATACACTTGGCATTTTGTCTTGTCAGCACTTGACTCATTCCACAGCCTCTGTCTTTCCCAGTTTGGTTCGGTAACTTTTCCATTAAGAGATTATCCGACCCCTCATTCTCATTCTCTGAAACAAAATAAATCTCTGAACCCACATTTCCAATATTCTGTTCAAGTTTGATATTCAAAGGTCTTTATGTTGATCACTGGGCTCTCTGTCTGCCAATCATACCCACGATCCAGAGTCCTGTGATGGCAGTGACCCATCAAGGGTCTTGCCAGCACTGGAATGAGAAAACCATTCCTGAACCCCATACCATTGATCATGGTCTTGCTGCCTATGATAATGGGATCTTGGTTGCCTATTGCTCCATCTCATTTGTAATTCTTGCCCATGTCCCATTGCAATGTGTAATCAGACTACATCCACAATCAATCTGGGTAGCTGGGAGAGTTCTCCAATTCTGTTTACTATGGGATAACATCTCTTGTCAATCTCAGGTCTCTCTTCTTTCTTGCATCTTTGCATTGTTTTAGGAGGCATCTGTAGGATGCATCTATAAGTGCCCATAATTAACATTGCAATTCTAGAATCTTCTGAAATACAGAAAATCAACAAAATATGAACTTTAACAGAAAATCAACAAAATATGAACTTTTTACACTACATGAATTAACGTGATGATCAAAGGCTGTTGAGTCTGCGTTTAGATTGAAGGAATCAGAAGTTAATGCTTTTCTTTAGTGCAAACAAGAAAACAAACATCTGCACTTCTATGTTCTATAAAAGGCTCTGTGTTGAGGTGACTTATTTCTCCTTATGTCTTGTCCTCACCTTACTTCCCAGCCAGAGTTCAAATTGTACTTAATCACATGAACATGCCTGGAATGCAAACAGGAAAAGAAGGAAAACAGGTCAATTGATTGTTGATTGGTCTGCTGACTAATCCCATAGTAAAAGAAGGTCTCTCCCACTTTATAGGCATCTAATTTATGACTTTGAAAGTATAAGGAAGGCCAACAAGGACAGTATACTAGAGGATAACAAAAATTTAAGAACAATTTTTAAAATAATTTCTGTTAATTGTATTTTCTCTGTCTTGTTGCTAATTACTTATTTTAAAATCTTAAATTCTACAGCATATGCTTGCCTTAAGGAAGTGTTGTGATTCCTGAAGCTGGAGGGTAAAGGCCTCCCTTCCAGGCCTCTGGAATGAAGATCTTCCAGTTGGGGTACCCTGATTTCAGGGTTTTTAATAAACTTCTTGTTATAGTAGAAAACACTGATACACAATATAGAAATATTAAAGTGTTATTAATTTATATCCTATATTTTAGTTGTTGGCTTCCTTTTTAAAGTTTTCTTTTAGAATCGGAATATTCTTTTCAGACAAATCAGTTGTGTTGATTTTTGATTGATTTTTAAGTTATATTTTCTACTTGAGAAAAAGAAAAATTAGAAAATCTGAGGTTAGGACAGAGAGAAGTTAGTGAGGAATGTGAGAAAAATTGATGAGGGAATAGTAAAAGAGGTTTGCAAGCATTTGCAGGAAGGATGGTTTTTTATTCTTCTATAAAATAATGGGTTTTGCCTAGGGGAGTTGGTAAACCAGGAACTTTACATTTAATAGCCATTACAACAGTTATTATAATTTGCACATGTTGCACACAAAATATGCAGGCTTTGTCTCACTGAAAAAATTGATACTATTATCTTGACAGTAATCATTTTCAGTTTTTAAAAATTAGAATCTAATAAAATAAAACTGGAAAGTCCTGCTAAACATTTCATAGGGCACCATTCATTCACGGATCTCCCAGACACAGACACCAGAAGAGATGAGGATGGCAGAGAGCAGTTATGATGAAAGCAGAAAAGGTTCAATAAAAATTTACACTTGAGCTACATGGAACCTGTCCAGGTAAGTCATTGAAGGCCAATGACACAAGCTAAAAGAATGAAGAAGCTTAGTCCCCTTGCTTAGGCCATATAACATATAAATATAAAAGGGGGAAAAACCAATATTCCCACTAAATAAGCCCCTGGTATATAAAATAATTTTAAGTCCTCTTACTGAAAAAGCCCAACAAGTTAGACAGATGATCCCCTATCATGCCTTAACCTTCCCAGACAAAGGCAAACCAAGAAATATTAAACTCAATTTTGAAGATCACCAGAGGGACAATTAACTCCTGCCTAATTATCTAATTCTGGTTTTTCCCAGTCCTTGTTGCAGGATAAATCTCACATCTATTCAATTTAAATCATTTCCTTAAGGCATTCACTTATTTTTTTTTTCCCTCATACTCCCTCAGTGGAGATGGAGAACTTCTGGTCAACCCATCTTTCAATGGTATTTATGAATAGACAGTTTCTTTCAAAATTCAAGGACTCCATGCAAATTTTTTAGAATTTTCCTCCTCAATTCAGTTTCCTTCCTTCCTTCCTTCCTTCCTTCCTTCCTTCTTTCCTTCCTTCCTTTCTTTTTTAATTAATTTGTTTTAGAGAGCAGGGAGGGGCAGAGGGAGAGGGTGAGAGAGAGAGAGAATCTTAAGCAGACATCAGGCCCATCAGGGATCCTAAGGCAGGGCTTGATCCCAGGACCCAGATATCATACATGACCTGAGCTGAAATCAAGGTCCAATGCTTAACCAACCAGGCCACCGAGGCAGCCCTCCCTTCTTTTTGTTTTTTGATGTAAGCACTTGCCTAATGGAGCTGAAGGGATAGAATTATACAAAATTATCTTTCATCTGAAATTCTCTTCTACTTATCTAATATCTACATATCTTATCTAAATACCTACATATTTCTAATCACTCTCCTAATATGTTGCAGTTTAGATAACTTCTAATCACTCTCCTAATATGTTGCAGTTATCTAAACTGCAACATATTAGGAGAGTGATTAGAAAATATGGACAATCCTTTTAGGTTGACATTTAATTATTCATAACAATGATTTAAAAGGACCTATGGAATGCAAACATTAAACAGTAAGCCCTTCTGTTGCAAACCTGAGTTTCTTATTGAGTAGACTTTGTAGGCAAATTGCTTTTCTCATTTCAAAATACAATGAGCAGATTTGTCATTCCTTAGCCCAGTTCTCTGCTCCTCTTTCTCTATTTTCTCTTACTTATGGGGATTTTCCAATTCTTTTATTTTTTTCTGGTAATCTCACAACTTACTTCTTCATCACTTACAGACCTTCTAGTTCTTTCCCCCTTTATGTTTTTGGAAAAACCCTACTTGCTAAGATCTGTATACTCCTAAAATAACAGTACTGCCTAAATGGAACGTATTGGTAAACACTGATGGTAAAATGATAAGGTCCTCTGCAGTAAGGAAAATAAAGGGAAACTGGAGTGGAATGCAGTCATTCAGCATCAGAGAAGAAGCCCTAGTGCTGTGCTTTAGGAAGCACTTAGCTATTTCTGATCTTAGGAAGGTGGGGTTGAGGTGTCAGTCCTTTATCTGCCCCTGTTCTATTAATAAAATATTTTCCTGTAGGAATGAGGGTATAAGGGGGTAGAGGATCTTTATTTCCTCTGGTAATAGATTCATCTGAGGGAAAAGAACTGCAACTTGATCTGGCCTTAGAATCAACTGCATATCAGATCGCCCAAGAAAGGCAAATGAAATCACTTAAAGTAAACAACTGCCTATTTGAGGTCATCAGGGAGGTTACTGTGGCCGTGTTAAGTTTGTTCTAAGGTATCTAGTGTGACTTAGTGGGTGACAGCAGCTTCATATGGGTGACCAGAAACCACCTGAGAGGGTTGCCTATGTCAATGGCAACATTCCCTCAGAGAATTTTTACCCAGTGTGAAACTATAGATTAATGTACAGTGGTTCAGTTTGGATACCTTACAGAATGGTATCAAATGAATGGTGTGCTAAATTTTCTAAGTAATATTCCTGCCTAAAAACAAAGAACATCATGCTGTCCTGGGAAATTTTCCCCTCCTCCGAAAGGTAATTTAGGAAATGAGCTATAAACTCTATGCACACAAGTGTACCATAAAAAGCCCATTAACTGAGGTGCATGTGAAGTGGATCTGACTACCATGTGTCCAGCATGCCATCTCAAAAGGTGCCACTTAATAGCATTCCTGACATCACCTCGAGCCCCCAATGAGAAGAAGGGGGTGGATTTTCTCTCCCACTCTTAGCAGATCAAGCAGCATTTCATCTAAAGCAAAGTCAAGATTGAAAAAGCAACAACATGATATATCTTGGTCTTCTTCCAGAATTTGTGAGAGTTTGCGCCAAAAAGCAAGAAACAGTATCTGAAATGTTTGAAAGGCAAGGGGCTGTGCCAGCCTTCATCCACGAGGTTACTTGAGATGTGGGTGAGGAACTCCTGAATGATTGACATGACTTGTTGCCATTATCAATTAAGGGTTAGGAAGTTCACTTGATATGCTTCGCCATTTTACCCAGAAATGCTGCCAGAAAAGCAGCATTTCTCCATGGTTGAGAGTGTTCAAGGTCTGTGTAACATAGCAAAGCAAAGACTGGCTCTAAATGCAACAACAGGTTTAACTGAATTTGCTTGACAACAGGCCATGGAAAATACGTTTTTCATTACACACTTTGGTCATGACCCTCTTTCCCTCAGGTCAAATGGCACCTACAAGGAGGGATACCCAGGGCTTCTCATCTTCTGGATAGACCACACAAAAATGCAACACTGGGACATGGCCAAGTCTTGCTCAAAGTGGAAGACATTGAGTTCTGGGGGTGAGGTACAGACAATGTCCCATCTGCTAGCAATCTGGTTCATTTTTCCTCTGAACCTCGACTCTTTTCAGGCCCCATAGGAGTACAGAAGGAGAGCCATCTGGGACAAGGTCAAGAGGAATATGTATATTTTGCATCTTTCCTTACTTCTCCTGCCTTCTATGTGAATACAAAACAGACTGGAGCTCTAGAAACAGTGGATAGTCATGACTAAATCATATGTATTTTACCCTTTCTTCCCTACTACTCTCTATTAGTCTGGAGAGATGAAAACTGAAAATATGGAGTCTTTAATCTAAGAAATACTTTTCCAGATCCTTCTACTCTGAGAAGTGATAAGTAGATAATTTCCTTGAGAGATGAATTAATTCCTTCATTTCAGAGAGATAAACAGTCCTTTTTCGATATCTTCTATCTGCTAAAACCCATGGACTTGAACACCAGCCTATCTCATCCATTATTACATTCAACACATATGTAAGGACCAGAAACTAAGCTAGGCTTTAGGGATCCAACAGTGATATGACATTAAGTAACTGATCAAGAAACTACATTAGCTTATGGAGATTGACATTACAAACAAATTGAAAATAATCTTCCTTTCTTCCCTCCCTCCCTCCCTTCCTTCTTCCTTTTGGTTGTTGTTTTCAAAGCGAGATTGACTCAGGTTATACAAGGCTTTAGCTTTCATCCATAGGTGAAATACCTAAATTTTGAGGTAAATTTAGTTGCTTTTTAAAGAAAATGTGCAACATTTTCTTTAGAATTTATAGCCTCAGAATATTTGGAAGTGACCCTAAAGAAAAATCTAACCTATTTTCTTAATTTAGAGATAAAAAAAATTGAGATCCAGAGATATTAAATTGAAACTTTGAGTTAAAGATGGTGGATTGAATGTACCTGAGAACCCACTTTCAAGACTGTGAAATGGTACACAAAGGCAAAGAATGGAAGAACCAGGGGAAACAATATTTAGGAGCCTAGAAAGCAGATGGCTGAGTAGTAACCAACTTGGCAGGTTTTAGAAAATGATACTATAAGCCAGTAGTGGAAAAAATGGAGACACAACTGAATTTGCATCTCAGAACTTCCACAAGCTGAGGGATGGGTGGTATGAGGTACACTATACATGGATATTGTTGTGGGGATAAAAAATTGTTGATAGCCTGACTGTCATCTGCATGGATGAGGCATATGCTGAAAAAAAAAATCAAATAAATCTTTAAAGAGAGAACTGGGACAAGAGCCTCAAAATCTGAGTTATCATAATATGTTTTATTCATTATGTATTTAGGGGTACAATGTGTGTGAGAGGGAGGGGAAACAAAGGGAGAGAAGGAGAAGGAAGTGAGGGGGAAAAAAGACCGATTCTTAATAATACATGAAAACACTAATTTAAAAAACTGGTCATGGGATGCCTGGGTGGCTCAGTGGGTTAAGCCTCTGCCTTCGGCTCAGGTCATGATCTCAGGGTCCTGGGATCGAGCCCCGCATCAGGCTCTCTGCTCAGCGGGGAGCCTGCTTCCCTCTCTCTCTCTCTCTGTCTGCCTCTCTGCCTGCTTGTGATCTCTCTGTCTTTATTTATTATAAAATCTTTAAAAATAAATAAATAAATAAATAAAAATAAAAAACTGGTCATGATAAAAGTCATCATGGAACTAAGACATTATTTGGACATTAAAAGGAAATCCCTGTCCCACTGCTTAGGTATTACCTGAAAAAAAAATTTGGAGTAAATATAGGGATGATTTTTTGCTTTTCATTTTATTGTAGGTTGATTTTGAGGCTGTGTGTTTTGTTTTGTTTTGTTTTTTTCTTGCTAGATCATGGAGCTCCTGAAGAGGTCTCATTTAAGTACCAACTAAGGGAACTCTGCAAGTTGGGTGGCCCACCACAGTTGTGGTTACATGGAGTTACAAGGCCCCCTGGGATAAAGAGCCAAGTCTACTCTTTGACTCACAAGTCTCCAGGTTATATTTCTCACACTGAGAGGTGAGAGGAAGGCTGTTTCAAAACTGTCAAGTTCGTTCTAATTTCATCACAGAAGAGTATGAACATGAAAGGGGAATAAAGTTACTTACAAGATATTGAACAAAGAAATAAAGTATTTACAGGCCAGAAAATCCAGGGACTATTAAAGGGAAAATGTTATCATTATGGAAAAACAATTTCTCCACTGCAACATAACCATACTCTAATTCTGGAGTTTAAAAAAATAACACACAGAAGGCAAGGAAGCTGGTAGAGAAAGGGAGGGGGAGGGGAAGGCAAGTGAGCAGAGACCAGTGATTATTGCAGGAGAGCAGACGGGTTTCCTGCGAACACTGGCTAACTGGAGAAGCTGTGGGACCAAGAGAAATTTAGGACATACCTAGGAAAAGAAAAAGAAATTGTGTTTGTGTGTGAAGAGAAATAAGAGCAGGGGTGATTAAATAAAGATATGTATGGGGGACTCGGAACCAAATTCTAAAACTGTCACCTGCATATTTTATAGATTTGGGGGACTATCTGGACAGTCTCAGATTTATGCTTGTTATCCAAGTTTGATTATTTATAGCACCCTTTTCACTTTCTGAAGTGTCTTGATGAGGACAATAAATTATACCACCATAGTCCCAGAGCTCTTATAGTTGGGGAAAGAAAGTTGAAGTGTTTTCAGAAGAAATGAGATGGATGAAGAGGTTGGAGAAGTAGGGTATTCATATAAATAATTTAAAGGAAATTCTATGGTTCTATAAGGACCAAGAAAAATATGCATGTTCTTAGAAAATATAAAGATCTCTATCACTCTGGAGCAAATTAAAAGTTCTGTGATAGTGATCTACTTTACAATTCTGAAGATCATTACTCTTTACTAGACTATATCTTAACCCCTAGAACTATCTTAAAACATTACTTTTTAAGTAATTTTTTCAGTGTAAATTCTCTTTTGTTTTTTGATTTTATTATGGATGGAATTTCAGTTTGTGGTTATGAAATAGAATTAAATCTGAAAATTATATTTATTCTTTTTTCCCAAGCATCGTTATTTGTTTGTATGTAAGATTTTGCCTTTATTACAGCCACTAGTCAATCAAATGGTGTTCTATCTCATACCACAAAAGCAGTAGGGAAAAAAGGATTATCTTTTTAAGATCATTGGCTAAGGTCAAAACTCTAATTATTTAACAATTAACACCAATAAGTGTATAAACTAAGAGACAAGGAACAGATATGTTATTCATTATATTCTACTTTAAAAAGAATTTGGTCTGCTGTTGAAATGTTCACATTAGGGTGACTAATTTGTTTTAGGCTACCTGGTACTTTCCCCATTTTGGAACTGAAGTCCCACATCTAAGGAAACCTCTCAATCCTTAACAAATCCAAACAATTGGCCACCCTAGATCATATCGGCCCATTATTACAAAAGGACCAGCAAAACATGTTGGTATTTAAGAAAGTTTTTTTTTACAAAAACCCAAGCTCCTACTAAGGATGTAAAACAATTAAAATGGCCTTTTGTCTTTGTTAATTTCTTGTTTGTGGTTTGTAAGCAGCAACAACCAGAGGTGCCAAAAAAGCTTTTCTAATAGCCCACCCTTACGTGGTTCCAAACCAGGCCCAGTAAGAAAGAGCCAGAAATATCCAGGCCAATTCTGGGGACTTAAAAGGTTCAGATAGTTCGGATAAGCTTTGGACAAGCAGCCAAATTCTGGAAGCGTATCTAAACTTCCTCCAAATCACAAAACTTTTGAGGCTTGCTCCTCCTTCCATCAAAGCCACTGCTACAGCCGACAGCCTCTTCACAGCTCTGCGTGAGCAATAATGAGTATGAGATTATCAGAGGCTCCGAGTCACGCCATCCCCTCATTGTTTGGATAATAAAGTTCAGGGGTACTGAGGATAATGTCACTAGGGAGACAGAGACCAACATTTACTTATCATTTTTCTGTTCACTTCCTTTTTAGCTAATTAAACCTTAGTTCTTCACAGGAAATAAAACTTTGCAACCTCCATAATGGTTTGGCTTGGTAATATTGTATATATCTTTCCCGGTTTGTCTGGAAAAACAGGAAACGAGAGGTGCCGGCATGAAGATCCAGAATAGAGGGTTATCTTTTAAATTAGCAAATTTTTCATTTGCACGTGGCCGGGGCTGGCTGTGCCACTGGGTCAGTGGGGACGCCTGCCCTGATCTTTGGAAGGCTTTAGAGAGAGCCATGGAAGGGAAAGGGGAGAATTTTTAAAGCAACATGTTGCCCTACATAAACCTCCCCAGAGGCAGAGTAGAAGACTATAGAGTGTGCTGTATAAGGAGGAAAATAGTAAGACAAACCCGTTTTCAAGTTTAGGCATATGTAAGTCATGTGAGAATTGTCTCTTTCTTATCACTTTCCTGGGGAATCTGAATCTATGTTAACAAGTAGCCCTGAACTTGCTGTTTCTTGTTTACTCAAAGCATAATGGAGTAAGCAAGAAGACAAATGTTATGGGACTAGGTCCTTCCACTAAGTCATACACACGGTGTGAGGAATTCTGTTTCAAAATTGATCTGTAGAAATTCTTTTTTTCCTAACATATTTCTAAAGAAAAGTGAGGAGAGGAGAAAATAAAAAGAAAGCTAGATTTAGCAGATACATTTTCATACAATTAGCACATTTAATCTATCACTTGGAATTTTACATACGGAATCCAGTAAAAATTAACAAATGTTCATACAAGATAGCAAACTGCCAAGAGATGTGCTAATTAAACAGATTTGGTGGAATAAATATGCTAAATTAGAAAGGAATTAGTACGTTTCTTTATTCCTATACTTTGGACAATCCTGTGATTTCGGCACCCCCACTGGCCATATTATTCAATGACAAGGATTACTTGTAGTTTTTAACTAGAATGTGGCTAAAACTATTTTATTTATTGTCAGTGGTTCTTAAGGTTAGAAATAATGGTATCTCAAATTATAAGATCATCTCATTTTATATCATAAATGGATTTTGGAAAAGTATTAAAGCAGCTTACTGTAAATTGAGTAACAGATTGCTATTTGAAAGCTAATTTTAGGAAATCCTGTTTTAAACTAAATACCTCTTTTGTGACATGCCTAAATACTTCCTGCTTTGTCTTTTTTTATGTAAATCTAAATTTTTGTGTATTGGATTTATTAAGAAGGAGCTGAATTTTACATGAGTGTAGAGACATCTCATGGACAAGAAAACAGTTTGATGGTGTAGAAAAAAAAAGCATTCATTTAAGAATTTAGGGCTAAAACAGTGCTTAAAACCATAAGGTGACATTATTTTTGAGTAAGAATGTATAAGAATTTGAATACCTAGTTAGTCTCTGTAATATATCCACAAGATTCATTTTGTGAACTCATGGACTAGAACAGGACATTGGATAATAAACATCCAGGTTGAAAGAATGATTAATGTCAAATTAAACCAATGTCCTTCAATGATGTAATAATTAGGAGTCAGAGGTATTTGTATCATAATGATGAGAGATGAGCAATTGCAGTGCTTGGAAAATTATTTTCTCCAAATATATTGAATGAATATAAATAATAATGAATTGTAAGTTGTATAAACCAAGTGATATCTTTTTAATACTAATAGCTATTATAGCCAGACTACTCCCATAGAAGGTACTAGAACTTCCTGTGGATGATAAAACATTAAAGGAAGATTTTAACTCTAAGATACTTTTATTTTTCCAATTAACAATGGACAAAATATTTGGTAACACGGAGTAAAAGCAGGAGTACGTGTTGAAGGGCATCCCCTTTAAAATCATTTTAGCTGAAAATTTTAATAATTAATCATGACCGTTGCAGCACACATAAAAATGGTAATGTGTCCATTCAGTTTCCTCTCTCCTTGTTGGTGCTAGATGCTTCAGTATTCCAGGTTCTTACTCTGACCCTTGTCACATTCTGACATCAGGTAGATGGGCTGGAGACTGCTGGGAACACATGCTCTCACTGGGTCTGTGTTTTTGCCTTGCAACTTGTAGTTCAAACTAATTTCAGATAAAGTGTTAAGAGTCCCTAATCAGCCCCTTTTCAGTATCATTTCCTACAGCAATCATGTGGTAGGCAAGACACCTGGGGATAGAGGAAGAAGAATGGGAAGAAAAGGGTCGGGGAGAGGACAAGTTTTTGTTCCCCTTAAGCTTCAACACATGATATGGATAAGGCTGACTCTTTCTGTTAGAATCATTACATGTTAGAGCTGAAGGAAACAGATATTTTGTGGTTAAAAATCTATTCATTTTAGAGTTGATGAAACCAAGCAAAGTTTAGCAATTTTGTCCAGAGTCACAAATATAAGTTGATTTTTGAATAGGAATGAGAACTCTTGAAACCATACCTATCTGCCATATAGGACAATTGTGCTCTTTTATCTGTTTCAAAGTCATAATTTCCAAGAAAATTTCATCCTGGTCAGATTCTCCATACAATTTGTAACAAATTCAGATCGCAGTCATAATTCAATAAAGAACTCAATAGATAACTACTTCTCCCCCTACCCCTCTCCCTCTCCTTCCACCGCTCACCCTTCTTCTTGTTCAATTTTTAATACAGAACTACCATTCCCTGGATATTGTTTGCTCTCCCCTATGGCAAAACTAATAAAACATTAATTGTTTAACATGTGTTTAAATGTATTATTTTTAAAACAAAATAATTATATAAAGCAAAATAGTAATTTTTATTGTAGTTATGCTTATTATATGTATGTGTGATTATATATTATGTATTACACGTATGATTTTCATTATGATTTATATCATGCCTTTGAATTATATTGTCTCATTTAAAAAATCAGTGAATACATGTTAAAATGTATTTTGTAACATAAGTTATTGAACCCTCAATGCATATAAATATACAATGGGATAAAATGTTAAAATGTAAGCTTATTTCTCTGGTCTCCCTCTCTTCTTTCTCTCTCTTTCCCTCTCTCCATCCCTTTTTCTCTTTTGCCCCAGACTGAAACTGAAAGTTTATTCAGCTGTTTTTGATGTCTTAAACTTACTCTTTCTAGCCATCTGTTGAATTTTTTTTTCTTTTATGAAAATAGACTGAACTTGTACACACAGTATTCGGGTAAAAAAATTATTTCAACTTCTTGTTGATCACATGTGAGGAGAATTCAGGCTTTGACTTTAACAAGCATATCAGTAATATTTATTCTCACCATCCACCAGACAACGGTTTGAATTTCGTATAACTGTTTTCTTTACCCTTTCTGTGCAGACGGCATTATTCACTATAAGCACCATTAAAGAACCAAGTGTCAATGAACCCAGCAGTGAACTGACAGTTACTTAAACAGCGCATGATCCAAAGCTGTTTGAGGAATGCCAAATGCTTCTCTCTTTTTTTTTTTTTTTGAACAAGTTCATTTCATCCAAGGAAAAAATCATTTTATTTAAAGATTTATATTTATGAACATGTTATGAAGGTTCTGGATGTTCCCTGTAATGTTTTATGAAAGATACAGATGCGTTTCCAAGAATCGTGAAGCATGCCGGCTGGCCAAGGAGACAGTTTGGCCCTCAGTGGGCAGATCCAAGGGATGGAAGGAGTCGTCAGAGCCCTGGAGAGGGATTACACTCACTTGACAGTGGGATCTGCTGATCTTCCACCTGACAGTGTTCCATGGTGTTCTTCTTTGTTCTGACTGCTTCCTCTCAACTCCCCCCAGATGGGTAATGGGAAAAGACCAGCTGCTTGGGAAAATAATCAGGAGGATCATTCCTAAGAGCCCGTCCCAACAGTCCAGGTTGGAGGCCAACCACCTGAAAAGGTTGTTAGCCAAGAAGTACTTCTTCTTCTCTCTGGTGAACTGCTCTCTGGAGCCAGTTGAGAGGAGAAGGCCAAGAACAGCAGAAGGCTGTCCCATGGAGAGGGAAAGATAGGCTCCAGGGAGGCGAGCTGAGAGAGGACAAATTTCCCTCCTTCCTTAGTGTTTGCATAGTTATCTATCATTCTGGTGGAATTGGATGTGCTGACTTATTTTGTGATTTTGATTTTTCTATCTTTCATTTCCTGGCTTGATTGGCTTGCTTGGTTAAAGCATGTGCCTAACTAAGTAAAAAGGGTAAGTAACTATTCCCTAGAAGGACCTGTCAACATACACCAGAGGAGATCTCTGTATTTATATGGCTAGAGTCTGTGTCCCCAAACCTGGCCCACATTCTCCAATGCCATGTAGCTGGTCAGAAGAGTATCCAAAAAAGAGATGGTAAAAGGTTAAGCGTAAGACATTACCTATTCTGGAGGAAACAAGTTAGTATATCTTTTTGATGGTAAGTGACTTTGATATGTGTTTTCTAACACCAACAAGAAATTCTTCACTTCTGTGTGGACACTGACTGGATAACCTACAAATCTAACCCAATTCTGACACTGGGGATAAAGTCAGACTCACAGGTTAAGGGCTCAGTCCTACAAGACCGCCCTCTGTTTCAGATGCTCATTGGAAGTCCAGCTTGTTTCCTGTGCTTCTGGTTCGTTATAAATCAGTTTCTCATGACCCCATCTCAGGCTCAATGAATTTGCTAGAGTACCTCAACAGAATTCAGGAAACCAGCTAATTTACTAGGCTACCAGTTTATTATAAAAGATATTAAAGGGTACGAATGAACAGCCTGATGAAGAGATACATAAGGAAGGGTCTTAAGGAGTCTTGAACACAGGGAGTATCTGTCCCTCTGGAGTTTGGGGTGTGTCACCTTTCTGACATGTGTTCTGGTTCACCAATCTGGAAGGTCCCTGAACCCTCTGTTTAGGGCTTTTAATGAAAGATTTATTATATAGACACAGTTGATTAAATCGTTGACCATTGGTGCTTGAACTCAATCTTTTGCTCCTCTCTCTGCCCCAGAAATTGGGGGGTGGGGCCAAAAGTTTGAACACTCATCAGATGGTTGGTTCCCCTGGCAACCAGCCCTCCTCCTTAGATTACCCCCTTAGTAGCTTTCCAAAAGTCACCCCATCAATGTAAAGTCAAGTGTGATTAGAAAGGGTCTTGTTATGAATAACAAGATACCCATTTGCTCTTTATGGCTCTGGATCACGTCAGGGTACCAAGAACTGAGAATGAAGGACTACATAATATAACAAAAATGTCTCCTTTGTTCTTATAATTTATGAAATTTCAAGGATTTGGGGATCTTTGAACCAAAAATCTGGGATAAAGACCAAAATATATATTGATTATAAAACACAATATACAGTGATTTTGTGTGGGTTCCCTGGAAAGCAGAATCGGAGACAAGGGATTTTGCATAGGTAGCTTATTTAGCAAATGGCCACAAGGAGCAAGAGTGGAGGGCTGATAGAAGTGAAACAGTGCAGGAGAGAAAGACAATCTATGGCTTCTTAATTAGCTGCTCACCTCTGAGACTCTATCTTGCCAAGAATTCTCTGAAGAGCCTTATGGAAATTGCTTGAGGAGCTAAAGAGGGACATATTTCCACCCCTATCATTCCCCCAAAATCAATCTTGTTAAGTTCACCAGCTTCCAGTTTATCAAATCCAAAGGTTGATTTTCAATCTTTTCCTCCCTGACTTCTTGATAACATTTGACATAGTGGATTTACATGGTTGATCTTCTCTTTTTGATATGTTACCCTTTCTTAGCCTCAGGGACTGTATACATTGCAAGTTTGGTATTGGAATACCTGTAGCTCACTCCTTAAGAAAACTTAGGTTTTCTTTATAGTCATTCCTTAAGGGATCTTATCCATATTGATGGTTTTAAATACTATCTAAATGTTGATGATTCCTAAATTTATATCTTCATTTCTGACTTCTCCCTGAACCCCTACCTCATATAATCAACTACCTACTGGGCATGTTCCATTGGCTAACAGATATCTCAAAGTTAACACATTCAAAATAGAATCCTTGAATTCCTACCAGACCAATGTCCATGTTTCTAACTCCATACAAAGCAGTACCATTCACCAGGTGCTCAGGCCAGAAACCAAGGGGATATTCTTGATGCCTCTGCAACACTCGCACAAATGAGTCCTGCTCCTGCTTCTACTCCGTATCAGCATGTTCTCTCTGGAACTGGAGAAAAGAATATAATTATAATTCAGTGCATGTCACTTCCCTTGATAACTGTCCAATGACTGTGACACATTTAGATAAAATCTGTAGGCCTACAGGGCTGGACATGATCCTGTCTCTGGTTGATTCCTCAATATTATTTCCCACATACTACCTCTTACTCAACTTCACCTCCACTGACCTCCTGGCCAAGCCTTGAATACAACAGGCTTGTGCTTGGCGCTAGGATCAGCTACTTCCCCTTCCTTTCTCTGGAGGGCCATTGCCCCATGTTTTCACCCAGCTTGATTCCTCATTTCCTTCAGTTCTGTGCTCAAATATCGTCTTCTCATGGAGGTCTTTCCTGAATCCTTTGATTAGAATCCTACACAGTTACCTGTAGTTATGCTTACCCTTTTTAACATACCTTTGTCTCTTAGTACTTGTTCCTACCTGATAGTGGTTTAACTCTGTCTCCATCCCTGAAAGGTAAGCTGCGTTCTAAACCTGGACATTGTCTTAGTTACAACTGGCATGGCCAGTACCCACAGTAAAGTCTAAGACAAAAGAGGAATTCAGTATATATTCATTGAATGAAGGAACCTGAATTCTCATAATAAAGAAAAAAAGAATACATATAGTAGTATAGAATTTGAAAGTATTAAGAATGTTCTTATTCTTTCATATAATATGGGTGATTAAAAATCAGCCATACACATTTTTGGAGAGTCCTATGAAAATGGATATTAATTAGACCTCTACTCCCTGAAATTACCAGAGGACTAAAGCAATGGATTCTCAAATTTTAGTCACCAACCAGAAGGTTCTCTCCCAGCCCTTTGCCTTCATCTAGACTTTCTGGCAAATGCTCTTAAACTGTTACACCTTTGGCTTCTCTGTTTGGTTCTTGATGCTTGAGTGCTCTTAATGAGTCTTTTCTGGCACTGGGATAATAAAATCCGGGATCCAAAGGAATTGGTAGGAGAAGGGAAATCATAGCTTTTGGCCGGCTTTAACCCACAGAGCCACTCAGGCGCCCCATGGCCTGCTTTAAATTGAGCCTAAATAAAAAGAGTTCCCCTTGCTTATATCCTGGCTTTTGAAAGTTCTCACCAAAATCTGGGGTCAAACCCTTGTTTGGCCTTATTCGCTACACTCATATTTCCCGTAAGGATCAAACGAGGCAAGAAAACTACATCTGCATGCTTGCACTTGTCCGTTTCTCTTTCAATAAGCATTTATCACTTTACTCTGACATGGGCTATTTCTTCTTGCAGCCAGCCCCTACTTCACTTGACATAAGAAGGTAGAAACACTAGGCAAAGGAATATTTCTATTAATAGGAAGATGATCATTTCAATTCTTCTATTCATAGAAAGATGATAATTTCCATTCTTTGTTCATTCTTTTCTTTGTTTGTTCATTTCCATATTGAACAAATATCAGTTGAGTTGTTAC
Organism: Mustela putorius furo; assembly: GCF_011764305.1. NCBI lineage: Eukaryota > Metazoa > Chordata > Mammalia > Carnivora > Mustelidae > Mustela > Mustela putorius. The sequence continues at coordinate 26,609,680 of NW_025422015.1, read as the reverse complement.
TCCTTATGAGGCACCATGCTAAGCACTAAACATAGAGGATTGTGTAGGACCAACATGCTTCCTGCCTTTATGGAGCTTACATTATAGAAGAAGTGGTAGATATTATTCAAATATTGTTTAGTTTGGTATTCATATTGTCTAAAGAAAAGAGCTAATATATAGGAGGAACTCAACTCAGAATGAGCAGGTAGTGATCAGGAATAGGAGGGGTGGACAGGAAGGGCTGCAAAAGGAAATAATCGAAGGGAAAAACACAGACAATAGCCTTGAGGTAAAAAAGAGCTCAGCATCCAAGGAACAGAAACCGTCCTAGGAAGCTGGTGTGGAGAAAGCAAGGGTCAAAAGACCCAACATGAGGGCACACAGGTTTGATGAGGCAAACCATGTAGGCTTTTACACTGTGCTGACGACTTATGTTTTATCTGAAAACCCACTGGAAGTCATTTCAATGAATCTTAAATTTTTTTTTAGTAATAGTATGTATTGCCTGGAGGTCGAGATAAAATGGGTTATATTGGGATGTGTCCCAAAATGTCAGATCTAGGTGATGGTCACCGTATCAGGAAAAGATGATGCTGCTTAAAAAATTAGAAATGCAAGTAGATTGAAATATATTTATTCTGGAATTTAGTTTGCAAGTAAGTACAAAGGATTGTCTTTTGTCTTTTACTGTATTGAAAGGGAAGGATTATGTCACAGAGCCCTCTGAAACTGAAGTGGGAAGCAAGTGGTGTGATTAATCACTCACTGGGAGGAGACAGGATAATCATGTAAAATGCAAGCTCTATTGGCTTCATAATGAAGCCACATTTCAGCAATACATAGATAACAGACCTTTTTAAACAATTGTCTCTTTTACCACATATATATTACAATTTCTTCCTAGTGTAATTTCATAACAAGGGCATTGCAAATTTTGCATAGAAAGCAAAATATACACATTTATTATACAATAAACATTTGTACTATGCTTTCACTTTCAAACTTGACTTTACCATTAATATAGAGAAAAATTTATCTATACTTTTCTCTTTTTAGATAACTTTTTTAGATTAAGCAATCTTCAGTTATATTGAGGCGCTATTTAGTTTTTTTGCAAGCTTCCATCATAATTTGGGTATTTATTAGAAATCTAAGCAGTAAACTTATCACAGATTTTTCTTTCCCCATTCTCTGCAACCAAGAATTTTCTGTTTGTTTGTTTGCTTGTTTTCATTTTTGTTTTTGTTTTTACTGTAGTGGTGGTGGTAGTGATTGTTTTTTAATTTGGGCCACCTTTGTGATGAGAACCAATGATGACTAGATAAGCTGGCTGTGCTGAGATGATTTCTTTATGTCCTGTGATGTGCTTACATCAGGAAAGTATAAATTACCAGAGCAGAAAAAACTTACATAATTGCCTTGAAAGGGCAATTTCTCTAAATACTGGTTGATTTAGTGATTTCAAGGTCTACTCCTGAAATTCAGAGGTACAAAATTGGAGGAGCAATTCCTCCAGCACTTTTGCTTCCACAGACAGTTTGTGCTAAGGATTATGAGAGCTGGGAGAAGTCTCCCACCGGAGACATTTGAGGTTACTTGGTCAGAAGATAGGTCAAAACAAGGCAGAAATGGAGTGAATGGAAAGTCAACACAGAAAAACAGGACTTACAAAAGCCAGTAGATGGACAGAGATGTCGCGGCAAAAGTCAAAAAGCTGATGGTAAAACATGAAGCATGGAATGATTATCATACAGGTGTTAGCATCACATAGACAAGTACCAGCAAGAAGAGCACCTTGTAAAGATCTCAATACCTGCTCTAGTTCTCACAGTGAAAACAGAAGTTTGGAACAATTGCTCAGGTAATGAAACTGCACTGAAGGTCAACGTGGACTTCTCCAAGTACAGGGATAAATAAAGTTAAACATCTGATGATCCTCCCGGTGAAAGTCACCCTGAGTCGAAACGGAAGCTCAGCTATTCCCGTTCAAAGTGACAGTGGCAACCATTCCCATTGGTCAAAAGGCAGTTCCCAACACAGTCTCTTTTCTGAAGGAGCCGAGAGGACAAGATTTGATTTTGAAATCTTGAAATTTGTTCTGACTTTACTTTGGTGCAATAAAAATAGGAGAGTTACTTTGATTTAGAGGCTTTCCCTCTGCCCCAAGCGATTCCTAGTTAGGCACAATTAAAATTCTAACCAGCTACCCACGGTGATTATTACCTTACTCATTGTAATGATTCATTGCAACCTCTTTGGTTTTGTAAAGATTTTATCTTTTTGTGGTCTCCAAAATGCCGTAAGTGTCTAGCTTATTACATATGGTGACATTTGTAAACTGTATGATTCAGTGAAAACTTGTTCAGCGGTGCTTTTTCTAAGATTAACTTTATGAGCTTTTTCTCCTTCCTCTTAATGAGTGTTGTGGGGACTTTTTCCTCTCTGCTGGTTCACTCCCTCTTTGTAATAAGGGATCCTGACTGATATTACATTTTTTTTTCTTTTTTAAGAGAATGAAGTCCTAAGGTATTTACATTGTGCCATGGATATGATTCCAGACACACCTCTAGTGAGTGTTCAAGGTTCTGTTGGGCCTGCTGACTTCCAGCAGCTGGGCTGCTGCTCTGTAGTTGATGTGTGGACCCCAGAATTTGATGAATGATGATATGTTAATTTTGGGACTCTCTTCTCAGTCAGATAGTGGATGGCCTCAGATTTTATTCCAAGCATTTTTTCTGTATCTCATTCTAGGAAGTTTTAGATTAGTTGAAAATATGTGTAAACAACTTTGAAGATTTTTTTCTGTAATTAGTGTAATTTTTTGCACTCTCTGTTCTGCTGGTTGAAGATACCAAGTCTGTTGAGATCTGTGAGTTGTTAGGGGAAAATCTTATGCATAATTTTTTCCATGTCATTTAAAAAAGAAGTTCCAAACCAAAAATGAACTACACTAGAAGAAATAATAGATTAGTTCTTGCGAGTTGACTTAATGCAAAAACCATTTATAATGCACCTTTCATTTGTGAAATATTTCAGTTGCTAGATGCCTCTTTAGTTTGCTTTGAATTCTTTTTAAAAGAACATAAATTGGCCTCTTTTGAGCTATTTTAAGGAGTGTCTTGTTTCCTAGTGCTTTATCCATCAATGCATACCTGCACTGTTTGTATGTTTTAAGAGAATATTGTTCTTTCAGACTCTTCAGAGATTTATGGTTAGAGAAATGGGTAAGATGCTGGTCCCTTGATGTGTATATGTACTAGGCAAAAAACAGTGAACTAAATAATCACCTTCCCATTTATGATTTAACTAAATCCATCAGAGTTTTGTTCTACTGCTTTCTGGAATGTCTTTTATCCCAATTAGTCTCTAAAAGTGCGAGGTCGAAACAGCAAGGCTTATATCAGATATTCTCCAATTGAATCTTGCAGTCAGGGTCTTTTATTTTGTTTTTTTAGGGGGAAAAAGGAAGGGCCCTGGGAATGAAGTCCATGTTGCTCCGGGGATGGTTTTTCCCCTGAAACAATTTCACATAAGCCTACTTTATTAAAACACACACGCACGCACGTACACACACACACACACACACACACACACAGACTCACCCCTGATTTAATTGCCACTAAAATATAATCATCTAGAGACTCAGGAGTGGGTGATATTAAGAGTCACCAGACCCCCAGGGAATTGCAGCCTAGAATTAACATGGCACATTACCAAATGTGACTGCGGGTTTCCCTCCTTGCTCCCCGATCATGCCTTCCTTTCCCTTCCCTCACTGTCCCCTGACACTATATCACTGTTTTCCTCAAAATCTCCTTTGACAGTTCATTAAGGCACCAAGTTTCCAAGTTCCTTGTGAAAATAATTTTTTTAATATACTCTCTATTTCCCACAATGGATCTGACCAAAGTATTTCTTAATTGTCTGCCTGCATTTTTTATGGGACCACACAGATCATTTCCCCTGAGATCTTTCAGTTTGTCCTCTCCACATTCTCCCAGCTAACCTTACTTGTCTCATTTACCCTTCACCTTTTCCGACTTTTGGTCTTCCTTCTGTCTTGAACTCTTTCTTTCGCTAGAGAGACTTTTTTTTTTCCCCAGGTTATCACATGCTGTACTGACCCCATACATGGGACAAGGGCCACACAAAGCAACAGAATAAAGATTCTGCAATAGGAATCAAGTATGGACACCATCTGGACCACAGGGAAGGTACTAAAAACTACCGTACATTGCCAAGACAAAGAGGGATTAGAAACCCAGTGAATGGAAGATATACAAGTATCAGAGGTCTAAATAAAGGTAAGTCAAACCAGTAGCCACAAGATACCAGCACCAAAAGGGCACTGGAATAATTGCTACTCAGACAGGAAATCTTGCAGAGTGTTGGCCTGTCTCAAGCTGTAGTCTTATAAGGGGTCTGCCAATGTGAATAAATGAGCCATGTTAGAGTGCTGGCAAATCTCTTAATGGGGCTTAAATAGAAATGTGGTAACGTATCTTTGCTCCATATTCCTCCACTTCCAGCTTTCCCCCACCCATCTAAATGGATAAAACCCACAATACTGTTTTCACTCAACACCCTGCCAATTACAGTTGCTTTCTTGTCTATATATAATAAAAATAGGTTATAAATTTAGGTGTATATCACCATTTTCAATATTTCTCTTTCCTGTAGACTTTTCTCTAGTGGGGGAATTATTTTTTGGATTAACCATTTTTAAACTACTTTTATAACACTTAGTCCAAAGATGGTAAAATGGGTACTATACATTGGACCACCTCCACAGATCCTACCTCTGGCAGCCAGTATTTTAATCAAGGCACAATTTCCTGCTAAGCTCTGGCTTTACCTCGGACTTCTCAGCGGAGCTCTCCAGGAAGTTACCAGCAATTTAACTGAACAGGCATTTGAGTTGACACATTCACCATGTGGGCCCATCCCTCGACATAGATGGGAAATTTAAATGTTTTTAATGGTGATATTGCTCTACTTCATCACCAAAAGTATAATCAGACCAACTGCATGAAGGAAAAAGAACATGAATATAGACATTTGTAATTTGGTTTTGAAAGTGGGAATCACTGCTTCTCTGTGACAGACACAAACAACTTGGGTGTGAATCTTTCCAATAAATTGAGCTCTTATCAAGAAGTCTCTCTCTCTCAGTAGGAAAGTATTTAATCCTCTTTGCAAATATAGCCCAGCTCTCAACTTAACAGGACTGCCTACTGTGTTGAATTATAATCAGAACTTTTTCTGACAGAGACCACTCTCCCATAGGGACAGGACCAAGAATATTCATTTTGTAAAGAGCTGTCGGTCAGATTGAAACCTGTATCTCTCTGGCAAAAAGCCAATAGTTTATTTGCCATGTCACTCAACTTTTTCTCCCATGTTACATAATTACAACATTAGTGTCCAGCTTGACATTTCAGTCTGAGTAAAAGTAGATGTAAAAATCCAATTCAGACACGACAGACAAGAGACAATTTTTACTTTCAAATATACAGTGACGAGATTAAAGGAGGGAACAGGCAGTTGCAATCTAGGATGTTGCCTTTTACTAGTTAGGTCACTAGACACAATCTGAACTTAAACGCCTGGGTGCAAAAAACTTTGGGGAGAGGGCGTGTGATGTGTGTGTGCATGTATATGCGTGCGTGTAGTTTTTGGGTTTGACAGGAGTGGCTAAAAGAGATGAGTGTAGGTACAGAAGGAAGGAGATAAGTTTAGTTACAGGGTTTCACAAGAATGCTTCTTGTTTTGCCACCATATCTTCCTGTAGGTGGCAGCACTAACAAGGCTGGATTAGAGAAAAAAAGTTTTGAGCTGACAGATTCTGAAGAAAAATTTTCAGTAACAAGAATACAGGGAGAAGTTAAGACTTGTGTTTTGCCCTTTTAATTGACTGTAAATGCCGAAAGTGTTTCAAGTAATCAGTTATTCAAATGAGATCTCTCTCTCTCCCCCCCCCAACACATACATACACACACACACACACACACACACACACGCGCGCGCGCAAAAACACACACCAGAGCCATCTTATTTAAAGAAAACAGAGCAAAGTTGGGTAACTTGACATCACAAACTGCACTAGAAAGAACTGGAATGTCTCATGTCTCTTCATGAGGGAAAATGAGCATGGTCTGTTCTGCCTGAAGCATCACTTCTCATTGATTAGTATATAATAGAAATTTAACCCAAACCTTTTACTTCAGGGAATATTCAAAAATTAGTCTTAGTGAATTTGGTAGCTGGAGTTAGAATTCCAGGCTCCACTTTTGAAGACAACGAACATAAATTCATATATTATCATTATTATTCAGTAATTAAGAGATTACTGAAGTGGTAATAAAATAAAATAATAAAATAATAAAATAAAACAAAAATCTAGCCAATCAACTAATATCAAATACATATCCATATTTTATAATAAAGTTAATAGATATTGCCTGTCAGCATCAAAAAAGTTCTAGAAGTGAGCATGTTGAAAATTTGGTTTTGTAAAATTTAATTATTACTAATCATAAAATTTTAAATCTAAGATGATAGCCATGAAATTAATTTAACATTTAATAGTATGTTCACTTATATAATGCCTAATTTTTAAAATCAGCTTTTGGGTTTGTTTTGTTGCCCTACATAAATTATAAACTACTGAAAACCACATTGTTTCATATTCAGCAGCAGTAATATTACTATCAGTTTGGGGGCAGTTTCTATAAAAAAAATTCACCTTGTACTAATCCTCCCAACAAATGGAAGGGGTGGTATGGTTTTCTCCATCTTTCACGCTATGAAGCTGGAGATAAGAGGAAATTTCAAAGGAATTTGCTTTCATGTTAGCTGACTGATCACCCTCTATTCTCTACCAAATAAAGGAATTCCTTGGATTTCTACATGGCACCCTTTCTAGAGAAATGAGAACAACAAAAAGCCCCAGACGATATACTACCCATATATAGCTGTGTTGCTATAAATTCAATTTATAGGAATTTGTCTGAATATCGTCAAAGAAAAGCATTTTTGTGGTATTTCTTCTGGAAATCGCTCAAGAACAAGCAATGTGGTAATATTTCTCATTGAAATACTGCATTTTTCTTCCAGTGGTGGCAGAAGAAAACCATGAGAAAATTTGCCTTCCTGAAAGGCATTTCTTCTCTCACACAGTGTTTCTGAGGGAAAGCAGTAGAGTCTGCAGGTGGTAAAATTTAATAAGGGAACTTTGCATTCACTAGTGCCTTTGACCTATGAATCATAAAGTGCCTTACAAGCATTAATTAATTAATCCCTCCAACACCATACAGAATGGGTAAATCATATAACCAAAATTTAGGATTCATTGCAATTTTGTGAGCATGAGAATAGCTATAGAACTGTCCATTATTAAATAAGCTTGGTGCATAGAAGGAAGTTTACCATTAACAATTCAGCTGAATGGGAAACTAACCAACTATGTGGAAAGTACAGTTTTAGGCACTTGAACTACATTACCTTATTTACACCTCATAACAGCCTGGGAGGAAATCTATTGTTATTGTCACTTTCCACAAAGGTCAAAAGCTTCACATCTGTCCAAATTCAAGTGCTTCATAGAGGAGTATGTATTGCTCTGAAAATTTTGTTTCCATGACATCACCTTGCCTCATGAAGGATCTCAGTTATGTGTTGTCCTGTACTAAAACTCAAGAACTTTTCTGATACATTTTTGACCACTTTTTGCTATCTCTCTTCACCACTGCTTTCTACTACACAGCCAACACAGCCCGTGGAATGTCTCTTCCATATGTTCTAGTAGGCAAAATAATTTGAATTACTAAAGACAGGACTAGAAAGGTAGCTATACTGTTTGCACGTTTTAATGAAACTTTACTTTTCCCTTTTTCTCAGGTTGAAATTCAATTGTGTTTATAGATCATGAGTACCTTAAAACAAAGAGAAATACCTTAATTAATTTAAACTTTCTGGGTGGTCAGAAGAGATTTGATAAGCTAATGAAATCAGAGAAAAAGATTTACTACTTTATATCATGACTTCATTTATTTCTACATTTTACAGAATGACATTTACAAAACTATTAAGGCTCAGCAAATTTTGACTCAACATCACTAATCATCAGGGACATGCAAATCAAGTCTCCTAGAAGATGTCATCTCTGCTTGTCAGAATGGCTAGAATCAAAAAGACAAGAAATAGCAAGTGTTGGTGTGGATGTGGAGAAAAAGGAACCCTGGTTTACTGTTGCTGGGAATGTAAATTGAACCACCACTGTGGAAAATGGTATGGAGTTTCCTCAAAAAATTAAAAATAGAAATATCAGATAATCCAATAATTCCACTGTTGAGTATTTAATCAAAGGAAATGAAAACACTAATTTGGAAAGATATACATATCCCTATGTTTACTGAAGCATTATTTACAGTAGACAAGATATGGAAGTAGTCCAAGTATCGATTAATAGAAGAATGGATAAGGAAGATGTGGTATAGTTATATCATGGAATATTACTTGACCATATAAAAGGGTGAGATCTTGCCACTTGTGACAACATGGTTGGACCAGAGGGCATTATGCTAAGAAAAATAAGTCAGTCAAAGAAAGACAAATACCATATGGTTTCACTTACAGTGGAATCTATGAAATAAAACATAAAAAAGCCAAATGCAGAATCAGACCTATAAATACAGAGAACAAACTGATGTTTGCCAGAGTATGGGAGGTTGGGCAAAATGGGTGAAAGGGAGAGGTAAATACATGCTTCCAGTTATGGCATAAGCAAATCACAGGAATAAAAGTTATCACATAGGGAATATAGTCAGTGGTGTTGTAATAACATTTTATGGTGACAGATGGTAGCTACATTCGGGGTGAGCATAACATAGCATACAGAGTTGTTGAATATTATGCTGTACACCTGAAACTAATGTAACATCATATATCAACTATACTTAAGAAAATAAGAAAACTTTGGTGTACCATACATCTTTTTATGATTATGAAATATTCCTATGATTGATACCTATGAAATAAAAAATGCTGTTTGGGGCATTATATTACTCTAAGGATAGTATAAATTATAGATGCATAACTTCTTTTTTAAAATATAAGGAGGCTATATTTCAAATCCAGCAGTCAGAGTGTTTCTTCAAAAGCATGAATGCTATGATACTGGCTCAAAAACAGACACATAGATCAATAATAACAGAACAGAAAACCCACAAATAAACCCACAATTACATGGTTAGTGAATCTTCAACAAAGTTGGAAAGAACATCCAATGAGATGTCTTTGTCTCTTTAACAAATGGTATTGGGAAAACTGGTCAGCTACATTCAAAAGAATGAAACTGGAACACTTTCTTACACCATACGCTCACACAAAAACTACAAATGGATTAAAACCCTAAGTGAGAGACCCGAAACCGTAAAAGCCCTAGCAGAGAGCACAAGCAGTAATGTCTTCTGACAGCCATAGCAACATTTTTCTAGATATATCTTCTAAGGCAAGGGAAATAAAAACAAAAATAAATTATTGAGACTACACGAAAATAAAAAACTTTTATACAGTGAAGAAAACAATCAACAAAGGTAAAAAGCAACCAATGAAATGGCAGGAGATATTTGCAAATGATGTATCTGATAAAGGGTTAGTATCCAAAATAGAGAACTTAAACAACTCAATACCTCCAAACCAAACAATCCAATTAAAAATGGGCAATAGACATGAACAGACATTTCTCCAAAGAAAACATCCAGATGGGCAACAGATACATCAAAAGGTGCTCAACATCACTCATCATCAGGGAAATGCAAATTAAAACTACAATGAGCTATCACCTCACAATTAACTCAGAATGGCTCAAATCAAGAACACAAGAAACAATAAGGATGGAGCAAAAGGAATGCCCATGCACTATTGGTGGGAATGCAAACTGGTGCACTCACTATGGAAAACAGTGTGGAGTTTCCTCAAAATGTTAAAAATAGAACTACCGTACCATCTAATAATTGCACTACTAGATATTTACCTCCAAAACACAAAACCACTAATTCAAAGGGATACATATACCCCTGTGTTTATAGCAACATTATTTACAGTAGCAAAATATGGAAGCAGCCCAAGTTTCCATCAATAGATGAATGGAAAAAGAAGATGTGATATATACAAGATATATACAACACACACACACACACAAACACACACACACACACACTGGGATATTATTCATCCATAAAAAAAGAAAGAAGCCCTGCCATTTGCAAAGACTTGGATAAAACTAGACAGTATAATGTTAACCAAAATAAGTCAGTGAAAGACAAATAACATATGATTTCACTCATATGTGGAATTTAAAAAACAAAACAAACAAGCAAAGGAAAAAGAGAAAGAGAGAAAAATCAAGAAACAGACTCTTAACTATAGAGAACAAATTGATGGTTATCAGAAGGGAGATGGGTGGGAGCGTGGGTGAAACAGGTAATGGGGTTTAAAGAGTACACTTGTCCTGATGAGCACTGAATGATGTATGGAATTCCATGTATTGAATCACTGTTTTACAACTGAAATTAATATAACCCTGTATGCCAACTACACTGGAATTAAAATAGAATTTTAAAAAATAAATAAAACATGAATGCTACAATCTTAATGTCCTCTGCAAAACCCTCTTTTGGTTTACCTTCACATTTAGAATCAAGCCAAATACCTCAAGATGGCTTAAAAGACTCTAAATGGCCTGTTGCTTCCTTTTCTCAGGCCCATCTCCTACCCAGCCCCATTGGCTCTGCCTGTGCTTTCTCTAGATACATTGACCTTTCTTTGAACAGGCATCAGAAAATTTGCATGCACGACTTGGTTGGAACTAGAGGGTATTATGCTTAGTGAAATAAGTTAATTGGAGAAAGACAACTATCATATGACCTCCCTGATATGAGGAAGGGGAGATACAACATGGGGGGTTTGGGGGGTAGGAAAAGAATAAATGAAACAAGATGGGATCTGGAGGGAGACAAACCATAAGAGACTCTTAATCTCACAAAACAAACTGAGGGTTGCTGGGGGAGGGGGTTTGGGAAAGGGGGGTGGGGTTATGGACACTGGGGAGGGTAAGTGCTATGGTGAGTGCTGTGAAGTGTGTAAACCTGGCGATTCACAGAACTGTACCCCTGTGACTAATAATACATTATATGTTAATAAAAATTTTTTTAAAAATTAATTTAAAAAAAGAAACTTCACATACTTTCATGTTTCTTGCTGGAATTCCTCATCTCTCACTCCCTGATTCCCCATGGGTCCCTCCCTCATCTCTCTGCCTTTGTTCCTCTCCTCCACTCATTTGTGGGTATGTTCAATCTCTATCCTTGTAGGTGCTTTACTTTTTTCATTGCACTTATCATTACCTATCATTATAATAAATATTTATTAATTTATGCCTGTCATTTCCTTCTGCAGTGTAAGGTCTGGGAGGACAGAGATTCTTTTTATCCTGTTCATCTCTCTACCCCAGAACCTAGAGTCCATGATAAGCTCTTATTATGAATGAATGAAGGAAGGAAAGAAGGAAGGAAGGAGCTTTTATACTATTTATAGCATATTTATACTATTTATAGCATCTGTAAATTATTAAACACATATTTCATGGCACTCTAATTGCAGGATTATATTTTATTTTTTTCAAGGCATTAGAATTCCCACTTAACAGAACAATGCATTTGAAGATGCAGCCCTCCACATTGCTCTTTATGAGTATTCTACATTATAAATTAATTTTTAATTTTCTTTGTGGATGTGATATTCTCAATGATATGATGAGCAGAAACAAAAACCTATGGAATTTCTTTGATTTATAGAATTTGTGGCAATCAGTATTTTTGGGGATAGGAACTCAGACAAAGTTTCTCGTGTTCTCTTATGTAGAATGAAGATAACTGAGGTTTGATATAATTGCCTAAATTTCTTAAATCTTTTTTTCCAAATGTTGATTGGAAACCTGAAGTGTACTACGTATGAAAGAAGGATTTTAAAGGAAGAGTTTCAATTTGCAGGTATGCCTAGGAAACCTGCTATCATTACTCTATAAGAAAACTCTGTGTAGACTATTTGAGATGTTATTAGGGCCTTAAATAAGAAATAGGTGTTAGCCTCATGACCTTTATTTTGTGACTGAGATATATTACTATATAGGGAGCAATACAAATGAGTTGGTAAATGGTTAGACTAGCATATGTTGGGGAAGAAACAGAGAAACTCCCTTCTTTTACCAAACCAATACATCCACCAAATTTACACATATTTTACGATTTGAAACAGATGCAAGTTTATGGGCTGACTGCAGGACTCCATATCCTTATTGTTTTTTTTGCTGTGGACACTATTGGCCGTGTAATAACCACCGTAACTTCAAAGTGATGATGACCACTTGGTATTTCAAAATGTCTATAGCAATTATAATATTCCATAAAGATAACTGTGATATACTATATTCATAGTTCCAGAAAATGCTAAATTTGCATCAGAAGATGGCAAAAATAAAAATGTAATGTTTTTCCTTCATAGATCTTCTGAATTCTATGTACAGACCAATGGATCTGTGATCTGATATTAAAAACATCAGGTTAGGGGCACCTGGGTGGCTCAGTGGGTTAAGCCACTGCCTTCGGCTCAGGTCATGATCTCAGGGTCTTGGGATCGAGTCCCGCATCGGGCTCTCTGCTCAGCAGGGAGCCTGCTTCCTCCTCTCTCTCTCTGCCTGCCTCTCTGCCTACTTGTGATCTCTCTCTGTCAAATAAATAAACAAAATCTTAAAAAAAAAAAAAAAACCCAAAAAAACAAAACAAAACAAAAAAACCTCAGGTTAGGGAATGACTGGGTGGCTCAGTCTGCCTTTCTGCTCAGGTCATAATCCCAGAGTCCTGAGATTGAATCCCATATTGGGCTCCTTGTTCAGTAGGGAGCAGGCTTCTCCCTCTGCCCCTGCTCCTCCCTGAGCTTGTCTGTTTCTCTGACAAATAAATAAAACCTTAAAAAACAAAACAAAATAAAAACCCTCAGGTTAGAGAGCAAACAAAAAATCTACTTATTACAAAAAAAGAATTTAAACTTCCTTTTCAAGATGAGGTTTATTTATTCTACTTTAGGAAAATTCTCATTTATATAAAATCTAATAAGGTTTAATTAATTCTTAGAAGAAGATTTTATAAAGGGGAAAGGGAACCAGCATTTAAATATGGGCATGCTTGTCTTCCAATCTTCATACTTTTAGACTTTCTTTAAAAGCTAAGATTTTATTTTTTTAGAGCAATTTTAGGTTCATAGCAAAACTAAAAAAAATACAGAAATTTCCCATATATCCTCTGCTCCTACATGAGTCTTGCCTCCCTCATTATTAACATCCCCCACCAGCTTCGCACTTTTCTGAAAAACATGAAAACCAGATGCCTGCTTACAGCGGTAGAATATCCCCCGGATAAAAATGGACAGAGCTCCCAGATCAGTATTTAACTCATTCGCTAATTTCCTCAGAGTTCAGTAGTTTCATGTTTATGTACTTAGGCTTCCTTTGGCCCACCATCTCTTTGCTTTGGCTTTGTATTACAGAGGCAACTGTCCAGATGATTTTAGCTTTGGACATTTTCTGGGGCTTACATATCCATGTGAGTCTTGTACTTTATTCCTTAACGTTTTATGTTAAGTTGAAATGTACACTAAACTTTGTTTATAGACAAATGTTTTAATGAAAGAAATGTGATGACTGAATATAGAGCCCTCAAATTATTTTTTTTGTTTATTTTTTGTTGTTGCTGAGGCTGAAATTAACTAATGCATTCACTGTTTAATTAAAATTTGAAATACATCAAAATGCAGTTGTAAGTAAACTGTGAAACATTATAATAAAAAATAATACATTGAAAATACACCTTTCAACTCAAAACTAACCAAATTGATAATAATCACAAGGTTATGTTAGGCTGAATAGAAGAAAAGTGGAGAAAGAAATGGTTCTGTTATCTATTCATGATTTCTTATGTATCAGACATTGTATTATCTCATTCAATCTTTACAATAACTGTAAGACAAAGGTATTATTATAATATTATTACTGGAAACCAAGATTAAGAAATTTCTCCAGGTCACACTAATTGACAGATATAGAATTCATGCCCAAGTATTTCTGTCTCCCTATGAATAACAGAGCTCTGGATATGTAGCTAAGAAAAAAAACACAGCCATTACAGACACAATATCCAAAACATCTCATAACAGACTGACCTCAAGCCAATAAATATAAAGACACTGAAGCTTGCAGTTAGCTTTTTTTCTTTTCAAATTTCTCTGAGGAGTTAGTTTCTTTTTTACTTTATTTTATACAAAGCTGAGTTAAAAGATCACTTTTTAAGGCGTAAAACTAACAAGTAAATGAGAAAGTTTGCATGACAGTTGAATTTATTGTGATGTTATTTTTAAAACCACATTTAAAAAAGATATTTCTTTTTCAGGATTAACTTTTTTCAGCAAAAAAAGATATTTTGCTAATGGACTCAGCACCTTCTAAATCTGTAGCCTTAAATTTCTTCAGTTTTGTTTCTTTGGGTTATTTTTTTTTTTATTATTATTACTATCAGATAACACTACCAGAATGTCTTTTTGGAAGGAAAGGGTATGGGGGTCATGCGCTAATGACAATAGAAAAGAATATTTTGCCTTGTAGAAGAAGAAGAAGAAGAAGAAGAAGAAGAAGAAGAAGGAGAAGAAGAAGAAGGAGAAGAAGAAGAAGAAGAAGAAGAAGAATTATTTTGAAAGTTTTATCATGCTCTTACAGCTTTCTCTTTCTCTCTTTGCCTCTCTCTCAGCTTCAGGGCTGCTGTGTACTTTGGGGTCACTAAAAGAGCAGCTAACCATTTGACACAGTGTTTGGATTCTCACCCCCACACAACAGACCCTCATTACCAAACTGTTAATCACTGCCAAAGGAGCAAGTCCCCTGACAGCTCTCAAGCCCCCCATCCCCCAAAGTACATCTTTCCACACTTGGTATCAAATTGCATTGTGATTATAACAACACGGGGACTGGGTAGTTTAAATGTACATTAGCGATGAGGAAGCTTTTTTCCAGCTTGGGTTTAAGTGTTTCTTCAGCTATTGAGTGCGTGTTTGCACATCAGTTAGAAGTATAGAGTTTGAATTTTGTTCTTCTAAACACATACACATTACACACAGCACAACTGATGCCCTGGTTTCTTGGAGTCAAGACTCTATCTTTTAAGAGAGCCAACCTTCCAATGTAGAGTTTTATATTTTCTTGTCATTGGATATTGCCTCATCTTTTATTTAGCTATTAGGTTAATGACACAGCTACTTATTCAAAACAGAAAAGTTTGTCCCATCAACAGTCATTTTGTTTATTTGATGCCAAATAGCCACACTGGCTGATGTTTTCCACCTATCCAGCCGACTCATTGAAATCATCTGGTTTGTTTATAGTATGTATACAGAGCCAAGAGGTGAGGAGGGGAGGTAGAACTTGATTTTATATAATAACCAGTATGGCTCATTTCTGTGTTTTTAGCATATCTTTGTTTTTAAAGATTTTATTTATTTATTTCACAAGTAGGCAGAGAGGCAGGCAGAGAGAGAGGAGGAAGCAGGTTCCCCACTGAGCAGAGTGCCCGACATCTGTCCCCTGGACCCTGAGACCATGACCTGAGCTGAAGGCAGAGGCTTAACCCACTGAGCCACCCAGGCACCCCAGCATATCTTTGTTTTAAACGGTGATATATTCATGTCCTAAACCTAAATCTTTATTTAAATGTATAGTCTCTCAAGGGACAATGTAATACTGAAGACAGTTATGTAAATTGACCACTTTGTCATGTATTTATTTATTAGATTTGCAAAATGGGGGTCTCCTGCCTTATAGCTGTTTGGTTCCTTTATTTTTATACCATTTCAAAGGCATTTCAAGTGACATGAAATTGATTACCTTACACCAGTTCATGTCCACCAAACTCTCTTGAAATTATATTCTTTTTTGTGGAATATTAATAATATATGACTAAAAATAAAAATACTATCTCGTGATGATTGGTGTTAGTGCTTCTGTAGATATCCCAGTGTCTGAATAATAGTACCAGTCAAGATTCTGTTAGTTGTAAGTGCTGGACTCCCAAGACAAATTGGCTTAAACTATAAGGGAATATATTGCTTCACATAACTGGGAAGTCAAAGTAAAACCTGTTGTCTCTTGGCGCTATTGAACATAGGAGCTCAAAGGTGAGGGCAGACTGTTTAATTTTCCCCACCTCCCTGCTCTCTGGCTTTGCCTGGCTTTCCTCTGCAGGCTGGATCTCACCATATGGTAAGTAAGATGGATCCTGGCAGAACCAGAACTGTATTTTTCTGGAAAGAGTAGTTCTTTCTTCCAGGGTCTACATATCAGTCTCTGAAAAATATTTGTCCTTTTTCTGATTGAAATACATGCTATCACTGGAAATATATTGTGTCCAAAATAATTCAGAGCAATAATTGGTACAGCCTCAGTGATATGCTCATTACTATGGCTTTTGGCAGATTTCAATGATCACAATCCTACCAGGACTCTATGGGCTGGAAGAGAGATGATTCCTTCAAAGTTCTACAGAAACATAACTGACTTACTCTCCCCATACCACCTGCCAACACCAGTTGCCAACAAGAGGGGCAATAGCAATGGACCTAATAGTCACTAAATATAAAGTCAGGAATTCAGAAGGCTGCTATTACTTGCACTCTCCATCAATCTAAGCTCTTCAGTACAAAAACAAGGCTTGAACCAAGTCAGTTTCCTTACCATCTTCATTTTGTTCTGTAATCTGTATTCCATTTTCATCCTCCATTTTCCTAGGATTGCTTTAGCTTTCTTTTTATCCATTCAATTGGACATTCATATTACATGTATGTTTTAGGAAGCAACTCAAGCCTCCATGTAACACAAATCCTTACATAATTAACAAACACATTTGTATTTCTTTTATTTCTTATGACATTATGTTTATCTTTTTTTAGCATCTTAATTTAATTTTATTTTTTTCATGTTCCAAGATTCATTGTTTATGCACCCTACCCAGTGTTCCATGCAATATGTGCCCTCCCTCCTTAATACCCACCACCAGGCTCACACCTTCCCCCCCACCTCCCTTGCCTCTAAAACCTTGTTTGTTTTTCAGAATCCACAGTCTCTCATGGTTTGTCTCCCCCTCTGACTTCCCCCAATTCATTTTTCCTTTCCTTCTCCTAATGTCCTCCATGTTATTTCTTATGCTCCATAAGTAAGTGAAACCTTATGATAATTGAGTTCCTCTGCTTGACTTATTTAACTCAGCATAATCTCCTCCAGTTCTTTCCATGTTGATACAAAAGTTGGGAATTCTTCCTTTCTGATGGTTGTGTAATATTCCATTGTATATATGGACCACATCTTCTTTATCCATTTGTTTGTTGAAGGGCATATTGACTCTTTCCACAGTCTGGCAATTGTGGCTATTCCTGCTATGAACATTGAGGTACATATGGCCCTTCTTTTCACTACCTCTGTATCTTTGGGGTAAATACCCAGTAGGTATTGCAGGGCCATAGAGTAACTCTATTTTTAATTTTTTGAGTTAATTGTTTTTAACATATCTTTCTTTGCCTCCAACAATGTCACAAATTACTTTCTAAGTATAAATTTTGCTTCCCTTGATATAATAATATGGCTGCCCACAGACGCTAGGGAATGTATCTTTTTATTCATATATAGCAAGGAGGATAAAAATAAAAGGACAGAGAGAGAGAAAGAAAGAAAAGAGAGAAGAAGCTGGCTCTATTTCAAACAAGATCTGAGTGAGCCTATCTTCAGTAATATTTGCCCAGTCAGACTTGCCCATTCAATATCCAATCCAGGGCCAGAGGAAAGGAATATTAATTAGGTAAACATCAACTGGCATACCAATCACCTGAGGCAAAATAAAATTAATAACAAGACCAGTATTATATCTGGTCCTGAACTGAATATACAGTAAAGGATCATATGTAAATGCAAATAGAATGAACTATAATGGAATTAAAGCATGTAATAGGCTGATGAAATGAAATTAAATGAGTAATAATTAATGTGTAAACCCAATTCAATAGAATTAAGAGACCATTTTGCAACTCAAATGGATTTTATCTTATTCACAATAATTTTAAGTAATATCCTGAGGAGTTTATCTAATTAATCTTTGTGTTATATTATTAAGCCTAGTACAAAACTCCTAAAACAAGCAGTGTTATGTTATTAAGAAATTATACAATTAAGTAATCCAAAAGGCTTTTATTCCACTGAGATAATTCAACATATTGACTCATCAATTTTCACCAAAAAAGAATTAAGAATTTGATTTCCAACTATTGTGTCAAAGATGTTTCCTTATATCTTGATTATCAAGAAGTGAGAGTGTTAGATGGAACAATACCTGGCTGATTGCATATTCATTCCCCATGATACATGATAGCAGTTTTCTATACCACAGAACAGCATAAGACTTCTAAAAAGGGAAAGATCTAAATTTAATGTGTAGGTCTTGACTTAAATGGATTATGTAGAACATTGGCTTTAAGATCCTCTTTCTATTTGCCCTTCTCCTTATAAGGCTGTGGGAACAGGAGAGTCCCCCCCCTCCTTTTTTTTTTTTTTTTTTTTTTTGGTCAAAAAAGTTCATGGAAGAAGATCTGTGCCTAGATTTGAATGATCCTGCATATAGACAGGAAGTTGTCTTATCATGAACTAAGAGAATACAACCTTTAAATTTTTAGATGGCAACACCATTATCATATCTCAATAAGCATGTAGCCAGTGTCCACACATCTGAATATAATGTTCATCCTGTAATTTTCTATGTCAGTTGTCAAAGTATTTGCCTAGCAATCTGTGTGTATGTGTGTACATACAGAGAAAGAATTATTCACTTCAGAGAGACAGCGAGCAAAAACAACTACTTAAATTCTAAAATTTCATTATTTTTTTTCAGTATGAGGGATTCAACATAAGGCAATCCTTTCTGTGATGTTATTTCCCATAAATTTCAATGAACAGTGATTAATGGGTTTGTTACTATTGTTTTTATTATTCCAATGTTTGGAAGTTTTCTATTTGGTAGGGAAGACTCTCACACTTGAAGTTTTGGGGGGACCTTTTTCCTAGCTGCAAGCCTCATGATTTTCCTGGACAGTAAAGCTGAAGGAAATTAGAAATGAGTACCATGGAACAACACTAATAGATTGCTTAAGTTACTAGAATTTCTTTTCTTTTTACATGGTAACTGAGAGTGATTCCAGAAATATCCTGAATAGAAAAAAAAAATGACTTTAACACTGAGAAATATCTTTTTCCAGTTATCCTTTTGGAATTTGAGATCATCAGATTGATTTTCAAGTACAACGTGTTTAGACACTAAAAAAATATTACCTGTAGGTAAGATAACCTTACAGGGTGATTTATGTCTAAGTTTTAGATCATGCATCAAACATGGTTTTATTCTAGATACCATAACTAATGAGAAGATGAAAGTAATAGAGGGAAAAGTATAATTTCTTGTGTATTCCCTCTTGTGTACCTGACCGATACTTTTTTATAACATACTATGACACAATTTTCCCAAAAGGCAACAATTTGAAATAGAATATGTAAGTATTAACTCAGAAAACGTACCTTTTTTAAAAAATTGTGATCTCATATATTATTTATAGCCAATATGTAGGTCTGAAATTTGAAATGTTTACCTATATTAGGCAACTAAGGACATCATTGTCTTTTCCTGTTAACTATGCAGAAACAGAAATAACAGTATATTGTTGCATATTAAGTGATCTAACTTTAAGTAAAGAGTCTGGGAGTTTGAATGTTGAATTTTGAATGGCCAAGACACTCAATATATAATAACCAACTATTTCATATTATGGATTAAAACACTAAAGTAATTTATTTTTTCTTTTTTTTTTTTTTTTGGAAAATCATAGTTCAACTCAGGATGTTATCTCTAAAAACCAGTCTCACTAACTGAGCTTTAGCTCTTTGGAATAAATCAAGTTAGATAAAAGATATTGCTTAAAGTTTAAATTTTAAAAATAAACTATATTTGAAGGAATTTAAAAATTGTAAAATAAAGAAATGTTTATTT
This sequence comes from Mustela putorius furo, assembly GCF_011764305.1. Lineage (NCBI taxonomy): Eukaryota > Metazoa > Chordata > Mammalia > Carnivora > Mustelidae > Mustela > Mustela putorius. Next base: position 26,589,515 of record NW_025422015.1, on the reverse strand, counting down.
TACAGAATTTTTACTTAATGGATTTTGCTTTTAAAATATTTCTGACAGATTAATGTGCCTTAAGGAATCCAGCATTCTACCCTTTTTATAACACCAAGAAAAAATAGGAAGTAGTTGCTGAGTTTAACACTTGTATGCCTGCAACTGCATTTTTATGTAATACCTAACTTTAGACACACTTGCACATACATATTTTACTCTCAAAGATTTGAAATAATTTATTAAATAAAGTTTTCCCATTCCAAAAAATGTAGTTAAAGTTGAGGACTCCTACTTTACCTTCACTAATTCATGCCTTAAATTGAATCTTATTCTGCCAGAACTTAAGTTATTTTAGAACAAAGTAACACTACTTTGGAACCCATATGAGCTTTCTCTTATCATGAGGACATTTTTTTTTTTTAATTTTTTATTTTTTATAAACATATATTTTTATCCCCAGGGGTACAGGTCTGTGAATCACCAGGTTTACACACTTCACAGCACTCACCAAATCACATACCCTCCCCAATGTCCATAATCCCACCCCCTTCTCCCAAACCCCCCCCCCCCCCCCCCCCCCCCCCCCCCCCCCCCCCCCCCCGGCAACCCTCAGTTTGTTTTGTGAGATTAAGAGTCACTTATGGTTATTAAAGAGGAAGCTGTAACTTTCCAAGCAGTTTTGAAATGTGAAATGCTTTTACATTCATTATCTCATATGATATTAAAAGCAGCCCCATGAATTAGGTAAGACAATTATTATCATGACTTCCACTTCATTAATAAGGAAACTGAGGGTCAGAAGTTAAATGCTTTAATGAAGATCACACAGTAGGTATGTGACAGAATCAAGCTTGATCATGTTTCTCACTCTACATATAACTGTCACAACGAAAGCCCTATGTCTCCAAGAACTTAATTGATTCTGAGTTTTTAATGATTGGTTAAACTTATTGCCCTCCAATACCACTTAATTTCTCCCTTAGCAAGAGATTCTTTTAAACAACTCTTCCTGTCATTTAAAATGCATTCCCAGAGGTGCTCAGGATCCATCCAGGCTTTTGATTATGTTCAGACAATCACTCCAATAGTTAAATATTTGTTCCACAATGACTTAAACACAAATGTGAAGTAGACAGACTAACCCAACAACAATTGCTTAATCAGCATTTTTAAACCCCTTCCTTATAGATGTTGTTCTGAGGACTAAAATCTGCTTTCCCCTTTGAGTCTTTATGCTATATAATGGAGATGGCTGGAAGCCATTAAAACAAAACAATCTGTGTATCCTCAAGGCAGAATAAAAATGTAAGTTCATTTTAAGCATGGCACTGCTATGAAGCTGATGCTGTGCTGTTTTTGATTAATCTCCATGTGTATATTCATTTTATGCAATATGTTGTATGACAGTAGCTTTCCATTTAGCAAATTAGTTTCTGCTCTAATTCAATAGGGATGAAAAATATTAAAATCTACCCTTTTTGTGAGACATTTCCATTTCAAGAGTCCCTGTTTCCAAGAAAAGTACCATTTTGAAGTACACAATAGACATACTACTTCAAAAATGGAATTACTTCTGTTTAAACTGGGTCTCGTGAGTAATTATAGATTTGTGGTAGAAATAATATTACTGAAAACAATTAGTACTGTCCTGAACTTTTAAATATTTCCATGTAAAGAAGAAAAATTATATAATTTTAAGGTTGCTTTAAAAAGGATATGAAGAATCCAACAGTGAAACAGAATTTTGTAAGTTTGCTTCAAGGTTTTGATGTTGATGTTGAGTAGGCAGCAGGGGGTGGGGGGCTGGGATGGGGCGGTTGAGTGGAAAAAGGTTGTTATTAAATTGTGTGTCCCTGGTAGTTTCATTCCCCTAAGGAACTTTCAGAAACCTTGTTTCTGGTGCTGATACAAGTGCCAGACTACAGTTTTCACATTATAAATTACTCTTGTTTTGTTAAAGCTTAAATTATTTTTATTAGCTGGTCACCTGGGATGTGAGCAAGAGTCAAGTTAAAACTTTCAGATAAGCAAAACAGCTGTTGGAATCAGCTTACTTTTTGTCCCTTTTACCACACACTCTGCCTCCTGCCTTTCTCCAGCCAATCTCTCTCTCTCGATCAATCACTCTCTCCTCTCCCCTTTTCTCCATGAGGAAATCAAGTGACAGAACACATGAGTTTTAAGAGATACTTTGCAAGCCCAAATAGATCAATTTTTCATTATGACAAGAATCTATGGGTACCAGGGCAAGTGGTATGGCTGTCCTGCTCTCCAGTACATGAATCTAAAAGTTTTCTACTGGGGTGACACAGGGCAAATAGGAATTTGTTCATCAGATCACTTGAAAGAAATTGTGTTCCATAAAGAAAAACCCAATACTCATACAAAATTGGTTGGAGAGCTTTCATTTTAATTTAAATACATATTTGATAATTATAGAAATTGGGAAAATGAATAAAAGTAGAAGGACAAACGTGAAATAGTATATCAAATAAAGATAACTATAATTTTGGTGTTTCAGTTGCAGTATCTTTGGCATGAATAGTATATATGTTCCCATCATATATATATTTATCATTCCAATTTTTCTGTTTTTATTATTATCTTACCATTATTATCTTCATGTTATATACTAATTCTTATGGCTGCATAATATCCAGAGAATGAATTGCCATTCCATGAATGGATTTATTATAGTATTTTCTATCACTGGAAAATATCCATATATATTTGTGATACTTCATATCAAAATTGTGCTCTTTGTGAATAATATTTTAATTTGATAGTTCAGATTATTTCCTTAGTTACATTTATAGAAGTGGAATTTATTTGTTTAACATGAGAAGACTGTGGTTTCAGGGGCACCTGGGTGGCTCAGTGGGTTAAGCCTCTGCCTTTGGGCTCAGGTCATGATCTTGGGGTCCTGGGATCAAGCCCCACATCAGGCTCTCTGCTCAGCAGGGAGCCTGCTTCCCCCCTCTCCCTGCCTGCCTCTTTGCTTCTGCTCTCTCTCTCTGTGTCAAATAAATAAATAAAATCTTAAAAAAAAAAAAAAAGAAGAGTGTGGTTTAAGAGGAAATAAACATCATAGCTATGATGCATTCTATGCCAATTGAGTTCTGATATGTTACTGCTCTACTACATAGTGTATGAAATAATTTGCTTTCTCAGGTACAACATCACATGTTAGATTGTTACAAACACACAGAAATCTCCACCAATATTTAATTATAAGCACTCTATTTTATGAAGAATACTGTTCATCAGAGTACAAAAATGAGAACTAAAATGGCTAGGTATCTACAAGCCATTAAAAAATGATTTAAAGACTTAAGTGTTTTTATCCTGGACATCTTATGGGGAAGGATGGTAAGGATAGCATATATCTTTTCTTTCTAACATTTTAAAAGGCCAGACCAGAAGCAATAAGTGAAACTATAAGGAAACAGCTTCTGGTTTCTTCCACAGAGCTCTTTATATAATTAGCTTTCATCCAAATTGAAAGAGCTGCCTTTACAGACCATAGGTCTTTCAAACATATGTTTCATCTCTCTGTATAAGGGGCATCTGTCCTGTGTGAGAAGATGAGCTATTTCCCAATATAAAATTTGGCAATTCTATAACTTTTAAATATATTTTAAATATTTCTGAGGACTTATTTTTAAACTTGTTTCTTGGAACATTTTCTATTTAATAATAAGTTTAAGGATTAGATATAATGAATGAATCCATATGTAGAAGAATACCACATTTTAACTGTGGGAGATTTTGCCAACACTCTTGCCTATTATTGTTCTCATCAAACTCCATGAAAAAAAAATGGAAAGAAATGGCCAAGGTTGTGATTTTTCAGGGAATCACATTCTGGAAATAAAATATGAAACTTTTCCTTGCCACAGTACTGAATGAATATATCTCTTGATGAAAATTGCTTTGATAACATTTTGAAATTTCCCAAATATGGGTATAGCAGGTAAAAATGGGATAGAAATTATAAGTGAGAAAAAGATAAGAAACATATAATTATATGGTATCATCAAACCCCTACCTATAGAAGATTCATGGTCCTTTGTGTAGAATGCATTTGGTCATACAAGTCTGCATAATCCTAAAGACGTATTTTCAATTATAATTATAAGGTGCCTCACTTGCTGAGGCAAATCAACAAAAAGAGAGCTAGCCAAACATTGAATTCTTACATTCCTAAAATAATTTGAGTAAACCTCTTGAGATCCAATATCTGATTCTTCAGACTGTCCTGGGAGAAGGAAACAGGACATCAGAACAAAGTCATACATATTCTGAAACAAAAACAAATAAACATAGTTTTAAAAGTGAAAAAAAGAAGTTTGACAAGAACAAACATACCCTTAGAACTATAATGTGTTTGGTCTTAAAAACTCTGAGGCAACAAGGGATTTTTATAAGAAGATGTGACAAATTCCTCACCAATGGGAAAAGATATAAAATGCTGCTTTGTAAGCATTCATTTTAACCAGAAAGGATTTTCTCATACAATGGCAATACACACTGTCTGGCAAATGATAAAATAAATAGATAGCTAGTCAAGAGTATTCCACAGCATTCATCTAAAGGCCAAAGCCACCAGCGTAATCTCTACAGTTGAAACAAAGTCTCTTAGTTTCAGAATGGCCACACAGAGAGATTTGATCCATCTGCTTCTGGGAAGAGACTTCTTCATGATGTTGACATAGTCTAAGGGTATGTAACATGGGAAGTCACCTAGACAAGGCTGCCCACCTAACCAAGCGGGTTCCTTGAACTGTGATTACCCTCAATGTTACGTTTACTGTCCTCTGCACCTCCGCCCAGCATTTCTGCAATGTTCCTCACTCATTGTCTGTGCCTTGGCTAACTGGCATCAGCTCTATTACATTGTCTTTTGTTTCTTTGCTTACTTGTAATCACAGCAGGGTACCTTATTTTCTCTTGCTCATTGCCTGGTCACGGAGTGTCATAGGAGGACAAAGGGGGAGTCACACAGAATTAGGGTTAAATAAACGAAAAATTTATTTGATTCTAAAAACATTTGAGAACAATGAGATCTTAGACAAGAACAAATTACCTACGTTTTGGGGATTGTTAACTCCCTAAGATAGTAGGTACCATTTAGTGGGGTTTCCCAAGCCCTAGTTTAGAGAACAGCAGCAGTCCATGACTCTGTTGTTATTCTTCTATGGGAAAGCATATTCAAATTTAATACTGAGTAATTATAAAAATGATTGCTTTTGAAAAGCAATATGATTATGCTATCATAATCACTGATAGCAATTATGATTGCATTTCATATATTCTTATTTTGTGCAGAAGGGATACCACACATCAGGAGCGATACTTACAGCTCTCAGCTTGTCTTTAGCTCTCTACCCCTATTCTCATATAAAAATCTTCACTGGTGAAGTATAGAGTCCCAGGCCAGGAAAGAAATGTGATGCCATAATATTCGGGCTAACAATAGCACTGAAACACCAAAGGAGAATGAGAAATGGAAAAATAACCACAAGGTTGGGAAGAGAGTGGGAAACCGAATTTATACCAAATTCTAACCATTGTAAAGAGAGAAAAATATAGAGTGATTCAGAAGATAAGTCTCATGAAAAAGCAAGTTTTTATTTTAGAAATATGAAAAACCTCACTAATCTATAAAAAATAACATGTGAACACACCGTCAATTAGATTTTCCAGTTTCTAATAGGTGCGAATAATATCTGAAAACAGCAGCAATGCCTCAGTATAATCTCTGCTCCAGCACAATGTAAGAATTTAATGGGTTGAAAGAGTTCGCTTTGATAATCAAAGATCTATTATTCACTTATTACTGGCAGGAACAGGTTACATTTTTAAAATTTCAAAAACCAGCCATCTTCACGTATATGGAGATCAAAACGATGTTCTAACCTGCTGAAAATCAGATTCCACCTTGTTATTAATCTCCCCTCTCCTGTCCCTGCACAAAAGCCCTCTGCTTTGCCAGCTGTATATCATATTGAATCACCTAGCATTGACATACTCACATAGTCTGTGAGACTGCTCCGAAATTCCCATAGGTGTTTTGACTTAGGTTATACCTATATATAGAAATCGCATAAGGCTACTCCTCCCTGGAAAATGCTGTACCTAACCCTCTGTCAATGTGCTTGGTTGGAAATGACCCCTGAAAGTCACATCTCTCACCTTTGTTCTTAGTAGAAATAGATTGCCCATATTACTAGATAAATGTCATCCTGTATGTCAACAGTTTAAGCTATTCCTGTGCCCGGTAGTTAATACCTTTTCAGCTATCCTGCATATAAATGAGGGCCTTTTGACTCATATAATTATTTTGTTGGTCTTCTGTAGGAATGTGTTTCTAACCTCTATTACAAAACTCATTACATTTTTATTTATGTGATCTACTGGTCTAGTCTAACTGAATATAATGTATTGATTATTTATTATTATATGGTTATTAGTTTATTTTTATATTCTAATTATCTCATGACCCAGATTAGATTATAAACAACTGAGAATAGGGACCATGCTTTGTCTTTGTATCCACAATACTTTGCATTTGACAGTAATATGAATATAACGTTTGCTCAGGGAATACATGAACACTGACCATGCATGCCTGGAAAACATACCTTTTTCTTCTTTTGGATTCAATGCCAGGATTACCAAAGAAGGTAAGAATGCAATTTAACTGCCAATCAAAGGCTAGAATGAAACCATATTCTTCAGTGGAATACAAATATTTGCTATCTAGGAGCATGAAAACTTGTAATAAAAATTGTAATATTTAGTGTTACAAAAACAGTAATATTCTCTTATTAAGATTTGCCTTCTTGTACTCAACCATTTTTCTTGCATTTTAGGTATTTAAAACTTTGCAGCCTTATAAAATTATTAATGATAGGCAGACTCAAAATTTGTTTTAACTTAGGTGCAAGGGGGAATTTCATGAAAGAAATGAAAACAATTTTAAATTTGAATACAATTTTTAAGTGATTGTTTTAGGGAGCTAACACTCATTTTATGCATTAGTAATATCCCATCACATTCTAAATTGAAATACCCTTGAAATACATCAGATCTAATTATAATTATCATTCTTCTAAGACTATGCACTGACTTTTTCAAATCTAGATTCAAAATGGAGAAAGAATTGATAACCTGGGACTGCTTAAATCTGTCACCTTAGTACACCGTACCTCCTATTACACAAGTGAGATTACACTTGAACTTTAACCTTGACTACTATATGCCCCTATAAAATAGAGACCAATTCAGTCTTTTCCATGCACTGATAGTTTCTTTAACAAAATAAAATGAATGAATTCTGAGCTATTCAATAAACACTCTGATTTAAAAAAAAAAAAAAAAAACACTTAGAAGCTTCCCATACCCACTCTGTGCATGAAATCCTGAAGTACTAAATCAACCACCCATTACTGGATGTGTGAATCAAGAACTATAGAATATCTAATATTAGATATATGTTAAAATACTGATCAGTCAAATTCTTATAATCACTTACTGACCTTCTCCCAAAGAACAAGCATACACCCATATTTCTTATTCCTTAAATTATTACCTATACTTTGGTGATGAATCTTATTTCTTACAGATGAAAATGGGCTAATTGTGTTTTTTTAAAAAATCTGTTGGAATGGGAGAATCTCCACTTTGTTGCTAAAGTTTAGAGGTCACTTGTGAAAGTCCTTCCATATTATGCCAAAAGATGGTTGGGGAAATGCTATTTCCAAAAAGATAAATATTTAAAACTTTTCTCCACATTAAAAATCATAATCTGAGATGGGAAAATGATCTTGACTTCTTTTTGTATTCTACTCGTATTTTCATTTCTCATGGCATTTTTGATATCATCATAGATTCTTGCCAAATGAATTATGTCAATATTTGCGAGAGCAACCAGTAAACAAGTATTGAAGCAGTAAGACTTTGGGACAGAGAGACACTGTACCCCAGGGAGAAAAGAATTACATACTTCACTTTAATTTAACAATGATTCCCCATCTTAATATCTCATAGAGTGCTACTCCCTAGTTGGTAAGTATGGCAGATACTGTGAGTAATCAAAACATTCTAAGCTCTCCCTGCACATACGTGCACATCTTGCTAACAGAAGTTTCTTCTGTTCAGACATTGGTCTATCATCAGTGTGTTCTGACAAGGTACACCTTCCCCCTATTTCGAAGGGGTCTCATGAAAAGCACATACATTATAATGAATGATCTAAGGGGTCTCATGAAAAGCACATACATTATAATGAATGATCTATGGGTGGTCAGATTATCCAGTTTTGAAAATGAGACATAAAATGTGAAAAGACCCCCAGCAGTAGAAGGGAGATGTACTTTCTAATAAATCAGAAAATATTTGGAAATTGGCCTTTTTTCTTCCTTTTTTCTTTCTTTCTGATTGTGTAAAACTAGAATGCTTAAAACTGCTGCAGTGATTCTGTGATCATGAATTGAAAAATTTAGAGGAGGAATAAAAAACCAAAATGCTGAGAAAAATAAAAGGAAAGAATAGAAAAAGTCTGAGTCACTGTACTGGCTCTAGAATTGCCAGAATTCTTTTTTATTCCCCCAAATATTCTATTACTTGCCGCTAAATACATCCAGATACAAAATTCATGTTAAGTTTTAGAAAATTAGAAGTTGAGCCAACAGGAAAATACATTCAATTTTGTTTTTTTGGTCAAAAATAGAGACTAAATGCCCTTTGATGTTGGGGCACCTGGGTGGGCTCAGGCATCCAAATCTTGATTTCTGCTTGGTTCATGATCCCAGGGTCATGGGATCAGTCCCATGTGGGGACTCTGTGCTCAGTGCAGATTGTGTTTGTCCCTTTCCCTCATTCCTCACTGCCCCCCTGTACTCTCTCTCTCTCAAATAAATAAAATCTTTTTTAAAAAATAAAAGAAATACCCTTTGATGTCATCAGGTGTAAAGTTAATTATTGCTTGAGGTGGTGACAAGAGCCATCAAGTCACTCCAATTATCAGCTGTCCTCAAACGCAGGCAAAACTGAATTTGAGATGCAGCATCAGGCGATTTCCCAGTTGAAGGCCATATGCCTGCTCCATGACCTTGTCCTCTTGTCATCTCACCAATGAATGGACTCTCAGCATTGGAACGATGTTCTCTCTCAATAAATACAAACACTATTTAATGAGTAAGTCAGCACAAAAATGAAGATGGATTTGCATTAACATTTCCTTATCAAATAATTCAAGAAATAGTACCAGCAACTCAGGTGCAATGTTTTGATATAAATTAACAAGGTAAATACTTAGGGGAAGGGAAGATATTTTCAATTCTTCTCTACAGTTCTTAATTTTTGTATTAAATTTTTTGTTGTCATTTTAGAGAGAGAGAGAGAGAGAGAGCACGCATGCACAAAATGGGGGGGGGCAGAAGGAGAAAGAGAGAATCTTAAGCAGGCTCCATGCTCAGCACAGAGCCCCACAAGGGGCTCAGTCTCATGACCCGAAGATCATGAGCTGAGCTGAAATTAAGAGTCAGGAGGGCACCTAACTGACTGAGCCACCAAGGTGCCCCTAGAGCTCTTAAATTTTTTAAATTGATAGTGGAAGTTACCTCAGTGTCCTACCGTTTTCTTCTTGGTAAAATATATGGTCTAATAAATGCTATTATAAGAATGATCATGGTGGGACAAAAAAGACACAGTATTTTTTAAATCTTTAATTATGAATTCAATTGTTCCAGTACTAGCAAAATTACTTATAGATGATTTTCATTTATTAGACATAAAATATTTAAGCTCCACTCTTCTTAAATTCAAAGTTTCAAATTAAGATTGTTATTAAATGACTGATTTTTGGAAATAGATATAATTGTTGTATCCAAAGTATATAGATATTCTGGATATATCTATATGTGTTTTCCATCATTCCTCTTAATTTTGTTTCTTTTTGGAGAAGAATGCTGGTTTGGAGAAGATTGTGGTTAGAATGCTAAGATCTTCTATGAAACAAAAATGCTAAACCTCATCCCCACTGTCGGATTGAAATTGTATTTTAGTAGTTAAATTTGGTCTTCAGCTGAACTGATAGATATGTGTGTTTAATACTGTTTTCCTTTGATATAGTAAGCTCTTAGCAGAACAGTTACTCTTATTACAAAAATGCAGGTACAAAATCGAACATGAAGCCAAGTGATAAAACAGAAAAATGAATAGCCTCCTTCCTACCAGAGGCTCATGTTTGGTGGAGCCCTTGTTAGAAAGATTTCTAAACAATTATTCAATATATCATTGTGCCATCTCAGAGAACACACATTTCTGTCTAGAATGTACCTTGATGACATGTTAACCCTCTCATAAGGAGTGCATTCAAAACTTTAAACCACGTAAGAATCAGTTCAAGTACTTGTCACATAAATAAATGATAAGGATAAGTAGCATATGTCAAACAAAAAGAAAAGAATTAAGAGCAAAGAGATAAATTTCCCTCTGATTTTGAAGTGCAGTAAATAATCTTCTTATTGCTCATATAAATCAATTTTCAATTCAAATTTGGCTCAGGGATAATTAGTAAAAGCAGGAATATACCAATCAGATGCTGACTAACAATGTGAGAAAAGAGACACAAATCTGCCTCCTATTTTGTAATCTCAAAATATATTAAAACAAGAACAGAATTGGAATCCATGGCACATATTCCGTAGCTGATTGTCTTTTTGTTGCAGTATCCATCATAATTTCCTCTCTGAACATTATTTATGTATGTATTATCTCCCCCAGATTGTGGGCACCTGGAAGAAAGAGGTCACATTTTTCCATCAAGTATTAAACCTCTAGAAAAACCTAACCCAGGTTTTTGTACAGTAAATACCAATATAGATTTTCCCCCTATGTCACATAAATGTATTTAACTGTTTCCTATACTTGACTACTGTTTCTCTATCATTTTATCTCATATTTAATATAGCTTGTTTTACCATCAGGAGAACTTCTTAAGGTTTTTAAAATCTCAGGTTTCTAAATTTTGGTCCTGGCGATAATTTTAGGACTATTCAGGTACTGAATTTTTCTTTTCCATAATGAGTTGAAGTTTTCCATTCTTTGGGAAATCTTCAAGTTTGAAAGGTTTAGCCAAAAAGGTCGTAGGTCTGACTTTTCATATTATCTAATCATGTAATACTTGGGGTTTGGTGAAGAAACATCCTCACAAACCAAAATTTTCCTTACAACATCTGGGACCTGACAATTTATAATGGATTATTTTTAACTTGCTCTGAATATTAAGATGGCCCCTCCCTCCTTTTTGTAAAGCAAACCATACGTATAGCACAATTTCTACATTAAAGCTGCAACTTTGTAGGAAACAGGCAGAGTGTTTAACCAATGATATACCTGACTTCGTTCCAAACCAAACAACACAGCCTTTTTTATTTTTGCCCATGCCTCAGGCTATCTGAAAGTATTAGAGTTAATGCGCAATCAGGTAAGTAAACCCATATTACATATCTGTAATTTTCATCCAGTAGAAAGAAAATATTACATTACAAGCCTCCATAATTGCATTCAAATGTAATCAAATACAAAACTTTAGGAACCCAAATCCTTTGAGTTACAAGATCTCTTTTTCTATACATTTAACCAGTCTTAATAGGTACAAAAAGAAGTTGAGATAATTTTCAAGGCTCTAAAAGAACAAACAAGATTGCCTTATATTGTAACTGCCAGTCCCTGGCTCTAATTCTCTTATAGCACTGTCTACACCAGCCATTTATGTGTTTAAACAACAAAGGCCTGGACAGGGGTGTATTTCCAAACATCTATTTGTAATTAGGAAAATAGCCCTTTGTAACCAAATAAAGTTTCTTTGGCTGGGGTGTTGAATGAAAATAATACTATAATAAATAGGAGTTATATATTTCCTTTTTGATCTATAACTCAAGAATAGAGTGTTCTTACTTAGCATCAAAATTGAGAAAATCTAAATTAAAAGAAAACTCTTAGAAAGGAGATTCACCAACACTATGAATATGATCCAAACTTTGAATATTTAAAGTGCATTATGTTAACAATAACTCTATTTATCTAAGATGGCTAGCTTCCTTCCGTCTTTAGGTTTTTTTTCTTTTTTTTCCTATCATGGGGAAAATACAGAACCACTTGAAAAATAAGGATGGGAAATGAGGGTAGATGCTACTAAATAATGTTAAGTCCATCTGTTCCACTCTATTCCAGGTTATGTAAAAAGAAACAGTATATAAAGGGGTTGGAGACATAAAATATACTAAAATGTTACAAAACTTCTTGGCCAACAAAGATTTTCCTCTGTATTCCCCATATTGTATGCATTAGTGTTTCATTTGCATTAAGCATTTCTACTTTCAAAATACAAATTTTATATTCATAATATGATTTCTTATAACAAAAAGTTGTTATTTGATTATTTTTTTTTCTCACAAGAATAAGTATAAAGACCACTGGACAAAATACACACAAACTGCTTTCTTACCTCCAAGAGTTTGAAGGTATTTGAGAAAATCTATGGCTATGGGGGGGCAAGATCCTGTGGAGAAGGGAAGTGCATTGAAATGAATATTACAGGAAAGCCATTGATTTTCCTCTTGAGCCCTTGCTGATTCAAATTGTAGGGCACTGAGCTACATGTGGCTGCATGGAGCTTAAACTAGACTCTCTCTGCTAGGAAAACAGAAACTAGAGCTTAGAGCTGCTGGGTGGGCCGAAATGGGGGTGGGTGGGTAGTGAATATCTCAAAGAAAGGGAGCCACAGCCATATCATCCTGAGGCAAAATGCAATAACTGACATTAAGAATTTAATATCGTGTTTAATAGCGAATTAGACACAGCAAGGAAGAGGACAAATAAACTCTGATATAACTTAGTAGAACATTACCAGATTAAAGCACAGAGAAAATAAGACGACTTGGGAAAATCTAACAGAGCATGAGAGATACATGAGACATTGTAAAATGGTCTAATGTAACTGGAATCACAGAAGGAGGGTAGAAAGGAGTAAAGAAGAATTATCTAAACAAACACTGGCTGCAAATCTGCCAAAAGAGATAACTGAATGAAGCATAGAGTCAAAAATTTGAAACAAAATAACTATAATGATAACCACATCTGACACTGAGACTGTCACAGTAAAAACATTGAAAACCAGAGACCAGAGAGTGTCTTAAAAGCAGGCAAGGGTGGTTGGGTTAAGGACATTGGAGAAGGTATATGTTATGGGTGAGTGTTGCGAAGTGTGTAAATATGGCGATTCATAGCCCCGTACCCCTGGAGCTAATAATACATTATATGTTAATTTAAAAAAAGATTATTAATCAGTCTCCAGGTCACGTGACTTGGAAGTTCACAAATTGCAAGACAATATCGTTGAAGGAGAGAAGATTGATTGTTCTTTGAATTTGGAGTTCTAAATCTAAACTACATGTTAAGGGGTGTCTGGGTGGCTCAGTCATTAAGCATCTGGCTTTGGCTCAGGTCATGATCCCAGGATCCTGGGATTGAGCCCTGCATCAGGCTCCTTCCTCGGTGGGAAGCCTGCTTCTCTCTCTCCCATTCCTCCTCCTTGTGTTACCTCTCTCTGTGTCTCTATCAAATAAATAAATAAAATGTTTAAAAAAAAAAAAAAGGCAGGCAAAGAGGTATAACAAAAAGACCAAGAGCTGACTTTGTAACAGAAAAATAGAAGCCAGACACCAACATAATTACATCTTAAATTTTTGAAAGAAAATAATTTCAAGCCTAGAATTGTATACCCAGTTAAAACATTTTCTTAAAAATAAGGGTGAAGGGGAGCCTGGGTGGCTCAGCAGGTTAAGCCTCTGCCTTTGGATCAGGTCGTGATCTCAGGGTCCTGGGATCAAGTCCCACATCGGGCTCTCTGCTCGGCAGGGAGCCTGCTTCCCCCTCTCTCTCTGCCTGCCTCTCTGCATATTTGTGACCTCTCTCTGTCAAATAAATAAAATCTTAAAAAATAAGAGTATCTAAAAGGGTGAATATGAGAAATAAATCAAAATGTATGTTGATTGTTTAAAACAACTAAGTAAATAATTATAATATTACCACTGTGTGAGATAGAAAACCTATGTAAAACTAAAATACATATCAGTAGCATGAAAGAGGAGAGGTGAGTAAATGGAGGAAAAGTCTACATTGCTTGGAAAATGACAAAAGTACTAATTAAAGATAAATTTTTACATTTTCCAATTTCTAGTGTAACTGCTAAAGAAAATCATAATATCAAATATAACAAGGTGAGGATAAACTATAATAGAAGACATTATTAATCCAAGGGAAGGTAAGAAATAAAAATGGAGAAAATAAGGGAAAATAGAAAATAAATAAGATGATTAGATAAATTTCAAACTCAATATATGAGTAATTACATGAACTATAGGTGGAGTGACAAGTATTATTGAATTGAACAACAATGACAATAAATATGCTCACACAAAACACTTCAAATATAAGAATTTGAAAGTAAAAGGATAGAAAAGCACATATGCAAACACAAAGCAAAAAGAGACTTTAGTGGCTACACTAATATGAGAAAAAATAAACTATAAGGCCAAAAGAATTACTTAAGATGCAGGAAGTGTTGCATGCTAAGAATGGTGTCAATTCACCAGGAAAATATAATAATTTTAAAATTGTACACATCTAACAGCATAACTTCAAATTTTATAAGGCAAAAATTAACAACACTAAAAAGGAGAATAAAGCCCCTATCATACTATTATATTTGTAACACTCTCTAAGTAAACAAATATATCTTTATCTATACCTATATATCATCTCTACTTCTATCTACATATCTATCCTCTATCCATCCATCATCTATCTCAGAAAGTATACAGAAGATTTAAACAATGTGATTAACAATTTGACCCACTTGACTTATTCAGAAAACTGGATTAACTATAGAATAAATATTCTTAAAAAGTGTATATGGAATATTTACCAGGATAGAGAATATAATAGGCTAAACAAAATCATATACCATATATTTTCTAACTACAGCAGAAACTGGAAATCAATAATAAAAAGTAAATAAAAATTTTCAAATGTTTGAAAATTAAAGAGGATACTTATAAATTATGGATCAAAGAAGAAATTGTGATGAAAACTAGAAATATTTCAAGCTGAAACATCATGAAAATGTAACAGCCTACTTCTTCATATCATTCCTCTCCTGTGTAATTTCCAAAATGTTCTTTAAATAAGGTTCTTACTACATGTCACATTCTCTTTCTTTGCAATCCCAGTCAACAAAATGATTGGCATGACTGCTCCTCCTTAAACATCTTATATTTACTCTAAATCCCTCTTTCCCTGATTTTCCTTTGCATAGTTATACCCTTCTATTCAGTATAACAGTTAAAAATATTGAAGAGTGTGGACGTTCCTCATATTGTAAGAACTTATCAAAATTGTTTTTTAATGTTTTTCAGAGGGAAAGAGAGAAAATCAATACTAAAAAGACAATAGAAAATATCAAAGACTTTTTTTTTTTAGACACAAACTTTTAGCTAGACTTAACAAGAAAAAAAGAGATAGGACAAGTAAATAAAATTAGAAATGAAAGATGAGACATTGCAACTGATATCACAGAAATACTAAGGATTATAAGAGAATACGAAGAACAATCATATGCTTCAAATTGTACAATGTAGAAGTGGATAAATTCCTTGAAGCAGACAACCTATCAAGACTGAATCAGGGTGCCTGGGTGGCTCAGTGAGTTAAGCCACTGCCTCAGGCTCAGGTTATGATCTCGGGGTCCTGGGATTGATCCCCGCATTAGGCTCTTTGCTCAGTGGGGAGCCTGCCTCTCTCTCTCTCTCTCTCTCTCTGCCTGCCTCCACTCTGGCTACTTGTGATCTTTCTCTGTCAAATAAATAAATAAAGTCTTACCAAAAAAGACTGAATAATAATGAAATAGAAAATATGAATGTATCAACTACTAGTAAGATTAAGCTGGTAATCAAAAACCAACCAACAAAGAAAAGTCCCAATGGCTTTACTGGTGAATTCTGACAATCATTTAAGAAAAATTCATACCAGTCTTTCTCTAACTCTTCCAAAAAGAAGGGAACACTTTCAAACTTATTTTGCAAGACCAACATAACCTTGATACCAAACCCACACAAGGACACTACAAGAAAAGAAAATTATATCCCTGATGATACAAAAATCATCAACAAAATATTAACAAACCAAATTCAACATTATGTTAAAAGGATCATACATCATGATCAAGGAAGATTTATTCTAGTGATACAAGGATAATTCAACATCTCCAAATCCATGAATGTGATACTCCACATTTTAATAAAATCAGGTGTAAAAATCTTATGATCATCTCAGTAGATACAGAAAAAGCATTTGACAAAATTGAACATCCATTCATGGTAAGAACTCTCAACAAACTAGGTATAAAGGGAAGATATCTCAACATAATAAGCCTCATATATGACAAGCCCACTGCTAACATCATACTCAATGGTGAAAAGCTGAACTCTCTCCCTGTAAGATTAGGACCAAGACAAAGATGCTCGCTCTCACCATTTTTATTTGAGATAGTACTGAAAGTGTTAGGGAGGACAACTGGAAGAGAGAGGGGAAAAAAAAAAAAGAACTTATCCAAATCAGAATGTAAGAATTAAAATTGTCTTTATTTGCGAATGACATGATTTTATATACAGGCTGCACCAGAAAACTGTTCAAACTCATACACAAATTCAGTACAGTTGTAGAATACAAAATCAATATACAAAAATCAGCTTTGTTTCTATATACTAATAACAAACTATTAGAAAGAGAAAATAAGAAAAGATCCATTTACAACTGCATCAAAAATAATATAGTACCTGCAAATAAATTTTACAGAGATAAAAGATCTCTACACTGCAATCTATAAGTTGATTAAAGATATTGGAAAAACCACAAATAAATAAAAAGATATTCCACCCTCATGGTTTGGAAGAATCAATATTGTTAAAATTATCATACTACCCAAAGCAATCTACAGATTCAATGTGATCTCCACCAAAATTACAGTGATATTTTTCATGGAAAAAAGAAAAAAAAAGTATCCTAAAACTTATATAAAACTACAAAGACTCTGAATAGCCAAGCTAATACTGAGAAAGAACAAAGCTGGAGGCATTAAACTTCCTGATTTTAAATTATTTTATAAAGCTATAGTAATTAAAACAGTATGGTATTGGCATAAAAACAGACACAAAGAGCAACAGAACAGAATAGACAGCCAAGAAGTAAATCCATGAATATATGGCCAATTAATTTAAAAACAAAAGAGCTAAGAATACACAATGGGGAATGGTTAACTAGTCTCTTCAATAAATGGTGCTGGGGAAATTGGATAGCTGGACCTTATATTATGCCATTCACAAAATCAACTCAAAATAGGTTAAAGGCTTGGACATAAGACCTGAAACCATAAAATTCTTAAAAGAAAACACAGTGGGTGAGTTCCTTTACATAGGTCTTGACAAAGGTTTTTTGGATTTGACACCAAAACCACAGGCAACAAAAGTGAAAATAAACAAGTGGGACTACATCAAACTTCAAATGTTCTGCACAGCAAAGGAAACCATCCATCAACAAAATGAAAAGGCATTATACAGAATGAGAGGAAAGATTTGCAAACCGTCCATCAAATAAGGGGATAATATTCAAAATATGTAAAGAACTTCTACAATTCAATAACAAAACAGCAAACAATCAGATTAAGAAATGGGTAGAGTAATTAAATATTAGACATTTTTCTAAAAAAGACATACACATGGCCAACAGGTACATGAAAAAGTGGTCAACATCACTAATCATCAGGCAAACGCAAATCAAAAGTACGATGGGATCACCTCACCGACTGTGAGAATGTTATCATCAAATGACAAGAGATAACAGCTATTGACAGGGATGTAGAGAAAAGGGAATGCTTGTGCACTGTTGCTGAAAATGTAAATTGGTGCAGACATTATGGAAAACAGTACAGACTTCATCAAGAAATTAAAAAACAGAATTACCATATAATCCAGCAATCTTGCTTCTAGGGATATATCTAAAGGAAATGATAATAAGATATCCAATAGGTAACAGTACTCTTATGATTATTGCAGCATTATTCACAGTAGCCAAGATATGAAAATAACCTTTCAACAGCTGAATGAGTAAAGATGTTTTATATACATATATATATATACACATATATATGTACACACACACACACACACACACACAATGAAATATTATTCAATGATGAGAAATAAGGAAATCCTGATGCTTGCAGAAATACAGATGGACCTTAAATTAAGGGCATTGTGCTAAGTGAAATCAGACAGACAGAGAAAAACAAATACTACAGGGTATCACTTATGTGTGGAAACTTAAACAAAAAATATGTCAAACACACAGAAACAGAGTAGAAAAGTGATTGCCAGGGACTGGGGATTGGGGAAAATAGGGAGTGGTTGGTAAAAGGGTAAAAAATTTCAACTACAGGTTGAATAAAATCTGAGTATCCAATATAAAACATGGTGACTATAGTTGATAACACTGTATTATATACTTGAAATGTACTGAGAATAGTACTTCAATGTTTTTATTCTATAAAAATTATAAGTGAGATGATGGATATGTTAATTATCTAGATGAGGAAAATTTTTACACAATGGATATGTATACTACCAAACTGTACAATATGAATGTTTTACAATTTTACATGTCAATTATACCTCAGTGAACTTGTGATGGAAAAAAGAAGTAGAGATAAGAATTTCCCAGTTGATTCTTGATGATCTGGGAAAATTTCAAGCTCAGAAGTAGTTCGTGGATTGTCTCTCTAGAATAGCAAACTACTGCCTGTGGGCCAACTACAATACCTCTTCTAATTTTGTAAATAAAGTTTTATTGAATCATAGTCACACACATTCATTTAAGTATTGTTTATGGCTGCTTTTGCACTACAGAAGCAAAACTGAGTAACTGTAACCATGAAAATATGGCTTGCAAAGGCTAAAACGTTTACTATATTCTCCTGTCTATGGAAAGAAAATTGTTTAGTCTAACTTGAATCATGGACTTATCCCTATGGTTTAGGGATAGTGTTGGGATGAAATTTCTCTGATTGGCTGGTCTATCAGCAACATGGAGTCCCAAAAGTTCATTTTTGATTTTTTTCCTTTGCCTTTGGGGACATATCTTGAAAGAAGTTGCTGTGGCCGATGTCGAAGAAGTTACTGCCTATGTTCTTCTCTAGGATTTTGATAGATTCCTGCCTCACGTTGCGGTCTTTTATCCATTTCGAGTTTATCTTTGTGTATCTTTGTGTAAGAGAATGTCAAGTTGTGTAAGATAATGGTCAAGTTTCATTCTTCTATACATAGCTGTCCAATTTTCCCAGCACCATTTATTGAAGAGACTGTCTTTTTTCCACTGGATATTTTTTCCTGCTTTGTTGAAGATTATTTGACCATAACACTGAGGGTCCATATCTGGGCTGAAAAGATATTTGCAAATGACACTACAAAGAGCTGATATCCAAGAACCCCTCAAACTCAACACACACAAAACAGATAATCACATCAAAAAATGGGCAGAAGACATGAGCAGACACTGCTCCAAAGAAGACATACAAATGACATGAAAAAATGTTCATCATCACTAGCCATCAGGGAGACTCAAATCAAAACTACCATGAGATATCACATTATACCAGTAAGAATGGCCAAAATCAACAAGACAGTAAATAATGTGTGCTGGAGAGGATGTGGAGAAAGGGGAACCCTCTTTTGCTGTTGGTGGGAATGCAAGTTGGTGCAGCCACTTTGGAAAACAGTGTGGAGAATTCTCAAGAAATTAAAAATAGAGCTTCCCTATAACCCTACAACTGCACTACTGGGTATTTATCTCAAAGATACAGATGTAGTGAAAAGAAGGGCCATCTCTACCCCAATGTTCATAGCAGCAATGGCCACAGTCGCCAAACTGTGAAAGAACCAAGATAACCTTAAATAGACAAATGGATAAAGAAGATATGGTCCATATATACAATGGAGTATTGTGCTTCCATCAGAAAGGATGAATATTCAACTTTTGTATCATCATGGATGGGACTGGAAGAGATTATGCTGAGTGAAATAAGTCAAGCAGAGAGAGTCAACTATCATATAGTTTCCCTTACTTGTGGAGCATAAAGAATAACATGGAGGACATTGGGAGAAGGAGAGGAGAAGTGAGTTGGGGGAAATGGAAAGGGGAGACAAACCATGAGAGACTGTGGACTCTGAGAAACAAACTGAGGGTTTTGGAAGGGAGAAGGGTGGGGGGTTGGGTGAACCTGGTGGTGGATATTAAGGAGGGCACATATTGCATGGAGCATTGGGTGTGGTGCATAAACAATGGATTTTAGAACACCAAAAAAGAAAAAATTTAAATTATTAAAAAAAAAAAAACAAAACCATGGAGTAGAAGAAAGTCAGCTCCCCAGAGTAAGGGCATTACTAATCCTTGAAGAATGGGGTGGGATATCAAGCAGATATAACTAATACATGGTCTTACACTATGCAGTCCAATCCACAAAAATGTTATCAATGCCAAGTTGATATACAATTGATAATAAGCAATTACAAGCAGAGCTTGAATTCTAAGACTGTGACATTAAGTGGAAAAAAAGGTTACTGCTATATATGACAGATTATTTTACTATTATAGGCCACAGATTAGAACTATAATTTGTATTTTATAATTATATATCTGACATTTAATAGATTATAAAGGGAGAATTTATTTTAATATATGCTTTAAGACAATGTTGTTATCCCTATTTTATCTGTGAGAATCAGAGAAGTTATGTGATTTGTCTATGATATAGACTTAATATGCAGAGGAAGACCAGAATATGATCCAGCTCAACATTCATATTGTACTTTAAATGCTCCTCATCTATTTTCTGACAATTACCAACAGAAACAACAAACAATATTGATGAAAAATGTCATAATATATATTCCTTTTAACACTATTACAAAAATTGTATCCTAAATAGCATTCATCTTTGGTCATTTCATTTTGCTCAATATAGAACAATCCAAATTGCTAATATCATGACTATATGTTATTTTTTTTCCCAAATAAAATAACTATTGATCCTGGAGTATAAAATGCATGTTAAAGGTAATAGCAATAAGAACTGTAGTAGATATCTGGAGAAGAAATTAACATATTAGAGCTGGCAGATTCACTCTATGTCAAATCTAACTTGCCTTTTTTGTTGTTGTTAAGGAAACCACAGATTTAGAAAGGATTAATAACTTGTTAAAGGTTAAATAGTTATTTGAGAAGAAATCTAAGAAGAAGAGTGTAAGTGTATTATTTCCCACTGAATGAATGTGGTTTTTATCCCTTGGAGAATGTTGCCTGGCTCTATGTATTTAAGATCCATATGGCAATTGGGAATACTATCAATTTTTTGAAGACTTTGGATGGAATAAGAAACAATCTGGCACAAGGAACATTTATTTGAATGTTATTCTAAATTAATTCCTTATATAATCACTTATCCAACTATTGCAGGAAGATAAAAAAAGCAATGACGTTTCTCCTAAAATATATCGCTGTAGTCTGTCTTCGCCTAAACTACTTTTATTTATCATGCCTGCATACACCGCACAAATAAAATAATTATTTTATCAATAACAAGAAAATTTTATCTTGACTGAGGCTTCAAATCCATAGTCATAAATCTTAAAGTCAACATTTATCTGTCTATATCTCTTACATTTCTTACAGTGCTAAAATGCTAGTGCTAGGTAGTGCTAACATATAGCATAGTTGTATTCTACATGGCAAATATATTTATTGAATGAATAGCATACACATTTATTTGAGAACTGTTATTTATCTTTATCTTTAAAAGCTAAGTTAAAATGTGTTTTGTATGCCATAAATTAAACATTATTATTTTCCCTTTAACAGAACCTCTTATTAGAAACCCCAAAGAAATACAAGTTATAGGTAAGGTCAGCAAAGGATGCTAAAACCATTGAAAGTCTGTTAGGGCAAAGGGCAGTCTCTCCATGTCCAAATATCACCTAACATATGAGTTATTAATTGAAAAAAATATGTATATACATACAAAATTTTTCCATGGGGAGATTCTAGTGGTCATTGCCACACCAAGTGATCAAAATTAGTGTCACTTCTGATGATACTATGTACTTGTACTTAGTATCTATGTACTAATACTGTGTATTTCCTAATGTCATGCAATATGAATAACACAGTATTACCTTTAAAAAGGTATTGCTGCAGTCATTTATCCCAAATTTAATCATGTTCTGAAATCTAACTTCCAATTTACAGAAGATATAAGGTGTAGAAGAATAACTTTATTATATCACAAGGACATATTTAGACAAATTCAGAAAGTTAGATGTCTTATGAGAGAACTGACCTGGTTTCTTCAAAAAGCCAGTGTCATAGAAAAAAGGTAGGAAGATAACTCTATGTTAAAGAGACATAATAATTAAAAGTACTATGTGCATATTGATTCAATTCTGGTTTTAAAAATAGTGATCAGGAGCAACTGGGTGGCTCAGTGGGTTAAAGCCTCTGCCTTCTGCTCAGGTCATGATCCCAGAGTCCTGGGATCAATACTGATGTCCAGCTCTCCGCTCAGCAGGGAGTCTGCTTCCTCCTCTCTCTCTGCCTGCTTCTCTGCCCACTTCTCTGCCTGCTTGTGATCTCTGTCTGTCAAATAAATAAATGAAATCTTTAAAAAAATAGCCATCAGACATTTTAGGGGCAGTTGGAGAAATTTGAACAATAACTGGTAAAGGATGATATCAGAGAATGAATGTTACCTTTCATCAATATAATAATAGTAAGGTAGTTATGTAGGAGAAGCTTCTTATTCTTAGGCAATGATGCTGAAATTTTTAGGGGTAATATCTCGATATGTCTGCATCTTACTTTCAAATAGTCAGAGAATTAACAGGAAAAAAGACAGAAGAAAAAGAAGAAAAGAAGGGAAGGATATGATATTATAGAATAAGATAGAAGTTACAGGAGTCTACTGTATATTCATTCATATTTTTTGAATGTTTGAATTGTTCATAATGAGAATGTGAGGAAAAGTTCTTGTAAATCTAGGCTGGAAGAATAACTGCTACCTTCAGAACAGTATTGCCTTTGTCTGCAAGAGATGGTACATTGGTAAGGTAACCCAAAACAAAGATCAAGATTAGTCTTTTCAGAATGCCCCTGAATATACACCTCAACAACTATGTTGTTATGTCAACAGAGAGGAGACCGCTCTAGCTTTCCCTCAAGTGATATTAGAGCAGGAGCATGAGAAAGGAAGTTAACTTACCTTTTATTTATTTCTGAACCAATTTTTTTTTTTTTAAGACCAAGAAAGGGAGCATGAACAGGGGGAGGAACAGAGGGAGAGAGAGAAAGGAGAAAGAATCTTTAACAGGCCCTCTGATCAAGGTGGAGCCTGGCACAGGTCTGGGTCTCATGACCTTGAGGATCATGACCTGAGCCAAAATTAAAAGTTGGATAGTTAAATGACTGAGCAACCCAGGTATCCCTCTGAACCAACTTCTCAAAACTGACTCCAGTACAATTATTCTTTTTCCAATCATAAATATTTGAGAGTCCAATAAAGAGACATTTGTACCTATAAAGATGTTCTCTAAAAGGATTTTAAAAAGGAGGCTTTTGTCTTATACAATTAAAGTACTTTTAATGAAGTCACCTGAAAATAAATGTCTCTATTCTTCAGTTTTGATTATTATATGAACAAAGGGTTATATTAGAAATAAATCACAATCCTCTCACTTTGTCACTAGAATGATTTAATAGATACATACTGTAAGATTTTTAACTGACTGATAAAAATACTCAATTCCAGGAATTATGTTTTATTATAAATCTTAGCCTTTGATATTGTTTCCCAAAGAAAATGCTCGAATGATTTTCAATTCCCAAGGGCCAAATTCTGCCGTCAGTTATCCATGCATGGCTCCCATTGACTTCAATGGCTTTCATTGACTACCATGGAAGTAAGCCAAATTCCACTGGAGGATGTGTGCATGCAACTCTATTTGAAGTTAGTGGGGGTCACATACATATCCTAGGGCAGAACTTGGCCCAAGGATTCTATACTAATCAATTGCTGTCTTAGCATGCAAAACAATGGAAAAAATATTGCCACTACAAAAGTAAACCAAATGTTAAAGACAGCTCTCCAAGAGAAATCTAGAAAAGACTTCTTAAAGAAATATAAAAACATTGTCATGCCATTACTTCTCTGCTGGAGACTGAAAACAATTAGGATTCTAATAAGATATATGTTGCAATGAAAAATTTTCCTGGATTATACAGCATTCTCACATGGATCTGGCCCACTCAAGACTCTGGCCCATTTCAAACTTTGGCTTTTCCTTCTGTGAGTGTGTTGATCTCTTGACCTTTCTCCAAGCTTAGCTCCCACAGTTTATTTTAAAAATGGTGTTCATGTCTTTTATATAAATACAATACTAAAAGAGGATAGTGAGTTTGGAACCTTCTCTTGTTTTTTTCTGAATTAGTTCCCCAACACAGGCTACTAGCTGAAGGTATCAAATAAGCACAGTGTAATTACTATAGTAGGGAGAAACATAACAATGATCATTTTTATCTATAATTTTCATCTTTTTTCCAAACTTCTTTCCCTGTCTGGATGACAAATGAGCCCAAATATGTTTTCTTTATTTGTATAAACAAAGAATGTTGTGAATTATGCCTCTTTGTTACTACCTTAGCAATACTTCATTTTTTTAAAGGCAAGAGGTGCTGATTTTTCATTTCTTCTCAAGCTAAAATGCATACAAAAGAGAGTACATATCCCAAATGTATTTATGAATTTTTACAAAATGAACATGGTAATGTAATTACTACCAGATGAAGAAATTATCATGACTGGCACCGCAAAAGTCTTCCTGGTTCACCTTCCCAATTATTACTCTCTCAAAGGTAATGATTATTCTGGTTTCTTACTCACACATTAACGAAAAAGACTGGAGTGTTTCCAGAATCTCTCCTGTTTATGTTTCCTGCCTGTTATGACTGAAAAATCTCAGGTTTGCTTTTTAGCCTTTTTTTTTTTTTAAGATTTTATTTATTTATTTGACAGAGAGAGAGAGATCACAAGTAGGCACAGAGACAGGGGGAAGCAGGCTCCCCGCTGAGCAGAGAGCCCGATACAGGGCTCAATCCCAGGACCCTGAAATCATGTCCTGAGCCAACGGCAGAGGCTTAACCCACTAAGCCACCCAGGTGCCCCTGCTTTTTAGCCTTTTATCTGTACCTTTTAATTCAGCCATCTTGGTCCAGAAGACCATAAAAATAAGCAGATTTTTCAAATTAATAGGAATATGGACTGTCAGACTCATTGATCTGTGTTCTCTTATCTCTGAGATTTTGGCTTCTGAAGTCCTGGCTGCATTGGTAACCCTAAACTCCAGTTGTGTGCCCCTGAAACCATGAGGCAGCTGAGAGGTTTGAATGACCACTTCAGACTTGGGCCCTTGGGTCACTACTTATTGAACCAGAAATACATTATGTGGAAAAATGATGGCAAAGGGTGGACTCATCTCAATTTGTTCTTCTTCTCTTTAGAATCTTTGATCCTCAAAGCCAGTCGGCCTTGACTATTCTCCAGGACTTTAAAGAGCTTTCAGAAAGATTACTTATTCATCTTTATAGTTATTTTCAGTAAGAAGATTGATTTGGTATAATCTAGTCCATCATATTCAAAACTACAAGTGTCTTCTTCGGCTCTTTACAATTCTCTCTTTTTAAATCTCAATTCCAATATAGTTAACACAGAAGGTTATATTAGTTTCAGGTACACAATATACTGATTCAGCAATTCCAGACATCATCCCAGTGCCCATCACAACAAGGGCCTCCTGAATCCCCATCATCTATTTCACCCATTTTCCCACCCACCTCCCCTCTGGTATTCATCATATAAGTTTGTTCTCTATAGTTGAGGCTGTTTCTTGTTCTCTCTCTCTCTCTGTCCCTCTTCACCTCTGCTTGTTTGTTTTGTCTCTTAAATTCCACATAGAGTGATATTCTATGGTATTTGTCTTTCTGCGACTGACTTACTTTGCTTAGCATTATGCTGTCTAGCTCTATCCATGTCTTTGCACGTGGAAGATTTTATTCTTTTTTATGGCTTAATGATATCCATATGTGTTTTTAAAAATGCTATTTTTAAATGCAATCAACTAAATTGATTTTAATGATCTTTAATTTGTTATTAACTAAAAGTTGTGAACTCCTTGAGCCTAAACTAACTTTTTATTTTATTCATAACCAAGTGTCCCCTGGGTCCAGAATTATGCTAGCATATTGCAGGTGATTAATAAATATTTGAGGCCTGAACAAACCTTATAGACATACCTCATGGATCCTGGTTGGTCCAGTGAAGACATCATTAGAAACAAATTGCTAACTGAACTAAATCTATTTAGGGTCATTGTAACATGATTCTTATGGAAATGTATTTCTGAAATACAACAGTAATTTCTTATCATTGTTGCTCAAAGACTAGAAATATCTGTGCAGTTTTAAATTTCATGATTATATTTCATAACATTATTGAATTATAAGTGACATACAGTGAAATGCACATATTTGATGAGTTTTAACATATGCTTTTGAAACCAACACCATGATCAGAATAATGACTTCATCCACCATCCCTAAAAGTTTCTTTGTCCCTTCTATAATACATACCTCTCTCCACTCCCATCCTCAGGCAACAACTTGTTTGACTTCTGTCACTGCTTAGTTGCATTTTCTAGAGTAATCAAATCACTTAGCATAATTATTTTGAGATTTATCCACATTGTTGTAAATGTAGATGGTTCATATTTATTGTTGAATTGTATTCTATTACATGGATGTGCTATATTTTATCCATTCACCAGTTGATGGACATTTAAGTTTTTCCTTCTTGGGACTGTTAGAGACAAAGGTGCTATGAACATTTATGTACAAGTCTTTGAATATATGCTTACACTATAAAAAGAAGTGGGATGACTAGGTCATACAGAAGGTTTATAAGGAAGCTTTTTAAGAAACTACCAAATGGTTCCCCCAAATGGTTTCCAAAGTGATAGATAGCACCATTTTACATTTCTTCAACAGTATGCAAGTGTTCCACTTGCTCTGCATTCTTACTAAGCAATTTCTTATTCTTTTAATTTTAGCTACTCCAATGAGGTGTGGAATTGAGGTAGTTTGAGCAAGCATTCCTCTGCACCATTCCAGTTACTTAATAAAACAGCATACTGTTTAAGAGTCTAGCTCTGCAGTTATACGCACGTGATTTCAACATGTTTCTCTCTATCTATATGAACTCAGAGGAGTTATTTAATATCTTAGAGTCTCAGTTTACAAATATCTTATTTAGATATATTATATAAATATCTCTTAGATATTTATATAATATCTAATTTCTGGAGATGCTGTAAACTCTATTAAAGAAGAATATCTTATAGTATTGCTTCTCTTTCCTCTTTCCCTCTCTTATTTCCATATAGATATCTCTCCAAAATCATAACAAAATTTCAAAAGCATTTCACTTTCACTCTCTATAAAATAAAACTAGTCATACACACTGTTCATATTAGCTTTAACCATAGTTGACTTAAACCACATTTAAAAAAATACAGTCAGTGTGAAATCAAATTAAATAAATCCTTATTTTCTCTTTCCTTCTTATCAGTTCTTTCTTTTTACTTCTCTCAAAACTCAGTGATTTGTTTTTTAAAAGGTCTGGTCATGCACCAGATTAAAAGTTGAGTTCTTATTTATCAAAATTTTTGGCCTACCATGCTTTTTTTTCCTCTCTGAATAATGCCTTCCTCGAAATAGCTACAATAATAATTTTATTTCAGATTAAAAAGAAAATTATAATGCTGTGTGTTTCAAAGGAGCATTAAAGTTATATGAAAGCATTAAAATTGAAAAAATATGAATAAATCAATATTTACAAACATGAGAAAGTCATTTAATTGGCATCTCTTTAATAGATTGCAATTAATCAATTTTTATGTAATTAATGTTCAAAGTTTAATAAATTATTACCAAAAACACATGAGATGGAAGTTATGGCAAAGAGAACATACAACCCTTATGCTACAAATTTGAATAATTTTGAAAGAATATACAGTTCTTGTTAACTGCAGTTAAACTCACTCTTTTGAAACACCACAAATTCTGATAGTTTGCAATTTAATTCTATTTGGAGAAGTAATAGGTCATAATAAAGCAGAGATTCTTGATTAGCATTGATGGTTGATTTTCAATGGTTGCCATCTCTTATCAAATAACAGCAAGTTTTCAAGTTAAGAGTGTATTCTTTTGTCACATGCATTCCATATAATATATTTTTAAACTCCTTGTTTACCTTTAATATGAATAGTTCTATGTAATAATTTGTTGCTAATATAGGTTTTCCAGTGCCTCACAATTGGAAGAGGGTTTCACCACTTGAGTTTGTCTTTCTTGCTATCTCTTTCTTTATCTCTACCTCCGGAAAGCACAGGATAGTAACACAAAGTCTGTAAGTAAAGAAAGGGTTTGTGAACCATACACTGATACTGTATTATCTTTTTAACCATTTTTCATTTGACACTCCTTGCTTAAGATTAATTCACACTGTCTTCTGAAATTTTAATTCAACTCTAGCCTACAAATATTTGCACGTGAATAGCTCTTGGGCTGAGTAGAAATGCAAAAGAGATACTATATTTTGTCAGAGCTAAGATATCATCTATCATAAGATGCGTGAATATATGTACCACTAAAGAAGAAAAAATGTTGCCAATTAAATCATGGCACAATTAAAAAGTGCTGCTGATTATAGAGTGCATCCCAAATTCAGAGATGAAAGAAATTAAAGGAAATAGTCACGTTAAAATTCAGTGAAATATGGCTTCTGTGCAAAGCTTGCCTCTTGCCACATGAAGTCAAATGAGTTATTTAACTCCACCATACTTCAGCTCTTTCACCTCTAAGATGAAGATAATAATTACTTCTCGGTTGAAAGGATGAAGGGAAATATGTGCATGTGAAACTATTAATGCTGTGACTGCCACACAGTAAGCTGAAAATAAATAATCTACTACTGCTATTCTACTTTTTAAAAAATTAAGCTAAGAGAGCCAAAAACTAGAAAGTAATTTAAAGTAGCATAAATATAATAAAGAAATTGTGATTAGGCAATAGGTACATTAAATAGTTGGGCAAGGTAGACACAACGAGTAAACTAGAAAGCTTGACAAAAGGGTTCTAATTTACA
The DNA here is from genome assembly GCF_011764305.1 of Mustela putorius furo. Classification (NCBI taxonomy): domain Eukaryota; kingdom Metazoa; phylum Chordata; class Mammalia; order Carnivora; family Mustelidae; genus Mustela; species Mustela putorius. The sequence continues at coordinate 26,560,105 of NW_025422015.1, read as the reverse complement.
TAGGCAACATAGAAGAATGAGAATCCCATGTGATAAAAACAGAGTGAGCAAAACCACAGGGGGAGTAAGTGTGATACTCAGAGTGAGTTACAGATGATCATTGACAGCCAAGTTTTCTTCTTGACTCTCCTCAACAGCTATGAGTCTTCAAACAAGAAATCCCTGCTCTCTTGGCCTCGTTTTTCTCATCAAAAAGTCATTTTTGTGAGCTCTTCTACCTCTAAAATTTCTCATGTCCATGGATGTACAGAGAGAGGAAAAAAAGTTAAACTTTCCAGAATGGAGGGTTAACACTGAAGTGAAGTAGGAAACCAGGTTCAATATCATACTACAGATGAACAGCTTTTACCCAGGATAAATGTGCAGATGTGATATAGTTTATTACATTCATTTTTACTATTCTATTGTTCCCAGTAATATTATTAGTGAGAGTATATAAATATAGACATATGTATATACACGTATTTTCACATATGTTGATAGATAAAGCAAATTGTGGAAACTTTTATAGTACAAAGAATTCTGTTTCTAGAAGTCTTAAAATGAAGTATTCCTTTTAAATATCCTGCTTGAGTTACTACAGATATTATAAATATTTTTTTAATTTTCAAAATACAATAACATTTACTGATGATATTCTATTTAAAATAATTTATATTTTAATTGATGAATAAGAGCAAATTTAGGAACTTTGGGGATTATTTCAATAATATCATTTTTTCCCCCAGTGATATGTGGAACTGTCAATTTATGAGCTTGCTGGTGAAACTTCCATATACAGATGAGGACATATAACAGCAAAAATTACTATTTCTGTTATGTTAATACACATGAAAGAACACATGATTTCTCAATCCAAATATTTAATTTTCAAAAATGGTGTTTTATTACTCTAACAGATGAAATCCCAAAAAGAAATCATGCACAGTATTGGTATGGGAAATGGCAGTGAGTGAAAAACAAAGAAGGTAATGCAAAGAACTACCTCACTGTGGAGATAGCTTTGTAGATTATGGGACATAGAAAAATACCTTTCTTCCCCCTCTTGAGTTTAACTCTACTATCCATGAGGATGAATATTTGACCTTGGGGAAATGTGTGCATGTGTGCATGCATGTGCCTGTGCGCATGTGTGAGATTTGGGAGTTATTCATTGGTCATCACTATGAAAGAGAGAAGCTGGTTGCCTTGGAGCTCCACCCTCAAAAGGAGCACAGGGTGACAAGTGAGGGTCATGGGTATAAGCACTTCAGAGCTACTGAGTCTTTAATTCCCCTGCCCTGCAGCTGGGGGCAGCATACCAAACCCTTAAAAAAAAAAAAAAAAAATAGAAAACATACACTGTAGGAGAGACCGGGAAGGGTACTTTGCTTGGAGGTTTCATTTCTATCTTGGCCGGGACCATGGGACTTGAGTGCTAAGGTGATCTCTCTCTGTTCTGTTCCGAATTGTTTTCCTTCAAAATTCATAGGTTGAAGTTTCAACCACTGATGTGATTGTATTTGTAGATAAGGCCCATAGGAGGTAAAGGTTAAATGATTTTGTAAGGGTGGGTCTCTAATCTTATAGAATTGGTGAATCTGTAAGAAGAGGGAGAGAGATATTTCTATGCACATGCACTAAGGAAAGGCTATGTGAGCCTGTGGTGGGAAAGCAGCCATCTGCAAGTCAGAAAGAAACCTCTCTCAGATCTTGATTTTCCAGCCTCAAGAACTGTGAGAAGATACAATTCTGTTGGTTAAGCCACCCAGTCTGTGGTATTTTGTTATAGCAGCCTGCTCAGACTGACTCTCTTCTTCCTTTGACTTTTCTGCCACCACAGTCTCTCTCCCTGGATCTGTCTGGAGTGTTGGACTATCTTGGCCTTTCTCAGTCTTTTCACTAAAGAGGAACACTTGAAATATCTTTTAAGGCTCAAAAACCTGAATAAAAATTATTGTATTGAGGCTGTTACAGTTCTACATATAAGGAGCTGGGAAATAGCCATTCCATCCTAACGAAAAGCTAAATGTTCTGGAAATACTCAAAAACAATAAAAACTATAACTGAAAAAACAAAAGAGAATACCCAAGAGCTGTGGGACAACTATAAAAAATGTAACATATGTATAACAGAAATATAAGAAGGAGATAAATTTCCCCAAATAATGTCAGATACCAAACCATGGATAAGGAAGCTTAGAGAACACCAACCAGGCTAAATGCTAAAAATGTGAACGCCTAGGCCTATCATTTTCAAACTAGAGAAAATCAAAGATAAAGAAAAATCCTGAAAGAAGCCAGAAGAACTATACATGAACAAAAAACAAAATGTGAGAATTATTTTTTTAGTATTTATTGATTGATTTTAGAATCCAGTGGGGGGAGGTGGTCAGGAGGAATAGAGGAAGACAGAGAGAGAATCTCAAGCAGACTCTACACTCTGCAGAGCCCACATAGGGCTACATCTCATGAGCCTGAAATCATGACCAGAGCTGAAAACAAGAGTCAGGTGCTTAATTGCACCACCCCTTGCCCTAAAATGTGAGAATAATGACATATGTGTGTTTATAGAGCATTCATTCTCATTGTTACATAAAATTCAACTGAACGAGTATGTCAATATTTGTTTCTACTTTATCTATGGACATTTAGGTAATTTTCAGGGTTTGACTATTGTGATTAGTGTTACTATGTGTATTCCTGTTTATATCTTATGTCAAATATACATGAATTTTTCTGCTAGGACCATACACAGAAAATAGAATCATACTTTCTAACACTATTTTGGTATACATTTTATATTCACGTTAAGAAGTATACTTTAGAAATATACATGATATCAGGTTCAATACAGTACAATACAATAAAAAAGTAACAAAAAGTTTTAAAAAAGTAACTTAGTAAGTGTGATGCAGTCTGATATTTTGTATCCTTTTTTTTTTTTTTTTAAGATTTTATTTATTTGCGCACCAGAGAGAGAGCAGGGAGAGGGGCAGAGAGAGAGAAAACCAGACTCCCCACAGTGGGGAGTCTGACACGGGGCTTGACCCCACTAGGATCCTGATCTGAGCCAAGGTCAGACACTCAACTGACTGAGCCACGGAGGTGCCCCTTTTCTATACTATTTTTAATGCATTCTTTTATTTTTCCTTAATCTCTGGGCGGCAGGATAAAGGTCAGTGTCAGAGTGGTGCCCAGTGCTGCTTCTGTCCCTGTCTCTCATGCCAGCCTCGTGTCTTACCTCTCCTTACCTTCCGTTTTCTGTCCTAGGAATGTCAACTGCTCGTAATTTCCTGCTTCTCCTCCAACCCCTATCCTCACTCATTTTGCCTCATCTGCCTTCTGTGTACCATTTTTTATTCCCATTTCATCCAAAAAACTACTTGTTCTTTGAACCTCATCTAACTCTGACTGCTTTTCACCCCTAAGTCTTTCTATAGGTGCCACCTTCTTGAAGACTTGCTCCTTGACCGTTTTTCCATTCCAAGGCAACCTGAGGTGCCTTCATGGGTATTTTATTATGTACTTTAGATATCTGTATTACTTTACCAACCATGCTACATTATCCTTATTTGTACATCTGTGAGTTCCTTGAGGGTGGCAACTATTCTATTCATTCCTACAACCCTAGTATTTAGCAGAAAGACTGCATAGATTATATATTCAATAAATATTAATTGTATAAGTGAGTTAACTCAAATACAGAAACCTGGGAGATTCAGGTCCAGATCTATCTATTATCTACTTGAATTTTGGCAATTTGCTTACCCATTAAAGAGAGATCATAGTATCTATTCAATCAAATATGATTGTTAAGATCAGTTAAGACAACACAACCACATAGCCACTTATAAGTAATATATATGTATACTTATAGTTATATATGCATATATTAAACTATGCTAGTATATTAGATTAGAAGATTAGGTTTATGTCCTTTTTTTCACCTTGTGTTTTTTCCTTATTTTAAAAAATTTTTTAAACTTTTTATTTAAATTCCAGTTGAACATACAGTGTGATATGTTTCAGGTGTGCAAAACAGTGATCCAATGATTGCATGTAACACCTGGTGCTCATCACAAATGCACCCCTTAATCCCTAACACCTATTTCACCCATCCCCCACCCACTTCCCTTGTATTTTTTAAAAATTTTCGTTTATTTTTTAAATTCCTTTTCAGTGTTCCAGAATTCATTGTTTATGCACCACACCCAGTGCTCCATGCAATACATGCCTTCCATAATACCCACCACCAGGCTCACCCAACCTCCCACTCCACACCCCTCCAAAACCCTCAGATTGTTTATCAGAGTCCACAGTCTCTCATGGTTTGTCTTCCCCTCCAATTTCCCCCAACTCACTTCTTCTCTCCATCTCCCAATGTCCTCTGTGTTATTCTTTATGCTCCACAAGTAAGTGAAACCATATGATAATTGACTCTCTCTGCTTGACTTATTTCACTCAGCATAATCTCTTCCAAAAGTCCCATCCATGTTGATACAAAAGTTGGGTATTCATCCTTTCTGATAGAGGCATAATACTCCATTGTATATATGGACCATATCTTCTTTATCCATTTGTCCATTGAATGTTATCATGGTTCTTTCCACAGTTTGGCAACTGTGGCCATTGCTGCTATGAACATTGGGGCACAGATGGCCCTTCTTTTTACTACATCTGTATCTCTGGGGTAAATACCCAACCCAGTAGTGCAATTGCAGGGTCAGAGGGAAGTTCTATTTTTAATCTCTTGAGAATTCTCCACACTGTTTTCCAAAGTGGCTGCACCAACTTGCATTCCCACCAACAGCAAAAGAGGGTTCCCCTTTCTCCACATCCTCTCCAACACATGTTGTTTACTGTCTTGTTAATTTTGGCCACTCTAACTGGTGTAGGTGGTATCTCAATGTGGTTTTGAATCTCCCTGATGGCTAGTGATGATGAACATTTTTTTGTGTGCCTGTTAGTTATTAGTACGTCTTCTTTGAAGAAGTTTCTGTTCATGTCTTCTGCCCACTTTTTGACATGATTATCTGTTTTGTAAGTGTTAAGTTTGAGGAGTTCTTTATAGATTCTGGATATCAGCCCTTTGTCTGTATTGTCATTTGCTAACATCTTCTCCCATTCCATGGGTTGCCTCTTTGTTTTGTTGACTGTTTCCTTTGCTGTGTAGAAAATTTTGATCTTGATGAAGTCCCCAAAATTCATTCTTGCTTTTGTTTCTTTTGTCTTTGGAGATGTATCTTTTTTTTTTTTTTTTTTTTTTTTTTGTCATAGAGAGAGAAGCAAGAGCAAGCACAGGCAGACAGAATGGTAGGCAGAGGCAGAGGGAGAAGCAGGCTCCCTGCCAAGCAGGGAGCCCGATATGGGACTCGATCCCAGGACGCTGGGATCATGACCTGAGCCGAAGGCAGCGGCTTAACCAACTGAGCCACCCAGGCGTCCCTGGAGATGTATCTTGAAAGTATTTGCTGTGGCCGATGTCAAAGATTCCCTTGTATTTTTTAAATTTTATTTCACTGATTTTCAGTTGGATCAAATTTGCCTTAGGAATCTTAAAATTCCCATGTTATCAGAAATATCAAAAATGGTGTTTAAATATACAGTTGGAAAAGTCATGCAGTAAAATATTCCACCAACCAGTTGAATCTAAGCTAAGACCATTTCTAACTTAAAACATATAGATATTTTTGAGTTGATATTGCTTATCCAAACTAAACCCTTGGCTTTCACTGTGTGCAGCAAGCAAGCAGTGATATATCTTGGAAGTAATTAGGATTCATGCAACATGATACTTCTGAAAAGGTTCACACTGTGTAAAAAGTCCATTTGTGCCTAGATGCTACCTGATATGTAATCCCAGCCCCATTTTGCATTTTTAATACAAATACAAATACCCGTTAAAACAAATACATTTAAAACATAAGAGCTATTTATTATTTACTCTATTGAATGAGTTAAGGCTTAAGTATGAAAAGAAAACACAGAGGCACCTGGGTGGTTCAGTTGGTCAAGCCTCTGACTCTATTTTGGCTCTGATCATAATCTCATGGGTGGTGAGACAGAGCCCTGCATTGTCAGGCTCCATCCTCAGGAGAGAATCTGTTTGAGGGTTCTCCCCCTCTGCCCATCTCCCCACTCACGTACTCTCTTGCTATTTCTCTCTCTAAAATAAATAAATAAGTCTTTAAAGTAAATAAAAACAAATATAATCTCATTTTACTGGAAAGAGCCCAAAGATGGAGGATAAAATCTTCAGAGATAAATGCAAGGTAGTAAATTGAAGAATGAAGAAGGATGAAAAAAAAATCCAGATAAAACTAGAGAAATTTAGGTCAGAGTTATAAAATAAAATGGTTCATGCAGCCAGACAGATATTTTTGCAAATGAGCAGTCTGCAGGGCATAACGTTTAAAGGGCATGTATAGCCCCTAAATGATAGTGATTGTGGCAAAGTAGTTCATGCCCACCTTGAACAGGTCAGGCTTCATCAGTGCCTACCAGTCAGACCATGCAAGGATATGGATCCAGTATTGCCAGAATTTTGACTCTTCATGAGAAATTATAAATCCATATTTTACATGAATATTCTAGATTTTAAAATGTTATTTCCATGCGTTTAAGTTACGCAGGCCAAAAAAACACAGCTTTGAATCAAATCAGGTTTCTTGTCTACCAGTTTGTAAAATGTAGGCACAAACAACAGAATAAATGAGGATTTAATTGAACATAAGCTGAATCTTTTCAACAGTACAGTATTTTTTTTAAATGAAGAGAATTCTCACTGCAGTGGCTATTAAAGCATGATATTAGTCGTCTCACTGGGTTATTAGATATTTTTATGTTCTCGTTTCAGAGAACTATATGGCAACTAGGCTGTGCCCAGGAAAAATCATTCAAAACTGCATGTTTGGAAAAATTTGGAAAAAGTTACTCTGAGAAGTACCAAGACAGTTACAGTTGTTTATTTAGTCTCACATAAAAATTAAGCATGGTGTCTCATAATTTTTGCATTTTTGCATTTTCGGATTCCTCTGCATGAAATTCTCTTCTCTCTAGTCTTTACATGGTTGATTATGCCTGGATAACATCTCCAGAAAGCCTTGTTTGCACTCCCAAAACTCACCCCTCCGATTTTTTTTTCTAATATTTAGTGTGTTTTCCCATGATAACACATCCTCCATATGGCTTCTTTATTTCTTTTGTTTGTTTATTTAAAGATTTTATTTATTTATTTGACAGAGAAATAGAGAGCACAAGTACGTAGAGCCACCAGGCAGAGGAAGAGAGAGAGGCAGGCTCTCTGCAGAGCAGGGAGTCTGATGCGAAACTTGACCCCAGGACCCTGGGATCATGACTTGAGCCAAAGGCAGCCACTTAACCGACTGAGTCACCCAAGAACTCTGGCTTCTTTATTTCTTTTCTTCCTCAGATCATGCATTCTTTTTTTTTTTTTTTTAAAGATTTTATTTATTTATTTGACAGAGAGAGATCACAAGTAGGCAGAGAGGCAGGCAGAGAGAGAGAGAAGGAAGCAGACTCCCTGCTGAGCAGAGAGCCCGATGCGGGACTCGATCCCAGGACCCTGAGATCATGACCTGAGCTGAAGGCAGCAGCCTAACCCACTGAGCCACCCAGGTGCCCCCAGATCATGCATTCTTTGAGGACTTTGTCTAGATTATTTTTAAAGCCTAGGATCACACATAATAGTAGACATAGGCATGTAGTAGATAATTAATAAATAGTAATAAAAACAGAAATTAATCAATCAATAAATTGATTAATGAATGAATGACTCCCTTGTCTGGCATAGTTGTACACTGGTTATTATTGTTTTTCATTCCTCATTAATTTCCATCCTACCCAGGAACTGTAGTTGGCCTTGCTAACATTTATAGTGTGTTGACAAATTTTACTTGCAGATGTGATAAAAGAATTAGAGATACTAGCATTCCAACTATGTGCCATATTTCATTATATAAACCTCACAAAAACTCCAAAAGGTAGGCATTATTATTCTCTTTTCACAAATAAAGAAAAATAGTTTTAGATTTTGAGAAACTTGTCCAAGCTCACACATCAAGTAAGTGAAGGAGCCATGATTCCAAATGAAATTTATTTCAGCTTCAGAATTTATGGTTTTCCGATGATACATAATTGCCTGTGAGCTCCTATGGAAAGGGCATTTTCACTGACACAGTAACACTGACCTTCATGGAATATTCCCAAGAGTTATTTACTCTTAACAAGCCACAACTGGATGCATGGTAAATTCAATGTAAATGTTCTCTATTTAAAAAAGACTGTTATTTAAAATCTCATTTAAAATTTCAGAATATTTTTGTTTGTTTGTTTCTGGAAATTTAGTTATTCTGCTTAAAAGCTTTATATGATCTCTATTATTATGTAGATAAACTTTTCCATTATCTTGGAAGACATGCATAACAGAACAACTTTTATGGTTCTGCAGATGTCTCCACATCCTATCTGGTAAGTTGAACACAAATGGGAAGAAGTAGACAAATTTTCATAGGAGTTTCCAGAACATTCTGAAAGGAAAGGAATTAAGTCATTGGGGAAAAAAAAAAAAAAAAACCTTTTCCCTTTAAAGTTGAACATCTGTAAAATGGCTTTACTTAATTGAGGTTATCTTTGATGAGATTAACTAGCAAGAAAAGATGCCAGTCAGTTCCTTCTTTCTCCCTTCCTGCACCTACAGAAATGTACAATTAGGATAAGGTTAATTTGCTTCAAGCTCAATACCAAAAAAACTGCATTTGCCATCTTGTTGAAAAGAATAACAAGAGATTAAAAATAGGTTTCTACTGTTAATTTTTTAAAAGAAAATTGACTTTAGAATAGGCTACTTGGGTTCTCTGCAAAGTGGAATTTAGAGAAAACAATGGGGCCACTACAATATACTGAACACTACCTAGTTTTAAGAAGCTTGGTTGACATGCTTCCATTTATACTCTGGTTATTAAGTTTGAACAAATGCTTTGCTTCTCTTATTTGCTTAGATAATGCCTACTAACCTTAAAATACTCAGTTCAGATTTTACCTGCATTAAGAAGCCTTCTCTATCAGAATACAAAGAGAAAAACAGATACAAACCCCTCTGAGTATTTAAAACACAGGAAATTAGCACAGGAAATTGACTTTGCATATGAAAGACAACTTTAGGAATCTAACCAGTGCAGAGGGGGTCAGCTCTGAGAGAGGGAAAGCAGAAAACCATCCCCAAGTCTGACAGACAAAGGGAGAAGATGGGGATTATTGGAAGCAGCTAGAGGACGCTGGAATCCTGGCAGAACTTGCCCAGTAGGAACCAGCATCACAAAAATAACTTGCCTCTTTGTTTCCCTCACTTCAGTGTCAGCCACAGTCCATAGCCTCTAGGACATCAGCTATTGAGGTTAGCTCTCCTGAAAGTCTCCCTGCAGAGCAGGGAAAGGATGAGGCCATGAATGAGGCACAGAAGAGTCCCTGCTGGATCTTCTCTCACCTGAAACAGTAGTCTCCATTTCTCCACTTACATCCATATTAGATGTTGTTCTTACGGTCCTATGAAATATGACTGCATTGCTTTGCATTGTAGTTACCTATTTACTTGTGTGGGAGATGCTGAGATGCATGAGATCAGGAACTATGAATATTTGATGACTAAATGAATGAATGAATCAATTCTCCACCATGCTCTCTTCACCTGTTAACACACAATACTGCTTCGTTTTCAGTCCCATGATGCTGATAGGTTTCCAAAAACTCATGGCTATAGCCTTTGAAGGCTAAAGCTTGCCCCATGTAATTGAACCTGGATGGATAATCAGTTGGACCTAATCCCTGGACGTTATAGCCAAATGTAACATGAGATTTTAGCCATTCCTTTCCATCCTGTCATTCTATAAATATACTGCCATGCCTCAAGGTATTTCAAAATAGGCAGTACAAATTTTACGCCTGGGAAAGAATAAAATACTTCCTTCATATTAGGGAAATTATAACCATAGATTTTTAATGTTAATATTTCTTATTATCTTATTGCAAAATCATAGGGTCTTATTTTAAAATATTTCCCTTCTTTTAGATAAAAAAAGAAAATAGGAAGTCAGTTCAGTAGAATAGTTTCATTCATTACAGCAGTCACTTATTTTCTTATTATTATTCCTGTGGTGCTAAATAGGTGTCTGTGGTGTCTGAATTGAAACATGACTCCTTCACAAAAGGGCTTGAAAACTGAGAGTTTTTCCCAAACTATGTTCCATGGTTTAATAGTCTGTTACCTGAATAGATAATTTTCTGGTCAAATCAATTTAGGAAATGATGAATTAAACAAAAACAGACAAGTTTCTATACTGAAGAAATTTTTATTATAAGATTTTAGTATGCTTTGAATCTCCAAGAAATAAAAATAATCATTTTTTAGCAGAATACTTGTATAAAAGTGAGATTTTGAGATTTGTGAGAAATTCTAACAAAAAAAATATAATTTATTATCAATAGACAAAACAACTACTTGAGCATTGATTTTTATTGGGTAAATAAATTAAATAATAGTAATTAATAGAAGTTACAAACTGATTGGAAGAAGATGTTATATATTTTTAGATTCTTTCGTGCTACCTTTAAAGTGAGAGTTTTCGGGCACCTGGGTGGCTCAGTGGGTTAAAGTGAGATTTTTCAAATTTAAGATTATTTAATGTTCATATTTGATTGAATTAATAAAATTCTTTTACAGGAAAAAGTCCCATCAAATGAAAAGCTGTGTTATTGCATTTGACTCTTTTATCCACATCTACAACCTTCCATTATGAGATCATACAAGAAGTGTCATCCTTAATCTCATTGTATGAGATCATACAAGAACTGTCAACCTCAATAGCTGATGTCCTAGGGGCTATACAAGAAGTGTCATCCTTCATCACAATATGCTATAATGATATAGCATAATATCTGTATATGAGGAGGAAATAAAAAGTTCCTGAAGTGTTAGTTTTGTGACCTCTTATTTACAAAATAATCGTTGTTGTCACAGTCATTGTTGTCACAGTTGCCATAGTGAAAAATGAAGAATGATAAGAAAAGTCATTCATTAAACAAATATTTGTTTTCCTATTATGTACCATACATAGGTAGTTATAAACACTTAGCTCTTTAGAATAATTATTACCTTAATATATGTATAAATTTTAGTTTCTACATATAAATACTATAGTTCTTGGAGATTTTCAGACCCTCTGACTATAACTGTTTACTTATTTTTATATTTTATATCTATTGGAAGATTAATCTAATAGAGAAAAATTTCTGTGTGTGTTTTCATATTTCTAGAGTAGTTGAGTTATGAAACTAAGCTTTCATAGCTAACTATTAAAACTAGATTTGATTATGGCAACATTTCTTCCAAATCTATATTTTCTAAAATTATAAAATGTTTATCCTATTATGATCTTTTTATATATGTAGTAATATAACCACTATTTTTTTTAATTTTGTTTTCAGAAAAAACAAAATTTTGAAAAGTTTGCTCTTTTCAAAGTTTGGTTTAAGCAAAATAATGGCTTCAAAACAAGATTTGGTGGTAATTTGGTTATAAAAGGTCCCCAAGTCCCTAAAAAATTTAAAGAGAAAATAGAAGAGCAGAACAAAAATTCCACAGCCAACATCTTAAATAAAATGAGGTGATAACATATCCTTAAGAAATCCAGAACATGAGCAAATAGAACTAAATCAGTAATGACAGTAAATACAAAGTTTGCAAATGTTTCAGAAAGTAATTTGGCAAATCCTATCAAAAAACGTATATATTATACCCTGACATCCAGAAATCCCAGTCCTAGGTATATTTGAAAACCTAAGAAAACATTCAATAAGTTCATAGAAACATTGTTTGCAGAGGCAAAAAATTAACAACAACCCAAATATCTCTCAATAAGAGAATGGATTGATGGACTTGCTGTTTATTCCTACAATGAAATACATGAGATAAAAATAATGAATTAAAGGAACATGGATAAATATGTATGAGTCTCACAAACAATACTGAGCAAAAATTTTTTAAAATGCAGGTTGCAGAAGAATATTAGAGAATGATAATTGTATGGATAGTTGTAAAATTTGCAATAAATATTAAATATTGCTTAAGATGTGCCTTAAAAACACATATATGTGGATATATGTAAACATATATGTGTGATATACATATACCGTGCATATAATATACAATATATGTTATATACATGTATTATACATATAACATACAGTATATATTCTATAGATATTTACATGAAATGTATGGACACAACAATCATTGGGTGTAGGCTATCGGTTGCACTGGGACTTGGAAAAGAATGCTGTAGGGAAGGTTCACATACATTTTAACTGCATTAGTAACATCTCTTTTCTGAAATAGATGGTAGCTCCATCCATGAGTAATCATTGTATTGCTCTTTACAGCTTTTAGTGCCTCAAATGCTTTATAATAAATGGAAAAAGTCAACTAAACCATTTTCCCTGACTCTATGAAATATAGTTCTCTTGTTACACCTGTGACCTAGAGCAAATCTCTGTATAGTCTCTTTTTATACCAATCCCTAGTGTGTATACTCCCATGTGCCACACAGAGACGGATATTATTACTTTTGGTTGTCTTGTCAGAAGTTCATCATTATTATTTAATAACATTGCCAAGTAGATATAAATAACTTGCTATTCAGGATCATTGTAGAACATGGTCCTTTTCAAGAAGCCTCACTTGCCCTGAATAGTAGCTGGGCATCCAGCCATTTACAGAAAATAAAACTCTCTGCTCAGGAATGGAAGAAAAGAGTAAGGAATGACCCTTTGGTTCCTTAGTCTCTCATCCAACAAGACATTGTGCCACTCTAGTGCCTAGTGATTCTCTAATGTTCTCCAAAATATCAGCACTTCACATGAGGATTTCCACTTACCTCTCCTTTCAATTTAAGAACAGAACAACAAATTATACAAAATTTTGCACCTGTGATTGCTGAATACTTTCCTTAGACTTTAAGTGGCTATTATCACATGACCTAAAACACTGTCTCTGATTTTGGACATAAACCTTGCCATTTCTCTTTAGAGAAATAAAAAACTGTTTCATATAACATGACCCTGACCTATCTTCGTATTTCCAGTATACCCAGATTTTTCCATTCCGACATGTTTGCAATTCTGGGAGACAGTGTATACTGACATAGAGATTTATTGCCAGAAGCTTCCCAGCGGAGTCAGTGGCAGGAGATAAAATTTGGTCACAATTCACATGTGTTTGAAATGAGCATTCCAGGAGAAAATGATTAATTTCTCTTTAAAACCCAAAGGATAAAATACCATACTCACAAGCATTACTCCCTCTGTGTTTGCTCAGTCTCTCCTTTGTTCATTTGCTTCTTTTTACATTTTCCTCTCTTTTTTTTTTTTTTGCTTTTTTTTCAAGCAATGAATCAAGTTATTGTTATTGATGAGAAAGTGTAAAATAATTTTATTCTGCCATTGACACCTTCAGAAAAAAAAAATGAAGTAAAGCACAGAAGAAAAGGAAAACTGAAGTAGAATAAAATGCTAGCCCTGAAAACTACGTTAATACTCCCAGTTTGGTATCCTCACTTTGTAAAAGTGGAAACCTAGAACGTTTAAGTATCTACTCCTAAGTCATTTCATTCATGCAGGGGTTTGTTGAGAAAGAATGGGGATCCTGATCTTCCAGTTCGGAGAGTCAGGAGTCTCTGAGCTTGTAGGATAATACCAGAAGTTTTATTATCAAGCTTTCATGTTTTGACTTAAACTCTGATCAGCATTAAAGTGTTTACCCCCTCCCTTCCTCTCTCCAAAATGTGTCCCCAAAACAACATTTTAAGTCTTTGTCCACTATACCATGCCAAAAAGCAGGTATAGATAAGAACAAACTTGCATAATAAGTTATTTTAACCATCATAATATCAAATGGAAGTGACTTAAAAATGTCAGATTGCCTAAATATTTCAGCTACATTAAAAAAAAGGTATATATATTCTTGCCCCTTGTGTGCAAGGTAAAGTACAAGAGTCATTATAACAGTATATGTGGCAAGGTTTTTATTTATGTATTAACTATCAAGTAGTGCTTGTCTATTTTTTTAGTATTTATACTTCACCTGCTATCAAAAAGTATTTCCTGAGCCTATTAAATGGAGCATTGTTAAATAGCAAACTAGCAAGACCATTAACATAAAGATTTAAAAGAAAAAAATCTAAGAGCCACTTCCATTCAGTTGCACACCCCAAGCTCTAACCATAGTCGTCATTGCTGAGTATAAAAAGGTGAATGAGGCCTGGTCCCGGTATCATGGGGTATCTCACATCCTAATGGAACATGATCATAATGCAGGCAAACTCTATCTGTAGACAAAACTGATTACACACTCTTCAAAATATCTACAAAACAAGCAGGCAGACTGTGAATAGAAAGACCTTTTCTCTAAAGTTCCAAAGAAATTTAGAGTCCAAGGATTTCAAGTTTAGAAAGAATCTTAAGAAGTCATTTATTCCTACACTTTAAATTAGTCCTCTAATGCATCTCAGCTAAGTGCCTCTTTGTGTTCTCCTTAACCAACTCCAGTTATTGATGCTACATTCTATTTTGAAATTTCTCTAATCACTAAATTCTTTCTTATTATAAACTGAATTACTTCAGATCATGTGTACCAGTCTGTGGATTCAAATGGGGTCCCAGTTAAAACGATATCCATATTCTAGGGGCTCATGACCCACACTGACTCACATAGGAACCCAGCTCTTTAGAAATTGTCTCCTGCAACTCCTCATATTTCTGATTGTCTTAGAAAATATCTCAGAAAGTACTGACCAACACATCAAATCAACTGTCTATTAAACTGTCAGGTAGAATCTGCCACTTCTTCTAGGCATGGTTGTCTCCCACTAGTGACTTGTCACTGTCCACCTTATATGGCCCATACCATCCCTCCTCTACCCACTGCCCTCCAAGGCTTTTAATTTACTGCCCAGCCTCTATCCCCATGCACAGAACAAATTTGACTCTAAAAGTAGCTGAGTCTGAGATGAGTGTGAATGACAGGTATGACACTGTATTCAGAAAACCGTTTCCCCCTAAATTGCTAAGATGTTCATACTGGAAGCCCCACAAATGGAGTTCTGGGATCACCTGACCAATTGATCAGTCAGGTCTATGTCCTAGTGATAGGCACAACTTAGATTCAACCTTGAATCTGTGATAGATGGGAATTGAATAAAGTTGTGTGTCTTGTTATATATCTAATATCCCCTACAGTTAGCACCCATAGAAAAAAATTAACAATGATAATAATCATAATAGTAATATACACTGAGTATTACAAACTTGTAGGTAAAATTTTGTTTAATCCTCACAGCAATTCTATGAAGTGGATACCATTACTATTCTCACCTTATAGATGAGTAAAGTATGTCGGGAAAAGACTAAATAACATGTTTATACATAACTATGAGGATAGTAAGTGGTGGTACTGGAACTCAAATGCAGGCAACCTAAATGCAGAGCTTGTGAGCTTAACTGTCATATGTCACCCTCTACACAGAAGAGGCTCAAGAAATATTTTGAGGAAGTGACTGTAACTACTTCTTGTAATATGAATACATTGATTCTTGACTTCCTTCTGGAGACAGAAATAGTGTGTGTTCACAAAGGAGGCAGTCACACATTTAAAGATAGTTCTCATGTCCCTCAGCCATCAGAGAGTTTTGCTGTTTCAGTCATAAAGAGAGCATAGGTACTGGCTACACAGGTACGTCTTAGGGGTGACTTGAAGATCCTTGAGCCACTCTAGGAATCTGAAAATGTCTCTGTTTCCTTTGAGTGAGTGGTTTGAGCACTTAGTGAACCTTTCCTGGAAAACAGTTTTCAACAGTTTGTTGCTTTTGTCCTTCTCTCCAAATCTATTTCCTGCCAGTCCTTTAAACATCCATTGGTAAATACCTTCAGATAGATGCCTTCCTGCACAACAATCTACGCTCTTCAATTTTCCTATCCTTTTCTCCACACTGTCTCTCCTGCATCTAGAACGCTGGCTCATCATAGGTTCCTCAGTTCATGCTATGCCATCTCCTCTCATCTTGGAAATGTTTAAAGTAGGTACATTTACACAAAGGTCATGATTTATTAGAATTTCATGTATTGAATCATCAGGAGACTTTGTTTTAAAAAGTGTTTATAACTAGAGAAGACAATATTAATTCAAAAGAATTAATCCCTAACAATGGACTAGGAGGTTGAATTGTTGTTTGTTTGTTTAAGATTTATTTATTTTAGAGAGAATGAGTGCAAGTGGC
This sequence comes from Mustela putorius furo, assembly GCF_011764305.1. Lineage (NCBI taxonomy): Eukaryota > Metazoa > Chordata > Mammalia > Carnivora > Mustelidae > Mustela > Mustela putorius. The sequence continues at coordinate 26,543,778 of NW_025422015.1, read as the reverse complement.
AGGATGGGGCAGGATGGGGGAGTAGGAAAGAATCTTCAAGCTGAGCATGGAGCCCCAACAACTGGATCTAACAACCCATGAGATCATGACCTGAGCCAAAACCAAGAGTCAGCCACATAAACAACAGAGCCATCCAGGTGCCCCTCAATGGAGTAGGAGTTTTGAGGCCTGAATAGTACTAAACAGTATTAGGATAAGATATTTTCTTGAATCTCAAAAGAATAACCACAATAAGTTATGATACACCTAAAAATTCCTTTATCTTATTTAGCTCTTTAACACCTTAAGATGTAAGTATTTTGTCCCCGTTTGGAGAAGATAGGAAAACTTCTTAATTTTCACATTTAGTCAGAAGCATAACTGAGACTTAAACTCTGACCTGTTTGACACTTTGCTACTGCTTTATTGCCTAGCTGACCTCTTATAAATTCAGTTCTTTGGTGAATTCCTAGAATAATGTTCAGTTAACCTGAAAAACTATTTTGAGTTAAAATAAAAGTAATTTAAGGATATCTAACATACCTTCCTTCTAATGACAGTTTTTAAGGCATTAGCCTTAGAAAATTGATTTGGTGGCCCAGAGGAAAGGCTTATCATGGACACGTTTGGGGGTAAGTGGGACTTTCTCTCAAAGCTGTGTGGGCAAAGAGCTCCTTGTGAAAATGGGCATTAGAAATTTGGTTGACAAAACCTCCCTCTGTCATTAAAAGTGGTTTTATTTTACTTAGTTTGTCTGTCTTTCCAATTCCTCAACTATAAAATGAAGATTTGACAGGACCAGAGCACCTCAAACCTGCAAGCTCATCAGATGAGTCATCTTTCAAAATATCCATACCCGTTTCCCTTCACTGTCTTCCAGAAATCATACTCAAAGACTCGTTGCATCCAATTAAGAGGTCTAACATAACTTCTGACTTTACCATGTTAAGGTTAAACTCTGGGAGGTATCATCATCCTCTACATAGGGAAATAAATCAACCAAAGCATATCGATGTAATTTTGTAATATCATGACTTTTTTTTGATTAGACACCAGAACTAGATAAAAGGTGAACAACAACAATAAAAATATATGTAATGTCAGAAATTTGGTTGACTTCATCTTTCATTTTATTTATTAAACAGAAGATATTAGTTGACATACTATTGTGATTTAATTGATCTCCAGTTAATTTTGTCCTCTTTTTCTTATAAAGGATGGGATCAAACAACTGAGTGGGTTTTTTTTTTTATCAGATTCAAAATTTTTTATTGGATTTAAAATTCAGGCAGTGATTTCTACATTGTGCACATGATGTCAATAGCATGTCTGATTAAAACTTTCATTTTTAACTAGTTGTTTCAGCAATATTTCTTTTCCATCTTTTTTTTTAATCTGTCAGTAGTGTTTTAAATCTCTTAATTACTGATACCATACGTTTCATTCAGTATGTGAAACATTTGTCTCATGAGAAAAAATTCCCACTGTGGCCTGATCTCTGCATCCAAAGAAAAGTATTTCTAAAAGATTGAGATGAGCGACAACAGAGCAAACTTGCAAATGGTACTGTTGATTGAGAGCACAATGGACAGTACCAAACTGTTTACAGATGTTACACTTGGCCCCTTTCCAGTGCCAAATATTTGCATGAGAGATAAAGAGCATAATCTATTCATATATAATGACTTTCCCCTCCAAAATCTTTTGAGGTTGGTTACATTTTAATAACCATTTGCTCTTCAAAATTGATTTCTTTCTTGAAGACCATCTGCATCTGTATAGCTAGGCACCCATTCCTTCCTTGTCTTCAATACCAAATGTTGGCTTCCCCCCACAAAGTGCATGCTTGCTACACTGCCCAGAAGATTGTGCTCTTGCTGCTGTGAGGGAAAAGGAAACTCTAAGCTATATAACATATAGTGTTTTATTTTTTTCTATAGAGCATCATATAACTATATGGTGAAGTGAATAAAAAGACAGATTGTGATGCTAAATGATCTTTCTTCCTATTCTGGCTTCAACAGTTGTGTGATCTTGAATGCATGACTAAGCACCTTTAACTTATCTTCAGAAAGAAAATAACAGTATATATCTCCTAAGAGTTGTTAGGATGATTAAATAAGAAAATGTATAAAGATTAAGTGCTCAGTAGAAGGTAGCAGTTGTATTTCTGCAGTGTCTCAGAAACACAAGAAAAGCCAATGTGGGGGGGAAAGTGGCTGTTGAGTCTAATGGATGATAGCAGCTAATTTATTTCCTGGGAATTAAAGAACTCATGCCATTAGTTTCAAATGTGATTGGTGAGTTGAAGTATATTTCTACTGTAAAAACCTTCTCAGAAGGATTAGAAACAGGATAGAGATAAGAAAACATAATTTTCCAGGTGCATCTCTTCTATGAGGAGGTTAGTATTATTTAGTTCAGTAGTTCTCAAACTTATCTCGTTATAAGATCATTAATGGATCTGTAAAAACAAATAGAAACAATAAACCAGAATAACAAAAAACATGACTGGGTCTAACCACAGACATACTCTATCAGGAGGTCAATGGTAGAGATATAAAGCAGGTTTTTAAAAGTTCTCCATTTATTTCTTTTTCTTTGTCTTCCCATTTTACTTTTTTAAATTTATTTATTTGATAGAGAGAGCACAAGCAGGAGGAGCAGCAGAGGGAGGGGGAGAAGCAGGTTCCCCACTGAGCAGGGAGCCTGACTCAGGGCTCCATCCCAGGACCCTGGGATCATGACCTAAGCCGAAGGCAGACACTTAACCAACTGAGCCACGCAGGTGCCCCTGCATTTACTTCTGATTCACAGTAGAAAATTGTTGGGATTTTTAAATTCCCCTCCCCATATTCACAGAGCCATATACTAATTATTACCCTGATGACTCAGGGAAGTCATATTCTTGGTAATTTACTTGCAGAAATGCAAAAGAAGAAACTGTTTTGGGTTTTTTTTTAATAGTGTTTCTATGAAGAAAGAAGAGCACTAATAAAATGTGTCAGGAACTAATTAATTTTTAGCACTATTAACCTAGCATTTAAAATAATACAAATGTCAGCATACTAACAAAAATACAAAGTTAACCAAAAGCAGTAGAAAAACATAATTACGGAAGTACAAAAATTTTCATAATATAAAGATTAAATTAAAATAATGAGACTAAGCAAAAGACACAAAATGATACAGAGAATATATAAAAGTTAGGATCAATATATTCAATTTAAGAAAGATTAGAAGCAAATAAAACAAACAAAACAATAATCAAACATACGATTAAAGAGATGTTCTAAATTGAAAAGAGAACAGCTGGGGCACTTGAGTGACTCAGTGGGTTAAGCCTCTGCCTCCCGCTCAGGTCATGATCTCAGGGTGCTGGGACTGTGCCCTGCATCAGGCTCTTTGCTCAGCGGGGAGCCTGCTTCACCCCTCTTCTCACTCTGCCTGTCTTTCTGCCTACTTGTGATCTCTCTCTCTTTATCAAATGAATAAATAAAGTCTTCCAAAAAAAAAAAAAAAAGAAAGAAAGAAAGAAAGAAAGAAAGAAAGAAAGAAAAGAAAAGAAAAGAGAACAGGTTTTTCCCTCAGGCAAAAAAAGAACTATAAAATATCCATACCTTAGTCATGTGGTGTAAACATTTAAAACAATGTTTAAATATTAAAAAAAATCTAAACAGATAAAAGAATAGGTTATCTACAACTTTCAGAAACTGAAGTGATTTTAAAATTTCCTTATAACACTAAATATCAGAATTAAATAAAATAATTTGGGGCACTTGGGTGGCTCAGTTGATAAGCTGCTGCCTTCGGCTCAGGTCAGGTCATGGAACCCCACATCAGGCTCCCTGCTTGACTGGAAGTCTGCTTCTCCCTCTCCCACTCCCTTTGCTTGTGTTCCCTCTCTTGCTGTGTCTCTCTGTGTCAAATAAATAAAATCTAAAAAAAAAAAAAAATGATCTATGGACTTTATGGATTTTATGCTTGAATAATTTAACATACATTTCATATATAGAAGCCACAGAAAAATCTCCTCAGATATACAAGAATAACAACAAAAAAATAAACCAGCCACTAAAGTTTCTGGAAAACTTCCTTAAGAATATATTCCAGAGGATAGAGGTGCCTGGGTGGTGCAATAGGTTGGGTGTTCTGCTCTTGGTTTTGACTCAGGTCATGATCTTGGGTTCATGGGATTGAGTCCCATGTGGGTAGGTCTCTGTGCTCAGCACAGAGTCTGCTTTAGGCCCTTTCTCCTTCTCCCTCTGCCTCTCTCCCCACCCCAGCTTATTCTTCCTAAAATAAAGGAATAAATCTGAAGAAGAAGAAAAAGAAGAAGAAGGAGGAGGAGGAGGAGGAGTGGAAGAAGGAGAAGAAGAATATATTCCAGGGGCGACTGAGTGGCAATTAAGCTGTCTCACTCTTGATTTCAGCTCAGGTCATGATATGGGGTCATGAGATCAAGTCCCTTCCTCAGGCTCTTCACTGAGTGTGGAGCCTACTTAAGATTCTCTCTCTCGGGGTGCCTGGGTGTCTCAGTCAGTTAAGTATCTGCCTTTGGCTCAGGTCATGATCGCAGGGTCCTAGGATAGAGCCCCATGTAGGGTTCCCTGCTCAACAGGACGCCTGCTTCTCTCTCTGCCTGCCACTACCCCTGTTTGTGCTCTCTCTCTCTGTCAAATAATAAATAAAATCTTTATAAATAAATAAAAAGATTCTCTCTCTCCCTCTCCCTTTGCCCCTCCACCCTTGCTCACTGCTCACGCTCACTCTCTCAAAAAAAAAAACCAAAAAGTTATAGTAAACACAGTCATCATTAAGTAAAGAAAGACTGAATAATTACTATAAATATAAGGAAAAATAAGTACAAATGCTATAAATAAATTTAAAACATTAACATTTCACAATATTTGTGGAAATCTGTTAATTCTTTATTAAGCTTATAAAATTTTATACTTGGGTGTAACAGGAAGAGAGTTTTCAAATTCCAAATTTCAAATCTTACAAAATGAAAAGTCATATACTTTCTTTTCTTTTCTGCTTTGATTTGATAAAGAAATATTTGTTTGAGTTGATTTTAAAGACTTAAACATTCACAGAATGTGACTGGAAGACAACAAACAAAACATCATATCATAAAAAAACCACAAGGAAAATAGAAGAGGGCTTACAAAACAAAAAGAAAATACTCCATTAAGATGACAGAAAAACAAACCTCACCAATAGCAACAAATAAAAATTATTTATCCTCTTTAAGTAAAGGACAAGGCAATCTGTTTAATGAACAATTTCATTTGTATGTTGCTTACAAGAGATACATGAAAACCAAAATCATACAAACATTTGATTGACTATTCAATAGTGATTTAAGAGGCAAATATAAATCAATGTCAGACATGGTAATAAGAAAATACAACAAAGTAAAATTAGTGGCAAACAAACTAAAGAGATAAGAAGGATCATAAATAATACTTTGATAAAAGAATTTACAATGAAAACAAATAGTGATATGTGTAAGAAAAAATTGAGCTCCCTCCTCAAAAAGGTAGTGTTATAAATTAATATTGCTATTCATAAGTTTGGGTCAAATGTTAGCAAAAATTAGCAAAGAATTTTATTAATGTAATGCTAATAGATTAAAAGGTAAATATTGAATTCTACAATATATATTTACATATGGTCATAAAACATATTGAAATTCTCAACAAATTCTAAATAATGGAAGTTTTTAGGTAATATTTGACCATTATATAGACATAGCCAAACTTAAAAGCAAAGTTGTAAAAATAAACATCCTATTATCTGGATATGTACTTAAATGTTTTTACACAACTGAGACAATAAGGGAAAAAAATAAGTGCAATCTAATTTCATAAAAAATAAGGATATTAATATCAAGACATCTAGGGTGCAACCAAAGTAACATTCAGAAATAATTATGTAGACTGATGGGATTGTTTTGTTTAAAAAGATGACAATTAAGCATTCAGCAAAAAATCTGAGATTTTTAAAAATCTGCTTTAGGAGAAAATAACTAAATAGAAACCCCAGCCAATAACTTAGAAAAAAGAAATAAAAAATGGAATTAATAAATGAGTCTCAGAACTAATTCTTGAGGAAAAGTAAAATAAAACATCCTAAATAGACAAAATTTCATTCAAATTCTACTCGAGAAATTGAAAGCCAAGCAAATAATGTCAGAAATCAAAAGAGGAACATAATAAAAATTGAATTTATAGTAAGCTTTTTAATTCTCAGGGCTTTGTTTGTTCATTTTATTTATTTATAACCTAGCACACACATATCCTAACACTTCATAGGTGTAGCAGGCTCTCATAAATATTTATGGAATAAATGAATATGGAAGATATTAAAAATTGTAAGAGGAAACTTTGCACAGCTGTGTACTCATTAAATCTAAGAAAAAGTTTCAGATTCAAAGAGTTTTATGCTTAGTTCTTTCAATCTTTTGAAGGTTAAGTACTTTTTTATTTGTCCTAGGGCGTATAAAATATGAAAAACTTTCTAGTTCCTTAATGAAAGTAGCAAAATACTAATGAAATTGGACAAAAATAGAAAAGAAAAAAGAAAAACTATCACAAACCTACCAAACACAAAAAAGCAAAGCAGGCACCACAAGTGAGAACAGCATCATTTATCTGCAATGGCAAAAACATCAATAAGGTGATAGCAAACCTAATTAAAATTTAAAAAATGGTTCACCATCTTAAAGTAGGGTTTCTTTCAAGGAATGTAAACCCAACAATACAAGGCTGCATAGCCTGTGGTTATAAGCAGGACCTTGAGATCCAAGCAGCTCTTGATTCAATTCCCCATTCTCTCACTTACTCGTGGTGTAACATTGAGCAAATAACTTAACCTCTCTGTGCCTTAATTTTCTCATCTGTCAATTGGGAATAATAATAGTATTAATCTTAAAGAGCCAGTTGGGAAAATTACATTTTGTGTAAAGTGCTGAGCATGGCATCTGATATCTATCAATGTTGCTAGTATTATTATTATTATTATTATCATCATGATCATCATCGTCACTATCATGATTATTTTATTTAATAACCTCAATCCAATATTTATTCCAGGGCAGTAATGTGTACAACTGCTACAATGTTTGTTTTATAGTATTTTGATTGGCAACATGATTAAAGAAAATCAAAGGAGGGGAGGAATCATCTGTATTATGTAATAAGTGAAAATATGTCTAATTCCAATATTCTCCATTCCCCAGGCCCAGGAAAGTTTTCCTTTGAGGCAGGTGTGTATAGCTCATGCATGGCCCATGCTTGGATCTCATCTGGGGAAACCTTAAGCTCTGGAGGACACCCACGCCTTTGGCCCTATGATACACAACAGTCCTGATGTACTTACACTTCACGTGGGAGTATTTTGTCCACTAATATCTGTAGCTGCTCAGTGGTAAAGCTGGGAATAAAGTCATGGATGAGCTATTTTCCAAAATCTAGTGGTTGATTTGGAGATAGCACAGTCCCCATAATTTTAATGTGGGACTGTGTTTCCTGAGAAAACATGGCAAATGAGGTGGGAGATAACTAGCAAATGTCCCACTTTGTTCCCAAGGCACAGGGAAGGACTAAGTCCAAGCACAGCCTAAGTCCTGTGCTTGCTTTTACTGTATGGAGTAAATTTGTCCCACTCCTTACATTAAAATAGGAAATGAAGATCAAATTATCTTTTCCATTATTGTAAACAGTTGTGTAAATGAAAAGATTGTCTTCTTCTGGGAACCCCACAGCCCACCAAGGAATCTTATGAAGTGATCTATAATCTGATACAGTATGAAAAAAAAATCTGAGACTTTGATTCATTACCACTATTCTCACTACTATGACATGGCCCAGTAGTGCCAAAATTTCACTGCCACCCAAAACTGCACTGCAATCACTGAAAGGCAGCAGCTGGGGCACTAGTGACCTGTCCAAAAACAGGAGAATTGATCAGGAAGTGGAGAAAGGCCAACTCATAAATGTCACCAACCACATTTAACAACCACCAAGAGTTTACATTGACCAACTTTGTATTTACTATGATAAATACACCTCTTTCACAATACTGAGACCACTGAATTTCTCATGGACTGAAACATGCTGTAGCGCAATTACCTCCTCTCCCTGGGAGCCCTAGGAACTCTGCCATGGCCACAATATTCCTCTCAAGATGGACATCAATGTCAGATTTACATTAAGTACCAGCATCTCTCAGAAAAAAACGTGCAGCAAACTTCTCCAACTTCAGAAACTGATCTAAATGACTAATAGAAGGATGCCTATAAAATTTATAAGAGACATCTGAGAGTGGAAGAAAGCATTAAAAATAATTAAGTTTGTATAAGTGTTGGAAAGTTTACTATTCAAAAATATAATTATATGTTGTTTGAAATTTTGCTGTTTATAGACCTTAAAAAGGGCACTTTTATTCAAAAATTACTTTTAGGGGCACCTGGGTGGCTCAGTGGGTTAAGCCTCTGCCTTCGGCTCAGGTCATGATCCCAGGATCCTGGGATCAAGTCCCGCATTGGGCTCTCTGCTTGGCGGGGAGCCTGCTTTTCCCTCTCTCTCTGCCTGCCTCTCTGAATACTTGAGATCTCTCTCTCTGTCAAACAAATAAATAAAATCTTTTTTTTAAAAAGTTACTTTTAAAATTGAAGTTTTTAAAGATAAAACTAATATATATTTGTACAGATCAAGAAAGTTTAAAAGATTACATTGATTATATAAACTATTAGGAAAGAAATATTTCTGGCACATTTTCACATACCTTATTCAGTTGCTTAGCTGATTCTGTCTCTAATACCATGTCCAGAAGCAGAGGAATGTATTTTTTCGTTAACATTCTACATTTAAAAAATGTAAAATCATTGACATTTTCATGAAACATTTCTTTGCGAAAGAAGTAAGAAAGTATCCTTTCTAAATGTTCTGTCCAAATAATTTCTGCTAGATGAAATATACTCTCAAATCCAATTTATTTTATACTGGGGTAAATATTTCAGCCCAAATATTTTCACAGGCACTGCCTTTTTGCTTCCATTTACAGTAGTTTCCTTCAACAAATATTTTTATAAGACAACATTTGTCAAATAAGTTGTCCCTATTTATGATTTTCCTGAAAGTTTTGCCAAATTTAGATGCTGTGGAATTGTATGTTTTCTCAATTTCAATACAGGATATAAATGTATTCAATTAAAAGTAGAAGATTTATCAACTAATTCTTCCTGCAAATCAGATATTCCAATGCTTTTATACAATTTCATAACTAAATTTTATATACTGTGGTCTCAGTCTTTTAATTTGTTCAGCTTCCCATTGCTTTTGTAGGAAACATCTTCCCCATAGGCAAGAGAATGTCTTCAATAATTTTAGTTTGCTAAAAGCTTCAACTGGAAGTCATTGCTCTTCTTGCCATATCATTGGTTGAATAATTCGCTTAAAAATTTCCAGCTGATTTTGAAGAAAATGCAACCCAAATTTGGAGAAATCCTTTACAAAAATTTAAGTATCTTCATAGGACATTAGGGCTGATTAATAAAGTAGTTAGTGAAAGGCTTAAACAGTGCTAACATCTTATTGATGAGAAGCTAGATGGAGAGAAAGATCATACTACTTGGCTGAACACTTTTTAAATAAAAAAATATTAAACAAATAAGAGTTTTACCTATATTAGTTATTCCAACTGTGTACTTATAAAAGTATGTACAGATTTTGACAATTGTAACTTCTATTTCAGTTGATAGACTATTATAGTTTCTTTGAGTGAAATTATGAATTTTGTGTACAACAAATTCCCAATACACTTCTCCTTCACAGGTTCCTTCATTTAGTGAGAACATTGTTGTTACCATGCTGATGTGCTCTACAAAATTTTCTATTCATATTATCACCACAAAAACAAATGCTCTAACCTCAGTGTTGCACTTTCAACATTCATAACGATATCAGATGTTTTACTTTTGAGAGAATAAATTCCAAAGCTTTACTTTGATTCCAGCAACCATATGGGGGGAAAAGAAAAGAACAATGATCAGAATTACTGATTTTCAATTTGAAGCATCTGCTGATACAAAACTGACATCCTTTAAACTCGAGAAGTTCTGCTCCTAATGGAGCCACAGCATTTTCTGCTATCACTTCCAGCTTTGTGCCTGCACAAAACACTTGGAATTGAAAAGGAGCAGCATTAACTTCAACCAACAATCAATGGATCTAAATGAAAACTCATGCTTCCAAGAGTCATATGTGGACACATCTTAGGTGACTGCACAGGTAAAACTGTCCTTTTGGGTACAGTGTTCCTAACATAACAATCTTGGTTTGATACTGCCGGTTTACTTTTCCTCTCTTCAGTGATATCACATGGGCTTGGTGATGAGTGGATAATTTAGTATGTATTTTTTTAATTAAACATGCACATTCATTTCTTGAGGTCATTGATGACAGAAGGATTTATTGCTAAATTCAAAGAGTATTACCAAACAATATGATACATAGCTACAGATTTATAATCAGTAGATGACATCACATACCGAGAGCATTGAAGCTACTTGCTACACATTTATAACCTGAACTGCTCAGCTTTCTATATATGTAAAACCCTTGCTTCTAGGATCCTGATGACTTTATGAACCTTGAAACCCCCACAGGTTGCAACACAACTGGCTATTACATCAAGGAGCTGACTGAAGAATAGCATCTAATACATGTACTGCTTCAACCACCGTCAGGACCAAAGGAGGTAGCTGCTCATACCCAAATGCTCTCCACATTCTCCTTAGATCTGGAAAGGATGAAAAATGGAAAGGATAAAGAGAGAGGCTTTTGCTGGTCATCTGCCAGTACATATGTCTTATACCTACTGCCAGGAAGAAAATGACAGGAGCTGGCAATAAACTAGCATTCTACAGGAGGCATCCTGACTTATTTTTATACAACTATCAATAGTAATACTTGAAAAAAACTAAAATACTTGGGCATAAGACAACTGAATGGGATCCTGGGACCAAAGGGTGCATCAAGAGTCTCCTTTGCTCAAGGGAATGATCCCCTTCCAAGGAGAAGACTTGTTTAGGGACCATTTGCTGAGAGCACACCTTTGGGTTTTTTGGAGATGAAATGGTCATCAAAATATGATCCCCAAGCTCTGTGTCTGCCCACTTTGCATAGTTCAATCTTGCAAAACATGCAGTTTTCCAGGCTGTTCTCACAATGAACACCTTTGATTCAGACGTGATTCAGGAAGCACAGCATCCCCTCTGCCACCAGCGTTTGAGACTCTTCCAAACCCTCGGCCAAGGGCAGTGAACACGGGAGAGCACAGTGGGTCCTCTGCTGGTGTTGTTTTGAGAATACCAGCCTTTCTCAGCATCCACAGGGTAGGCTGTACAGCTGTACATAGGCTTTCTTGCTCAGCCTCTTCTCTTGATGCCACTCAGCAGCTCTGAGAGCAGCCAAAGCCACAGGAATGTCAGGGTGATTATTGGCCAATGTCAAACTTACTTTGCAGCAGAGGCCCTTTAAGTTCAGGAGACAGATTTACCTTTCTTATGGCCTTAATAGAATTAAGCAAATCAGCACTTCCTGCTGAAGGCGGGCTGCACAGCCACCAAGCTAGCAGTATCATTAAGAAACCACATGTGTTTAAAATAAAATTGTTTCTAACAGTAAGTCTCAAAGACCTGCTCTTCTGGCCTACTTTGTGATTTTTAAGATTCTGTCAAGCTGTGATGACTTTAACCTTATTCTTTGAAACACTCTCCTTTTCCCTCTCTTCCTCTGTTCATCTATTAAATTGAATTTCCTCTAATGAAAAGAGAAATAGAAGATATTCAAAATATACTTGAGGATCAAACTGGTGCCACTTTTTTCTTCCTTGTAAGACTTTTGCACCCCATTTCAATCAGCAGTCCCGGGGTAATTCCTATCCCAAATAGAAAACACTGGCTTTCTCACTGCTCTCGGTTCATGTAAGCTGCTATTCTCCAGTTGTTATCATACTTTCCTAAGAATTGACCCTTGCATTTTCTGTTTACTCTTCATTCCCATGCTGTCTCCCCAGTCTGACCCTTAAGAATCTCTTCTCTGTGAGAATGAACCTAACTTTCCACCTTTGCTAGGCTAGCATCACAAGTGGGTAGAGCCGGAATGGCTGGTCAATGTCTGCTGTAATCTACCACACACAATTGGTCAGATTTAACCTCTATGCCTCAGTTTTTCATCTGTAAACTGGGGCCAGTGATTGTTCTCCGAAAGCTGTCGTGAGGATTAAATGAGTTATACATAAAGCACTTAAGAGGCGATGGGCCATCTTCTCAACTTTAGGAAATCAAGTAGGGCAGAGAAGTCATCCATTTATAGTTAATGCAGAGAAGCTTTGAAACTTGCTTAAGGCAACTCACTTCGCATAATACAGCCAAGGTTATTAGTTTGATTGATCTAAGATCAAAATAATGTTCCTGAAAGAGACATGAATTCCTCAGGTAGAAGACATGTTCTTCACAAGAAATCAGTCCTCAGGTTTTGGGACATGTTTGATTTCATCCTAGGACCCTGGGATCATGACCTAAGCCAAAGGCAGACGCTTAAGAACTGAGCCACCCAGGTGTCCTGAACCAAAGTCTTAATAGTAAATTTAGGCTAATTACATCAGGACCCAAGTTAATGTCAAGGTGAGAAAATGTAGATAAAAGTACCTCATAACCTGTCCAAATATGAGATATTAAATCACATGGTTGTGGTTTCATGTTTCAGGGTGTTGCAGGGAGGAGAAGTGCCTGGAATGGCCAGCAATCCCTGTACCAGTGCATGATGGATTACTCCAAACTTTGCTTTCAAAGAGAGGAGAATGCAGGAGTGTCAACGCTCAGAGACCTCAGAGACAAAGACCCTTTACTCTTCTTTGCTCCTGCTTTTCTTGATCCTTCAGAATAATCACAAATCCTTATCACTGTTTCTCAAGGACGTGATGTGGAACAAAAGGTCTTACAGGAACTAGGAGGGTCTGTTTACCTGAAAGATACGATATGCTAATCTGCATGGTCTAAGAGATCTGCTAACATAGCCTAAGGGACAATGCACACAGCTCTTAGATCATCAGAGGGAGGCTGTTTGGGGTAAGAAAGCTTGGGGAAGGCAACTCCTCTTGGTATCCCAAGGGCAGAGTGGTCATGCAGGCCTCCGCATTCCAAAGGCCCACGCCCTTCCTTGAAATCTTCTCTGCCCTCAGCAGCCTCTGTGTTACATTTTAGCAAGCCAGGTATTATGGGTGATTTCATGCTCTATATTAAACCACAACAGAAAAGGATACTTGGTCATGGAAATTCAAACTACAATTGCTAGCCCATTTATCTATACCCATTCTCCAAGTTCGAGTCTGCTGTCACCTTTAATGGGTAATAATAATTGTTATCAATGATTAATCACCTGTAGTTTTCCTAATTGGGACAGGTGCTCAAAACATAATATTCCTAGCCTCATACTGTTAGTCCTATGAATGTCTGTGGCCTTCTGGGGAGGGCTCACTCTGTTCTCCAGGTCAGTTAGTTTTCACCAGTAACTCTCTTTGCCTTTCCCTTGTTCACATCAGAAACGGGCTGGTCCTGACAGAAGATAGGCACACATCCCTGAGAAATTCCAATCAGTTCTTTACTCCATGTTATCAGGTGACTGAACACAAATTTAAACTATTAAGAGGCTGAGCATGGATGATGCTGTGCTCCCATACTCCAACTCAGTCCAACTATGGTTGTTTCTGAGCATGGGTCTCACTGCCCGATCTTCTTCATTTCCCTTCCTTTCTGGACCGTAGCTCTTCTTCAAAAGTCCTTATGCTTCCCTTCCACGCTGGCTTCCTGAAATGAGTCATTGCATTTTTATCCCCCACCAGTTTTTTCTGCCAAATATTTGAAAAAGGAAACGAGGACTCTGAGAGTGAAAGAGACCATGAAAGTCATCAGGAGAGGCTTCTGCTTTAGTTCACTACGTGTTTTTACTTTCTTTTTTCTTTCTATATTTGTCTGTCTATTCTTTGTCTTAAAAAAAAATTAAATAAAAGGTTCAGGGAGCCTTGGTGGCCCAGTTTGTTGTGTCCCACTCTTGATTTCAGCTCAGGTTGTGATCTCTTAAAAAAGAAAGTTCATCTCCTGCCAATAGAATTCGTTAGTCCTTCAAAAAAGATCCCTATCATCCTGAAAGCACAGCTTTGGATCTTATTAAATAGGCAGAGAAACTATTTCTTCTCCGAACTGGAGCTTCATTAAAACTTCTCTTCTATTAACTTCTTTTAATGCAGAGAATCATTCTTCTGGATCTGGATTACTTCTTCCCAATCTCTGTTCATTTGTTTGTTTCCCCTTTCATTACATCAAAATATGGTCTTATTATGGAAAAAAGCACCTGTAATCCTCACAGTAAGATTCCAAACTAAGCATCTAGTGTTAAATATGAAGACCTGTTAAATTTATTAGAATTTCATGCTACATCATTAGCAGAAGTAGAAATGATTTATTGACACAAAGTCAACAGAATGAACAAAGCTTTTAAATGGAAAATAGCATCCAAATATATTCATAGGCAAAGATTAAAATATCAGAAATTCTAAAAACATGCAGAAAAATTATGACCAGTAACACTAATACTGTTATTATAACAACACCGCATCAATTACCACAACCACCATGTGATTTGAGACCACCTCAGAGACCAAGGGACACCATTAGCCTAGAGTGACTAAAGGAAACCGCCGTCTCCTGATCTTGCTCAGATCCCTTGCTATCTTGTGGCCTGCTGCCTTGTTCTCTTATCTCTTGCTTCCTGAACTGGCCCCTGTTCCTGATCATCATAAGCTGAATTACAGAGGCCTGGTCTCTTCTGAGCATCAGCCTTCCAGGTATTTTCAGAGAATTACTGTTACAGAATTGTTGAGATATAATAGTTAAAATTAAGTTATAGTTTCTGCAAGTGGAAGAACTAACTGGGGATTTCATTGAGCTAACCTGGCCCTATCAGGGATGTGCCTCGAGATAGAAATATGAAACACTGATTTAAACCTTTAACAAAGTAGGGCTTCTATTAAAAATCTGGGTGTTTACCCAGAGGAAAATAAAAGCGCTAATTCAAAAAGATATACGCACCCCTGTATTCATTGCAGCATTATTTACAGGAACCAAGGTATGAAAGCAACCTAAGTGTTCTTGATAGACAAACAAAGTAGGTAGATAGATATGGATACATATACATACATACCATGGAACAATACTCAGCCATAAAAAAGAATGAAATCTTGCCATTTGAGACAACATGGATGGACCCGGGGGTATTATGTTAAATGAAATAAGTCAGACAGTGAAAGACAAGTACCATATGATTTCACTTATACATGGAATCTAAAAAAATAAAACAAAACAAATGAACTAACAAACAAAACCAGAAATAGAGTAATAAATACAGAGAACAAACTGGTGACTGCCAAAAGGGAGGGGGCGTCAGGAGGATGGGCAAAATAGGTGAAGGAGATTAGGTGGCATAAACTTCCAGTTATAAAATAAATAAGTCACAGAGATGGAAAGAACACCTCAGGGAATATAGTCAATAATATTGTAATAACAGTGTATGGTGACAGATGGCAACTACAGTCATTGTGGTGAGCATTGCACAATGTATAGAATTGTTATATCAGTATGTTGGACACTTGAAACTATAACATGTCAGCTATGCCCCAATAATAAAATTTTTAAAATAAAAAATAAAATAATAAAAAATTCTTATGTGAACACCTAACATGTAAGTAATCAAAGGTAATTTTGGATTTTCTCTCTTAAGACAGTCTCCTATCTTTAGGCTCACAACAAAAAACATTACCAAATTCCTGTTAAATCATTTTAATTTTCATTAATACATGCTTCAGTGGGCATATTTAATTCATATGAAGTTCAATAATATAAGATCAAGCTATAAGACCATTCTTGGCAAACGCTATGGATAATTGCACCCTATATTTCTTCCATCTGTGTGGCTTTTACAGGGGCTTCCCAAACTCAAGATGAGACAATTGTGTTTAACTGTGTTCTATTTTGGAGCTACTGCTTGGCGATTTCTGCTTCAGCCTGAGGGAGACAGCAAGACCTAAGAAGCAGCAGGCATCTTGCCATATAGGGTCCTATAGTAGAAGCCCATGGCCTAGTTGAAACATGTCTGTGTCTAGCCCTGCAACGCCAAGATTTCCTATGACCCCAGATGTCCTCCAAATTAAGAACAGTTTTTCTGGTTTATGCATTACTATCAAAAAAATTTTAATATGTATTTGACAGCAGCCTAAAACAGCAACAGAGATTTGTGGAAAAGCCAAGATAGTCTGATCCAGAAGTCTTCATTTCTTATTTACATAAAATTTCCCCTGCATTTTGAAATCACTGATTATTTTCTTCTATCTTGAATACAATACCCTATTCTGGTTAAACACAAAATATTTTTAAACATTGTTTTAAAGAATTTGCATTGCTCAACTCTAGTGAAATAGAAGACATTCCTAAGAGAAATTAAGTACTTTTCAATGGTTGGGTTCAAATCAGGTACTTTGGAAGATAATGCTTCTGTGAAATCTTAACACTTGTTTAAATCCCAAAAGCCTGAAGATAAACAGATTGCTGAGGAGGGTGGGCTGGAGTGAGCCTGGAGCTCAAGGATTATCCTAAGGTGAGAGTGGCCAAATTCAAAAGACAGGTCAATTATCCAACAGAGGAGGAGAAAAATCCTTGATCAGAAAAAGGATATTTAGGAAAAGTCAGGACAGATAAGTTTGGCAAAGGAATAGCCACTGACCTTTCTTTTTTTCTGTGAAAGAAAATGAGAAATCACAATCAATTCCATGAGAAAACATGAAGAAGAAAGTCAAGTGCACTGTAAAAGAAGTTTAAAATGGAATTAGTTGACTCATGGCTTGCAAAAGTAATCATCTAACCACTTCTGTTTCTCTTGCATTCACTACCTTAACAAAATATATATGAAAAATCTAACATATGCCAAATTTCAAAAGTACTCCAATCTAAACATATTGGTTGGTATCTTTTTCATTTTTGGAAATTATCATTTCTAATTGCTGCAACACGTGTAGACCATTAGCTAACTCAAACCTAGACCCTAGAAGCACACAGCACTCTGACTAGACCAGAGAGAGGAGAGTCAAGCTACCACCCATGTTCCTTGGAATACTAGAGGTTCAAGTCCTATTCCACTGACAAGAAGGGCTAACAAGTACTTTCTTTGACAAGATGCCCATAGTCATTCCTTCCTTCCTTACCAACACATCTATCCAAATGTTTTTAAACCTTGAGACACTGGTGTCTGTTATAACTCAGTTTTGCCCATCTTACATTGACCCAGTTAAATCACTTTTAATTACAAAATATCATTTTTTCATCAATTAACTGATGAAGAATGATTTCGGATCTATTATCCAGTATTTTGCTAGTTGCCTGGCAAAAAAGCATCAGGCCTCCACCAAAGCAGTAGTGCATAATATCTGAAGTAGTACTAGTTCTTTGCTCAGAAGAGAACATCTGTGGCTTTACATGCAATGTTTTAAATTTTTTTTTTAAATTTTACTGATACTTACTTTATATATGATAATGTTGACCCCTTTAAAGTGTACAGTATATTCAATAGTATTAATATATCTACAGAGTTTTTCAACCATTATCATTATCTAATTTTATTTTATTTATTTATTTTTAAGCAGACTCCCTGCTGAGCAGATTGCCTAATGGGGGGCTTGATCCCAGGACCCTGAGATCATGACCTGAGCTGAAGGCAGAGGCTTAACCCACTGAGCCACCCAGGTGTCCCCATTATCTAATTTTAGAGCATTATTATCAAGCCCAAACAGGTAACTTGTACCTATAGTTACTCCCTATCTCCACCTTCTACTCTAAGCCCTACATAACCACTAATCTACTTTCTTTATATACTTGTCTATTCTGGACATCCCATACACATGGAGCCATATAATATGTGGTCATTTGTAGCAGGAACTTTACATCCTTGTTATAGTATATCAGTACTTAATTTCTTTTTATAGACTAATATTCTAGTCTAGATATACCATATTTTATCTATTCATTAGTTGGTGGAGATTTCCATTTTTTGTCTATTATGAATAACATAGATATGAACATTTGTGTGAGATTTTGTGTGGACATATGTTTGAATTTCTTTTGGGTAGCTCTCTAAAAGTGGAATGGCTGGGTCTTATGGTAGCTCTATGTGTAATATTTTGAGTAATGCCAAAATGTTGTTCAAAGTGGCTGCATCATTTTACATTTCCAATTGTGTTAGGATTTCCATATCTCTACATCCTCATCAACCCTTGCTAATAGCTCCTTTTTTTTTTTTTTTTTTTTTTTCCCATCGCTCTTCTGGTAGGTATCTGGTGGGTATAAAGTAGTATGTCACTGGGCTTTTGCTTTGTATTGCCTATTTGATTTGTATAACTGATGAAGTTCAGCTACTTTTTAATTACATGTTGGAGATTTGAATACCTTCTTGAAGAAAGTCTATTTAAATTCTTTGCTTTCTAAAAATTGGGTTGCTTGTATTTTATTATTGAGTTGTGATATTTCTCTATATATTCTGGGTACAGGTCCCTTATTAAATATATGATATGAAAATTGTTGCTTCCAGTCTGTGGGTTTTCTACTTTTTTCATAATATCTTTTGAAGCGCAAACGTTTTTAATATCAATTAAGTGCATCAGTCGATCTTGTTTTTAATCATATCATTGCCAAATCCAAGGTCACAATGCTGATTTTATTTGCTGGTTGTTAAAAAGGGAACAGGACCCAGTTGTAAGGCACTGGGTATCTCTATACCATGACTGGACACAAACATCAATCCTTGCATAGCTTTAATAAATGTACTTAAGCATGTCCTGGCCTGTATTCTCCTCCAACTGCTTTGTCACCCAAAAGTCCCTAGGCATAGAGGAGCAGGTCAAGAGGAGATTGGTTGAAGTAAGCAATTGGGAAAAAAAAAAAAAAAAAAAAAAAAAAAAAACTTACTAAGAGGATGTCCAACAAGGTGATCAAGGGTGAATCGTAAGTGTGCAATGATAGAATACTGCTATGGCAGGAAAATGACACCCCTTCCCACATTTACCTTGACAAGGAGATATAAGAATGAAGCGTTTTTCTACTTCTGGCAGTTGGGATTACAGAGGAGGACAATGGACTCTAGTACGGTATATATGTAGGATGACTTTATAGCAGTAACATAATTAATAATTATACAATATAAGCCTCTGACAAGGAGTCCTAATTTTGAGAAGAAATTTCACCCTTCAGGAAAGCATTGACAACGTCACGGCTGCTCACTCACCTTAGGACAGATGAATGAAAAGAAAGTGAGGGAAGTTGCAAAAATTCTCATTTGCCAAAGCTGGTGTATTGTCACCAGTACCCAGTGACTTCTACCTCCCCAATCTCATGTAAATGGCCCTCTTCAGCAGAACCTGAACTATATCAGATTCCTTTCATTAAGGGATTCTGGGAAATTCAGTTGCCAGGTTTCTAGGCCTTGTGATTCAGGGAGACAAAGGCAGGGCAGAATGGATAATATTTGCCAAAGACAATTTCCAGCATAGAAATGTTGGAAGGAATCATTATTATTGATATCAAATATGGGTTATAAAGAACAACTTAAAGTAGGTCTCGGAGACTAAAGGAAAAAGAACAAATAGAAACGTATAAAGGACCATATCGTAGATGTGGATGGCAGAGCCTAATGATCGAGTAGATACATATTGGACATTACTGAGGGGTGAGAAAAAAGATCGAAGAACATAACACATTTCCAATTGTGTAATAGAAGCTAATTTTCCTCATTTTCTTCATCTGAATGTGTAGATCGAAATTCATAAAACAGAAAGAATTCAATCCTAGATGAATTCTAGCAAAATTTGATAATTTCAAGGATTATTTTAAAAAAGAGCAATAAACATGCTTGAGAAAATTTTAAAATATAGATTACTAAAAGCAAGAAACTTATACACTACAAATGAATGTGTAAATTTACACACTAAAAATTTCTGTAGTTGTCATTATCTTGATAAGAGAACTACTTGTCACATATAGTTAAAAGGTAGAGACTGTTCAAACTAATTAGTTTTAGTTTTGCCTGAAGTACACATGACCCTAGGTTAAATTGTCAAGCATTTCTCTTTCAGAATGATTTCTCCCTTTTCAAGGGTTCTTTATTTCCTCCTTTTCCCTCACATGGTATGTAGGCCCAGGAAAGGCATCCATGTCCACAAGACAGGGCAGAAGTTAGAGAGTGGCTTCTGCTCTGCATCAACCCTCATTTGCTCCACTGGAAAGTAAGGTCTTTACATTGTTGGTTTGTTTTTTACCTGATTGTTGGGCATATTGCATTGGTTTTACCTAGAAGCTGCTGTTTTCAGTTTCTTCTTCTCTCTTTTTTTTTTTTTAAATTTAAATTCAATTAGCCAACATCGTTAGTTTCAGATCAGGTTTGTGCAGACACAAGCTGGTCTCCTGGTACCTTGACCTTGGTGTAGCGCCAGTTCAAGAGATCCCTGCATTATGCAGCCTCTTGGTATTGAAATCAAACCTTTTCTGGTCAGTTCTCTCAGCCCTGTTGTTTCTTCTCCCAGTCAAGAGTTCTCTGAACTCCAAACAAAGGCAATAGAAATGGAAATCTGAGATGTAGCTCAAGGATATCTGTCTAGATACTTTCCCCAGATATCTTTACTATACCATGTGATTGACACCACTCCTCTTTTAGGAAATGCTCAGAATTTCTCTAAGCTTTTCAGCTTTTTGGTCTACTCCTTCAAAAGGGAGACACTTAAGCTTTTTGCTGAGGAATTTCTTTTAAAACCTTCCATCTATTTGCACTGTGTCAATTCCATGATTCAGTGAGAACTGACCCTAACGCAGGGGTAAAGAATGCAAAAGAAAAAAACAAATAGAAAAGTCTAATAATTCCTTGCTTCTTACAAAGCTTCCTCTTCTTTATTTGGTGGAACTTATCTCATGTCTAATCATGCTCCTCACTCTATTTTGGTTTATAGTAAAACACGAGCGATCAGGCTTCAAGATTGACTCTGAAAGCTAAAGGGAAAATTTTGGAATTTATTGAAAGTCAACAAAGTCTTCATTTGAACACTAGTATCTCACTATAGACTTGGGTTTAATTTGAAACTCAAAGCTGAATAATCACACCTTTATTCTAGTCTAGGCCCTGCTCTAGTCATGAATAATGATAATTATTTTTGATTCAGTGGGTGGGAGAATTGTGGTAAATCTAGGAAAAATACACTTCTTAAATATGTCAAAAATTATTCCAATACATGTCCAAAGAAACAATTGGACTTGTTTGGAAAAATGGGTGGAAATGGAACAATGAGTAACATTGTAAGAGGAAAAAAAATATGACTCAAGAATTTCATAAGAAGGCAATGGAAAAATAAAATCAATTCTATAAGAGATCAATAAATATACCATTCATTTCATCCTCCTGGAAAAGTTACTCAAAACTATTCTGTGACTAAAAGAGTAATTACTAATATGCATTTTAAGAGTGGGAAAAAAAAAAAAAGAGTGGGAAAATAGTGTTTAAAAGACTGAACTATTGAATCCAAAGAAAAATTTTTCTTAAAAGTTATATATAACATAAAAACATAATTCAATAACAAATACAGCCCAGCTCCATCATTCTAGATTTGACTTGCAAGGTTACTAAGCTGTAGCTACTGTAGGCATGCTGAAAAAAATGACCAAATTTCTTCTTTACAAAGTTTTTATATAGTTCTTTCTCTTATATTATACTTTTCTCCTTTTAACAAAATTATGAAGCTAACATATACATATGCATAATATTAAAACAGATTAAAAGAAAGAAATTATGTGGAAAAGTAGTCTTTCTTCCCCTCTATTCCTGAATAAACTTGTAATAACTACTGGCAGTTTCTTCTTGCTTTTCTTTATTTTCTTTCTTTATTTTCTTATCATTTTACTTTTTAATTTTATAAAAAGAGAAAATATAGGTTAATTTTTTGGTAATTAAAACAATTAGCATTAAAACAATCAGAATTAAATTAGAATGAACAAAGAGAATTAAAAATCAATATTCATGAACTTTTAAATGTCATGAACTTTCAAATTCATGGGAAAATTAGAAGAACAAATCAGACATAACTCATGTAGCTAAAGGAAAAAATAAGTGTTAAAGCATGAAAAATAACGGCAGAGAGAAAGGCCAAATATCATCTGTGACTCTCAAAATGAATCAGTTAAATCCTCATATTTAAAGCTTTTCAGATCAAGGTAGAAAAATCCAGCTCTTTGCTGCTTACAATAGCTGCAATGACATAGAATAAAAATAAAAATACAAAAATGATCAAAGACTTATTTGGCAGAAATTAAATAATGGAAAGCGGTCCTGGAGGAATCGAAGGCAAAAACCTACATTCAGTCCCGTCCATGTTGCTACAAAAGTTGGGTATTCATCCCTTCTGATGGAGGCATAATACTCCATAGTGTATATGGACCACATCTTCCTTATCCATTTGTCCGTTGAAGGACATCTTGGTTCTTTCCATAGTCTGGAAGAGATTATGCTGAGTGAAATAAGTCAAGCAGAGAGAGTCAATTATCATATGGTTTCACTTATTTGTGGAGCATAACAAATATCATGGAGGACAAGGGGTGTTAGAGAGGAGAGGGAGTTGGGGTAAATTGGAAGGGGAGGTGAATCACGAGAGACTATGGACTCTGAAAAACAATCTGAGGGGTTTGAAGTGGTGGGGGGGTAGGAGGTTGGGGTACCAGGTGGTGGGTATTATAGAGGGCACGGATTGCATGGAGCACTGGGTGTGGTGAGAAAATAATGAATACTGTTTTTCTGAAAATAAATAAATTGAAAAAATTTAAAAAAAAAACCTACATTCAGGGGAAACTTCCCAAGTTTAAACATACACATTATTAAACAAGAATTAACAAAACAGTGAAGTAAAATAAATAAGAATAAAAGAAAAAGAAAATAATATTTCAAAAGCAGATTTTAATAGATTAAAATCAGGAAAAAATAAATTTAATGAGCCCACAAATTATTGGCAATAAAATCAGAGTAGATAGGTTTCCAGAAAATCTAATTAAGAAAAAGGAGAAAACAAATAAATTAGAAAGAAAAAGGGTAGAAAAGTAAAAAAGAATACAATCTATGAGATAACAATATAAGACATCATGTATGCAGTAAATATGTAAAACTGGGTGAAATAGATGATTCACATGAAAGATATAAACTGACAATAAAGATTTGGAAAAATTAGAAAAATCAGAATTGAGTAATAACTACAGGTATAATGAAAAACATTTCAAAAGTTGCTCTCTATTCTCTAGGGATTGTTTTACTAGTGAATTATTTGAAACTTTAAAAGAACTAGTAAACTCAATTCCATATAATTTGTTCCAGAACATAGGGGAAAAATATGGAAAGCAATCAAATCTCTTTTATGGATACAGGATTATTCTGACATCAAAATCTGACAAACATTATACAAAATAAATAAATAAATAAATAAAACTAAAGACAGATTTCTCTTACGAATAGAGATTCACGATCAGTATTAAGAAATATATGTGCCTGGCGCTTATTAGATACTCAATACATTCATCCTACATCATTAAGGAAGGCAAGGCTATCCAGAATAAATTTCTTTGGTTTCCTGGCCCCAAGTCTATACTTCTAATTCACTTGTGAACCCATCCTCACCTCACTTCCTTCTCGTTCAGAAGATGGAAAAGGGTCTTTTTGCTTTCAAAGAGCTTTCAATCTGCAGCAACAAGCTGAATTAGTAGTTGAAGGACAACATGCTCAAATGTGGCCATGCACAGGTAGTACTAGAACTCCTGGGAAAAGCTTCTGGAAACACTCCTCCAGTCAGTGCTGTGCCTTTTTTATTTCTTTCGCTGATTAAATTCTAAAAAAGAGTAGCTTCCACTTGCCATTCCAATTTTTCATTTCCCACTGATCCTGCTGTAGATCATTCCCTCCCTGAAACCCCCAAGACTGTCTGTCCTGCCTTTACTTCTTCTTTGGCCTTTCTGACCTCTTCTCTTTTGCAGACTCCTTCCACCCAATTCTTTATTATGAGCCATGTTTTAGAGGAACAATGGTGGCTTTTATCTTCTCAATCTTCACAGTCTTTCTGAGTGTACATTCTCTCTCATCTAGTCCCATGGTTTCAGCTACTACATAAATGTTGGGTCTGGATGTCTACCTGAAGCAAGGATCTGTCTTCTGAGGCCCGGGTTCAAACATCAGCTCTCTACTGCATCTCTTCACATATATGTCTAACTGGTGTGTCAAATACATGGCCCAAATGAATTTAGTATCTTTTCAAATCCTGCTGCTTTACTACATGCTTGTACTATGATGTGAGCTGGGACATCCCCAGTACAGGGGCAGATTAATCGCCTTATCAAAATGTAAGGCTCCATGCATTCTGATTTCTTCATTCTGACCCAAATCTCACTAAACATTTTTTGGTAATTCTAGTGTTCTACATGGGTAGAAACTTCTCTATGTTGGGTGGCACAAAGGTCTTTTCTAATTGAATTATATTGCATAGTGAGTGAATAAGTTGTCATTTCAGTTCTTTACACCATGTTTTGTAAGGTTTGCTGGTTTGAGTGTGCATCTTCTATTCCTCCAAGACTGAGATACTAAATTGACTGGATTGTTAAGTCTTCAGGGCTGATTCCAGTCTCTGAAATACGATGAATTCACCAGTATAAAGATGATCAAACATTAGGAGGGATTGGGAAAGCCTTTCCAGGTGTCACTTCTTTTGTCTAGCACTGAACCTGTTCACACATTGCCCTCTGTCAGCAGAAATGTCATCCTCTCAGTGAAACGCCCCCACTGCTCTCTATGCAGTGTTAGTCCCTCTTCCTTGCTCTCCCACAGCACTTGGTTCCTGAACACTTTCTCACTTTTCCTTGCTGCCTTCTTGTCTCTGTGTCTGTGAAGTCCTATGCCGGGCACATAACACATGCTCACAAGTGTTCATTTATCAACTAATTCAGCTCCTAGTACTGGTATTTTGTCCAATTATTTCACCCTATTTCCCTTGAATTATTAGACTGCACACAAAATAGGACACCATTACAGGAGCTGAGACTGATCTTGTTATCAAATAAGACTGCTACAATATGGTCAGGAAAGTATTCTAATTCCAACTGGAGCTCAGTGTTTTAGAAAATTTTTACTGCCTCCATTCATTTATCTTCCAATTATTTTAAGCTTCAGTTAAGCATATCAGCTCCATAGCATATTTAACTAACTCTTTTTGCCACAGGACATAAATGTGATAATTATTGTTTTGTTTTGTTTGGGTTTGGCTTGTTGCCGTTAATGCCACCAGGCTGAACCCATGTACCGCTTTGTCTCTCAGAAAAGTAGCCATTTAACAAATAATAGAGGAAACCTTTGAGTTCTAAAAATTCTTGACTGTGTAAAATACGCTTGTAACCTGCAGCTTATAGAATCAATGCATATCCTAATGGTTGTTCAGTAGTTTAAGAGGTGTTTGAATTATTAGGTGAGGGAAGTCACTGTAACAGTTAAGCAAAATAACTAAATACATCTGAAGCCATATAATTTAATGTATTAGGAGCAGATCTTTTGAAAATTTCCAGAAAGTTATCCAATATCCTATTGACCAGCATTTTAAGACACATTTTATAGCTCAAACCCTTAAGTGCCTACGTTGTTCACTAAGGGAGAAAGAAATGGCATAATGGCAACCCTAGCCATGGAAAATATGCTGTTTCTTTAGTACACCATTATTTCCCAGTAAGTATTGTAATTGAGAAGAAACTTCCCTTAAATGTGCTAAATCAATTAATTACCCCCACACACTTGCTTTAACATCCTGCACTATTGAAACAACTTCCAGATGTTACATTTGCTAATAATTCTTTGGTCATTGTGTTTCAGTGGGTTGGCTGTATCACTCCAGATGCAGATGCAGAGAGGCAGAATCACAACTGTCCCACATGTCAATCTCTGGTGGTGAGATGAAGCTTGGCATAGCCACACACTCATTTTTATCTTGAGTATTTGTTTAATCACTTTATGTCTTGACTTCCTCATCTGTAAAAATGAAAGTAGTGATGCTAAGAACACATTAATAACAAAAATGCATATAAGCAATTCTGTGTTTTGCAAAATATATACGTGTGCGTACTAGTAATCATACTTTGATGTCCCATGTTCTTGCATAAGAATGATCTCATTAACTTATTTTCCCATTGAGAATGTGTGTATGGCAACGTTACATTCTGTTTGCTATTAAATGCAATCTTTTTTCATTTAAAGTCTAATGCTTGTTTTATTTTAGCACATTTTTTAAAAATGTTATTTTAACATACCCAATGAGTTATACTTCTGAAGTCCACTGTTGTGGAGAATCTGAATAGCATCATGTTTACCCTAATAGGTTTATTCATTAAATGTCATTTACGAGATGGAGAGATACATTTGGAATTGCTTTGTTGCCTTTAGATTTTCTAGAATCTTTAAAACCACATTAGCATTAGCTGAACTTTTTCTCAAGTTTGTCAGTCCTAATAACATAAAGCCATGCAGCAAATTTGCTTTTAATATCTTTCTTCTAGCTTTGTGCTTTATTAGAAATAACTCATTTACAGAAAACCTTTTATTTGAATTGGTGGTAAGAATAAACACATAGTTCTCTGTGACTTTTATTATTTATTATAAAGTAATTTGGCAGGGTGTTGTGTAGGCAACTAAACAAAATAAAAGATTAATCAGAACTACCAATCTTTTTCTGATTTGCAGAGTAACAGAAAACAGCAGCCCAGCCCTGTTTTATTCCCCAAAGGTTTAGTTCAGTATGTGCCAGTGATGGAAAACATCGTCCGCCTATAAAGCAACAATTAGGGCTGGTTTCCATTGACTCAATCAGTCAAATGTAAAAATACAAAAGACCAATATAAAATAAGCCCTCTTCTGTGGGCCTTCACATGCCAGAAACGTGAACATGCTTGGATATGTGTTGCTCCTGCTGTTTACCAAGGCTCCACTGGAATTTTTAGGTTTAAAAGTTCATATTTTAATTGCAGAATTGAATACAGAAGGATAAACATCAGCAGTTTCTCCCCAGGTTACAGCAGAGTTTGGAGGAAGAAAAGACATAGCTGGAAGAAAAGAGGATTAAATTCACTTTTTAGAGAAGGTTGGTGTCAATGAGACCAATTGATAAATTGCTTAGTATCTTGGTATATTCATTTTTTATGTATCATGTATTAATTGATATAAAATATTAGAAAAACTGCAGACTACTTAAAGTTGTTGGCATTCCTGGATATAAACACATTTACCCAGAATTGTATTTTTAAAAGGCCTGTTAACATGTACATTGTCCTCCATATATTTTGAGGGTAGGGTTACAGAAAGCAATTTGCATTAATATCAATCTATCCAAAAAGGAACTCCTAAAATCAACTATAAAGAAATGTTAGAGAAAGGTAGAGGAAAGACATGAAATTCAGATATTTTCTGAAATACAAAACAACTAAGGTGATTACTACCTGCTAGTTTATGAAATGCTATTATACATTCACTAATAATCAGGTATTTACTATGACAAACAAACACAACATGTGTTTTATTATATGGAACAAATTTAGGGTAGAGATAAGGAAGATCTGCTTGGCATTGAGAGGTGGGGAA
The DNA here is from genome assembly GCF_011764305.1 of Mustela putorius furo. Lineage (NCBI taxonomy): Eukaryota > Metazoa > Chordata > Mammalia > Carnivora > Mustelidae > Mustela > Mustela putorius. The sequence goes on along the minus strand of NW_025422015.1, from coordinate 26,515,999 downwards.
TTGAGAACTACTTCTGATATCCTCTTCTCCAGTTAGAGCAAATACAATACTGCTCAAGAGGAAGGAAGGTAGGTAGGTGATGTTTAAGGGATTTCTTCAGCTGAACCCTTGTTGAACAGTACACTTAGAACCTGTGACAGTAATAAGATCTTTGTGTGTCTATGTATGGTGACCTTGTAAATAACCTTTTATTCAGTTGAAATGTTGCAAAAAATCAAACGTTTCTATTACTACCTTAGAGGACGGGAAAGCATTCCATCCCTATATCCTTCTTCTCCCTAACATTATGCAAAGGTAGCATATTATTTGTGTTCATAAACTTTTTTTTTAAGATTTCATTTATTTACTTATTTGAGAGAGAGAGAGCTTGAACAGGGAGAGGGAGAAGAGAAGAAGGGGAGGGGGAGGTGTAGAAGGACAAGCAGACACCCGACTGACCTGGGAACCCAATGAGGGGCTCAACCCCAGGACCTGGGGATCGTGACCCATGCCAGAGTCAGGCACACCTGTGTTCATAAACTCTTAAAGGAGTATTAATTCAGCATCAGTTGCTGCCTGATGACATAGGGTCTTTGCTTCAGTTTGGTAGGAATATGTAAGGTTTGTGCTTTTTTACTCTGTAGCTTGGAGGGAAGAACGGAGTTATGTTCCTGGGTCCTCTGTCACTAGGCCTGGTGTCTAATGTATTCCAAAGCAAGAAATTAAAAGTGAAAGAAAGGAAATTCCTATTCTGGTTAAAATGAGAAGGGGATGAAACTGAGAACTACCAAGTTTTGTGGTGAATCTCCATAAATTAAAAGTTAACACTTACTATTGAAAATAGAGCTACCCTATGACCCAGCAATTACTGGGTATTTACCCTAAAGATACAAACATAGTGATCCAAAGGGGCACGTGCACCCAAATGTTTATAGCAGCAATGTCCACAATAGCCAAACTATGGAAAGAACCTAGATGTCCATCAACAGATGAATGGATAAAGAAGATGTGGTATACACACACACACACACACACACACACACACACACACAAAATGCACAATGGAATACTATGCAACCATCAAAAGAAATGAAATCCTGCCATTTGCGATGACATGGATGGAACTAGAGGGTATCATGCTTAGTGAAATAAGTCAATTGGAGAAAGACAGCTATCATATGACCTCCCTGATTTGAGGAAGTAGAGATGCAATGTGGGAGGTTTGGGGGGTAGAAAAAGAATAAATGAAACAAGATGGGATAGGAAGGGAGACAAACCATAAGACACTCTTAATCTCACAAAACTAACTGAGGACTGCTTAGGGGAGAGGGGTAGGGAGACAGTGGTGGGGTTATGGACATTGGGGAGGGTATGTGCTATGGTGAGTGCTGTGAAGTGTGTAAACCTGGCGATTCACAGACCTGTACCCCTGGGGCTGATAATACATTATATGTTTATAAAAAAATAAAAAAAATTTTTTTAAAGGTAAAATAAAAAAAGTTAACACTTATTAATGAGCTGATGGTTACCAGGCCTTTAGCTATTTGGCTTCTGTTTATCTCTCTCTCCCACCCCCTCCTGGTTGTCCTACCATCTAAGTATATCAAACTACTTTATGTCTCTGGAATGTAACCTCCCCTTTCACTTCTGAATCATTTAAGTATCGATTCTTCTGCTTTGACCACTATTTCCCCTGGTCTTTCCAAAGGCTGGAATAATCTAAACTTAACATAATTTTCTTCTAAGAATACTTGGTCAGCTGGCTTTGTTTTCCTGTAGTCTCACCATGGTAGGTAGTGTACCTTGGTGTGTTCAGATTCTGAATCATCCTTCCATGATGTACATTCCTTCAATCCAACATATTTTCTAGAGTTTCTTGTACCTAAGATTCTGAGTAAAACTTAGGTTCCCTCCCTTAGCTGCATCTGTGTAAGATCTGGAAGAGAAAGGGAGAAAAAAGGCCATGTTTCCATATTTTTCAACTATTTCTACTGGCTTACAAGGTAATGAGGACATATCTTTTTTTCTACAATAGCACTCTAATTTCAAGGGCAACAGTGATATCTTTTTATTAGATCACAGGTACTCCAGAGTGTTCTTGTGTTCAATGGTTAACAATGGCAGCTCAGAGGAAAACACAGTCAAGGTAATCATTTCATATTATGTGGAGGAAAGAATGATACAAAGTTTTTCATTATTCCCAGCAGTTTCTACAACCATGCTTATCATTATTACAGCACTCCTGTAACCAAACTCTGTCAGACTTTGTAATGTTACAAAATCAAGAACAACATATAGGCAGTACATAGATGTAGTATGAATTACTCCGAGGTTAAAGTATTACCCAGGGATCATCTTTGTCGCTTGCATCTCTGGGCAAGCCTCAGTAACAAGTTATCAATGACACTTCTTTTTTTGTTTTTTTAATAGCTTAGGGAAACCATTTTTGTTTTTATTTTTGTTTTTTTTAAGCATTTTATTCATTTACCTGACAGACAGAGATCACAAGTAGGCAGAGAGGCAGGCAGAGAGGGAGGGGGAAAGCAGGCTCCCTGCTGAGCAGAGCCTGATGTGAGGCTTGGTCCAAGGACCCTGGGATCCCCAACCCACAGAGCCACGCTGTCTATGACACTTCTTTGCAAGTACTATTTTGACATCTGAAGAAAGAACTCTATAATTCTATCCCATATGACATTAGTCAGATTTTGAACCACGTGAGGAGAAATAGCAGCGAATATTGTTTTGTATTAATGTCTGCAGGAAAAAAGAATAAAAATTATTTACATCACCTAAACAATTTCACAGTAACTCCCAATCACCTTGAATACTAGATGGGGCGATAAGTGTCTTAACTTTCCCACTCTTCTGAGACTGAGGTCTATGAAGAACTTAACAAAAAACAATTATGTAGCATTGACCCAAACAAATTAATAGAAGGTGCCCAGGAAATGAAGGAGGCAATAGAAGTGTATCACTATAAAAAGCAGACACAAAACAAAAGGAAAATATACTAACTAAGAGGATGGAAAGCAGTAGCAGCATAAACTATTGAACAGGGTAATTTTGGGGGATAAGATGGTGGGAGCAAACAAATAGTCTAACACTTATAGTCACAAATTACTAACTTAAAAAGGCCTACTTGAAAGGATTGTTGATAGTTTATATTTTAATCCAGTTAAACATTAAGATTTTTCACTCTGTTGGGATCTTAAATTTCTCTAACCACTGTCCCGTGTGCTCTTATTTTGAAGGGCCAGTTTCCTCATGATTATTATATTCCAATTATGGCGTTCTCCTGCACAACATCTCGTAACTCTTTCTAGGTAAAATTATCCTATCGCTTCTCTCCTTTAATGTGCTGTAACACTTATTTTGATGGTGTCAATGTCAGTAACATGCTGCCTTCATGTTGTCATTTAACTATCATATCTGAAGAGCAGAATTACTCAGAATTTGTCTGTAGCCACCCGCCCTTGGACTGATGATAACATTACACATTTGGAATACTCCTGGCAAGTTTTCTGGACAGAGGTAGTGGGGCACAGACTAGAAAACAAAATGCTATATTAGGTGTGAGAGAAATTGATCTCCGCTCTGCCAGTACCTCAGTTATAAACCAAGGTAGTTATTTAGGCCTCTGGGTCCTTATTTCCTCATCTACGAAGGGATCTCTAAAGCCTCTTCTAATTCAAGTCTTCTTGGAACCTATGGATCTTATCTATATATTGGGATAATACCTACAAAAAAAGTACAGAAAATGAGTAAGAATATGGCCTCTAAAGGAAACCATACGATTAGAGATTTACCTCCTTAGTGTGTACTTAAGATTTATGCCATGAGATATTTCATTGTATGGCACACAAATCTGAAAATAATTCACCGTTAAATATGCTACATAAGCTGTAAAACTCCTCTGGCTAAAAATGTCCCAACTACCCTAAAAAGCCATGGAAACCAAAAGGAAAGGCCAGTTTAAAGGTGTGGAAAGTGATATTAGGAAAAGGTTACTGATACACAAGTTTCTTTAGTGAATAAGCTAAGTGTGATATCATAAGTGTCACTTTGCCAAAATAAAAGAGGTTGCAATCCACTTCTGTTGTCGTAGCTTGTTATGATTCTCACATAAAAATGATATATGTCCAGGAACACCTCATTATTTTAATAGTATGCAAAGCTTAATGAGGAAAGTATTAATATCTTTATAACCCCTACATAAAACTGGACTTGAATTATATATATGTAATATATGTAAATATATTACATTCACTTACAAATAAATACACACATATAACATCTTTTTAACTTTGCAATGATGAGTCAATGGCATAATATAATTAAAAGTTGTATAGAGATTTTTTAAAAACCAATCTGATTATCAAAATATAGAAACAATATTTTCTGAGCCCTCACTTTCCCTCTCCTGTACAAATCATTTATAAGATCTTGTATTTACTGAAATATCAGAATGATGCCATCTTCTTACATCTGGAAGATATAATCTTACTATTAATTCTACCACCATAATTAGGGTGGTAGAATTAATAGTCATAATCATAATCAACTATACTCTTTATGGAAACTTTCAGATAAATTTTGATGCTGTTTTTTAAGGTTATCAGCCTTATCAATTCCAGAGAGTATAGTTTTGACCAGGTACTGGAATTTGTATCTCGTGTACATAAAATAAAGGCTGAATGTTCTCTGAAGATCAAGGTATAGAGCAAGTTGATTAACTTGTGGATAAAATAAGGTCGATTTTTAAGGAACTAGTTAAATATGTGTGATTTATTTATTTATTTTCCCCTGAATGGTTGAATATTAATTCTCCATTACGTGCAAACTAAAACACTAGAAATTCAACTATTTTATCAATATCATAGTCTAAGTTGAATCCTCCTTGAACTCCAAAATAAGAAAACAGTGGAAAGAATGTGGGCCTTGAAAGCATCCAAGCCAAGGGCACACCTAGAACTTACCGAGTAATGGAGATGGCTGATGTGTGTGTGTGTTTGCTGTGTGTCATACACATGATGGAATGCTACTCAGCAATAAAAAGAAGCACATAGTGATACTTCTGAAAACATAGATGAATCTGAAAACCGTTTTACTTATTCTAGATCTTGTTTTGGTTGGTAGATACCCAGATGTAAGCAATTTAGTCAGCGTCAGGTGCTATAAAAAAATACCACAGTCAGGGTGGCTTAAACAATAAAAACATTTATTTAAACAATAAAAATATTTATTTTTTAAAGTTCTGGAGGCTTAGGAGTCCAATATCAGGATACCAGCAACTCAGTTCCTAGTTGCTGGTGCGAGCTCTTTGCTGGTTTGCAGAAGCTCACCTCCCTGTAGTGTTGTCACATGCCAGGCAGACAGCTCTGATGTCTCTTCCTTTCCTTATATGAGCAATTATTCCATCATGAAAACTCCACTGTAATGACCTCATCTACACCTAATTATCTTTCAAAGGCCCCATCTCCAAATACCATCACATTGGGGGTTAAGGACTTTACCATATGAATTGGTGGGGGGACACCTTTTAGTCCATAGCAGTAACTGAGAAAATAACTAAACCAAACATGAATAATTTCTCAATTTTATTTTACATAAATTATACCTCAATAAAATATTGTGACACAAATAAGACTAAATTTTTGGAAATACTTGGCAACTCTGAAACTCTACATCAGAGATGTCTCCAGAGAGGTCTGCTTCATAACATTCTGCCTTTAAGTAGGGTGACATATATCCAATTTACCTGTAAAGGCCAGTCTATACATGTTGTCTCAGCATGAATATGAATGGCTTTTCCTTTCACTCTGAAAAGTGCCCACTTTGGACCTTAAATTATATTTCCCTTCCTAATAAGCACCTAGACTCAACCTCTGAGTGACAAGCCTAGGAACTTCTTTCCCCTTCTGGATTCTAGTGATCACCAACACCAAACTGGGTGTTATGACATACTCTACCTCACCCACAATGCTGTTGTTTGTAACATAGGTGAGTGATTCTAATACTGGCTCAGAAAATATCTCAATCAAATAGCTCATTCCCACACCCAAAAGTTTGAAGGTAGAAATGTAAACTAGTCTCCTTTCCATTTAATCTAGATTTCTATTTTTATTAATTCTCTGAACTGCCATATTTTTCCATATTTCTCCAACAGAATCTTCTGACATTTATGAGCCTCGTGCATCAAATAACATATTATTTCTTCCATCATCACCCCATTCCAAAACTTTATTATCTGCAAATTTTAAATCATCATAACAGCTGAAAAGATCCTCCATCTCTTTGATCACCTCTTAGGGGTATCTGCCTAGATTTAGAAATAAACTGTAAATGAGTGCCACAGGGTATAATTTGGAAGATGGCATTTTTATGTTTGGATTTTGTCGAAAAATGAAAGGGAGGAAAGAGAGAGGTGAAACGGGAAAAAGAAGAGAGGAAAGACAGAGAGAGTTTCTACATCAAATTGAGTGAAGAATTCGGTCAAGCTGTAATTTCAGCCACAGTAAAAGTCTACAGGCTTTTCATTGAAAGTTACCAGACACTCCTTTGTTTAACAACACATACCATGTGTTCAAAAGTGTGCCCTTCAATTAGGAAAAGAAAAAGTTAATTGTCTGATTTCTTTTACACAATATGTGAAGGAATAAAAATAAAGATTCTTGATTCCCCTGTTGTGTTCTGTGATTTTCCACTGTTTAAGATGAATATTGAAGATGAAGAGGAAGAGAACACATCAATGAGAATATTGCAAATACTTTCTGCCCATAAAAATGGATAAGCTTTAAGATTCTGCCCCAACTCAAAGATAAAGCAAAAGTAAGAGGCAGAGATAAACCCTTGAATATATGCATAGATATCCACATGCATTTATTTGGTCTCCTGCGAATTGCATGTGGTTTTTAACTATACTGAGGGCCTCTAATAAGCCAAATAGTGAATCAGAGCCAACGGTACAACCAGCTGATTTAGAAAATTCATTCCAAGAGCTGATCAAATCCAATAAAACCAAAACAAGAAAATTAGCCAAGTGAGCCATTTGGCTGAAATGGTTGATTGAGTTGAAAAATACACTCCACAGTGCCAGGCAGACTAATACTCAGTCCCTCATAGACAAGTTAAGGCAGCCTCTTATGAATGGATAAGTAACGGGTCTTTGTTCATCTCAGTCTGTCTTGCGACAGACCCAAAACAACTCCTGAGTTGCAAGGTTTCTACTTTTAAAAAGAAGCTAGAACAAACTATTACATTTTGCATAGAATTTTGACTGATGACAAATCTCATCACTCTTCCCCTTGGCTGGGTGTCACTTTCAAGGTTTGTCTGAATATTAACTGCCATCAACAACTCAAATTTTCAGTTAAGTTCACTGCAGCCAAAGCACTGTGATATTAGAACATTCATGATAGAGATTAAACTGTGTAGCAATGACTGCCTGTCATCTTAACAACAAGGAGGCGTGCCTTTTCAGGGCATTAGCCATTGCTTGTTTCTGTGCATGAGTAGGAAATATTCGTAAAATTTGTACTGTGAATGACAAGAATAGGAATGAAAAAGTAAAATTAAATGGTTTTCTATACTGATTAAGAATGAAATTTTTATCACTTTAGCTCTGCTCTTACATCTGTTTCCTGGAAAGAAAGAATTCAGTGCCAGTAACAAATATGCTAATTACAATTTGGGCCATAGCTTCAAAATCTTTAAGTAAATGCTGAATACTTTAGTTCAGTCAGGAAATTTGCTAAGACACATTTCTTCTGACAACTGCCAAGGAGAATGTCTGTTTTTAATATTTGAAAGATACACCAGATTTGCACTTTTAAATAACCACAGTTTTATAGCTCCTATTGGAGTCTTATTGAGCTCTTGACTACACTTTCAGCATTGAATGTCAGAAAGAAGCCCACTTCAAATGGGTATTTTTGGTGCCAACCATACAACTACTCTAGACGGCATTTATTTCAGAGTCAAAGAGCTAATTATTTTGCTTTTCTTTTCCATGTAAATTCAGCATCACTGAACAATGAAAGATATAAATGTCCAAACTGCTGGTATCCAGAGTGCCTAAGTCTATGAGCCCAGCCAGCCCTTTTATCATGACTATCTTTAGGGGCAGGGCTGTTCTTCATACTCAAATTTATTGTGTCGTGGTCCTCATTATTTTTAGATAGGCAGAAAAATCAACATTGCTATGTAATGATCTCTTTATTTCCCTCACTTAAAACTGGCATAGTTCTCCAAATGAAGCAGCCAAATTGGTGACAAATGGTAGAAAAGATTTTCCAATTATAGTTTTCCGGCACAATATGTTTATGAAGAAAGCAGTAAAGGCAAAAATAGGCTTAATTTCAAAGGACTGAATGCATTAATGTATCAAAGATTTGTGCAAATATTTCAAATAAACATCTTTTCTAGCCTCCACCTCTTCTTTCTCATGAAGATAAAGAAACCTAACTCCTGTTCATCAAGAAAGATTCAAATTTATTTACAACTGGATTTGAGCCAAGCTGTGTTTCCTTAACATGACTCTGGCTGTCTTTTCAGTACAGGCCTACTCAGTATAGGATTTCAATATAGCTGAGATAAATGCCAACTTTCCTACAAAGACAATAGTCTGAATGTCTTGGCACTTTATGAGCAAATGGCATATTTTTCTGCTTGTTTCAATTATTTGGTAAAACCTCATGAGAAATAGTAAAAATAGTCAATGCCTTAAGATTGTTCTTTTCACATCTATAATGTTCCTTGGAACTTGATATTCTTCAGAGAAGAAGAAACAAACAGGTACTACTTAATCATCCTTGTCAACATCATCAGAATTGCCCTCACCATTCCTAGAACCTACTATACACCAAGAATTGTATCCTTACAATCTAATATCTCAATCAATTTCCACAAAAATCTTATATAAGGTAAATACTATTATCCAATTTCATGGTTGAAGAAACCAAGCTCAGAAAAGGAAAGGTCACCTAGCTATTAAGTGGCAGAAATGAAATTCATGTCTAGGTTTGTTGGATGAGCAATATTTGCTCTTTACATTAGGTTATCTCAGAGGAATGAAAGTGAAAGAGAGCAAGGCAATTTTCTCTCAGGTAGAATAAGGTAACAAAATATATGTCCCACATTTTTTCCTATCTAATCCCCCAATGGTATCTGGGCTTAAAATATTGGTAAAATGTATTTTGAACTTTGTAAGTTAGAAATCTTGCCTTACATGTCTCATATCACCAAAACATGGAACACACGTAGGGGTTTCAGTTTAGAAGATCTAGGAATACTTACAAATGGCTGCAGACTATGTCCAACCAAAGGTTTGGTCAGAAAGAACAGCCACAGAAACCACAAAAAAGTAGAGTTGTATTATTGGAAGAATAAAGGACAGCTTAACTTAAAGAAAAATCCTAGATTTTCAGGTAAAAGGGATTCTAACAAACCTTCTAATGTGTAAACTACTCTACCACATTTGATAATTTACTTGCGTATCTACCATGACAGTCTATTTTCTCTTGAGTCATTTATTTATTTACTCATTCAACACATCCCTCAGTATTTCTTGCAATTACTGCATGCCATGAACTGTGCCAGGCACTGAAAGGATAGACAAGTCAATCATCTTTTTCTTCTAGGTCTTTCTTATGTTGTCTCTTTCATTGCTACTTCCGATCTTAGGTATAAATTTTATCCTCTGAACTAAACAAAATATGGTGTTCAAGGCAAAGCATTTCAGTATCTTAAGTCATCCAACATGCCACTTTGGACGGGAGTTGGTCTTTTCTCCATTTTTATTTTTTTTAATTTTTTTCCCTTTATTTTTAGAGAAATGAAAGTGGAAAAACTTCCTCCTATGGAGGCATCTTTGGTTTTGAAGAATGCAAAGGCCCATAGGGCAAAGGCGAAGGGGGACAAACTGGTTGTTTAATGTGGCTCTAGTTTAGCTTCAAGGGATCACAATAAAGGGCATGCTAGATGTATTTTAGTATTATCCAGCTATTTCTAGCATTAGAAAGCAGAGGTTTGAAGGAAAATAATGAATATGTATTGGCTAGAGAGGCATCTGGGTAGCTCAGCCCTTTGATTGTCTGACTCTTGATGCTAGCTCGGGTCATGATCTCAGGATGGTGAGATTGAGCCCTGTGTGAGGTTTCACATGCAGCAGGGAATCTTGAGATTCTCTCCCTCTGCCCCTCCCCCCACCCGTGCACACTGTCTCTCTCACTCTCTCTCCCTTTTTCTCTCTAAAATAAATAAAATAAATGTTATGTATTGGCTGGAATAATCCTTGTCATATACCTCTTGAAGATCTAATTGCAGATATGAGTGATTAGATGGGGTAGAAATGCAGCAAAAGAAAGGATATAGTAAACTCATTTCCTCATATAGCATGGCATGGCTCCTGATTCTATACCTCTCCTAATCACTGACCTCTGAGTTTATTCTAGTTTATCTATATCCATTATTAAAGAAGGCTCCCCAAAACTGAACTCAGTATTCTATTTTGAATGTGAATGGAGGAAGTAAAGCAGAACAAATGATTACCTTGTTCTAAATACTGTATCTTAAACTAATATAACCAAGTCTTGCTTTGTTTTTGTTTTTTGTTTTTTTGGTCCCAGCACTGACTCATGTAATAGGTTTATTTTTTTCTGTAACTCCATACTGTTTATGCCATATACTTCTATACTAAGTTCCTGTCATCTTTTACATGTGCAGCTGCTGTTCAAACTTATTTTATTAGAAACTGTCTCTCACTCCAAATTTTCATCCCTAAATAAACTGTTAACCAGAATAATCACACTATCTTCCTATTTTATTATCTATAAATTTGATGAGAATACCATATATAGTTTTTTCCACATCTTATTTAAGAATGGAAAAGAAACCCAAGGCCAAAGGTGTGACATTCTAACAACTACCTACTCTAGAGGGACAGAAATCTTACAATCAACTACATTCACCATTAACCTCTTATTGTCCATACAGCTGATAAGTTTCTTCACTTCCTTCATGAGAAGATATAAAAGTAGATGTCAACTCCCTGCTTAAATTGTTTTTTTTATCTAAACAATTTATTTAAACTAAAAAATAGAGTTTACTCATTTCTCCCTATCCTTTACCTCTTACCTCTGACAACTAGCAAACTGTTTTCTGTATCTATGAGCTTGTTTTTAATTAATTAATTTTTTTTGGATGCCACATATAAGAGAGATCATATGGTATTTGTTTGTGCTTTTAATTTTTTATCACACTTCCTCATGGTCCAGAAATCCAATAAAAAAAAAAAACAGAATATCTTATTAGAGAAGAATTATAAGCATTATAAGCTCAAGAATCCCAATTTTTTCTTATGATACTTAAAAAATGTTACTAATAAATAATCACACACTACTGTTCATGAATAACTGAAAAATAAAGGCATGACTGGTGTACTCTTGATAGTGGAAGCAGATTTCTCTCTTGTTTTTTGTTTTTGTTTTGCCTTTTTTTTTTTTTTTTTTGAGAATCAGAACACATGCCAATTTTCTATTTCCATCTTATCTCATTCACTGCAATTCTTCAGAGACCACTGCATTTACCTATTTAATATTTTATTTGTTCAGTGTTCTGAAATACAAATATTCCAGAGCAGGGGACTAGTATAAATTTGGGGGTTCTAGAACTCATTGATAAAGTCTTTACACTTTCTTCTACTTTGACTGACCAGCACTGAATATACCTCTGTCATATAGGGATCTAAGGCCATAGAGTCAGTATCCAAATAGGAATTAAGCTCTTATGAAGTTGGGTCTGCTTTTTCTTTGAACAACTTGAAATCTTTACTAGGATCTATGGAGTACAGGAAGAATGAATCAAAAAGAGAAAAGGTCAGGAATTCAGAAACAGCTTTCAGAGAGCTAAAGACAAAATGACTTTATAATTCTACTGCCTTACCCATCCTCACTATCGAGACCAGTACATTTCACAAGTGTTGTCCCAAGACCAGTAGCAACAGCAACTGCTTAGAGCTTGTTAGAAACACAGAAAGGAATAAGGAAGGAAGGAAGGAAAGGAGGAAGAAGGGAGGGAGAGAGGGAGGAAGAAAAAAAGAAATACAGATCATCAGGTCTCTCCTCTGATCTACTGAATGAGAATCTCCAGAGGTGAGGTCTAGGAATTTGTATTTGATCAGTTTCTGGGTGATTCTGCTGTATGTTAACTAATACCTTTCATTCCTCACATGTTTGGAATAGCAAATCTCCTAAGTGAATTTAAGGTGCATTAGTGGACTGAATGCGAAATCTGTATGAAGGTTGAGATTTCCTTACTCTTTGTTCAGACCCAATCCATTCATTTTGTATTCCTCCTCAAAATTCTCATTTGCCTTTTCTGAGTAATCCAATGGAACTGCTTTTTCCTCACTAAACTTCAGGATGTATCAGGGGCCAGATCCAGCAACATCTCTTTAAAATAATTTTTCTTTGGTATCTTTTCTATTAAAAGATCTTGCCAAGACCTTGTATTCCACTGCGAAATCATGTTGGTTCAGTTTACCGAATGTTTGATTGAGCCAAACCAGGGATGTGCTTTAGGAAGCGGCAAAGTATGGTGGAAAGTACACCAGTTTCAGAATCAAATAGATCTAGATGCTATTTATGGTCTGCCACTTACTAGCGATGTAATCTTGGGTAATTTTTTTAATATCTCTGAATTTCAATGTCCTTGTCCATTGGATTTATTGTGTAATAAGTATGTCCTTATTTGCTTATTTGTCTGTTTACAGATTTATCTGCCTATGTCTATCCCAGTACAAACAGCTGATGAAGCGAATATGAAGTGTCTAGCCCTTTGCCTGGAGCCCACAAGATGTTTAAGAGAAGTTAATTCTCTTTTGTGTTTTTGCCCTTATTTCTTTTGCTGCTGAGAATCTTTTCACAAAGAGTTAAAGCATCTGCAGAGCCAACCAGAGGTGTGCAGTAATTGGCAAACTGAATATCATAGTTCAGATAACAGGGTGAAAATCTAAGGTTTGCCACTCTAACCTTTAGCCCTGTGGTATCCCATAGGTGGTCAAGTCTTCTTAAGACTTGAAATGCGCCTAGTCTAAACTCAGATGTGATAGTTAGATGTAATTATAAATATGTAATAATACCAGATTTCACAGAATTCATGTTAAAAATAATGAAAAAAAATCTCCCTAATACATTTTTATGTTTCTTAGGTATTAAAATGATAATATTTCAGATATATCAGGTTAAATAAATGTGCTACTAATTTCACTTGTTTCCTTTTACTTCTTTTAATGTTGCTATTAGAAAATTCAAAATCATATATGTGGTTCACCTTTATGGCTCTCTTAATATTTCTATTGGACAGAATTGCTCTAATTCATGGGGCTTTAGACTACATTTGCTCACCAAGTAAATAGTTTTGCATTTTAATTCTATTTGACTATTTTAAATATAGCAATGCCAATGGTCCCACATTAATGTACTTGCAATTTGTTTTTAATAACTACAGAGAGGACAACAAACTCTCAGTGAACTTGCTTACACAGTGCTATTTAAGAAATCAGAGGCAAAGGCTGGGCAAAATCAATGCATGCAAAAAATCTCTACCCATCTGGTTATTCCTAAGAGAAAAACCATTTCATGGCTGGTTTAGTAAACTTTTTACATAGGTGCAATGCCTTAATGCCCAGAGTAGAAATTACAGCCCTGAATGGATATGTACTGGTAACCTATCATTCTTTTAACAACAAACATGATGGGCCAGAATTTGCATAGGTAGTACTATTTTTGAGCACATATATTACATTAAAACGATGAATAAAATTATCCATTTTCCCTTCACTTCTTCCCCCACATTAGAAATCTCTGTCTTCATCACCTTCCTTTGTCTATACCTTATCAAGACCAACATCACCTTTACTTTGTACCTTCCCTCATCCACCTTAGCCTCTCTGTTATTGGCAATCTTGTAACACTTGTTATTTGCAATACTTATATTAGCCTTTCACTGAACATGATTTTGTCAGTTTTTGTTTTTTAGTGTAGGTCTTATCTACCCATCCACCCCCTGATCTCCCCAAAGGAAGAGACATATCTTATGTGCCTTTGTGTCCCTCACAGCCTTTGTTTAAGCAAAGCAAGTAGGTAATGTTGACTGTAATAATAATGATGAAGGTCACAAAGAACAATATAAAACTAACCCCTATGAAAATGTGCAATATGATGACAAGCTCCTTAGGTTCAAGAAATGTCCATGGTGCATTTTGATCTTTAAGTTATTTCTACAACTCCAATTTATCAGGGCTAAAATTAAATTCATTAATTTCCCTTCCCTAACTTATTTCTCTTTTGCTTCCTATTTTAGTAACTGGTGCTACTGACTCAGGTTAGAAATGTATATATTCTTAGCTTACCCTATGCAACTAGTCCCCAAGTCCATTCAGCTAGTTCAGTCCTCACAATTAATATCTTATCTCATGCTTCCTGTCTTTTCCCAGCCCCTGGCCCAGTCAGTCTGAGCTATGAAAACACAAATCTGAGTATACCATTCCTTTGCTTAAAGTCCTGATACCTTCCCAAGGGATAAAATCTCAATTTCCTCGTAACATTGATGAAGTTTTTCATTATAATGTAGTCCATTTATACTACTTCAACATTAAGTCTCACACCTTTTCTCCTGACCCTAAATATGCTAACATTATTTTGTCTGTTCTAATAAGGCTTTTCTTCCTTTACCTCTGGGCCTTTGCACATACTATTCCCTTCACAGAACACATTCATTCTGTGTTGCTTTATTAAGTCCTCCTACCAGCTCCAGTCTGTTTCTTCCACTGAAATGTGAGCAGAGAAGTCAGGGTATATCTCTTTTGCCAATGTATTTATTACCTTTAGCAACTGTATCTGGTCCATGAAGGGGTTCAATATTTTTTGAAGAAAGGAAAAAAGAGGTAAGAGTTGGCTGGGGGCGGGGGTGTGTGAAGAAAATAGGGAGGTATGGAGAGAATGAGAAAGAAAGAAATTTATTTTACTATTCTGCTCACTTTCAAATACTTGAGGGTCATTCCTTAACCACCATTTTAGAGAATACTTGTAGGCTGTTGCTTTTTATTCTTGATTCAATTATAGTCTCCTTCTTGCAATTAGTCTCATGCTTTTGTGAGGAGTTGGTTGAACACAGTAGCCAACATTCATAAATCAAATTATTCCACCTAGGGATGAAGACCCACCCAACTCCAATGGACAACTACACTGTGCTTTTACAAACTCAGCTCACTGGCCTGCTCTAAATATCCATTTATTACTTCATGGAGTCAGCCAATAGCCAAGTGAACTCAATCAATTAAAAACTTAATGGATGTTTGTTATACACTCAGCATTGCACTAAGCACTCAGCAAACAGTAAATGAGTATGTGTCTTGAGAATCTGGAACATGCTCCTAAGAAACTTTGACAAACTAAGAAAATAAAGCTAAACAAAATACAAGAAGCAATCATAGAGAAATAGTGTGCCAAATACATGCTTCTGAATTCATGCATCAGAGTAGCTTAGAAAGAAATATCAAATTGATATTTGATCAATGAGTATCAAAGAAATAACATCAACTAGAACTTCAAAATGAGAAAGCACAAAATATTAACCTATAAAAAAGCCCAATTGAGTTAACAGCTAGGTGGATGTTTATTCACCAAAATCTCTCAGTTAGTAAAGGTACAATCGTGAAGGCCTGCTCTGTTCTCCCAGCTATTTACATGAAAAGTAGAACACCAAATACAGGGCATTCAGCAATCACTGACTCAAGCCATCATCCGCAGCCAAAAACACCTCCCACATGTGTGGGGGCAGCAGCCAAGGTGTTTTGGTCAGGCCCTGTGAAATTGCCTTGGCTGACTAGGCTCTATGTGAGTCCAGCAAAGAAATAATACCCTGTCTTGTTGCCCGACCACATGTGCTCTAAAGGAAGAAATGATATCAAAGATTCCAAAACATCTTATCGCATTTTGTGCTCAAACTTTCAAACATGAAAAGGTACAAGAGTGTAAATGCTTTTGGCCACTTTCTTTTTCCAGCCAATAAAAGACAGTATTTGTTAAACTGTTGAAAGGAAACATGGCAGTTTATAGTCTCTTAGATGGGCCATTTCACTCTATAAACACTGAGTTTGATTAGAAGCCACAGTTAATTCTACTACCTATAAAGATGGCTAATATTGGGGGTTAGGTGTGCAATGGAATGAGGCCATAGTGAGTAAAAATAGAAAGAAAAGGACAAGAACAGAGAATGTGTTCTGACGATACACTATGTTGGTTTAGTCATTAAGGTTATTTCTTGACTGGGGTTTCAATACCTTATTTTCTTCTTTTAATAGCATAAGTGAGGGGCCCCAGGTGACTCAATTGGTTAAACATCTGACTCTTGGTTTTGGCTCAGGTCATGATCTCAGGGTCCTGGGATGGAGCCTTCTGCCCGGCTCTCCATTCAGCAGGGAGTCTAACTCAGGATCTTCTTCCTCTCCCTCTCCTTCTTCCCTCTCCTGCCCACATGCACACACACAAATAAATACATACATCTTTTTAAAATAGTATAGGTAAAGCTTATTATGAGACCAAGCATAAAGCAAAAAAACTTTCTAGCTAACAAGCAAACATATTTTGTGGTCCCCATTTGCTATCAAATTAAATGATACAGGGGATTATAATAAAGCAATAAAGAGAAAAAATCTAGAGTTAGTCTTACATTTTGGCTCTGCCAATATTTACTCTTGGGCAATTTATCTGAAGCTCTCTGTCTCAGCTTCCACATCAGTAAAATGGGACTGATACAAATATCTTCTTCATACAGTAATTAGGACAATTAAATGAGAACAAATCTGTTTGGTACAATGCCTAGTACACTATAAGCTTTACTGTATATTAGCAATTTATTAATATATTTATACCTTTCCTTATTCCTAGTTCTTCAATATTATCTGTAGTCTGAATTAGGAATCAATTTCAAAACTCAAAGGATCTTTGATCTTCCATTAGAAAACAAGAGGATGCTCTCAGCATCTCTTTCTGAGTATGGAGAGACTCCTATCCAAATAAGCCCATCTTCCCAGCACCTAAGATCTCCTATCACATGGATAACCTGTATGTGCAAATACCTTAAAGTGATACCTACTCATTTTGTGTCTTCCTTTGGTAAACCTAGGATTTCTTATAGATTGATATCTAGCCTACCCAATTTGGTTTAATAATATCTCTAATACTAGTAAGCCGTGGAAAGATGTGTGGTTTTGGGGTGGGGGGAAGAAAAAGTTAAGTGGACTGACATTAGTGACTCTGGAGAAAAAAAGAAACTAAACATTAAAATGTATGAATAACTCCAAATGCTGGAAATAAGAATTTGTAAATATTTAGTGCTGGGATGGATCCTAGAGACCATTTAGCTCAATTCCCCTACAACCCCACACACCTCAGGAAAATGAGGCTCAGCAAGTTAAGCGACCTGCCCAGATTCACATACTAAGGTCAGGACAGAAAGCAGCTCCAGCAACTTCTGGTATGTGTTCTATTACAGTGTCTCTAATAGCTGGGAAACTGTTTTCTTAAATAGCTCAAATTGAGTATTTATAACAAAACTGTTTTATTTGAAGCAGATTTAAAATGTAGAGTCAATATTTTTCCCCCTGACTTTTAATTAGATGATTTTTTTCCCCTGAACATTATAAATGTGAATGTCTTAGTTCATTCAGTCTGCTATAACGAAATACCTTAGACTCAGTGGTTTATAAACAACAAACTTATTTTTCGCAGTTCTGGAGGCTGGGAAGTCCAAGATCAGGGCACGAGCAGATTCAGTATGCGGTGAAGTCTCGCTTCCTGGTTCATAGACAGCGTATTTTCAGTGTCCTCATATGGTGGAAGAAGCACAGAAGCTCTGTGGGGTCTCTTTTACAAGGGCACTAATCCCATTCACTAGGGTTCCATTCTCATGACCTAATAAACTCCCCAAAGCCCCACTTCCTAATACCATCCCATTGGGGGTTAGAATTTCAATATATAAATTTTGGTGGTGACACAAACATTCAAATCATAGCAGCGAGTGATCAGCAAACTAAAAACGGGTTCCTCCGGCACTTTAAAATTTGAATGGAAATGAGTAAAATGGATTGTTGTGGCTTTTTTTTTTTTAATGTATCTCTTCACTATTCCTTCACTATGTATTTGCTTCTAATATTCTCTCTACCTAGCATGCCCTTTCTTCCTTCCTCATGTGTCTGAAGCTTCTTTTCTTTACAAATGAGTTCAAATTAGCATCTCTGAATCAACAGCTGTTCCTTCCAAGTTTCTGAAGAGACTCCACTCTTTTGAACTCCTGTTTCTCTTTATTTGAGTTTCACTCAAGGTACTTTTCACTCATAACACTACTTAAATATTTTTATATCCCCTACATTCTCAAGCATGGTGTCTTGCACATAGTAGTTGTTCAGTATTTAAAAAAAAAAAAAAAAAGGTAACCAAGTCCGTATCTTAGTTTAAAATTTCCTGACCCAATTAAAAATGGCCATTGCTAATACAAATCCTTTCATTTGTGACAGAAATCCCAGGTTCATGAACCTGAAGCACTCTCTTTAGACAGATATCTCAAGAAAATATGTTTATGCAAATAAAATACTTTTTAAATTTTAACTTTTCTTATTATTTGATTAAAACTTAACATTGTCATTTAATATAAAGAAATCACTAGAAAATAGTAAAGCCCTTGATACAATGTCACCTATTAATAATCATTTCTATAATGTAATTGCATATCTTTATAATAGTATTTATAAAAACCCAGTTAAGCTGATACTAATTTCATTTAGGATTATGATTTCCAATCATGAGAAGAGAGGATAGGAGAAAAGTACACCCAAGAGAACCAAAGAGTAGAAAGCCTCAGTGCAAGAGGCTGAATTCCATCACATAGCTTACTTTATGGATTTGCAGGGGGGAAAAAATACATGTATATATATATACCTGGATGTACATATTTTAAAAATCATACCTTACATTCAAACATATTACTTAATATGCAAAGATTGTTACTATTACATTTATTTACCTTCCTAATAAATCTTTAGGATAGAATGAATAAATATTATTAGCTCTATTTTACAGAAGACTGGGATATGGAAAAAATAACTTATTTATTCAAGGTCATACAGCCAGAAAATTCCAGCGTTGGTATTCGAAACTATGTCTCCTGATTCACAGCCTTAGAATCTTTCTACTACTCTATTTTGACTTAAGTAAAATTGTACTGTTGTACATTTTTATATTTAGGTACCTAAAAACCCCTCATGAGTAGCAAAAGTAGCAGTAGCAGTACCAGTTGTTGCTGTTGTAATAAATTGAGCCATCTTAAAATGTCTTTAAATCCCTCATTAGACCTTGTAACAGTGCATTGACTTTCAAAGAGCCCCAGTGTTTTCCTTGAGCTTAATTTTAGACAATGTCCTTTTTCCTTTTCAGATGTTCTATTGCTTTAGAGAAATTTACAAATGGTGAACACTTAATTTCTGACCAGAGTATATATGAAGAGACTTCAAGAACAACAAAAATGTCTTACGTGTAACTTGTACTTAATGTATTCTGCTTTCATAAAAGGAGCCATTAACAAACTCATTTCTACCATTGGCTGGGATTGTAGGCAAAAATCACCAGTTTCCTCCCACTTAAAATTTTCTGTTTCAAAAGTAACTTTTCCAAAAATAAAGAAATTAAAGCATTAGGAAGATTTCCATGACCACAATTCTTAATATTAAATGACCCATTTGTTAATTTATCTAGCTTGTACAGTCTATACAGTTGACTCTTGAAAAGCATGGGTGTGAACAGCACAGGTCCAATTATACACACTTTTTTATGAATTCAGTATAATACTATAAATGTATTTTCTCTTACTTGTGATTTTATTAATAAAATTTTATTTTCTCTAGCTTACTATATTGTAAGAATACAGTACATAATACATATACAAAATATGTGTTGACAGTTAATGCAACCAATAAAGCTTTCAGTCAATAGAAGATTATTAATAATTAAGTTTTGGAGGAGTCAAAAGTTTTACATGGTTAACTGTATTACTGTTTTTGTACATCTATCTCGGACTAGGTCTTTTTCTTATATGTCCTAATAAAATTTTATTTTTTGAGAGTAGGAACACACATTAATTCACGGTAAAATATAAATAATCTATGAAGTATGTTGGGAGAGGATTGATTGATAGCATTTTGTTACTAATGCCTTTGTCAAAATGTAATTCTTAGATCATGTGAGTCATAAGCACCTGTCTGTTTGTCAAACATGTAGCACCAGACTTCTGAATCAAAAATCTCTCCATGGATTCTAGGATCTCTGTGGAGGCCCTGGAATTGGAGTCGGCCACACACTAGGGTTTGAAAATCAGTGAACTGAAGGATGGTGGGGAGGGGGGTGGGCAAAGAACCTACAAATATAGACACAGAGTAGCTTATAGTTAGGGCTGGCTAAGGAAAGGCAATGCACCAAAACCAAACTGCTCATCTCTAAACTTTGCCTGACTGCTTCTCAATTTCCTGCTCTGCAGGTTCATAGCACAAGTCATTTCTCACCAAAGATTATTAACTTTCTTATGTGATGAGATTTCACTGGAAATGTGAAATTGCTCTGCCAGAAACATTATCAGTGGGTTCTGAAGAAGCCAGTTCCCGACGGCCTGCTGGCTCAGTGGCAATGCGGGCAGTTATAACTGGGTTCCCCATGGGCTCAAGAAAGGGCTGTAGGTTGGGTGGTCTCTGTGAACAGTAGTTCAAGGAGTAGAACAGAAAACACTGAGTGTAATTTAATATAGCACACAGTCTCAACTCTGACAAGGCTCACGTCTGATCCATGGGAGGATCAGATTACCTCTCCGTCCACAGAGGTACACCCCTCCCCACCAGTGCCATTGGCAGAGTCTGTGGGAAAATTTACTAGCAGCTGTGTTACCTTATCTAGTCAAAGGAAAGAAAGAGGTCATCAGATTCCAGGGCTGCCAGTTGTTAAACCTTTATAAGAACCACAAGGACAGGGGAGAAAGGCCTAGAGGGTTTTAAGGAATAGATACACACAAATAGTTATAATTCCTTTGAGAACATAATCCAGGATTTATTTTCTGAAATAAAAATCTGGAAGGAAAAATAAACACACATTAAACTATCAATGAGCAAATATCGCTTAGGGATTTGACTATATTTTCCTTCCTATACTAATGTTATGGAGCCAAAGCCAAAATACCCAGAAAGACTAATTGCAAATGAAATTGAGACTGATAAGCATTTGATTAAATTTTATCATATTTATTTAATATATTATATTGGGCTGCATTAGTTAAGAAAAGTTAAATAAAATATAAATCTCTTCATCTAACAAAGAAAACATTGGACATTAAATGGACCTATGAAAAAGCCTTGGCATCACAAAACAACCCACCCATAAGACCTTCAAAACCAAATTAGCCATTAACCTGGCCTAAATAGTGATAAGTCTCATCACCAGAATGTTAACTGAAGCTAAAAGAAACCACACATTGAAGTGATCATTTTGTTTTCAACTTTCTCTGTGAAAGCCTAAAACCAAAACCTCAAATTCTCCATTGTTGTTGTGTCCCCAAGTTACTACAGGTTTTCTAGAAGTCAGTGTACTTTCTGAGGCACTGGTAGTAAATAATGTCACTCAGCTTGCCCACAGTCTCCAGGCTGATCCCCTCTACAACCTTGAGACCA
Organism: Mustela putorius furo; assembly: GCF_011764305.1. Classification (NCBI taxonomy): domain Eukaryota; kingdom Metazoa; phylum Chordata; class Mammalia; order Carnivora; family Mustelidae; genus Mustela; species Mustela putorius. The sequence goes on along the minus strand of NW_025422015.1, from coordinate 26,494,254 downwards.
ACTCTATTTTATTGTTATCTTACATGTGTTTACCCCTATTTTAAAGTTTAAGCTTCTCAGGTCAAGGACCCTGTCATTGGTGGTTTATACTTTCTGAAGCAATATACTCCTCTGTAAATAATTGTGTTTGATCATCACGAGACACTTCAATCAGATTTTCCCATAAAAGAGAAAGTTCTTTAAAAGGTACTTTATAGTTAAAGCATAACAGAACACTTTTCAGCCTTTTTCTATGAGGCCTATCAATACACAATATAAGCTCAAAAACTCAAGGCACACAAAGCTAAAGTCACAATCAAGGAAGACTTAAGTATCTCTCAGAGCCTGAACGTTAGTCACAGCAATGCAGGCAGAGTCCTCCAAATTAGGTAAAAAGTGATTAATCTGTTAATTATTGTATTTTGTCTGTTTGAGACCAAACAGACAGCTTGTTTTTCTTTCCCCAGTGAAATGACTATTATTTGTGATATTAAAGATACAGCCAGAATTTGTTCACTATTAGAAGTACTATCATACTATATATTATATATATTATATATAATATATATATTATACTATATATTATCATACTATATATTATATATATTATATATATATTATCATAGTAGATGAATTTCACTTTTTCTTTCTCTAGCATGTATTTACATTGTGATTTTGAACTCAGCGGGGCATCAGAATCCCTAAGAAACGTTTAAAAGGAGTTAAAATTAAAATAACAGCCAGATGTCAGAGCTTTGTCTACCCACTGGTAGGGTCTGGGAATCCACATACATGCAAAGCCCCAGAGGTAAGTCGGATTTCTGATGCTCTGCTGAGCTGGAGATCCCTATAGATGCCCAAAGAGTGGACCCCCTTGAGGTGCTTCCCTATACTTCTCCAAAGAACCTTATATGTAAAAGGAGGGTCTGGAGGCCCATTCTCAGAATTCAGATGCTCCCTCAATTCATCAGCACATAGTTACCTTATATTAGAAGATTATAACAGCCCTGAGACCTAGCTACACAAATAACTAAAATTGTCTTATAACTTTGGAGACATTTGGAAAGCTGATAAAGACATATGCCATTGGCTTATGCTTGCCTGTCCAATAAAGTTACCTGGGTAGCTTTATAAAATAATCGTGCCTGGTCTCTATCCCAAGAGATTTTGGTTTAACTGGTCTGAAGGAGGCCTGGCATTAGTATGTTTAAAACACTCCTCAGGTGATTTTAATGTCTAGGCACGTTTGAGACCCACTGGAAAGGATGAAATAATTCTACAAAAAGCATCAATGAAGTATTTATTTAACCAGTTACCTAGATTTTTAATGTCTAAGTCTCACAAAAATATTTTGAGGTAAGTAGTAAGATTCTCATTCAGCAGATGAAGAAGGAGAAAATATGCCACCGTCTTCCTACTCAAAGAGTAGTCCATATATCAGAAACACCAGCAATACCGGGAAGCTTGTTTGAAAAGGGCAGAATGAATCAGAATCTAGTATTTTAAAAGGATTCCCCAGTAATTTACCTACATGGTAAAATTTGGAAGTCCCACTGCTCTAGGGAGGATTCATACCCAGGATGTTTCTCAGAGAAGTGAATGACCCACCCCTGCACACTGCCTGTCTTGAATATGAAACTTGTATCACTTAGTTCCAACGGGAAGATTGTCTTCATGTGAGCATAACTGAAATGGGGCTATAACACCTGATCTCCTCACCTTGGGTTTTTCAGTCAAATAACTACATATTACTTAATAAACAGTATGCATATTAGAGAATCTAAAACAAAAATGGAATTGTCCAAAAGAGACTGACTTTTGTCAGATGTCCTGAACTAATGGCTTGTGTGTTACTTTGACCTTTGGCTACATGTCTGATACTTCAACCCCTATTTGAACCTTCAGTTTCTGGCTCTGACCCTGTCTCTCCCTAAATCTCAGTAGAGCGAATGATAAAAGGATCTTAAGTTCTACATACAGATGAAGTACTTGTGTTAAGTAGTATTAATTCACTCATTGTTCACTAGCGGTGCACTGGGCATTGTGATCCAAAGACGAAGATGACAGCATTCTTAATTGTAACTAATTAATAAACTAGTGGAAGAGACAGACAATAATAGATCATTACAGCACATGTGACAAATGAGAATACCATATGTTAGTGAAGGCATGATAAGATCCATGCTTTGTACACTGCTTGTTCAAGTATGAGTTACTACAAACTTCCTGTAAGCAATTTGGTAATATGTATTAAAGGTCTTAAAATGCTCATGAATTTGAATAGCTTATACATGACACATTAAGGAACCCTTTCATGAGGTTTAGTAGGGAGGATCGACCCAATTTATATTTTGGGAAGTTTTTACTTTGGCTTAATGTAGGCAATGGATTGGAGGGACACAAGACTGGAAGTAGGAGTTTAATTAATAGACTGCTGTAACAATCAAAAATTTTTCTAATCTAAGAAAAGATGAACACGTGGAATGGGGCATACTTATGTTTGGCTTCTTTTTTTTTTTTTTTTAAGATCTTTATTGACGTATTTGACAGACAGAGATCACAAGTACACAGAGAGAGAGGAGGGGAAGCAGGCTCCCTGCAGAGCAGAGAGCCGGATGTGGGGCTCCATCCCAGGACCCTGGGATCATGACCTGAGCCAAAGGCAGAGGCTTTCACCCACTGAATCACCCAGGTGCTCCTATGTTTGGCTTCTTTGAACCTAATATGTATCTAGTTTTACCTCAGAAATACTAGGAAATTACTAGACATGGATGAGCACAAACCAAATTTACAATGGTGTTTACTGTTGTGATGTTTGTGATAGTGAAAAGCAAAACAAAACAAAACATAAAAATACCTAAATATCCAGTATTCAAGTTAACGTTAAACAAATCATGATATATTAATTTTGTAGAATATATAGTCATTAAAATAGTATTTATGGAAAATTTTAATGAAGTGAAAGTAGGCATATGATATAACACCAGGCAAAATCCCATGATCAAAATTATCCAAATATCTTAGTATGGTCTACAAATTCACTCAAACTCTTATCTCTACCTAACTTGTCTTATGTCCATGATACTTCCTCTGTACCAAAATGCTGGTTATTCTATAAACATAGCATATTCTATAATAATCCCATGTTATTAAATAGGCTACATTTGTTTTGGGTTTTGTTATTATTGTTGTTGTTATTTACAAAAATACTTTTTTTTCCTTTACAGTTCTGAGGTATCCATAACTACTTCCACTCTTCTGTCCCCAAGGACAGCCCAGGTCCCTGGAGCCTTCTTTTAAGTTAATTAGTTAATGATCTATTAAATTATCCCTTATAATTTTACACATGAGTTGTAACTTACTTTCCCTCACCTTAGCTCTGGTAGGTACACTCTACCATAAAACTTGTAATTGTATACTTTCCATGCTCATCTCCAATTTCTCATTCAAAGTCTCTTCTTCATGCAGATTAACTACCTTACAGGAATAAAAGACTTCTTAGAGGAGCCAGACCTTTTCCTTTTGAAAATTTGAAAGCCACCAAACAGCACATAATCTATCTTAAATATGCTATTCTGACTTCTTGAGAGATTGAATAAAAATGTCCAGACATAAGTTTGTAAATAAATATGTCAATAAAATAGAGGGAAAAAATGTTTTTGGCAAACAGCTTCATGATAAATAAAAATTTCATCATTAAAAATAGTATGCAGAAGAAATTTCTTTCTTATTAGAAGAACAAAAATTATAAGGCACCTCAATGAAGAGACTGGCCTTAGAAGTTGGATCTTAGGGGAAAGTGCAACCTTAAGAGAGAAAGCAACTTAAGGAAAAGTCTGAAAGTGGGATATTGTCAAGCATGTTTGTGGAAAGGCAGTGGTGGAGAAATTTGATTGAAAAATCTATAAAGGGCCAAATTTTGGTGTTTGATGCCCATTTTGAAGTATTAAAACCCTATTTTTCATATTCTGGGGATTCACTGAAGATTTTCGTATATAGGCAATGACACGATTATATCTGTATATTGTAAAGATAAATGAAAGTATGTGAGAAGTTTAGCAGGAAATAGAACCTAGAGATCTGATAGTTCCCAAATTGATGTCTTCTGCCCACTCTTTCACCTGAACTCTAGACCCATAAACTTATCTGCTACAGGGCAGCTTCATATACTTAGACACCAAATTCATCATGCCTGAAATAGAGGTTATGAAAGTTATTTGTTTTTCCCATGAACTAATTTGTTCATGAACAGCTAAATATATACATGTAATTAAAAAAAAATTCTTAAGATGTTGATTTCCCCAAATAACTAGAATTAGGGGTCCAGAGTCCTCTACTGGGGCTCTTCTGGGGGACTTAGAACAGTTAAAGATGAGGGATATCACTTGCCAGTAGCTATAGAGCTTAGATGTAAGGAGAAAAATACAGAAGGCCATGTCTTGAGGTGAACCTCATTTGATCTGGACAGACTTTCCATCCAAATCAACCTTGTAAAGGGCTAATTAGAAAGGGATAATCTGAAAAACAAGGGGAAACAAATGAGGGCAAGAGGATTTGAAGCAGAGGTGGGGAGAATGCCCAGGGCAAATAAGGAGGAAGCCTCTAAGGATGACTGTGGAAGCGCCCATAGAGGACTTTAGCCCATAGAGCATGGCCTGCACGCATGTCCAAATTTCTGTCCTTGCTTGCAGTGCGTTATTCTTTCATCCCCCGCTTTTTCCCTGCCTCATTCTATTTCAGCTTGTTCTTACTTTCCTTGCGCTGTTGTATTTGTGACATCTCAGTATATAGGCCTTTAAGTTTGAGCTTTCCTTCCGCCAACATTGGTTTCTGATTTGTGGTATACACAACTAAGAGTTTTCTCGATCAAAAACCAATATGGGGACACCTGGGTGGCTCAGTTGGTTAAGCAGCTGCCTTCGGCTCAGGTCATGATCCCAGCGTCCTGGGATCGAGTCCCACGTCGGGCTCCTTGCTCAGCGGGGAGCCTGCTTCTCCCTCTGCCTCTGCCTGCCATTCTGTCCACCTGTGCTTGCTCTCTCCCCTTCTCTCTCTCTGATAAATAAATAAAATCTTTAAAAAAAAAAAAAAAAAACCAATATGAAAATGAGGTAGTGCTCTAGTACACTTAGGAGGGCTAAGCCATGCCCTCAACCTTTATCTTCTTGGCTGGGTCCAGGAATGCTCTAAGCCTTTCCCAAATTCTCTCCTGAGCATTTATCCTTTACCCTCAGGTGTTGCCTGGGTCATACCATACACCACTGACCATTCAGACTTGCAACACTGAATTCTGCAGAAGAAAAGAGCTGTGATACTCTATCATCCACAGCTCAAGTGTTGCAGTAAACACTAGGGACACAGGGTAACTAAGACTTCTGTATTCTAAACTCTGTCTTCCAAGGGTTATCCAACAACAACATGTGTCATTACAATATGATATAATAGATACTATAGATACACACATACACACACGTGCACACACACACACTGCATTGATATTTTTTTAAAGTTGCATCATGAATTGAGTTCTCAGGACAGGAGACTGCACAGGAGCAGTGACTTCCTGCTAGGATAGCTGCACTTGGTTCCAGTGTGGACCAGTGCCTCAGGCCATATGTATACTTACTCACCAATGAGTGATCTAATTCCCATTTAACTTAAGCATTTTCATTTGGTGAGTAAATTAAAGCTCTGTTATATTGGCAGTGGATGCATAAACCAGAATGTAGATTATGCATTGGTTTCTATACTTTTTTTTTTTTTGGTCCCCAGATTTTCACCACTATTGAACTCACACCCTCATAAATATGAAAGGGAACAAATTATTTCCACAGGAGAGAAAAAAAATTCTAAAAATCAAGAAAACTTCATACAGTCTGCATGAAGTGGTTGGTCATTAGGATTTTTGTGACTTGATGCCTCCATTAGCAATTCCTCAGACTGCACCAAAGAGATCACGTGAAGTTAGAATATGGCACTTCCGTTGACACTTGACTTGGAAGAAGTTGATTCTTCATTCTTTCCTTTGTGATGTGAGTGTTTAAGGCCTTGGTTTGCTTTTTGAGCAGCTGTGGGTCTTCCAAAATCCGCTCTTCATATTCAGTGAAAAGTAAATCACATTGTAATAATTTTATTACCACTGCCTAAGTCATCTTTACATAGTGCTTGACAAATATCAAACTAGTTCTCTAATATTATGTTATTTGATGATCACAGTAGCCCTGTAAAATGAATACAGCTGATTTTTTTAATGTTCATTTCACTTATGAGAAAGTCTGGCTTGCTAAAGGCCACAGAATTGGCAAAATCCACAATTGGCAAAATCCAGATCTAGGGTTTTCATACAGATGGATTACTATGTATTGTTCAAAACATTTTTCCCATTTACGGTGTATGAGTCTTCTCCAAGCTTCACATGTCTTTTATTTTCTAGGTTTCTAAGACAGACAATAACCTACACACTGAGGTTTTCTTACAAAAGAAATATTATTTCAATGCATTGTTATAAAGAGCTCTAGTCTGATTCTGAAGAGAAATAAAACATTCCTTATTTTTACTTTCTTAATAACTTACTTACAGGAAACGGGAAAACAGACAAAACAAAAATACATCCAAAATAAAGAAAACTTCCAAATTTTTTTCTGAAATATTATATCTTGAGAGACAACATAGGTCTGTGGATGAAGCCTGAGTTTAGAAGTTAGTTATGCTGCCAGACCCAATTCTTCCCACCTTGTTCCAATTTTCCTTTTGCCTTCTCATCACCTTCTCACATACCACAAAATGTATACTTTAATTATTTTGACTCATTGTCTCTTCCCTCCAATTTGAATGTAAGTTCCAAGTGGGTAAGGCTCTCTCTTTCACCCTCTGAACACTAGCATAGTGTCTGGCATATACTAGGAACACAGTAGTTTGCTGAGTGAATGAGTGGAGATAGACCTGGGTTGGAATTCTCACCTTACCATTTATCAAGAGCAGAAATTTAGGAATGGAATTAAACCTTTCTGAGTACGCGTGTGGTGAAATGTACATAACATAACAGTCACCATTTTAGCCATTTTTAAGTGTACAGTTATGTGATATTAAGTACATTAATATTGTTTTACAACGATCCACACCACCCACCTCCAGAACTTCTTTGTCTTTCCCAGCTGAAACTCTATACCTGTTAAACCACATCCCATGGCCTCCTCCTCCTAGCCGTTGGCAAACATGGGTCTACTTTTTGTCTCTCTGAATTTGACTATTCTAAGTAACGCATATTAATGGAATCATATAGTATTTATATTTTTATGACTGGCTTATTTCACTTAGCATCCTGTACTCAACATTCACCCGTGCTATAGCTTGTGTCAGAATTTCTTTTCTTTTGGGGCATCTGGGTGGCTCAGTGGGTTGAGCATCTGCCTTCAGCTCAGGTCATGATTTCAGGGTCCTGGGACCGAGCCCTGCATCAGGCTCTCTGCTCGGCAGGGAGCCTGCTTCCTCCCCCCCCCTCCTCTCTGCCTGCCTCTCAGCCTACTTGTGATCTCTCTGTCAAATAAATAAATACAATATTTTTAAAAAGAATTTCTTTTCTTCTTAAGGCTGAATCATATTCCATTGTATATATGTATATCACATTTTGCTTACCCATTCCTTTGTTGATAGATACTTGGGTTCCATCCACCTTTGGCTATTATGAATAATGCTGCTATAAATATGGGTATACAAGTATCTGTTGTGTCTCTGTTTTAATTCTTTTGACTATATACTCAAAAATAGAGTTGCTGGATCATATGATAATTGTATTTTTAATTTTTTAAGGAACCACTATACTATTTTACACAGTCCCACACCATTTTCATTCCCACCAGCAATGCACAAGGGTTCTGATTTCTCTACATCCCTGCTAACACTTGTTATTTGGGGGGGGGGGGTTGTTTATCTGTTTGTTTTTAATACTAGCCATCTTAATAAATGTGATGGAAGTCTGTCCAAGTTTTAACAGCTTCATCTATACAGTGAGGATATACCCAGAGACTATCAATTAGCACAGTTCTAGCACAGAGTGGGTGTTAACCAAAAGGAGAATTTCTTTTGTTTACTATTATATTTGGGAAGAAAATTCCCACATAAATGTTGAGAGTTACTTCCACTTTTCCTGTTGTTGTCCAAAATTCACTCAGAATGGCATACACACAAATCAGCCATAACATATAGGAAAAAATAGAGAGTCTTATTTTTATTTTTTTCTCTTTTCTCCCATGAAAGAGACTACGACTGACTGGATCCAATGGAAAGAATCTAAATAATTAAAAAGTGAGACATAACTTGAGTAATTTATATTTTCATTTAATGATAAAGACTTCTACCTCTTCTTTGCCTAATTTACCATAAAAGAAAAGAAAAATAATGTCTATATGTCTAAGTATGTCTCTACCCATAAATACAGTAACAAAAAGAATATAATAATCTTTAACAATTTCAAAATACTTAAAAGAGGATTGGATTATTATGGTAGAAGGAATACATAGATCTAGCTGCTATTTTGTCTAAAATATCACAAAAGAATATCACCATATCTAAAAATATCTATATTTAAAATATTAAATCTATAGTTATTCTTAAAAATGGGAAAGAAGTAAGTAGTTATATAATTTCCATCCCAAAGCACTAAAAGATTATGATAAACATAACTAGAAGTCATATTCTAGTAGACAGGGATACTTGAATACAAAATTTTCAGAAAACAAAAGAATTGCCAATAATTTCAGGAAAACCAAAACCAAGAAACTTTAAGAAAGCAAACAACCAATAACTGCTAAAAGGGAACAATAACAAAAAAGAGACAGATACAATAAGTAAAACACACTTTTAATATATCCTCAGCTCTTTGAGAATTCTGTGTCCATAAAAAAGGAAATAAACTTTGTAGAAATGAAAGCTAAGGAAGTTGAAGTGGAAAAAAAAACAACAACAACAACTCTGCAGATTGATAGAATAGAGAATGGGCACAACTAGATAGTAAGTCCATGAGCTGAGGATGGAGCCAGGGAAATCTCCCAGAACACAAAAGAACAAAGAAATGAAAAGAATGAGAAAAAAGTTAATAGACGAGGACAACAAATTCCAATGTCCATTTATTAAAAGCTCCAGAATGGGGCACCTGGGTGCCTCAGTTGGTTGACCATCTGACTCTTGATCTCAGCTCAGGTCTTGATCTCATGGGAGTTGAGGCCCCACACTGGACTCTGTGCTGGGCATGGAGCCTACCTTAAAAAAAAAAAAAAAAAAAGAGCTCCAACATGATCAAAGAGGCTGGCATGGGAGAAACAACAAGGAAATCACATTAATTATAAAAGAAAATGTTACTTGGCACAACTGAAATATCTTATGGAGTATCAAGAAAGATGTACCAAGCAAGATGAATAAAAAATAGAAATATACCTAGGCCACCATGCTGAGCTTCCAGAATCCCAAAGATCAAAAGAAAAATCCTACAAGATTTTAGAGTGAGGGGCGCCTGGGTGGCTCAGTGGGTTAAGCCGCTGCCTTCGGCTCAGGTCATGATCTCAGGGTCCTGGGATCGAGTCCCGCATCGGGCTCTCTGCTCAGCAGGGAGCCTGCTTCCTTCTCTCTCTCTCTGCCTGCCTCTCACTCAGTGTACTTGTAATTTCTCTCTGTCAAATAAATAAATAAAATCTCTAAAAAAAAAAAAAAAGATTTTAGAGTGAAAAAATAGGCTATTAACAAAAATGGACAAGAATCATCTGACAGCCAGAAGAGAATTAAGTTTTCTTTAATGCCATCAATAAAACACCTGTTTTAAACCTAAAATACTACTCTTAGGTAAGCTCAAATTGGAGACAAAATAATGACATTTTCAGGTGTCCAGTGATTCAGGAAGTCTACCACCCACAGCTGTTCTCTAAAAAATCACTCCTAAGTATAGCACAGGAAAGAGAAGCCCAGGAAGTGGGAAATACTAGACCATCAGAAAAAGTGGTAAGCAAAGAAACAAATAATTCTAGTTAAGTTTAAATATTTGTTGAAGTACGATGTAAAAAAACCAAACAAGATCAAACTTTTGGAAATAAAATCTCTGGTGATTTTAACAAAACTTTGGTAGAGGGCTGGGAGTATGAGCATGAGGGAGGGAGTCAATTTGTAATGTCTTAAGTTTCTTATCTTTCCACAGAGAGTATAAAAATTCAACTAAATGAATATATATGGATATATAGATATGATTATATATTATTATGGTAAATGATAAAATTATATATCTAAGCAAAAACAGAGATAAGTTCAACATAAGACTTATGAATAATTAATATTAAAAACAAATTAGTTGTATAAATTGCCAAAATCACTAGTGAAAAAAAATGGCAAAAACACATGATTCACTTGATAGAAGAGAGGGAAAGAGAAAGCACAATAATTTGGCAAATAAGTGCAGACATAATTATTCATTATAAACATGTACATGTACAAAATAAACATGTACAGTATAAAATTATATATATTCAATTAGGATTATGTAGTTTAACACCCAATGAAAAATAAACAATTATTGAAATTAATTGATAGGTCTCAAATACCTGAAACATACAGAACATTATTCTTTACACTATAGAATGGTATGTTATTACACAAAAGTGCTGTGTTTGCTATCAAGCCCGTGATAGAAGAAAAAATTTTAAAAAGGCAATTTAGTGGACTGCTCTAGTGTACAATAGCGAAAATAGGAACTCTGAGCAAAGTATCAGTAAAGTTATTGAGGAGGATTTAGTCCATAGCATCAAACTCATTTTAACAGGAACTCTATTATTTTATTGGCTTATAGGATATCATCAGTGATCATATAATTGTTCTCAAGTATTTATCAGTGATGTTGCATTGTGAAGCTCAAATAAAATGAAAGAAAATACAAATTTCTGTATAAATCATTGCTCCTAGATATAGAATAAAAGAAAAACCTTTTGACAAAAATTGCAAAGTGGTTGTATTGCTATCACCTAGACCCTTGCTGACATGGCACAACTCACTCTTCAAGGTCACAACTGGTACTTTTTTATTCTATTAGCATTTCTTGATAAAAGAAAGCATTGTCCTAATATCTGTACTTAGTCCTGCCTTTCCATATAATATAATAGTAAATAATGACTGCACCATACCTCAGTAGGTTCTAAGACCATGATAGGGCAGAGAGGCCACTCCAAAGAGTAGTACTATGGACTGAATTGTGTTCCCCCAAGATCTTCATATGTTGAACCACTCACCCTCAATGTGATGATATCTGGAAGTGGGGCCTTAAGAAGGTATTAGGTTGATGAGGTTATGAGGCTCTCATGATGAGATTAGTTATCTTTATAAGGAGAGACATAAGAGAACTTCTCTTCTCTTCTCTCTCTTTCTTTCTCTCTTCTTTTCTTTCTTTCTTTCTTTCTTTCTTTCTTTCTTTCTTTCTTTCTTTCTGTCTCTTTCCCTCTCTCATAAAGGAAAGCCATGTGAACACACAGTGAGATGGTGGCTGTCTCCAAGGCAGGGAGAGAAATCTCATCAGAACACAACCATTCTGGTACCCTGATCTCAGACTTCCAGCCTTTAGAGTAAAGGAGATAAATTTCTGTTGTTTAAGTCACCTTCTATATGATATTTTATTATGGCATCTTGTGCTAAGATAGTATCACAAACCAGTCAAGGATGAACAAAATATTCTGGATTAAATCACTTTATTTATATAGGGATGAATTTATATAAAAGTACACTCTTATATCAGATATTTTTTATAACTCATCAGGTATCAGCAAAAGCCCCAATAGGATAGGGGCAGATAATATCAGTACAGGTCTTTATGCTAAGCTCTTTGGTAAACTTCTGGATTGCTCTAATCGAGTGGAATGGTATAGATCCCATGTCATGATTCAGAACTTTATAAATTGTTCTTGACCAAATTCTCAATAGATCCTTTCACCCAGGTTTCTGTACGAGACCCTAGAAATGGCTCACTTAACCTATACAAACCCTCAGTAAAAATATACTTCCAAGAAGCTGTTACCAACATTCTTTCTTTTTCTAATTTTCACACAGATATAGAAGAGAGAAAGTCCCAGAGGTGCTGCAAGTCCATTAATTCTGCTTCTGTGGTCAACCAAATAGAATGGGATCTTCCTGACAGAGGGTACCTTCTATAACACCCAGTCCTTAGTCATCCTGCTGTCCTCACCCTTTGAAATAAACTCCTAAACCTGGATGCCAATGACTGAGAAATATGTCTTTTTTACTTGAATCTTTGTTATCCTTCTTATCCTTATTTCCATCTCTTTCACTTTTACCTGATTCTATATTTAATAAAACTCTTGTAGTATTTCTCCACTTTCTTACCCATGATCTGTCCATATATATTTTCCTTTTTTCCAACCCATTTTAACTAACGTAGTTTTTTGGCTTAAATTTCTTTTCTTTCTCTTCATCCACAAATTTCAAAGTGTCCTGCTATTAGAAAAAAAAAATGTAAGTGGTTGCATCCCATTCTTACTATAAATGACCTACTTCTTTTTCCATCACTCCAAGAATGCCCACTTCAGCCCTCTAGCTGCCATGATCCACAAAGCTCCAAATGTTTCTTGGTCTTTGACTAACAAAGATGACCTGCCCTACCTAGCTAGAGTGAGATTAAAGACCAGGAATAGAGCAGGATGAATAACCATTTGAGGCCGAAAAGGGGAATGAAGTAAAAAAGAAGATGAAGATGCTCTTCATCATGGAAATGGTGTCTACTAGGGTACCAGAGAAGACTTGACAGGTAGGTAGGTGCTGGTCCATTCCCACTGCCACTGTGCTAAAGCCAATATCCCTTCTGTTTCCAATTAAAGATGTGTGACTTGAAAATATTCTTGATAGAAATAATAATTTGGTGTAAAAACGTTTCTTAAATATGTTCACTTTCCCTTTAACAGCTTAGTTGCAATAACATGAGTGAAAAGATAGCTCAGAATACCCATAGTCTCTTAGTCTGGGATTTACTATAAAAGGAAGAAAAAAAAATAGACTTTTAAAGCACTTATTCTTACCAAAACTCAAAAGCTTCATGCTTTAAAATCCAGAATCTCCTGAAAGACTGTATAAAACTTTTGTTGCTTGTCAATAAGTGATACTGAAACACTGACTGTTATTCTAGACAATAAAGACTCCCAGATTCTGAGATATAACTTTGGTCATTTGTGTGACTAACAAAAATGTTGGACTAATAATTACATTTCACAGTAGCTAAGTTTTTCCAACAACAAAAAGTTGTTAATCTAGCATAGTGAAGTAGTATGTACAATGATTGGACCAAATGCTGCCAATATTCCAGTCTTGGTTCTGACCTCTTCATTTATTTGCTATGTGACTTTGGACAAGTTACTTATCTCAGCCTTAGTTTCCCTTTTTAAAAAATAACAGTTGTAAGTACTTCTTAGAATTTTTAGAGAATTTAAGGAGTTAATACATAAATACAACTTAGAGTGGTTCCTGATACATAAGAAGCACTCAATAATTAATTTAGCTATTCTTAAGAACATCTCAGTCACCTCCTTTAAATCTACAGAGTGAGTCCTCTAAGCATCATTAGGTAATACTGCTCAGTTACTGGAAGGTAAAAATTCTTCAATACTCACATTAAAGATGTTAGTACCTGTACAGAAGTCAAACAACATAAACACAAACACAGATTTGTGACCCTGAAGACAGAGAAATCTGGAATCAGAAATTCTGGTGTTTTATTTTGACTTAAAAAATGCCCATTCATCAAACATTTTTATTCCTTAATTTCAGCATTTATAAAATGTAAACATAGAGTCTGACCAAGCTGAGAAAATATGCAGCATGAGCTTTAAATTATGAACATGGGTCATTTATACATAGATTCTTATATTCTTTAAAATTAAAATTATAATAGCTTATTTAATCCTTAAATAATGACATGTTGCTGGTAGTTATGCTCCTAGGAAGTTATGCATAAATAATACATTAATCTGTAAACATTGCTTTTATAATATTGTATTACAATTTAGCTTTTTGCTAATATATGGAGACACTGCATGGATTTAAGATGGCAGACATTTGAAACCATTCTCCACTACCTACCAACTAGCATAAGCTCAAGCAACTTATTTAACCTTTCTGTCTACCTCAATTCCCTCATTGCAAAATGGAGAAATGGCTAAATCTCTTCATTGTATTGTGGTAAGAGCTGATTCATATAATATACATAAAATACCCAGAATATAGTGGCAGCATCATAGTAAACACCCCAAAATTGTCAGCTTGAAATTGAAATATATTTATTTCTCATTTGTTACTTTTACATTCTTTTTTTTTTTTTAATTTATTTAGTCACATAATTTTAAAAAAAAGGGGAGGGGGAGGTTAAGTCACAGTGGTTTGGTAACTTACTTGAAAATAAAAGTGACCTCTTTTGGTCATCTCCATGATCCATGACTGCCTCTCCTTGGGCACCATTTGAGTTCTGTCCATCCTCTTTTCTCCAAAGAGATTCATTGAGTGTATACTCTGGGCTCAGTGTTGCAGGATCAAGTATTTGAAGACAGGAGGGCTCAAGATAGCAGATTCTTAGGATCCCTGAACTTTTGAGTCTTTTGAATTCCTTCCACAGATTGTCTGCAAATTTAAACATGCTAAGACAGAAGAAAAATTCCAGAGACCTGAGATGAAAAATAATAGAGAATATAGGAAAAATAGGCTTAGAATTAAGGCAGCATTACTTAATGCTAAAGTTTAAAAAAGGAAAAGAATAATAAGAAAAAGAAAAGGACTTACCAGCCCTGGCATCTTTTGGGTACTTCTGATCAACCAGGCTCCAAGCATTCTTAGACTAAGCAATTTCAGATTTATGGCTGGATACTGGAGAGTATGTGTTATCCTTCCCTTATTCTGGTTCCTTGGTCATTTTTCAGTCATCAGTTCACTCAATACATTGTTTGTAACACCTTCCCTGGGCTAAGCCTTCATTGTATTAGACATTGGGACCAGGAAAATAGAGAAGTGGTTATCAAGATGAAAAAAGGCATAATTCTTGACCTCGAAGAGTTTATAATCTGGTGGAAAAAAAACTGAAAAAGGCCCAGAAACATTACAATAGAGCCTGAGTTAATGAATATAAGTACTAGGGGCTCACAGAAGGAGTGATGAGTTCTGCTGGGAAGGCAGGGACATTTTCACAGAGGATTTAGCACTTCAGTAAGTCCCTAAGGAAAGCTAGGTACTCCCCAGCCTGAAATAAATCGTGTTTTCTAGAGCATGAGGCAGGCAGAAGCATGTGTTCAGGAAGTAGTATTCACTGTGGCTGCAGTAGAGGGAGTATGGGTGGAGGCAGACATTTAGAGGAAGAGGTGGGGTAGTTGAGAAACCATGTGCCCAAATAGGTTTAATATGTCTCTTTCATCTTCTCCTCCCCCGCCTCCCCCCCACCCCTGTCCCGGGCCAGCCTCCCTAATATGACTAAATGAGTGGTGCTTGGAAGTTTCTGTTTCTGGTTCTGCGGAAGGCAGTGAATCCATGCAACTCTTAGAAAAATGGCCCTGAGTGACCTGAGCATCTGGAAGGGCCATTTTCAGTCTTAAAGCTGGGACAGTTGAGTGGCTAGTAGTGTCAGCAAGTGACTCAGCTGGACTGGGTCTGTTATTAAATTTTATCATGTCACAGCCAATAGTACCAGTAAAACATACAGCATTACTTAGAAATTATTGTCAGATGGAATTTCTGTAGTTGTTTGGTTGAAAATATCCACGTATGGTGCATTGGTATAGATAGCCAGCCCTGTGTGTGTGTGTGTGTGTGTGTGTGTCTGTGTGTGTATATGCATGTTGTATATGTTAGTGTTCACAGCCTGTAGTCCCCAGAAGTCCTAAAGAACAAGCATGCCCTTTTAATATTCTTATTTCTTCACATATCTGTATATTCAGGACAAGGGTACAATACTGGCTTTTATGCCCATGGAAGTGTCATAACAAGGATGAAGGGACCAGGAGATGCTGAGAATCTAAGGAGACAAGACCAGTTGTTTCTTCTCTGGTGACAAAAATGTGGCAAGGTCTCTGCTTTTCTCTAGCCAATCCTCTCCTTAGCCCAGGCCTTTAGGTATGGTTGAAACAAATACGCCTTTCTCTTATGTGTTCTAGTCTAGATTGTGCAAAATCCCTCAATCTGGCAGAAAAGGGCAATTCAACCCAGAGAATTCTTTGCCCATGTTTTCCTGGGACTCTCCCCAGTAATACTTCCTGGAAATTCTGCCTGCCAGGCTATATGAGAACACTGAGTAGCTTAGCAGAAAAGGAAACTGATATGAAAAGTGAACACGGGGTTGCCAAAAGAGGTCTCTCTTGAATATAAGCATAAAAACATAAAAAGTCTTAATTAACTAACCAGTTTCCTAACATATTAGGAAATAGCTCAATATCTGGCTACCCGAAATCGTATGAAAAAAAAAGAGAAAAAAATTAACACCTTAATTTGTACAATATGAGGTGCATATTAAATCTACTGGATGGTGATGCACCACAAAATAAACTTCCCATATTTCAATTTCAATATGATTTGCTCTTAAGGTACCAGAAACTAAACCTGAATATACTTTCCATTGGCATTGTATAAAAAGTTCTTACAGAATCTCAGTCTAATAGTTCAGCACCAGCAGCACCAATTTTGTGCCGTTCTCCTGAAAGCTTTCAGCAGTAAATCTCTAAAAATGTCCACTTAAGCAGTAGAGGTCATAAATACTTTGCAAGAGCAATAAAATAGAACAGAATTTTGGAAGTTATAATTTTAGTGGATATAACTGCACTATAAAAGAAAGGCCTCTGGGACCCAGAATAAATGCAAAACTCTGTCTAAGTGAACTGCAGTACTAACCCATCTGCAAGTGGTAAATTATCCCCAGTCCCAGGTGTGGTGCATTATCCTAAGGGTGTCCAGTGATTAAAGGTAAGAACGTGGCTAAAATCCAAGGGAGCACTGAACATTAATGACGGCTGGAAATTGCCGACAATTTCTCTGGAAGTTTGATTTGGTCTTACTTGCTCACAGCCAGATCCAAAGTTCAGTGGAGAGCCTATGGTCAGTACAGATACTCCAGTGGAAGAAGCCCAGAGGGTAAGAAGATACTGGCTCTTCATTTACCCCAGAAGGAGTTCTCACAGATGAAAGTAGGTCCATAATCCTATTACCTATAAGCTCTTTAACTTCCGACAAAGACCAGACACTCACTGAGGCCATTGTCTTAAAATTCAAATATTGCAAAGTAACATTAAAAATTTCATTACGGGGGCGCCTGGGTGGTTCAGTGGGTTAAAGCCTCTGCCTTTGGCTCAGGTCATGATCCCAGGGTCCTGGGATCCAGCCCTGTGTGGGGCTCTCTGCTTTGTGGGGAGCCTGCTAACTCCTCTCTCTCTCTCTCTCTCTCTCTCTCTCTGCCTGCCTCTCTGCCTAATTGTGATCTCTGTCTGTCAAATAAATAAATAAAATCTTTAAAAAAAAATTTCATTACGTTTGTTCTCTATCACTTATTCTCATTAGTACACATTTGCAATGCATGTTCTTTTAACATATTAAATCTGCATTAGGGTCTTAGAAACTCCCAAAGGGTCAAGGATATGTTTAATTGATTTCCTAAGCTCTTCACCTATCACACACACAAAGGACATTGTGCATTGCTGAATGCAAGTGACTATTTCATGATTACGTTCATAATTTTTTATAATGTTTGGGTACAAAAAGCCACCATTTTTTATACATTTCCACCAAGTTCTTGAATTGCCCCCAGGCCTCAATCTAGTTTTAACCAGTACAGTCTAGAAAACTGAGGAGTACAATATTGAATGAAGGTGGCGAGGATAAGAAAGTTACATCTGAAGAGCAGATGAAGACAATTTTCATGCAAGGAAACCCAAGCTTCCAATTTTTAATGAACATTTGATTGTGGCCTATTAAAATGCCAGATCACTTTGCAATATTGTGCTATGCCTTCACAGCTTAAAATAGTCACTGTGAAATAGTCATCCCACCCCATTTTCCCATCTGAAAATAGTAACACATTGTACCTTTTGCTGTTGCTTCTAATTTTTGGGCTTTTATGATTGTGTAACTGAAATGTCATCCTCCTGCATCTAAGGGTCACCTTCTAGTTTATTTGGAAAATAAAAGAACAAGAGGGTTTGTCCCATGTCAACTCCTGAGTCATCCGCTTGGCAGCTGTTGTCTTTATCACGCGCTCCTCTCAGCTCTGCTTTCTGCATTGCCTTTGGTCACTGCTCTGTTCACTGCCGTTTACCACCTGAAACTTGGGTCTTCCTTGGTGGTATGGTGCTGATTCCAGAGGGCCACACTTTCCATCACTAATCTGTCACTTTCCTTCCATTAATACCTCACCACAAAGTTTACGGCTGTTAAGGATTTTGCTGCAAGTTTGGGGACTGTTCCAAGTAAAACTCTCTAGTTCTCTCTTTCTCTCAAAAAAATTGCCTGATACCTATGTGGATTGGTTTTACCCATGGCTTTTTCTTAATCTGGGCATTCTAGGGCTGTAATAATCATCCCACAGGGCATTTTCCAAATCCTAAAATAAGGAGTACAAAGACCATGACAATAATAAGTGGGAGCTGCATTTGCAGGGAGGAGGGGCCACAGAAAATAGTGTATGGTGACTCCTTCAGTCTGGTTACCATTCAGCCCTTGCAGCCAGTATGAAGCCTATGAAGCGAAACCAGCACAGGCTGTTGGGTGGACCTGTGTTGTTTCTGCATACCTAGTATCACTCTCCTTAATCTTATAATAGTGTCTTGACTTTCCTTGGGGATCAACCTCCACCCACTTTCATTCCATGTGGTTTAGGTAGGGCTAGCCCAACCCCTGGAATCAGAGGTGAGCTCATGACCCAGATCTGGACAATTGGTATTGTGGTCAGGCCATGGTGATTGATTAATCCCCTTTTGCTCTAATCAAAGTAATCCTAGGAATTTTTCTGCAGCAACTCAGAATGATATTTTGGTTTGGGGAGTTTTTTCTAAGAGTGCTAGCAGAGAGGATGAAGTAAGTCTGAGCTTCCATCAGGCACATAAAATCATAAAAATAAGGCCAATCAAGGGGAAAGCAGGGCAGAGATATAAAGATAGATTGGCTCTAATGATGGCATTTGAGACTCTTGGATCCAGACATGATTAAAGTTGGTAGTGCTGGAATTTTCAGTATGGAAACCAAGATTTTTGTTTTAACCTAAGCCAATTTGAGTTGATTTCCTGTCACAATCCAAAGGTTCTTGGATAATATATTCTTGAATTTTTCCTATGGCACAAGGTCTCCCATGGATACCAGAATAAACACACATACACACATTTATTCCTCCCAAGGATAAACAATAATTTTAAAAATATGGCAGTCTAAATCCACACTTAAAGAGAGAAGCATTTTTGGGGGGGGTGAATATAGTAAAATCTATACAGAAAACTTTGTAAACAATAACTATAGTGCTTTATATTATTACGCATAAAGTTTTAGTTTCCACCTCTTATTTCTACGCAATAATCCTAAATCTTAGTGAATCAAAAGAAAACAGCTCTATTAGATTTCCATGACAAATGACAAAACTACATATTTCATTAGTTATATAAACATTTGGAATTGAGATTAAAATATTTGAAATTCAAAGTCAATTTAATAGTCAGGCATTCCCCCCCCCCCACCATCTCACTATGTGTCTCTATAAGCAGTAGTTCCTGGTATAGAATTTATTTCCCTGATCCAACTCCTCAGATAAAGGAATGAGAGAGAGGTAGGCAGGAGCCTGGTTCGTCCAGTCACATCTTTAATTTAGGCAACTTTAACCAATGATTATAAGGAACACAAAAGGATAGCCTGGGTGGCTCAGTTGGTTAAGCATCTGCCTTTTGCTCAGATCATGATCTCAGGGTCCTGGGATTGAGCCCCAAATCAGGCTCTCCCCTCAGCAGCAAGTCTACTTCTCCCTCTGCCTCTGTGATCCTCTCCTTCTCTTATTGCCTTTGCTCTCTCTCAAATAAATAAATAAAATCTTGTAAAAAAAAAATAAAGAACACAAAAATCTATGTACATTTCTCCAAATTCATTTATGACCTTTCTTAAACACATATCTTCATCTCCTTTTCTGAGGGAAGAGTGGTTTAAATTAGAAACAAACCAATGGAGGGGATGCCTGGGTGGCTTAGTCGGTTAAGCATCCCACTCTTGATATCGTTCAGGTCATGATCCTGGGTGGTGAGGTTGAGGCCCTTTGCTGAGCTCCACGTTCAGTGGGGAATCTGCTTCTCTTTATCTCCCTTTTCACCTTCCCCCACTCTCTCTCTCTCAAATAAATAAATAAATCCTTAAAAAGTAAAATAAACCAATGGAGGAAGGAAAATTTGAGAGATCACTATACCACTCCAGAACAGATGGTATTAGGAAATCTTTATCACTGAGTTAAAGACATAATTATGCTAAATTTAAAGAAAGATATCCAAATTTTCTTACTTTATGTGGAAAATACAGAGTTTGAATACTCATAATTCTATTAATATTTTGCTGGTGTGTTGTATTTGTGTGTGTGTGTGTGTGTGTGTATGTGTGCGCACGTGCGCGTGTGCATGTGCCTGGTGAAGGCAGAAGAGAAAAGGCAAGAACCACTGTATTATCTTGCTATCTCCCTTGAAGGAGAATGAAATTGGGGAACAAGAAATGGAATCCAAGTTTGGGTATCAGAAAAAATTATTTCCATTCCAAAGGACTCCAGTCTATGTTTCACATTTATATAATACCAAATAACGTGGACTTCTTTTCATGGTCAATGAGGATTAAATGAACTACCTACCTCCAGGAACCTGGCAGCAATATGGAAATTTGCTTAGCTAATCAATAGTTGGCTCTCCGTCCAGTATGCGTTCTGATTTGCCATATCTATTTAGTTTAGTTGTGTTTTTTTTTAATTTAAAAAAAAGTTTATCATTTTTTGTTTATAAAAGGAAATATATCAAAGTATTGAGGTATCAGGAAGAGTGAATTTGTGTCTTCTTAAATACCCTTTCTGCCTTCTGGCACCCCATTTCATTAATTCTTTTAGCCAATCTAAAATAGATATAAGGCTTTTAATTTAATCGGAGTAAAATACAAAGTTATTTACTTACCTTAGGCTTTTTTAACAGCCTGGATCTTAATCTCTAGAAGATTGTTGACTTTAGTGTAATCTGTTGTACTAACCATTCTTTGGGATAAAAACCCTTCCCCTTCCTGAGTAAGCAAGTCTGTTCCAGTCCCATGAGTTGTTACCTGTTTGTTTTGACTACTCACTATTTGTTCTTTTCCTAGGTTTCCCCGCTTATCACTGGCTCTGCTTTACCTCCCAGAGTAAAATTCAAACTCTAGCATAGTATATGAGAACTCCATCATCTTGAACTCTACTTCTATTAGATTGAACCATCTATATTTCCCACTGACACAGACTTCTGTCTCCCTGGTTTTAAATGCTGAGGAAATTCTTTATTTATATAAAATCATACACAAATATGTGATCATTTTAACGTTTTAATGATTGTTACCTAATAACATGTTTTTTTTTTAAATTTTCCTGCTAATGCATGGGATTTTGCTAACAGTTTTCCTATGTTATACAAGCTTGTTTTTTAGACCACAAGGTCACAGCAGATAATTATTCCAATGTTATATATTCTATTTTAAAATCTTATAGTTTTCATTAAAATATTCATAGAGAAAGTTGAATTATATAATTTTTGACCTCTTTGACTTTTGTACTAAAGCAAAATATATTCCTTAATGTGAAAGGGATAGTAACATATTTCACTTTTCTATTTTTTCAAGCTCATGTAATACTAGAAACATTTATTCCATTACAGGTTTTGGAGAAAAGCCTTTAGGAAATCAAGTTGAGATAATAATTTTAGAGATAACTCAATTTCTTGTTCATCAGTGTGGTAATTTTATATTCTTTTTTTTAAGATTATATTTTTTATTTGAGAGAGAGAGAGAAAAAAAACAAGCAGGGGGAGGGACAGAGGAAGAGGAAGAAGTGACTCCAGTGTGGAGCCCAATGAAGGGCCTGATCCTAGGACCCTGAGATCATGCTGAGCCGAAAGCAGGTGCTCAACTGATTGAGCCACCCACATACCCTGGTAATTTGGCATTCTTTAAAGGATCTGTTCTATCTATAAAATTGTCATATGTGTTAGTGCATTGTTTTTTAATAAGAAGAATAGGTTTTGCCTTTCCTTAATGACTGGTTGGCATACCCATCTAACATGGTATAGTGTTTAAGAACACAGACTCCCCAAACCAGACCTCTTCCAATTATTATGGTCAGTTAGTTAAGTATTAAATCTTGTTAAAGTATTAAATCTTAAAATGCAGACAATGATGATAAGAGTACTCTTATTGCAAAGTTGTTGTGAAGATTAAATGAGCTAGTATATTGAAAGCACTTAAAAATGTTTTGTGTGTAGAAAGTATTAGTGATTCCTTTATCCACTGTTGTTTAAAAAGCACCTCAAACTTAAAAGGTCCAATACAGAATTCTGATCTGCTCCTGATCCCCCAAATCTACTTCTTCTTCTATAATCCCCTTCTAAGTAAAAAAAAAAATACATTTTCACAGTTACTCAGTCCAAAAAACTACTAGCTCTCATTGATTCCTCTCTTTCCATCATCTCTCACATCTAATTCTTTAGCACATTTCATCATCTGTCAATTTAAATATCTTCTAAATTGAAGAGCTTCTCTCTACTTCTATTATTGCTGTCCAAGTTCACAGCCCTACCTCCTTGACTACTGCCATGGACTCTTAGAAGATGTCTCTGGCCTTACTCATTTTCCACTTCATTCTGTCCTCTACACAGCAGTCAGCGTCTCTTCCTTAAAAGACAAATCAGATCAAATTATCTCCCTGCTAAAAATTGCTTGAGTCTTCCAATAAAAATTAGAATAAAATCCGAATTATTTATCCTGACCTTAAAAGGCTGGATACAGGGGCGCCTGGGTGGCTCAGTGGGTTAAGCTGCTGCCTTCGGCTCAGGTCATGATCCCAGGGTCCTGGGATCAAGCCCCACATCGGGCTCTCTGCTCAGCAGGGAGCCTGCTTCCTCTTCTCTCTCTCTCTTCCTGACAATCTGCCTACCTCTCTGCCTACCTGATCTCTATCTGTCAAATAAATAAAATCTTTAAAAAAAAAAAAAAAAGGCTGGATACACCGGACCCTGTTTCATCCCATCCTCATTCCCTGGCACAGGGTCTTCTTACCAGTGTGTGTCTTCAAAACATGCTAAACTGTTTTTTATTGTGGAAGTGTTAAGATGTGGAGGAGAGGTATTCAATTGTTCTATGACTAGGTCTCAGTCTTTTGGTGAGCCTATGCTCCTGGACTTTGAACTTCACCTGTGCTTCTCATTTTTCTTTTCTCTCTTTAGGTAGGACAGGATAGCGGGAGGGACCTGTAGTTGTGTGTATCCCTTTCCCGACATGGAAGATTGGAGGGAGCTGAATTGGGTATTTCCCTCCTCCCATGTAGAAGGCTATTGCTGACTAGAGTTGGGTCTTTTTCTTCCCCCAGATAGGTCAAGGCTCTGACAAAACCCCGCAGATTAGGCTGTGTTAAAATAGTTTTTCCAGAGGGATTGTCTTGTTAAGAAGAGCACAATGCCATGGCGTATTTCAAACATGGTTCTTCTCCCCCTTTTCCTGCCGGAAGCACGAGGGGATTTTTCTCTGACGGTCACTGTGGGGATCTGGTGTTGCTCCTGGAGGTAAAATTTACAAAAGCGTAGGAGCTCTCTGATAACTGGGTACTCCTGATTTTTTAACTCTCAGACTCATCCATACAACCTCCAGCAATTTGTCAATTGCATTTTAATTTTTCCTATCCTGGCATGTGTTCCTGGAGAGGTTTTGCTCTGGCAAATTGATAGTCTCTGTGTCCTCCATCTGCCTCTTCAGGCAGTTTTGGAAGCAGCAATTTGCCCTGTGATCTCATTTCTTGGACAGCTCTGCGTCATTGGTTTTTCAGTTAGGCTGAGTGGCAACTTCTGTGCCCCTTACATGCTGGACTGGGAACTGGAAATCCTCTTCACTGGATGTGTGTAGAGGAGATTTTTCCAATTTGAATTCCTTTTAAGTTCTTTGTACAACTTACAAAGTGAGAGAAAGAGTTGTAGTAGAAAAATGTTATTAATCATTGAAAAAACAAAAGCATTAAAGGATTGGACTGAGTTGGTATTTAACCCCAGCTGTAGAAATATTGGGCACACAGAAGATCTTCTAAAGGAGATTTAAATTCATATATTTGAACACAGGACTTGCAAAATATTACAATGATATTTACATAGAACTTATCACTAGTTTGAGAGATTTATTGAACATAAAATCAGGCTATTTGTAATCCCATAATAGAATAAAGAAACCTGGATGTAGGAAAATTTAGTAACCATCCAAGGTCACCCTCTGATCATCTGCTGTATACTATAATAAATCTGAACATCTGAACATTAATATTCTTGTTTCTTCCATGAAAATTGATTCAGAAATATATCTTTCTTAATTGCTTCCCCACAGGATTTATCTCCTAGTGATAGGTACAAGAAGAATTAGGATACATGGAGGCAACATTTAAGTATCTCACACCTCAGGCATGTTTCTCACCTATTTCATAAACACACCACCATTGGAAAACCCCCAGCTACCAGATTTAACATATTCCTTCAGAGGATGCAAGGAAAGATGTGGAATATAAGCCTAAATTTTATAATTAAGGGCAAATTACTTAATTATTTCACAAAATGTCTAAAATATCACATGAAGAGCGTTCCTAAATGAGGGCAAAGATCCAGTGCATTTTGAGAGCCTGGTAGGTTTCCTATAGAGTTCTAAAGGAGAAACAGGGTCCATAAGTAACATCTATCAATGATGATTAGCAACAAGGACATAAGGTTGTTGAGCCTCCTTTGGATCATTTGGCTGCTAAAGATTTTATTTAATTCAGTCTTTATCATGATAATGGAGTCAGTTCACAACACAGGGCAGAGAAGAGATGTTGGAAAAAAGCATTTTGCCTTTTGCCAGAATAATAAAGTTAACACTGGGACAGGTATGATTTCTTACTCTAAAGGGCTTGTTTTACACGTAATTAGATAGACATTCTCTGATAGTTACTGGAGGTATTGATAGTGAAATATTGACAGTGAGGATGATGTGGAGAATATGCAAAGATATTTGCATAGATAGTATAGTGGATGGTATAGTGGAGTAGTATAGTATAGTAGAAAGATAGTATAGTGGAAAGATAACTCAATAGCTCAAAATCTGTAGTTTAATATAACAATATCTGACTTCAAGAGGACAGACATAATTTTATACTATTTTAAAGCACTCACTCCCCTTATTGTAACTGCATTTGCATCAATGTCTGTCTCCCTCCATGGGCTTTTCTTGGCCCATGGATCAAGGCTTTTTTTATCTTTCATCCCTCAGTTTCCAATGTAAGTTGTTTGTCCTCAAATCTGTAGCCACAAAAATGTACTAAATGAGTAAACGAAAGAATACCTGCATCTGTAAGTCAAAGAAGTATTTTTTTCTCCTTTCTCTGGTGAAAGGTAGTCAGCATTTCTAAAGGTTTTGTAAATTTTTACTGTTTTATCTAATATAGGGAAGAGTTGCCACCATTACTTAGAAACATCTTAAGTAGTTGATAAAACAACATACAACTGCTTAAAATTATTTTAGATGATTAAGATATGATAGGAATAAAGCATTAGTATTATAGAAAAGGGAACAAAATGTTGAGACTTGATATTGAAGTCGCTTTTTTTCCCTAAGCACAGCTACACAAATCCATGAATTTACCATTGCTTTCTACTCTCAAGGAAATACAAATTAGTTAAGGATAATAAAACCAACATTCAGCTTCATGTTTGTGGGTTGAGTTGCTACATGGAATCAGAATGTATTTTTTGTGGCATAATATTTTTATAGTGAAGCAGCCAAAATACCACAAATGCATAGCACAAGTTGCAAGTATCCTGGCCCTTCCAGGCATTTCTGTGGTTTGGCGTTAATGAATGTAGGTAAGATATAGGTTGCAGTTAGGATCAAATTACAACAAACACGGAGTTTTCCAAAAATATAAGAGCTGGTAAAATAGCTTCCCTATTACCTTGGGAGAGGATGCCTGTCCATCAACAAGCTGACTTTAGAGCAAGTTCTCACAACTGGATCTTTTGAGCTCAGTCAAAATAAAAGCAATTACGAAAGACCTTTCCCTCACATTTCCACAACAGCCTTGTGTAGCAAGCACTAATATACAGTGGGACTTGCTTTTCCTCTTCTTTCTTGTTTCTTAATTGGGTATTTTTGCCCGTTATTGAATTTAAAAGAATTGGGTGATTCCCTTAATTTCAGAAATGATCAAAAAGTACGAGATGAGGGTGTATATTTATTCTATAGAACACTACTTTGTCGGGCCACCTAATAATCACACTTATCACTTATGTAATTTCCTAATGTACAGGACATCATTTAGAAGCCTGCAATTTGTCCGTGGGTTATTTTTCTTTGTATTTTTTCCATCAGTTTCTCCCTAAACTGGTTACATCAGATAATGACATAATGTAGCTTGGCACCTACAATATGCACAGTATCTTGTGGTTATTAATAAGACATCTAAACATAAGATATTTCTTAAGATTAGAGAAAAATAGGGCCTCTGTTTTTTTTTATATTTTCATATGATTTTGATTTGTTTTTCTGGTATACTGAATGTGAAGTATATTCTATAGTTCTCCGATGTTGTTACTATAGCTGAATACGAGATTTTCAGCTATTCTTTGTGACTGATAATATAATATGGAATTTGTGTTTTGAAATAATGTGATTTTTCTGAAGTTGATATGTTTTAACATTCAACATTTCTCATATGGGTCAATTTCTCAGTATTCTGAGAATATTTCTTTTTTTTTTTTTTTAAGATTTTATTTATTTACTTGACAAAGATCATAAGTAGGCAGAGAGGGAAGCAGGCTCACCGCTGAGCAGAGAGCCCGATGCGGGCCTCAATCCCAGGACCCTGAGATCATGACCTGAGCTGAAGGCAGAGGCTTAACCCACTGAGCCAACCTGGCGGCCCACTGAGAATATTTCTTGATAATAAGTATTTATGTGGATTTTGATGTAGCAACTAAACCTCTCATTTCATTTCAAACAATAAGCCAAATATTATAGGGATCATAAAGTTAAACTGTGCTATACTTAGTTCTACTTTATATGAAAAAACATTTTAAAATGGTGCTGAAAATGATACTAAAACTTTTAGATTATTCTCACAGAATGAAGCCCTCAACACATCATCAATCATTTTCTTTTGTTTCTGTCTCTATGATGTCCCTTTATACTACTTTCAACAAACTCCCTGTGGATATTTTGACCGTAAGACAACTGCCACCATTCTTATAGCTACACAAAAAGACATTTATTACAGTCAGATCAATGCAAAACTGATGCAGTTAAGCCATTTTCTAATTAGCTCCCTTTCCACTTAATCTCTGATGAATGCTTTCCACTAATTCAAAGGTTCCAACCAATGATGTTTTGTTCTTTTGTTTTTATTTTGACAAGGACAAACTGAATTTCTCATTGCCCAGGAATATATTCGCAACCATTAAAATTATTTATATTTGCACTGTTAAATATTTCAGCCCTCTAGAACATTTAGTAATAAAGGACCTCTCGTGTTGGAAACAGTAGAAAGAGAGTTACCACATAGTCTCATTTCAGCCTTTGTATTGAATACTTCCATTAGCAATGTAGAAAACGGTATAAGTTGATTGTAATCAAATTGAATATATGAATCAAATGAGACAGGATAGATATTGGGCAATGAAACAGCTTTCTAACTTCCACACCACTTATGTGGCCCTATGAAGTCTGACAGACTCTTAATGATTCATTGCCTCCTGATATTGGAACCAAGCACTTGAGTCCTGAAGTTAGGAAAGAGTCTGGGTAGCTCAGACATAGTTTTGACAATGCCAAAACAAGCTTGGGAAGGGAAACAGTATAACCAAGGATTTGGCAGCATAAAAACCCAACAAATATGTTAATTGATGTTTGTTTTAATATTGAATATAGTCAAATCCTTTTTATGTAAAACCACCCCATTAAAGAAGACACCCTCTGAAGGAGAACAGTTGAGCAACAGAGGTCAAAATGTCAACTGAGCCATTCTTTGTTAGAAGTCACAAAAAGAGGCTGAAACTTTTTGATGAGGGTTCAAAATGAGATGGAAGGGGGAAGTGTATAAGAACTATGCTTTCCTTTAGATTGTATATATCAGCACTAGTTACAATTTGTAGGATAAGAAAAATTTTCCTCACCAAGTTTTGGTGCTCAAAGGCTATAAAACGTAAATGCATTAGCCAAACATGTGCAAAAGGCCTTTAAAAGATTCAAATATTAACATTTTATTTTCACAGTGAAGATCCATATAGTTGTGAAATGTTATGCACTGAGATGCAAAATTTTGGTTTCGGGAATTTGTCTGCATTGAAATGTAGTTTAAATAAACCTTGTTTTTCTCTTAAAACTTTCTCTGGGTTATAATTACCAACATGTTGTGAGATATATAAATTCAGTTGATAAAACCATGGCAGGTATAGATACCCTGCTAATTCCTAAACACACCCATTATATTGAAAACAAACAACAAATACACTATGTTTGATACATGACTGGCTATAGCTCATTCTATTGTTAAGTTCTACTAACAATGTCTCCTGATAAAACAAGGTGGAAAGTTATATATCAGAAAACACGTAGCAAGGCTAATAGCACTTTCGTTTAACCAGGAATGAGGTAGAGCATAAATATGATGATAATAATGATAACCGTGTTTGGAGAACCCACTGAATACCTACTCACAATATGGCAATTTGGATATTTTCTTCTATTTAATTATTAAACCAATATTAAGGCCAGTATTATCATCCCCATCTTATAGATAAGGAAGCGTGTTAAGTAGCCTGTCCAAAAATAATCACGCAATTAATGTGAAGTCGAAACCCAGATCCAGATCTGACTGTACTAAAAGCCTATGGACTTTTTGCTCAGCAATCCTGCCTAAAAAAATAAAAATAAAGTGAAACACCAGGGCTAAAGAGAGAATATGATATCTTTGGTCAAGCCCATGTTGTGATTTCTTGCTTTGAGGTCAGATTCCCCCATTCCCAGCCCACTCCAAACACAGCAGTTACAAAAAAGCAATTTCAGGGAAAACAATTAAATAATAGAACCAAATTAAAGAAAATTCAGACAGAGATCTCTGTGGACCTGAAGTGGAAGAGAAACCACCAGAGACTAGTGGGTATGTGTGTTTTTACAAGTAAGTGTGGATAGGTTAGGTATGGTGGTCATTTGTTTGTGCTCAAATCTATTCCCTGCCTTTCTTTTGTCTATATTGCAGGTAGCCACATTTCCCAAGCTCTCTTGACAGCTGGCTTTGGCTAGGTTGGCCAATAAGAAGCAATAACAAGAAACTGGAGAATAGGAAAAAAGGAAAAGTTAGGGTATCTGGCCTCCTATCTCTGCCTCACTGGCATCTGGCAGTGACTATGTCTCTCTAGAGGTTCATGGTCTTGCCAGACCCATTCCTTCCATGGTCCCAGCTCCCCGCTCCCCTCCCAGGCGGCTTCTGGTTTCTGTCCAGTGGCACTAGTAGCTAGTCTCTGATAACAACAGCTAGAGTGATATAAGAAATGATGCTGGAGTAGAAGTCCCAGGATGGAGGAGGGACTCAGAGGAGGAACCTGTAAGCAAGAAATGGATAAACACAGAGAGAGGGGGAAGGAGAGAGAAACAACCTTACCAGATTAAAATCAAAACTAAAATTTCAAGCTAATTAGAACCCTAAGAAAGGGGGCCTGAAATTTCAGGATGTTAACACATGTAGATAAAATGGGGAGAAAACAGAACAATCTCAAAAAAACCTATTATAAATTTATAAAATTAAGATCATTAAAAAGATAAATAACAAATAACAAATAAGATCAATTAAAAAGAGAAAATTATAGGAAAAGAATAAGATCATGTGACTAGAACTGATGGTTATGAAAAATAATAATTGGTAGAAATAATAGATGTCATATACCTCATCCCCCCAAGTCTTGAAATATCAGACTTATCAAATACATATTATAAAAAAACATAATGACTATGTTTTATGCCACTCCGGTGGGATAAAACAAAACAAATTCAGCATACTATCATTTTCTACTTCTGATATTACCATACAGCAAGTCAACTCATTAGGACACTGAGAGCAACCAAGTCATATTGGTGGGCTGTGACTTAACCAAACCAAATGTGGTGTGAGTACATTTTTCAGATTTTAAATGGCAATGGGTGACATATCATGGCTTTTGCTTTGAAACATGTGCAACTGGAAGTCAACTCAGCTATGTTTTAAGTTGCTAACCTTTGAGAATTTACAGTTTATTTATTCATATACTGTAGAGGATGATCGATTGATCGATCTATCTATCTACTTATTTATTTATGCCTAAAGGCAGTCCTGGAACTTCTAATAATACTTGTGTGACCAGCATTTGTTCCCAGAGTCTTAACTATCTATTACACAAGAGTCCCGGTTTGCATCCTCAGTTTTCACAATAAATTTATCAGCTCTATCGTTTACTTCACTTTCGTAAATAAATTGCATTTCTATGGATCAACAGTACAGAGTAACTGGATTGCAAGCCCATGTCAGAGAATAAACATTCAACTATTTCTTGTCCTCTATTTATCAAAAATTCTATTGAGATAAAACATATTTATGGAAGGAAACATCAAAGAGAAATAATTCTCTAGTCTAATTGGTTTACTTAGTTCACCCTGCACTGTGCTGGAGAGCCATAAACACCAAAGTACATTATCATAGCCCCCTACAGACCGACCTATTTTTACTGAATTGTACATTGGTGTTTTACTCTAGACCTATACTGAGGGCTGCTGTAAGAAAAACAAAATGAAAATCTCTTTGATTAGTGTAGGTTAATGTACTTTAACAAACAGATCCAAACATCTGTAAGTGTCTCAAACACAGCAGAAGCTTATTTCTTCTTCACCTAATAGTCCAAAATGGGTACTCCTTGTAGGTGTACAATTTTCATCCATCCATGATTTGGGAATATTTTGTGGCTCTGTCATGCTGTAGTTCTTCATCATCATGTTCATCCAACAGGTAGACGATGATGGAGAGCCTGTTTAAAAGCCTTAGCCAAAAAACAAAAACCAATAATCTTATGCTCACTTTCCACTGGTGGGCACTACATGAACAGTCATATCTCATTGCAAGGAGTGCTGGGATATGTGGTTCCTAGGTAGGCAGCATCTTCCTATTGATGATTCTATATTTTGGAAAGGCAGGATAGAATTTGGTGGACACATGTGTACTCTCTGTCACACTGTTATCTGTTCTAAACACAGCAATGTGTAGATGTCATTGATCATGACTTTAAAAAAAAAAAATGTGTAAAATTTCTTTCAAAATACGCCAGAGTAAGCTTTTCTTTCCTTAAGAAACTGGTATACCTTTCCTTTTGAATGATATAAATTGTGTAAATGATCATGATTTTGTTGTTGTTTGTTCAGTTACTATTTCTTTAATTTTCTGTTTGCTTTGATGTAAGGGAAGCTTAAATCAAATTGTGGTTAAAATTTAATAACTGTGCAGGATCTTATTATTTGCATAAAAGAAAAATAAAATTTATGTATTTATTATATAGGTAATATATGAACATGGTAAAGCACTCAAAAAGACGAAATGATGTCAACATTTGATTATCTCTTTCCAGAGCCAATGACTTTTATAAGGTTCTTTAGGACCCTTGCAGAGCTATTTCCTGCACCTATAATCACATGAAGTTTTTTTTTCTTTTCATTTTCCTAAAACACGTGGTTTCCTCTGTCTAAACATGCACATCTTACATGTTTCATAGATGCATGAATTACATGTTTAATTTTATTCCTAATTATTTTCTCTTTCATTGCTGTTTTAAGTGGGGTTATAGGGCTTTTCCTCTATTACATATTTTAATTATTATATGAAAGGTGAATGCTACTAGGTTTCAGCTGAGCCTCAGGTTTTTCAAGTATACAGTGCAATCAAGTCTATAATAATTATAATTTTACTCTAACCTAAACACTCGTATTCTTATTCTCTTATTTAAGTTAGCCAGTACTTCTAGAACAATCTTAAATAATAGTTATGATAGCATATTTGTTTTATCCCAGCATAACTGGGAATGTTTCTGAGAATTCCCCTTTTAGCATTTCTCCATTGGATTAAGATTTTTTTTTCCTTTTTTATGGTAGAATTTATTTACTTTATATGCAGTAATTTTTAATTCATTTTTAGTGCTATTAACTATTAGTTTGGTTTAAAAAGTAATGCTACATTGATTAAACAATTCAGAAATCTGTTTTCTTTTTCTATGCTCTAGTGCAGTCAAATTAATTAGAGTTTTCTGCTCCATACACTGGCTTAACATTTTAGGGTAGAGTGGGTAGTTAAACAACATAAATTCTTTCTTACCTTTTATGACAATTGAACTATTTGTTTTTGGGGTGGGGTTGCTTTGGAATATATTTTTTTTGTAGAAAATCTCCCATTTTATCAAGATTTGTGAAGTTATTTGAATAAAGTTAAGTAACATCAGGTGGTCCTTTTAGACTTCTCTTGAGCTATAGTTATTTCCCCTTTCTCAATTCTTATTTCTGTATTTGTATTTTCTTCTCTTGTTTTTTCCTTGATAAGATTATCTGCTTACCCAATTTTTAAATAACTTATTGTTGGATTTATTCAGTAATTCTATATTTTTCCACTTTCTAATTTATTATTTTTTTGTTTTACTCTTACTACTATATCCCTTCTGCTTTTCTTAGAATTATTTTGTTGCTGGGGCACCTGAGTGGCTCAGTCGGTTAAGTCCCTAACTCCTGATTTCAGTTCAGGTCATGGTCTCAGGGTCATGAGATTGAGCCCTGTGTGGGGTTTCACGTTGAGCATGGAGCTTGCTTAAGAGTCTCTCTCTCCCTCTTCCCATGCCCCTCCCCATTTGTATGCTCACTCTCTCTAAAAAAAAAAAAAAATTTTTTTAATTATTTGTTCTTGTTTTTAATTTTTTTATTTGCTCATAGTTTTTTTTATTAACACTTTTTCACCGTTACCAAGGGAAAAGTGTTGAGGATATAGAAGGAAAGGCCATGCATACAAGGGAACACAACACAGCATCACTTTAGATTTCAGGAACCAGTGAGCATCTATCTGATGGTTGTTTGGGGAAATGGGAAAAGGGGGAAATCACTAAAGAGAAAGACCAACTCAGAGACAAAAAGAGAGGCTAAGAAATGGAACATCTTCCTGGAACCACACTAGAGAGACTAAATGAGGTCTTCATTTCCTTTTCAGGGATTGTAACTTCTCACCCACTGCTTGCTCTGGAATTCCTGCTCTCACTGCACCTCCATTGCCTGCTTCAGACACTGGGCATTTGCCGCATTCTCAGCTGCCTGCTTCTCAGCTTGCAGGAGCTGCTGGCTATCCTGGGATTGGCCGTTTCTGTCGTTATGACTGATGCTGTTTCAGATGTTGTTTTTCATTTTTATTATTGAATTGTATTTGATACATTGCTGTATTAGTTTTGGGTGTACAACATATTGATTCAACAACTCTATGCACCTGTTACCATACCAAGTTATTACAATATTATTGATAATTGTTCCTTTCTGCCTCCTTGAGATACTCACTTTTTTTATTACTATTTCTTTTTTATTAGTATAAAAGCTGAGAATTTTCCAAAATTTAGCTATACTTCATAAGTTCTGATAGAAGTGCTTTCTTATCATTTTCTAGGTATTTTTCATTTTGGTTTTGATTTTTCTCTTGTTCGAAAAAGGTTTTTGTTGGAGTGCCTGGGTGGCTCAGTCCATTAAGTGTCTGCCTTCTGCTCAGGTCATGATCCCAGGGTCCTGGGATCAAGCCCCACATTGGGCTCCCTGCTCAACAGGGAGTCTGCTTCTTCCTCGCCATCTGTAACACTCACCCCCCCAGTGGTGGCTCATGCTCTCTCACGTGCACCCCCCTCTCTCAAATAACTAAATAAAATCTTTTCAAAAAAGGGTTTTTGTTTGTTTTTAATTTATAAGTGAAAGCATTTGTCACTTTCCAATTTGGTCACTTTCCAGTGATTTCTATTTGTATTATACTGTGATCAGAGAATGTTGTCCGTATTATTTCTCCTATTATTCATGTATTGAGATATTTTTAATGTCTACACACAATTAAATCCCATTAAATGGTCATTGTAATAAAGGCATATAGTTTGTTTCCAAGGTAATCCAGAGTTTGTCAGGTCAGAATTATCTTATCCCTTGTTTTATTTTATTTAGGGCTTCAGTACCCTTAAAAATCTTTCTCTAATAAAGGCATCAAGGACAAAGAGGAATGAATAAAAATAAGGTATCAATGTTTGTGTATTTTTGTATGTGTTTCAGTTTGTTTTAGCTTTAAGAATCATGATGCTATGTTTTTGGCAAAAAGATATTCACAGATGTCATGTTTTCACTGCAGAGTGCACTCTGTCATCATTAAGGATTCTTTTAAGTTTCATTCAGTGTTAGTGTGCCAATTTTAACCATGTCTGATATAATGATATAATGTCCTTGTATTTTATTTTCATTTGTTTGGTATGTTCTTTTCTGTCGTTTAATTTTCGATCTTTCTGAGTCACATTGTGTTAAATAAATCTCTTGTTTTTGCTGGTTTTGCTTTGTGATCCAATTTGAAATGCTTTTCTCTTAAATGACTCTAGTTCGTTTGCATTTGTTAATATCTCTTTCATGTTTATTCTTAGCTGTGTCATCATACTTTATATTCTGTTTTCTGTCTCATATTTTAAACCTCCCACTGTCTTATTAGTTGTATTTTCTTCTGCTCTGGTATGTTTTGGGGTACACTGTTAAACAGTGCTTAAAATATATTGTGGTATATTTACATAGTTAAATGTGTGCACACAGAATATATACATACATGTATCCATTTATAAATTTCTCTGTCAAATAAAAAATTTTACAATACTCATATCACAGATGGCCAGAGGAGCAATTCTACAATAGAAAGAACACTCAAATAAGACTCAAAAGACCTGGATTTTTGTCTGGGTCCTTCTTGTACTAGCCAGAATACTTTAGGGGTATTATTAAGTTTCTCTATAATGTTAAGATAATATTTCTCTTATGGTAAAGTATTTTAAAGTGTACTGTTAGAATTACCAGCTCTGTCTCCATCTTTTTTGTATTTCTTAAATAATCACCCAAACAACAAAATGAAAAGCCAAAAGCTTAACCTCGACATTGCAAATGAATTGGAAATTTTCATATACACAAGCTCAGAAACACAAACATTCTGTAACCCCACTGAATTTTGTCAGATTAGTGACCCTCTGCAATGATTTTGACATTAACCCATTCAGAAGTCCCCCTGATTGTTTATGTAATCTGCACAAATGCTTCTGGTGACTTTTAAAGACAACTGACAGAGGTACGTGATGATCACCATGATGAGAACACATTATTGAGTCTTTTATGCAATGGCAGCCGGTGGCTTTAGACCTGGAAAGACATAAAGTGGGAGGTTCTCAGTCTTTTAGAATCAGTCATGAGGCTGCAGGAGGAAGCTACATGTGCCACAACATGAAAATAAAATAGCAAATGTTCCTCACACAATAAAGAAATGAGAAGAAGGGCCCAAGCATGAAATGTAACGTGAGCTTAGCTGGTGTCTGGGCTAGTACGTCATCCCTTTGTCCTTTGTTATGCCTCAAAATAGAAAACAAAGTCCACCGGCACCTCCTGTGCAACAATCTAAATCTACATTAATTTATAATCTCAGTTCCCTTGTCGCCTAGAAACCTCATGGGCATAAATCATCTCTGTAATGTTACTGTAAATAACAGCCCTCTGGGCTCTTGTTGATTCATTAACTTCTCACTGTTTCTAACAACACTCCATTTCATGACACAAGGGATCACCACAGGCATAAAGGAAAAGGTTATTAAGTGTTTTTAAGCACACCTCACTGTACATTACATGTAAGGCAGGGTTGTTCTTTTAGATATATCTTTTAGAGGTAAATTAAACTAATTGGCTTTAATAACTGGAACAGTTATTATACCTCTAAATCAATGTGTGTACAAGAAAAACATATATGTTAGAAAACACAAGACGCTTTTATCAAATTGAAAGTTGAAATTCTACTCAAGGGTAAAAAGAAGGTAGCAATTATTTAGTGTCTTCTAAGTGCATTTATATGTGCTCTCCTTTTGTATCCTTATAGCAAACTTGCACAGTATGTGTTAATGTTCTTATTTTAGAAGGGAGACAACAGAAGAACAGGAAGGTTAAGTATGTTTCCTATAGCCATATAGCTCAGGAACTGCAAATAGAGGAATCAAACCATGGTGTGTCCAACTCCAAAGCCCTCCCTTTCATTTTTTTCAGTATATTACATTATTTCCTCTAGGTCATATTACATAAGAGGTACCTATGCAATGTAAGGTACTTAAAACAGATAATGAAGGGTCTATAACACAATCTATGTCAGAAAATGTGAGGAGATATTTACGATAGTAGTCAGGGACTGAAATAAAATCTATATCAAATCTGAACCACAAAATTCAGAAAAGAGTTCATGACAAAGATGACATTTCAAATGTTTTATAAAGTATTGGAAGAAATTGTAAAGAAAAACTGCATCATTAAGCCTATCTTATAAACTGTATGAAGTTGGATGTGCTCTTTACTTTCTTTTGTAGATGCATGGCCATTTTACCCAGTGTGTTTTGTGAAAGAAGTCTTCAGCAGGCAAGAAATTATTGCTGGTAAGATTCATTACGTCTACACTGAAAATATGCCTGGGAAAAATCTGGAGGTTTTTTAAATGAGTTTATCATATTTGTATATGATAAACTTTTTTGTATATGATAAACTTTAAGCCAGACTTAAAGTTACAAATCTGTTCTCAAAGAACACACCAAGAAAGGATTCAACAAACCACCAATCACGAAGAAGAATTTAGCAGAAAGGTATGTCAATTAAAGTTCTAAGGTATATATTACAATGTGTATATATTTAACACCTGGAAAGCTTGTTCTTGGGAAATTGCACCAGCCATCTAAAATTCAGCTGTGTTGAGGTTCTCGGGTTAAGATTGGACTCAAAGGACTCCAATAAGCCTGGTAATCTTTAGGACAGTGGGCCACATTCTTACTCAAAACTGCCACTGACATCACGGAAAGGAATGAGACCAGCAGAAGGTGACCTTGAGTGATTTGGTGCAGCACTTGTCCCCAAATCCACTATTAAATTCATTTAAAGTGAATTTAGCCCACAGAAGCATGCAAAGTCATATTTTAGCATCATGAATAAATCATATTCTGCATCTGTAGGATCCCTCCACAATAACATGGGTTAGTGGAAGGACTGCCCTCTGCTTGGATTACTTCTCACTATAGGAACCACAGTACTCTCCACAGAAGTCTAGAGCATATGAGATACTTCTTGTTCCAGAATGATTTCTTCTATCTAATTTTCTTTTAAAAATCTTATTTTTCTAGCTGCTTTAGGTTTGGTTAAACTATATTTTAACATTTTCCAGGGTAGCTTTGTTTTTGGCTTAGTTTTGTCATTTATGTTACTCGCTTTTATAAGTATCTTTTCATTGATGTAGCAATGGCATTGCCTCTTTCTTAACTGCAAAAGAAGATATGCAGATTGTCAATGGGATGGGGAAAAAGGTACTTATTGCTTGTTTCTTTGTTTCCCTATTTCTGTCACTTTCATATATGTAGAAGCTGAACACAGTGGCAGCTGAAGGCAGCATTTAATGCTTGAAAGCACACTGGTGGGTGAAGTGCATTCTGTAGGAATCAGGAAGCTCCATAAATATGGTCTATGAACAGTAGATGTGCAATGAAAGTTCCTGGCCAAGTTCACATCAACAAGCATCCTGTTTTCTTTCAGAATCTCAACTCTTGCTCTTTTCTCCTTGCTGTAAATGCTCCAGACAAACAGAACTGCCTTCAGTTGCTACCAGTCATTTCCATTCTCACCTTTAATCCTTTTTATGTGCCTTTACTCAGACCCCACCTGTTTCAAATGGCTAACTCTACTAATCCTTCAGATTTCAGTCTAACCATCATCCTCCTGTTCCCTACTCCTGTCCCCCATGCCCCACAGATAGGCTCAGTTTAAAGCCCTTTTTACTAGTATATCTTACATACCATCTTTCTTCAACATTTATAATTGCCTGCTTACTTCTCTGACTCTTACCTGTTAATGAAAGCTCACTGAGAGGGGCATATTTTGTTGGTCTTGTTCACAATTATACATCTCACCGTGTTTGGCACATATCAGGTATTCAATATTTATTAAATGAATAAATGAGTGAGTGAATGAACAAATGACTCTCATGTTATACCTATATGAGGTATGGCAAGGTATATTTGCTAACTCCATATGCAATGATTGATATTCCTCAAATCTATTGTTATTGTGCTAAGCAGGCAAATAATATACAATATTACAACTTTTAAACAAGCCAGATAATAAGCAATTTGGGCCTGGGTGGAATTACCTATATAGGTAGAATTTTTAAAAGTAGTCTTCTTGATATTTCTAAATTTATCCAATTATGCTAAAGTGCATCTGGTCTAGTCTTTAAGTTATTAAACATTCCAGAGTAGTTCAACAGGAGGTTAAGTCCATTGAACATGTGTACTGACTCCTTACCCTGGCCTACACTGCTGGATAGAAAAGTGACAGCTTCAGGACCACACACCTGAGAGTATTCTTTTTCAGTACTCACCTGTAACTATGCTTAGCCAGAATGTTTGTGACTGCTTCTCACAGATAGAGTTATGTCAGACATCTAGCCATATAGATCACTTTTAAAAGCTCCAGTGCACTCTTGGCTAAAGATTGATGGATTGGATGAGACATCTTTAACTTTTACCATCCTTTCTACTTTCTGACATCTGTGAATGACACATTCAGAAATTTAATGCAATTTTAACTCTCCGATAGAATGGAATGTGGAATATTTTGGAATCTTGGGGCTAGAGAAGGGGAAGAAAAGATGTTGGGTTTAAAAAAAAAAAAAAGACTGTGAATGGAAAGGGACCAGGACGGCAGGGGAGTAAGGTTGTCACATATAATGAAGATTTAGTGCTTTAGCAATAAATCTAATTCAGCTAGAAGAGCATGCTGCCAAAACACTGTGCAAGAAATACCCCCAAGGTATCCAAAGGGTCTCTTTAAATCCTGTTCACTTCACATTGCATATTTGAACACAGACAGTTGGAGTTCAGAGAGCACACATCTGGGTCATTGTGCAAATCCCCATTCTCCTTTAAAAAAAAAAAAATACATATGCACTCACCTACTCTAGACTTACTCTACTGCTGAGTCTGCCAAGGAAAACTATTCCATTTTGGAATACAAAAGCCAAAATACAAAGTGGAACCAACCCACATGGAGTCATGCTCTGCTACTTTATGTATCCAAAGAAAGAAAAATATGCAAGGCACAAATTCTCAGATTACTACTCCCACAGATCACTGTACCTAACTTTTTTTTTAATTACTGTTCTCTTCTTCTCCAATGTGGACCAGAAAGCTTCAAGAAATCATGAGCTTTTATTAAGCAGCATTTAGCACCATCTACTTCTCTTGCACTTAATGTACAATTAATCTCTCTATCATGGTTTGACATATATGCTATTGGAACATTATTCCTAGGTTCATCCTGATGATGTAAGAAGAAGGGCTTTGTAAACTTTAAAATGTTAGGATAAAAATATATGTTTATAAAAAATA
Organism: Mustela putorius furo; assembly: GCF_011764305.1. NCBI lineage: Eukaryota > Metazoa > Chordata > Mammalia > Carnivora > Mustelidae > Mustela > Mustela putorius. The sequence goes on along the minus strand of NW_025422015.1, from coordinate 26,454,301 downwards.
AAAAATTAAAATGTTACTTCTATAAAAGGGGAAAGGGAAAGGGAAAGGCTATATGATTATAAGTTGCTTTCCTCTCATCTTTATTTTATACCTTGATACTTTAATATAAGAAAGCAAATATGCATGATTGTCTCGTTTTAAGATTCTCAAGCCCAGTTCTGTATATATAAGTTGCTGTTTGGAAACAGAACTTCTGATCTTGAACTAAAGTATATCTTATGTATTTTCCAAAATTATTCAATTAAAGAAAAAATGGTATAAAAGCAGATGATTGCTAAGGGAATTTCAAAATTATAGTAACACAGAGAACCAAGCTAAAGCAAATCAACTGTTGTTCCTAATAGGGGTAATCTAGGGTATACACTAGTTTTTGTGCTGTTGTTTTTTATTTAAATTCAAGTTAGTTAACAGATAGTTTAGTATTGGTTTTGGAGTAGAATTGAGTGATTGATCACTTACATATAACCCTTAGAGCTCATCAAAGCAAGTGCCCTCCTTAATGTCCATCACCCATTTAGCTCATTCCCCTACTCACCTCCCCTCCAGTAACCCTCAGTTTTGTTCCCTATAGTTAATAGTCTCTTAGGGTTTGTCTTCCTCTCTGTTTTTATCTTATTTTATTTCCCTTCCCTAACATATTCATCTGTTTCTTTTGTTTCTTAAATTCCACATATTAGTCAAATCATATGGTATTTGTCTTTCTCTAACTGACTTATTTCACTCTAGTTCTATCCATGTCATTGCAAATGATAAGATTTCATTCTTTAGATGGCTAAATTCATTTATAAGTTCTAACAGATTTTGATAAGAGTCTTTAATAGAATTTTCAATGTATAATATAATGTCATCTGCAAATAGTGACAGTTTTACTTATTCCTTTCCAATCCAGATGCCTTTTATTTTTATTTCTTTTTCTTGCCTAATTGCTCTGGCAAGGACTTCCAATATGTTGAATATAAATGGCAAGAGTGGCATCCTTGTCTTATTCCTGATCTTAGAGGAAATATTTTCAGCTTGTCGTCATTAAGTATGATGTTAGCTGTGGGCCTGTTATATATGGCCTCTATTATGTTGAGGTATGGTCCTTTCATATGTACTTCATGGAGAGTTTTTAATCAAAAATGGATGTTGAATTTTGTCAAATGCTTTTTCCACATCTATTGAGGTGATAATGTGATTTTTATATTTCATTGTGTTAATGTGGTATATCATGTCAATTGATTTGCAGATTTTGGATCATCCTTGCATCCCTGGACTAAATCCCACTTGATCATTGTATATTATCTTTTTAATGTATTTTTGAATTTGGTTTGCCAATATTTTATTGAGAATTTTTGTGTCTATATTCATCAGGTATATTGGCCTATAACTTTTTTGGATGTGTGGTGTCTTTGTCTGGTTTTGGTATCAGGCTAATTCTGGCCTTATAAAAATTGTTTGGGAGCTTTCCCTTCTTCTCAATATTTTGGAAGAGTTTGAGAAGGATAGATATGAAAGCTTTTTTAATGTTTGGTAGAATTCATCACTAAAGCCATCTGGTCCTGGATTTTTGTTTATTTTGAGGTTTTTGATTTCTGATTCAATCTCCTTACTAGTAATTGGTCTATTCAGATATTACTGTCTTTGAAGATTGTAAATCTCCAGAAAACTATCCATTTCTTCTTGGTTGTCCAATTTATTGGTATATAATTGTTAATAGTAATCTCTTATAATCCTGTGTATTTCTTTGGCATTATTTTTAACTACTCTTTTTTCATTTCTGATTTGATTTAATCTCTTTTTTTCTCTTGGTCAGCCTAGTTAAAGGTTGATCAATTTTGTTTATCTTTTTGAAGAACCAGCTCTCAATTTTATTGATCTTCTCTTTTTTTTTTTTAAGTTTCTATTTCACTTATCTCTGCTCCAATGTTTATTGTTTTCTTTTTTCCATTAACGAACTTTGTTTATTTTTCTTATTTTAGTTTCAACAGGTGTAAATTTAAATTGTTTATTTAAGAATTCTTGCTTTGGTGAGTGCTGTGAAGTGTGTAAACCTGGTGATTCACAGACCTGTACCCCTGGGGATAAAAATATATGTTTATAAAAAATAAAAAATTTAAAAAAAAAGAATTATTTTGTTCTTGTGGTAAGCTTATATTACTATGAATTCCCCTTTTAAAACCACTTTTCCTGAATCCCATAGATTTTGGTATGTCATATTTCTGTTTTCATTAGTCTACAGGGTTTTTTTTTTTTAATTTCTCCTTTGATTTTTTTCTGACTCAGTAATTTTTCAGTAATATATTGCTTAATCTCCATATATCTGTAGTTTTTCTACAGATGTTTCTAGTTTTATACCATTGTTATCAGAAAAGATGCTTGATATGATTTCAATCTTCTTTAATTTACTGAGACTTGTTTTGTGTGATCTATCCTGAAGAATGTTCCATATGCACTTGAGGAAAGTGTGCATTCTGCTATTTTTGAATAGAATGCTCTGTATATATCTATTAAGTCCATCTGGGCTAATGTGCTATTTAACGTCAATGTTTCCTTATTGATTTTCTGTCTGGATGACCTATTGATATAAGTGGGGTTTTAAATTCCTTACTATTATTATATTACTGTCAATTTCTCCTCTTAGATATAATATTTGCTTTTATATTTTGGTGCCCCTATGTTGGGTGCATATATATATATTTATAAATGTTATATATTTTTGTTGGATTGACTCTTCTATCATTATATAGTGACCCTCTTTGTTTTTTATTATAATGTTTATTTATTTTTTTAAGATTTTATTTATTTATTTGACAGGCAGAAATCACAACTAGGCAGAGAGGCCAGCGGTGGCGGGGGTGGGGGGTGGTTAGCAGGCTCCCTGCTGAGTAGAGAACCTGATGCAGGGCTTGATCCCAGGACCCTGAGATCATGACCTGAGCTGAAGGCAGAGGCTTAACCCACTGAGCCACCCAAGTGTTCCACAATCTTTGTTTTAAAGTTTATTTTGCCAGACATAAGTATAGCTCTGTCAGCTTTCTCTTTGTTTCAATTTGCATGAAATATCTTTTTCCATTTTACTTGTGTGTCTCTTGTAAGCAGCATATAGATATGTCTTTTTTATTTTTAAATCCACTCAGCCATTCTGTGTCTTTTGATTGTATTATTTGGTCCATTTAAATTCAATGTAATTACTGATATCTAGGTACTTATGGCCATTTCTTAAATTGTTTTCTGGCTGTTTTGGTAGTTCTCTCTTCCCTTTTTCTCTTTCTCTTTCTTTTTGGTTTAATGATTTCCTTTAGTGTTATGTTTAGATTCTTTTCTCATTTCCTTTTGTGTATTTACTATTAGGGTTTGTTTTATGGTTACCATGAGGCTCACATATACCATCCTACGTAAATAACATTCTATTTTAAGTTGGTAGCAACTTAACTTTGAACACATTCCAAAACTCTAAGTATTTACTTCCTCACCCCCATTTTATATTTCTGTTGTCACTTTTTACATCTTTTTATGTATCCTTTAACTAATTATTGTAATTTTAGTTAATTTTGCTACTTTTTTCTCTTAAACTTCTTTTTAGTTTTATAAGTGATTGATCCACTACCTTTACTATATATTTACATTTTCCAATAAGATATTTTACTTTTGTATTTTTTTTGTTATTAATTAATGGATTTTCTTTTCAGCTTAAAAAAGTCCTTTTAATATTTCTTAAAAGACTACTTTAGTAGTGAGGAGCTCCTTTAGCTTTTGCTTAGCTAGAAAACTTGTTATTGCTCCTTCAGATCTGAATGATAATCTTGCCAGGTAGAGTATTCTTGCTTGCATTTTCTTTTCTTCCTTTCAGTACTTTAAATAAATCATGCCACTTTTTTCTGGTTTGTAGTTTCTGCTCAGAAATCTGATAGCTTTATGTGATTTCCTTTATATATAACAATTTGTTTTTTTCTTGCTACTTTTAAGATTCTCTCTTTATCCTTTTTGACATTTTAAATATAATGTGTCTTGATGTGACTTTCTTTCACTTCACTTTATTTGGAATTTTCTGGGCTTCCTCAGTGTGAATATCGTCCCTAAGTTAGGAAAGTTTTCAGCTGTTATTTCTTCACATAAATATCCTCCCCCTTTCTCTCTCTCTCTCTTCTCTTCTAATACCCCTAAAATGCAAATATTCTACTTGATGTTGTCAGAGAGATTCCTTAAGTGATATTTTTTAAGATTTTATTTATTTATTTGTCAGAGAGAGAGACAGAGAGAGACAGAGAGCACAAGCAGGCAGAGTGGCAGGCAGAGGCAGAGAGAGAAGCAGGTTCCCCACTGAACAAGGAGCCCAATGTGGGACTCAATCCCAGTACCCTGGGATCATGACCCGAGCCAAAGGCAGCTGCTTAACCAACTGAGCCACCCAGGTGTCCCAAGTGATATTTATTTTTAATCTTTTTTTCTTTTCGCTGTTCTGTCTAGATGTTATTGCTTTATATTCCGGATTGCTCATCTATACTTCTACTTTATTGAGTCTATTGTTAAACACTTTTACTATACTTTTCAGTTCAGTTATTGTGTTCTTTATCTCTCTCTGTTACTTTTTTACGTTTTTTTACTTCTGTTTGTTACTTTTTCATATTTCAAAATCTTTGTTGAAATTCTCACTGTGTTCATCTGTTCTTCTCCTGAGCTTAGTAGACATCTTTATGTCCATTACTTTGTGTTCTTTATCAGGTAGCTTACTTCTCTCTTATTATTAAGTCTTTCTCTGAGGTTTTGTCATGTTCTTTCATTTGGTACATCTTTCCCTGTTTTCTCATTTTGCTAGACTCTGTGTTTGTTTCTAAGAATTGGTTGTAACAGCTACCTCTCTTAGTCTTGAAGGAGTGGCCTTGTGTGGGTGTTAATTTTCATTCCCCTTTGTCCTAGCTTTTGGTCACCTCTTAGACCTTTGTAGCTGTCTAAATTTCCTGTTTTATTCTTGACAGGTTCCCATTATTGGGAAGTGTCAAGACCTGTCAGTCATCCAAAGGGAGGATTCTTATTGAGCACCTAGATTCAGAATGATTGGAAGTAAGATCCTCAGGTAGCAGTGCTTAAAGTATGTGAATATATTTAGTCCTGTGGTCCACAGTCATATCTCTGCTGGCCTCTAGACTAGAAGGCCTGAGATATCCCCTGGAGAATTGTTGCCAAAAATTGAAGCTCTTTTCTAGTAAGTGTCATCAAGCTATACTGAGGCCAAGGAAGTGTACAGGATGGTGTCTTCCTGCTTGTTTTCTGGGAGCACCTCCCTAGCTTTAAATATGTAGGAAACCTGAAGGCTGTTCCTTGGGCAGAAGCTCTAGGCTAAGTAAATAAGTTTGTTTGTTTGTTTGTTTTTGTTTTGTTTTGTTTTGTTTTGTTTTCATAGAAAAACTTGGGTTGTGTTTTAGGCTGATATTGCTGCAGTGCCCTAGTAGTGGTAGCCTGCCAAGAGCTGTCTTTCTAATTTTTTTAGTCCTGTGGAGCTCAAGAATGCCAGCCCTTTTCACCACCAGAGCCATGCAGTCAGAGCCTGTTTGATTGTATACTTTTACTGGCATTAGCAATTCATCTGGGACATCTTCACCCACTTCAAAAGGGTATCAGGAAAATGTCTTTTCTATTCATGCCCATGGGCTTTAACAATTCAGTTGGAGAATGCCTTATGTGTGCTTGTGTGCCAGTGTTAGACTGAAAATTTAAGAATGTCATGACTGTTTGTACTTGACAGCCCCAGCCAGGGGCCCAAAGAGTTTTGCAACCACCTATTCTCACAGACTTAGATAGGGAGTGGAAGAACGTCATGACCATTTGCATTTGTCTACTCAAGCAAAGGAGAGAAGCACTGCAACTACCCATGCTCTCTGGTCTCAGCAAGTGCCACTGATCCTCACCTTTGCCCATCCCAGCAAGGCAGTAGAAGGCACTGCATTCAAGCTTGTCACTTGTGTTAGCAAACTATGTGGAAAATGCAACAATGGCATCCACCAGTGACTCTATCTCCATAGAATATCTCCAATGTCCACCATCCCTTTGGTCAGTGCCCCCAATCAGCAAATGAATTGCCTTCATATATAATCCAGGCACTTTTCAAAGTGATATTTTTTCCCTCGGTCTTGGGGTGAGTAAAACTATACATGAATCTTCCAAGAGGAGAATCCCAGTTTCCTATAGCACTTTGAGACCCCTGGACATCAGCCCCATTGATCTCCTAATGACATTCTGGCAGTTCATCTTTTGGGAGCAGATCCCTGGGACCAGGGTGCCTGATCTTGGGTACTAATCCTTCATTCCACCAGGAGAGGCACCTTTGGTAAAATCCCTCTCTACTGTGTATTTCTACATGTGAGACCATGTCTCTGCCTCTCATACCCATCACAATGTAGCCCTTTCACCCTTTGTTGTGTAGGGCAGTTCATGTAGTTTACAGATCTTTTTTCAGAGGGAAATGATCTCCATGTAACTTTGGGTTTGGTGTCTGTGAGAGAAGGTGAGCTCAGGATCTTCATCTATCAACATAGTGGTCCCCTCTCTTGGGCACTTTTAATATCGCCATTTAAAATATAGAAGAAATGAGTTAGAGTCAAAATTTTAGCATTGACCTTCACAGGGTCAAGCCCAGAGGCTTCCTCAGTAATCATCTATGCATGTTTGGGCAAGTTGGCTTATATTAATAGGCAGAGGTTCCTCATAACAAAAATTTGATAACTATAGGGGCACCTGGGTGGCTCAGTGGGTTAAAGCCTCTGCTTTCGGCTCAGGTCATGATCTCAGGGTCCTGGGATTGAGCCCCACATCAGGCTCTCTATTCAGCAGGGCGCTTGCTTCCCCCTCTCTCTCTGCCTGCCTCTCTGCCTACTTGTGATCTCTGTCGAATAAATAAATAAAATCTTTTTTAAAAATTGGTAACTATATATTAGACTCCATTTTGAACCTATATCTTATATTATTACATAGTATAACCTGATGGTTTACTACATATCTGAAGTGAGCCTGTTATCACTTTACTATATGACCTCAAAAATAAAAGAAATCATGTTCATTTAAAACATTGGAAAAGCTTTAAAAAGTAATGATTTCAGTTATAAACAGAGTTCATAGGTATTTTTTTAACCTCCAAGTTAGGTAAAGCAAAACCAGATTGACCTCTAGTAAGATAAAACAAAATAAGGCTCTAGGTTTCAATAATTTTATGATGGTTAGAGAATACTTTTTAATTTTATCAACCATGAATTTATAAAAGGAATCCAAATTTTTATGTTTCAGGAACTATATTCCAAATCTTGCTTAGTTCAATCAAAATAAAATTCACTATGGAAAACTTTGTGCTTCTACTATTCTTCTAACAAATAGTACTATGATTAATTAACAAGCATCAAATCTACAGTTAATAAAGTACAAAAATAATCAATATACAATTTCTCATTCTTAAAAGAGAATTCAGGTCCCATATATATTCCAGTTTCATGTATTCTTTAAGCTTCTTGTACCCTAAAGAGTTTGTATTTAAGTGTAACTATCAAAGGTTCAGTTCAGTTTTAGAGAGGAAATGGACATGACTGAACTTTGTTTTAGAAGAGCACTCAGGAGGCAATTGTGGAGGATGGACTTGAGAGGTAAAAGATTAGTAGCAAAAGAAACAATTAATCAGTAATAGGTAATGAGTCAAAAGTCATAGCAGTGGGGATAGAGAGGCAGAGAATAATAATAACTAGCATTTAAATAATGCTTACTGTGGGGGAACCCAGATGTCTCAGTTGCTTAAGCATATAACTCATGATCTCAGCTCAGATCTTGATCTCAGGGTTGTGAGTTCTGAACCCATGTTAGGGCCACACTGGACGTGGAGCCTACTAAATAAATATGTAAGTCAATAAATAAAATAAATAATGATTACTATGTAGTAGACAATGCTTTAAGCACTTTATACTAACTCATTTAATCTTCACTGTAACCCTATGAAGTAGTGTTATCAATTGACTTTTTCTGGATAATAAGTCAAGACACAGTACTTTAAAACAACAATCATTTATTTAGTAAATAAGTCTCTAAATTGGCAATTCTTCTGATTTTGGCTTGCATCACACATACTCTTTAGTCATTTGCCTGGTTGACTGGGGACTGGCTGATCTATCATGGCCTCAGTCAGGAAGGTTGGCACATGATATTTCTTTCCCTAGAAGACTGGCTCATTCTTATTCACATAATAGTTGGTCAAGTTTTCAGAGACTAGTAGCATTAAGTGCCTCTTAAGACCTGATACACACAATATCTTCTTCATCCTACTGACCAAAGCAGGTCACAGTCAGATGGGAAAATCAACCTCATGTCTTAGTGATAGATTTTGCAAAGTTACATTGCAAAGGGAAGGGTAGACTGAGGAAGAAAAGGTTATGGCAATGCATGTAGTCTACTCTAGGTGGGTATTAGCATTATCATGCCCATTTGCAAACAGGGAAACAGAAACACAAAGTTGTTAGGTAATATACCTTAGATCATTCACTAAACATTGCAGTGTCACTGTTGTCAGAGGAATTGACCTATACATCTCTAAAGTTGTTTTTGGTTTTTGTTTTCTTTCCGAGGGTGGTTGACTAGAGAAGTATTAAGAAGAAAAATCAGTATGATTTAATGATTAATTAGATTGGGAGCAGAAAGTCAGAGAAAGAATAACAGAGCATCCAAATTTGGAAAAGTGGTAATATTATTAAGAGATGGTAACATTTGTTGATGACCCTATCCAGAAATTAAATAATATAGCATTATGATTAACTCCTAGCCCTGGATAGGAATAGGCTAATAAAAATGTTGATTTATACATTAAAGACAGGTATCTTCAAGTTATTTAGGTGGATACATCCAGTGGACTACTGGAAATTGAGTGTTTTACTTAAAAGAAAGAGATCTGGATAAAAATGTAGATTTTGGCTCCATATAGTTAGTCTGGTAATTGAAAGCTGGTGACTAGATTAAAAGACCCAGAAATATTTTAAAGAGAAGGTCAAGAACATAGTTCCAGAGAGGCATAGAGGCAGCACAGAGGAAAAGGAGTCTTCCAAAAAATATTTAAATGATAAAACCAAGAAATAGCAGTATAAAAGCAGTAAGGGAAGAGTAAGGTATTCCCACTAAGGGAAGATGAAACAATTTGTCTCTGACTGAAAATAATTAGAAAATCTAGATAAAATATTTTAAAAACTAAAGCATCACATTCTAAAATAAACCAGAGAACCAGCATGATAATAAAAGATCTAAAATAAGGAAAGAGACCCACAAAGGTAAGCACGGAATTTAGGGTTATTTTATCATGGGAGAGTTTGACGATTACAAAGAAAGCTTCTAAGAGTGTGGGCTGTGCTTTTGACAGCCTTACAGGTCTACAAGATCTTGAATCCATAGTCTACCAAGGTAAATGCCTTCAATGAATTCTTTACACTTTAGTCTGGTACCTTAAAAAGCTGCCCTCTAGGTGGAACAGTAAACCAAAAACTGACCATTCTTCTCAGAGCACTGAAGTTTCTCTGAATCACCTGTCTCTTAAATCAGATTAAAGATATTTATTAATGGTGTATCATCCGTAATATCACCAGGCATCCTCCAGAACATAAGAACCTGGCAAAAACACACTCAAATTTAGAATCTTTTTGTGATACAATAATGTTGTTCTAGTCTTCAAATTCTATCTACAAAATACTTAAATCTGAGATCTTCCACATGATCAAAATAACCAGCCATACTAGAAGACAAGGCAACATGAGCAAAGACAAAACAGCAATAAAAAAGAAAAAGCAAACAACAGAGAAGACCCACAGGGGCTTCAGAAATTGACAGTTATGGATAGAGATATTAAAATAACTTCAAATGCTGTCCATGGGATTAAAGACAAAATAGAAATTGATGAAAGAACTTGAAAATATTAAAAGCATCCAGATAGAAATTCTAAACTGAGAAATTCAATAAAACAAAATTAAGAATTTAATAGGTGGCTTTGCTAACAGATTAACACAATTAAAGAGATAATTAATAGCCTAAAAGAAAGATCAGGAAAAGAACAGCCAGAATAAGAGAATAAGGTATATAAGATACAGAAGTATATAGAGGAAACAATGGTAAGGACTACATAAAATGTTTTGGAATATCAGAAAAAAGAAAGTTACCTCAAAGGTAACTTTGAGGTTTTAAGATTTTATTTATTTATTTGACAGACTGAGATCACAAGTAGGCAGAGAGGCAGGCAGAGAGAGAGGAGGAAGCAGGCTCCCGCTGAGCAGAGAGCCCAATGTAGGGCTCAATCCCAGGACACTGGGATCACGAGCCGAAGGCAGAGGCTTTAACCCACTGAGCCACCCAGGCACCCCAAGAACAGGTATTTCAAAAAGATAACATCCAAGTGATCAATAGACATTGTTAATGTGTTAACTTAGTAATATTCAGGAAAACACAGATTGAAAATACAAGGAGACAACGACTACATACCAAAATGACTAAAACTTTAAAAGACCAGAAGTACCAAATTTGGCAAGAATGTGAAATAAGAATTCACGTAACTTTCTAGTCATGTAAGGAAAAGAGGAAGCCACTGCTGAACAAGACCTAAGAACTGGGAAGAAGCAAATAACCAAGTGGAAGTTTACTTGTAAATCATCAGAGGTAAAATGTACCTTTCTTTTGAGAGGAAGAAGTGATGTATAGAGATATAGATTGTTTTGGAGCCAAAATTTTGAGGAAGTTCTGAGTGTATTCTATGCTCTTTGTCTGTGAGAGTGAATCCATTGATTAAGGGGAGGAAAGCAAATGTGTGTTAGAGAGTTTTCAAATGCTACAGAAAATTTTAGAATGGCTGTCATATGGAAGTTGGAGTTGACAAAGCATATGTAAAAAGGTAAAAGAATACTGAGAAGTAGGCATATAATAAAAACAATGCAATTTGGGTGATTCCAATTTTAGCGTTTTAGTGATTTCTATGGTCTCAGTGATGCAGAAATATCTTGGTTAATGAAGTCTGTCGTATCATTCCAGTTATCTCTGAAGTCAATTTCTTCATTTAGTGAGAAGTAGAAATACTGTACTCATTATAAAAGAGCATTATAGATCTGTTCAGAATTAATTGTATGTAGTTGTACAGAAAAACGTGCCAAGAAAGTGAAAACGAAGCATTTACATTGAATCTGGAATAGAGTGGTGACCTTGACCTTGGAATGGTGTTTAATCCACATACTTGCCTAGAAAGAGTTGGCATTTAAATTATTTTAGGCACTCTAGCATCCATGTCCCCTAAGCCATCTCAAACAAAATGGTGCAGGTCCTCAAATGTTACTAAACTTCCAGCAAGAGAGATTCAGCCAACTTCCTTTGTGGACCATTCTAGTTTCTCCCAATTCTCATGGCCTGGGCATACTTTCTTATATTTTTCATGGTCTATTTAACTTTCCCTGAAGTCTGGAAAACCTCAAAAGCCTGTTGACAGCAAGGATTTTTAAAAGTCTTTCCTAAGAAAGCCAAAACTATAGCTCATAGCCAGCACAGAAACAATTTTTTACAAGCAGACCAATGATATAGGTTTCCCTCCCACTCAATTACATTCCCTCATTTCAGTTCAGCTTTGCATATGAGTTTTACAAAGCTGAGTTTGACGAGATGAAATGTTGTTAGGAACTAAAAGGCAGGATCATGGAAACACCTCACCAGAGATACATTTAATTAAAATGACTCACCATAACAGCAAAAGAATAGGCAATTTGTAGGTTGTCTCCCAAACTTTCTCCTTACCTTACCACCAAACTTCATATGGTCTTAAAAAATATAAATCCCAACAAAGGGTAGATAGAGTCTGGAAAGGAATACACGTTAGCTTGGTACTCTTTTGCACTGTGTTATCCCTCTAAACACCAGAACAGGCAGGACCAAGTTTGCAAGCCCAAGAGACACTTTCAACAGCAACCTTATCTTGTTGGAGAGTTTGCTCTGAGGTCACATGGGGCGAGCCAGAGCCCAGCTGACAGTGTGTCAAAAGGCCTCAAGCTAGCAAAAGAAAGCACTGTGAGTGCACAAAGGTCGAGCATCTTTGGAAGTGGGTAAATTAAAACAATATGATATGCCTTGCCTAGAAACATATCCCATTTTCTAACTGCAAAAAGTAGTTTGTGATCGGGATTCTTAGCAGTAGAGGAAATGAAAATAAATAAAATTAAGTTAATGTCAGAAGTGTTGGACTTTTGCTGTTGCTGCTTATGGTGATATTAAAAATGAAAATAACAGAAGCACATAGCTAAATATATAGACAGCAATTCCTTCTAAACCCTGAAAACTTTAGGCAAGCCCAAACAGCATGCACCTACCATCCAGTTCAGGGGGAACCAGGACAGCATTGGATTTCACAGATAGCACCACAGACAGCTATTAAGCTCTAATTCGGTGTCACATTTCTGCCCAGTGCTGGCCGACTACTAGACCAATTTGCTGGCTTCACTCTCTCTGTGTTTCTTCATTGTTTCAAACCAGGCAGAGACTTATCTTAATAATGGGTCAATCCTCAGCCAAATGTGTTCAATTGAAGGCCACCATGGGAGAATGGCAGGATATTGTCTTTCCAACAGCAAGCGAATTGCAGGCAGCTTAAGGCAATATCCATTTCACTATAATGCTGGTTTATGTTACAGCCCTTTTCAAACTTCTAATTGCTCTGTATTGCTGACATTTATAGACATGCCCTATTTTAAATGAAAACACAACACTGAGGTCAGGAGGAGGTTCTGGGACAGCGGAGACCCCAGGTGAAGCCAAAGGGGGAAATTACTTTAAAACTTCTAAATGCCAAACATGTTTGAGAAAAGGAGGAAAAAAAATAAAGTCTTGGGGCAGAAAAAACATTAATCATGGCCCCATGGTATAAATTAATAATAACTATATTTAATTTTCCTATGTAAACATTCTATGGTTGGATTATATAATTTTTAAATGAAAGCAAATATTATTCATTGGGCCTGGTAAGTCTGGTAAGTCTCAGTTTATATGGAATAACTTTGGATATGATTTTTTTCTCCCAATTTCACTTTGATTTGTTAAAAACCAATACACCAAGCTAACCAAGTTTGTCAGCTGCTTTGGGAATCATGATATGTTATGAGTCTTTCAGATTATTCTAAGAGTCACAATGAATAAAATAATATATCACATTTATGTAGGGCTTTTCACCTAGTATCTCATATGGTTTTATAAACAATAAATCATTCATTCTAGAATTGCAACTAAGGAGTCTCAAATAAAGTTCTAATAAGTAATTTCTCCCAGGTAGCTCCAGAAGAAGAAAGGCACATAAAGACTACAATCACTTTCATTTGTTTATTCATACATTCATTCACTGGGTTATTGAGTCATTGATCCATATCCTGAACAAATATTTAAGTCATGTTCATGTGTATTTAACACTGTGTCAATTTCAGGCTCTATAAAGAACTATTAAAGAGCTTGCACTCCAGTTGGGTCCCAGTTAGGAAATCAATTGTTTAAGATCCTACTCTAAATTGCCAGAAAAAATCCTTTTGAACATTATGCTTACTTAACTCCCTATGAATGTCTTATTGAGGAATAAGAAATTATTAAGGAATAATTAACAGTACTGTTTTCTTTTTACATATAATATATGTCATAAAAAAAGATTAAAAAAATCATTATTTAAGATTTAAAAACCACTATTAGAAGAGCGGGGCAAGATGGCAGAGGAGTAGGGAAACTTATTTCAACCAGTCCCCTGAATTGAGCTGGATATCTACCAGAACACTGTGAGCACACATGAAATCAGCCTAAGATATAAGATTATATACTTCTGGATTTCTTCGGTGGCAGAGGATCATCAGTCTGGAGGTACAAAGGACAGAGTTGGGATTGCACAGAAAGATATCAGAGGATAAACAGAGGGGGAGGGAGCCACCAGAAGCAAACCACTGGAAAGTAATATCCCAATGTGAAAGTGCCCTGCACTCGGGGAGCAGGGATAGCTTGGAGACCTGTGTCGGAAGGGAATGATAATAGCATTCGAAGAGAACAAAGGGGCTTAAGGGACAATTGCTGGGACCTGGGGGCCACAGGTGCAGACCTTAGCCCACAGTCCCAGGACCAGCTTTAGCTGCTGCACCTGAAAGGTCCCAGTGTGGATGCGAGTCAGCGTCCCAGGAACAGCAGCTGGGGGAACCAGGCAAGCTGAGAGGGTTGCTGGGAGTGCATACTGCCTGTGGGAGGCTGCAGTATTCTAAGGTGCTTAGTGAGGGGGAGACTGTGTGTTCTGGAGGATTCAGAGATGAGCAGTCTGCAGCTTCTCTCTGAGGTAGGGGTCTGGGTACAGATAGTTTACTTTGCTCTGACTCTCCAAAAAGACACCAAAAAATCACAGGAGAACAAAAGCCTCCAGAGAACAAAAGCCTGAAAAATTTTCCAAGGAGCCTAGCCTCTAGACTGGAGGCAGAGCAGCTCCACCCAAGCAGGATTGAATGAAAAACAATGAAGCAGGCCCTTCCCCCAGAAGACAAGAGGAAAGAAAGAAAGAACTAGAGGACCACAACCACAGGGTCCCCATAAAACTGTAAAATCCCAACACCACGTGAAAACAATATATTAAGCCCCTGGTATTGCCTCACAGCCTGTAATTTCTTAGATAGAACTTCTCTCTCTCTCTCAATCTCTCTTTTAAAGATTTTATTTATTTATTTGATAGACAAAGATCACAAGTAGGCAGAGAGGCAGGCAGAGAGAGAGGAGGAAGCAGGCTCCCTGCTGAGGCTCCCAGGACCCTGAGATCTTGACCTGAGCTGAAGGCAGAGGCTTTAACCCACTGAGCCATCCAGGTGCCCCTCTCTCTCTTTTTAAAGAGAAATAACTTAAAAATGCTATCATTGAGATACAATCTAATCTAGATTCTTGTTCTTTTTTTTAATCTACTTACCATTTCAAGAGATGTTTAATACAACATATCCCATAGTAACTTTTTAACTTGAACTCTTTCATACATATACTTT
The DNA here is from genome assembly GCF_011764305.1 of Mustela putorius furo. Lineage (NCBI taxonomy): Eukaryota > Metazoa > Chordata > Mammalia > Carnivora > Mustelidae > Mustela > Mustela putorius. Next base: position 26,439,296 of record NW_025422015.1, on the reverse strand, counting down.
TTTCCTTTTTCCTTTTTAAAATATATATAGCTATAAGCTTCAATGTAGTCCTTTTTTCCCTATTCAATACTACCTTTATATAGATATCAGTTTTAATTTCCCTGTATCTCTGGAAAGTTGGGTTCTCTAACATAGATAACAAGATACACCCAGGTGGAACTGAAATACCCTTCCTTGACCACATCAAGGGATTATAACCATCTTCCCATCATCTCTCTTTTTTTTTTCTTTTGTCAGTCTTTTTGTTTGTTTGTTTTTTGGTTTTGTACTTTATAAATGTTATTCTTGGGGCTCATTTTGGCAGAGTGTGTGTGTGTGTGTGTGTTTTCTTCTCTTTATTCTTGGTGATATCTGATTGCTCTGAAACTTCCCAAGGTGCACCTAGCCTGGATAGTGGTTGATATTTTCAGCTGTACATCCCCTCAACCACAACTCAACAGAATGACAAGGAGGAGACAATGGCCTCTCTGGCAGTTATAATGGATATGGATCTAAGCAAGATGTCAGAAATAGACTTCAGAGTAGCAGTTATGAAGACAATAGTTAGGCTGGAGAAAACTATTGATAGCAACATAGATATGTTAAGGGCAAAAGTGAGAGCAGATCTGGGAGAACTTAAAAATGCTATCATTGAGATACAATCTAATCTATATACTCTAACAGTTAGGGTAAATGAGGCAGAAGAATGAATTAGTGATCTTGAAGACAAACTGTTAGAAAAGAAGAAGCTGGAGGAGGCTTGGAACAAACAGCTTATAATCCATGAAAACAGAATTAGAGAAATAAATGATGCCATGAAACATTCCAATGTCAGAATTATTGGGATTCCTGAGGGGTGAAGAGAAAGAGAGAGGACTAGAAGATATATTTGACAAAAATCATAGCTAAGAACTCCCTAATCTGTGGAATAAAAGAAGTTATCATGTCCTAGAGGCAGAGAGGACAACCCCTAAGATCAATGAGGGCAGATCAACCTCCAGGCAAGTAACAGTAAAATTCACAAAACTTAAAACCAAGGAAGCCATTTTAAGGGCAATTAGGGGGAAGAAATTCCTTATGTACAGAGGGAGGAATATCAGAATAAAGTCATACCTGTCCACAGGCAAGCCAGAAGTCAGAATAAAGTCAGACCTATCCTTCTGGCAAGCCAGAAGCAGCTGGCAAAACATAGTCAGGGTACTAAATGAGAAGAATATGCAGCCAAGAATTCTTTATCCAGCAAGGCTGTCATTCAGAATAGATGGACAGATAAGAAGCTTCCAGAACTGGTAGAGACTGAAAGAATATGTGACCACTAAGCTGGCCTTGCAAGAAATATTAAGGGAGGTTCTATAAAAGGAGAAAGACCCCAAAAGTGTTACAGAACAGAGATGTAGAGAGACAATCCATAGAAACAAGGACTTCACAGGCAACATGATGACAATAAAATCTTATCTGTCAATAGTCACTCTCAAAGTGAACTGCCTAAATGCTTCCATAAAATGGCACAGGGTTGTAGATTGGATAAAAAGACTGGACCCATACATATGCAGTCTACATAAGACTCATTTTTGAACCTAAGACACATATAGACACAAAGTGAAGGGATGGGGAACTGTCTTCCTACCAATGGACCTCAAAAGAAAGCACTGAAAAAATGAAAAAATTAAATTAAATTTAAAAAATTAAATTTAATTACATTTTTTTAAAAAAAGAAAGGTGGAATAGCAATTCTCAGAACATACTAATTAGATTTTAAGCTAAAGACTATAGTTAGAGACACCGAAGGACATTATATCATTCTTAGAGGGTTTATCCAGCAAGAAGATCTAACAATTGTAAATATGTCCCCAACATGGGAGCAACCAAGTTCATAAGCAAACTGTTAACCAAAACAAAGAGACCTACTGATAATTTTGTGTTCAAAAAGAGACTTTAACACTCCACTCTCAGCAATAGACAGATCAACTAAGCAGACAATCAACAAAGAAACAAGAGCTTTGAATGACACAGTGGACCAGATGGACCTCATAGATATATACAAAATATTCCACCCTAAAGCAACCAAATACTCATTCTTCGTGAGCACACATTGAACTTTGTCCAGAATAGACCACATAGGTCACAAATCAGGTCTGATATCAAAAGATTGAGATTATTCCCTGCTTATTTTCAGACCACAATACTGTGAAACTGGAACTCAATCACAAGAAAAGGTTTGGAAGAAATTCAAACACTTGGAAGCTAAAGACCATCCTGCTCAAGATTGTTTGGGTCAACCAGGAAATCAAAGAAGAACTTAATCAATTTATGGAAACCAATGAGAATGAAGACACATTGATCCCAAACCTATGGGATCCGGCAAAGGTGGTCCTTAGGGGGAAATGCATAGCCATCAAAGCCTCAACTCAAAAAAAAAAAAAAAACAGGAAAAATCCCGAATACACAAACTATCTTTACACCTTAATGATCTGGGGAATCAACAACAAATTAAACTTAACCCACACATGAGAAGGGAAATAATTAAGATTGGAGCAGAGATCAATGAATTAGAAGCCAGAAATACAGTAGAACACATTAAAGAAACTAGAAGATGGTTCTTTGAAAGAATTAATAAAATCGATAAACCACTGGCCAGACTTATCCAAAAGAAAAGAGAAAGGACCTAAATTAATAAAATTATGAATAAAAGTGAGGAGATCACAACTAACACCAAGGAAATAGAAACAACCATCAGAAATTATTATCACAGCTTTATGTCAATAAATTAAGCAACCTAGAAGAAATGGATGCATTCCTATAAGCTTCCAAGAATGAAGCAGGAAGAAATCGACAACCTGAATAGACCAATAACTAGTAACAAGATTGAAGCAGTGATTAAAACCTCCCAGTCCAGGACCTGATGGATTCCCTGGGGAATTCAAAGAAGAAATAATACCTACTCTCCTGAAGCTATTTCAAAAAATAGAAACAGAAGGAAAACTTCCAGACTCTTTCTATGAGGCCAGCATTACCTTGATGCCAAAACCAGGCAAAGACCCCATCAAAAAGGAAAATTTCAGACCCATATCCCTGATGAATACAGATGCCAAAATTCTCAACAAGATCCTAGTGAATAGGATCCAACAGTAAATTAAAAGGATTATCTATCACAACCAGGTGGGATTTATCCCTGGATACAATAATGGTTCAACATTGACAAATCAATCAATGTAATAGAACACATAAATAAGAGAAAAGAGAAGAACCACATGGTCCTCTCAATGGATGCAGAAAAGGCATTGGATGAAATACAGCATCCTTTCCTGATCAAAACTCTTCAGAGTACAGGGATAGAAGGAACATTCCTGAACTTCATAAAATCCATCTATGAAAAACCCACAACGAATATCATTCTCAATGAGGAAAAGCTGAGAGCCTTCCCACTGAGTTCAGGAACACAACACGGATGCCCACTCTTGCCTCTACTGCTCAACATAGTACTAGAAGTCCTAGCAACAGCAATGAGATAGCAAAAAGAAATAAAAGGTATTCAAATGTCAAAGAAGAAGTCAAACTCTCTCTCTTTGCAGATAACATGATACTCTATGTAGAAAACCCAAAGCCTCCACCCCCAAATTACTATAACTCATACAGCAATTCAGTAATGTGGCAGGATAGAAAATCAATGCACAGAAATCAGTTACTTTCTTATACATTAACAATGAAACTGCAGAAAGAAAAATTAAAGAATTGATTCCATTACAACAGCACCAAAAACTATAAGATACCTCAGAATAAACCTAACCAAAGAGGTAAAGGATCTATACTCTAGGAACTACAAAACACTCATGAAAGAAATTGAAGAAGACACAAAAAGATGGGAAAACATTTCATCCTCATGGATCAGAAGGGGAAATATCATTAAAGTGACTCTGCAGCCCAGAGCAATCTATACTTTCAACACCATCCTAATCAAAATACCAAAGGCATTTTTTTTTCCAAAATGCTGGAACAAACAAACTAAAACTTTGTATGGAACCAGAAAAGACCCCAAATCACCAAGGAAATACAGAAAAAAAAAAAAAAAAAAAAAAGCTGGGGACATCACACTGCCTAATTTCAAGCTATATTACAAAACTGTGATCACCAAGATAGCATGATACTGGCACAAAAACAGACACATAGACCAATGGAACAGAATAGAGAACCCAGATATGGACTCTCAACTCTAAGGTCAAGAAATCTTTGACAAAAGCAGGAAAAAATATCCAATGGAAGAAAGACAGTCTCTTCAGTAAATGGTGTTGGGAAAATTGAAGAGCCATATATGGAAGAATAAAACTGGGCCATTCTCTTACACCATACACAAAGATAAACTGCAAATGGATGAGAGACCTCAATCTAAAATAGGAATCCATCAAAATTCTAGAGGAGAACACAGGCAGTAAATTCTTCAATATCAGCCACAGCAACTTCTTTCAAGACTTGTCTCCAAAGGCAAAGGAAACAAAAGTGAAAATGAACTTTTGGAACTTCATCAAGATAAAAAGCTTCTGTACAGCAAAGAAAACAGTTAACAGAACAAGAGGCAGCCATAGAATGGGAGAAGATATTTGCAAATGACATCACAGACAAAGGGCTGATATCCAAGATCTATAAAGAACTTCTTAACCTCAACACCCATAAAACAGATAAGTCAAATAATGGACAGAAGACATGAGCAGACACTTCTCCAAAGAAGAGATACAAATGGCTAACAGACACATGAAAAAGTGTTCATCATCTTTAGCCATCAGGGAAATTCAAATCAAAATCACATTGAGATACCAACTTACACCAGTTAGAATAGCAAAAATCAACAAGGCAAAAAACAACAAATGCTGGAGAAGTTGTGGGGAAAGGGGAACCCTCTTACTGTTGGTGGGAATGCAAATTGGTACAACCACTTTGGAAAACAATGTGGAGGTTCTTCAAAAAAATTTAAAATAGAGCTACCATATGACCCAGTAATTGCACTAATGGGTATTTACCCCAAAGATACAGATGTAGTGAAAAGAAGGGCCATACGCACCCCAATATTTCAATAGCCAAAATGTGGAAAGAGCCAAGATGCCCTTCAACAGATGAATGAATAAAGATGTCCATATACAAATGGAATATTACTTAGCCATCAGAAAGGCTGAATACCCAACTTTTCCAACAACATGGATGAGACTGGAGGAGATTATGCTAAGTGAAATAAGTCAAACAGAGAAAGTCAATTATCATGTGGTTTCACTTATTTGTCAAACATAAAGAATAAGATGGAGGACATTAAGAGAAGGGAAAAATGAAGGGGGAGAAATCAGAGTGGGAGACAAACCATGAGGGACTACAGACTCTGAAAAACAAACTGAGGGTTTAGAAGGGATGGGTTTAGGGGGATGTGTGAGCCTGGTGATGGGTTTTAAGGAGGTCATGGATTGCATGAAGCAATGGGTTTTATATGCAAACAATGAATCATGTAACACTACATCAAAAACTAATGATGTATTGTATGGTGACTAACATAACAAAATAAAAAAAATAGCAAGAAAATAAATCAGTTAAAAAAAAAAAAAAAAATTTCACTGTTATATGAAATAAAGCTTCAGAATAATACCCTAAAAAATCACTATTAATTCCACTGTGCAGAGATAAATAATGTTAACAATTTGGCACATAGGTTTCTTGTCTGGTTTTAAATTGTGTGTGTGTGTGCAAAATATATTCACTTTTTACATAAGTAAGATCATGATACACATGCCCATTTATAGTTAAATTTTTCTCAGTTAATAATATATTATAAATATTTTCCCATGTGATTAAATTTGAGTTTTTGGCATTATGAAGTCAAACACATTTGACCACACAATTTTTCTTATTAATTCCCCTTCAAGTTGTCAAAGGACATTAAACTACAAGTCAAATTCTCATGAAGAAATTAAAAAAAGGGGCGCCTGGGTGGCTCAGTGGGTTAAAGCCTCTGCCTTCGGCTCAGGTCATGATCTCAGGGTCCTGGGATCAAGCCCCACATTGGGCTCTCGGCTCTGCGGGAAGCCTGCTTCCTCCTCTCTCTCTGCCTGCCTTTCTGCCTACTTGTGATCTCTGTCTGTCAAAAAAATAAATAAAATCTTAGAAAAAAAAAAAAGAAAAATAAATTAAAAAACACAAGTAAAGTTAACTACAGAGATAAATACAAGAGATAGCATAAATGTATTTTTTGTTTGTAACCTATTTTTCCCTATGGCTTAAAAAGCAACTGAAGAATGGAATAATTATAAACAAAGCTGATAAACATGCAATGTATAGACACATGACTGTATAGCATTAAAAAGTGGGGAAACAGAGCTATCAAGGAGCAAAGTTTTTGAAATACTATCAAAATTAAGTTGGTATTAATCTGAACTAGATTCTAATAAATTAAAATTTATTGTAACATCTAAGGCAGCCACTAAGAAAATATCTCAAAATTATATTGTAAAAGAAGCAACAGAGTAATTAAAATCTCATACTAGAAAAGAGTTATATACTTGACACAGAAGAAGAGTTAAGGAAGAAATGAGGAGGAAGACAACATACATAGAAAATAAATAGCAAAATGGCAGATGTAAATTTTACCTTATCAAGAATTAGATTAAATGTGGGACGCCTGGGTGGCTCAGTTGGTTAAGCAGCTGCCTTCGGCTCAGGTCGTGATCACAGTGTACTGGGATCGAGTCCCACATCGGGCTCCTTTGCTCCGCAGGGAGCCTGCTTCTCCCTCTGACTCTACCTTCCACTCTGTCTGCCTGTACTCGCTCTCTCTCTCTCTCTTACAAATAAATAAATAAAATCTTTAAAAAAAAAAAAGAATTAGATTAAATGTAAGTGGGTTGAACTTTTTAATCAAAAGATAAAGACTGGCAAAATGGGGAAAAAATGATCTAATTCTGCCCACAGAGTTTTGAACTCTGGGTTCAAAAACACATAAAACACAAAGAAAGTAAAAGGATGCAAAAAAGACATGTAGTAGACCCCCTTATTTTCAGTGTTACTTTCGGCAGTTTCAGTTACGCACAATCAACTGTGGTCCAGGAGTAGATGATCTTCCTTCTAACGTATCATCTGAGGGTCAATAGTAGCCTAACACTGTGTCACAATGCCTACATCATTCACCTTACTTCATCTCATTTTTTGTTATCTCATTACAGGAAAAAGAAGGGTGAACATAGTGTGTAATGAGATATTTTGAGTGAAAGCTCATATTCACATAACTTTTATTACATAAATATGACAGTATACTGTTATAATTATTCATTTTATTATTAGTTACTATTGTTAGTCTCTTACTGTGCCTAACATCTAAGTTAAATTTTATCATAGGTATGTTTGTGTGGAGAAAAAAACATAGTATATATAGGGCTTGGTGCTACTATCCATGGTTTCAGGCATTCAGTGGGGTATTGGAACATATTCCCCATGAATAAGGCGGGGACTACTGTACCAAGCAAACAACAAACGAAAGAACACCAGAGTGACTAACTATACTAACAGCATATAAAATAGATTTTAAGCAAGAATTATTAGGGACAAAGAAGGACATTTTATAATGATAAAAGGGTCAATCAAGAAGATATATACATGTATATATATATATAGAGAGAGAGAGAGAGAGAGCGCATGCAAGCATACATGGACCTAACTGCCCATACCCAACATACATGAAGGGAAAAGTGACCAAACTGAGAGGAGAAATAGAAAATTCAACAATAATATTTGGAGACTTAAATATACTACTTTCACTAATGAACAGAATGACTAGGTAAAAGATTACAAAGAAATATAAAACTTGAACACTAGAAATCAACTAGACTTGCCAGGCATCTGTAGAATACATCACCCATAACAGCAGAATACTCATTATTTTCAAGCACATGGAATATTCTTGAGAATAGACAATATGCTAATTCACAACCCAAGTCTCAATAAATACGAAAAGATTGAAATCACAAAAAATGTGTTCTCTGACCATTATGGAATGAAATTAGAAATCAATAATGGACAGAAATTTGGGAAATTCATGAGGATGATTCTCTGATGAGATCAACAAAATTGACAAATTGTTCAATAAATTAACCAAGAAAAATGAAACAAGATTCAAATTACTAAAATTAGATATTAAAGAGGATACATTTCCCCTAACCCTATAGAAATAAAAGGGATTATGACTGAATATTGGGAAAAATTATATGCCAGCAAGTTAGGTTACTTCAATGAAATGGGTAAATTCCTAGACAGACATAAACTATCAAAACTTATTGAGTAAGAAAAAGAAAAATGGAACTATAACAAGTAAGGAGTGAATCAGTAACCAAAAAATTGCCGCCCACCAACACACACACACACAAATCCCAGAACAAGATAGCTTCGTTGGTGAATTCTGCCAAATATTTAGAGAGTCAACACCAATCCTGCACAATATCCTCCAAAAATAGAAGGTAGAAATACTGGCTAATTCATTCTACAAAGCCACCAAAATCAAAGATATCACAAGTATACTAAAGAAAATTATAGACTAATATTCCTTATGACTGCAGGTACAACAACAACAACACTAGCAAACCAATCCAGCAACATCTAAAAAGGATTAAGTAATATAACCAGGTTGGATTTATCCTAGAAATGTAAGGTTGGTTCGTATATTAAAAATTAATGTGATATTCATATGAATAGAATAAAGTAGAAAATGCATATTTCAATAGATGCATAAAAAGCATTTGACAAACCCTAACATTGTTTCATAATAAAAACACTCAATAAGCTACAAATAGAAGGGAACTTCTTCAACCTGATAAAAGGCATCTATCAAAAAACTACAGCAAAACTCATACTTACTGGTAAAAGACTGAAATCTTTCCCCTGAATATCAAGAAAAAGAGAAGGATGCCCACTCTCCCCACTTTCATTCAACATTGAATAGGATGTTCTAACCAGAGCAGTTAGGAAGAAAAACAAGTAAGGGCATCCAGATTGGAAACAAAGAAGTAAAACTATCTCTATTTGTTAATGACATGATCTTTTTTTTTTAATTTTTTATTTTTTATAAACATATATTTTTATCCCCAGGGGTACAGGTCTGTGAATCACCAGGTTTACACACTTCACAGCACTCACCATTAATGACATAATCTTATATATTGAAATCTCTAATCAATAAATTACTGATCTCTCAGATTAAAATCTTATCAGTTTAAGTTAAAAGGACTTAAATATAGATTTTTAAAACTAATAATGTGCTGTTTTTAAAGAGGAGTAGCTAAAGAATGATAGTTGCTTACCGATACTGACTTAATTATGTTTTATTGTAATCAGTTCTGACACTACCAGTTTATAAATCCTTCTATTGACAACTTTTAAGAACAGTGGAACTCCCACAGGGCTGCATTTCTCCTCGAATCAAATCATCAAAAAAATGGGCCAGTGTAAATTTTGCTTAAATTATTAATGCTTTATTTCTTCCTGCAGCTATTGCCCTTGTTTTAAAAAATGTCTGAGGGACACCTGGGTGGTTCAGTTGGTTAAGTGTCTGCCTTCAGCTCAGGTCATGATCCCGCGGCCTGGGATGGAGTCCCACAGTGGGTCCCCTGCTCAGCAGGAAGCCTGCTTGCTTCTCCCTCTGCCTGCTTCTCTCTATGCTTGTGCTCACTCTCTCGTTCTCTCTCTCTCTCTCTGACAAATAAATAAATAGAGTCTTTTAAAAAATTATTTGAAAGGGAAATAAAATCTTTAGCCTACATTATGATTTCCCAGTGTACTTTGAAAACTTGAAGAGACAATGTTGGCTTGGAGGAAACTGAAGCCCACAGTAATGCAAATTTACCATATTCTAATTTTAGGAAAAAAGTTTCCTTTGTTATTTGGAAAAGACAATAATATTAGTTCTCTTCTTTTTTTTTATATATAATTTTTTATTTTTTATAAACATATATTTATATCCCCAGGGGTACAGGTCTGTGAATCACCAGGTTTACACACTTCACAGCACTCACCAAAAAACATACCCTCCCCAATGTCCATAATCCCACCTCCTTCTCCCAAAACCCCTCCCCCCAGCAACCCTCAGTTTGTTTTGTGAGATTAAGAGTCACTTATGGTTTGTCTCCCTCCCAATCCCATCTTCTTTCATTTATTCTTCTCGTACCCACTTAAGCCCCCATGTTGCATCACCACTTCCTCATATCAGGGAGATCATATGATAGTTGTCTTTCTCCGCTTGACTTATTTCGCTAAGCATGATACGCTCTAGTTCCATCCATGTTGTCGCAAATGGCAAGATTTCATTTCTTTTGATGGCTGCATAGTATTCCATTGTTTATATATACCACATCTTCTTGATCCATTCATCTGTTGATGGACATCTAAGTTCTTCTTAATATTGATAATGAGGTCTCAATTCTATTTGCATCAGCATCTTAACACAAAAATATATGAGTGTAATATTGTTTTCTAGCATGATCTGCCATTTAAATCAACAATACTAAGGAGCAGTAGAAGGGTTAATCTCTAACTGATTTACACTCAAACTGTGACAAAAAAAGAGAAGCAAGATTGTGAAGGAAATTTGAATATCAGGAAAAAATACAATTTAGTGTAGAGACTAAGCCTAGGTCAAATGGCTTCAAAAACTTTTTGAAGTAATGGAAATGTTCTAAATCTTTATTGTAGTGATGCTTATGTGACTATATACATTTGAGGGAAAACACAGAACTGTACATCTAAAAAGGATGAGTTTTATTATGTACGATTATAACTTTTAAAAAATGATTTGGGGCAGAGATGTGGTTGCTAGTATTTACTCAATGAATAATTGCTATGAGGGTCAGTATTATGGTTTATTTTTGACATTCAATAAAAGTCTCATACAACTTTTGAAATGCAGCCAAAGCACTGCTTCTAGAGAAATATATAGCTCCTAGTGTGTCCATTATAGAATAATACTGAAAATTAATAAGCCAATAATTTCTCTCAAGAGATTAGAAAAATATCAGCAAGACAAATGCAAAAATAATGGAAGGAAATAAAGGAGAAGTCAATTAAAAAATCAACAAAGTCAGAAGCTGGTTATTTGAAAGCAATAAAATTGATAAACTTCTATTGAGATTAATTTTTAAAAAAGAGAAAGAAGAAAGAAATAACTAATATCAGATTCTTCAGATATTATGAACTTTAGTCCTACCATTTTGTTAAAATTTAGACAAAATGGACAAATTCTTAGGTAATACAACCTATAAAACTGACAGAGGAAGAAAACGAAAAACTGAAAAGGCCTAAAGCAATCTTTAGTAATTGCTAGCAAATCTTCAGTGAAGTAATTAAGTATTTAAATTAAAACCTTTCCACAAAGAGAACTCTTGGCTCATACATAAAAAATTACATTAAAAAATTAATTCTTGTAGAGATTAACAAAAGTTGGAATACTAGTTCTATCAATCAAGAGAGGCTAGTTCATGACTAGGTTATTAACAACAAATAACCTCAGAAATCTCAATAGAATATCATTTTATATATAGCACATATGAATAAACATAAAGTATTTATTTATACATATACATGCTATCTACATACTACATACAGATAATATAACATATAGTATAATAAAATATAAACCACAGGAATCTTTATATAATATATAGAATTCTCAAAATTATATGTTATATATGCTACATAAATACTATACAAATAGTACTATATTGTAGTATAAAAATATATTTTAAGCATTCTTCTTGGTCTTAATAGTCTTACATTACAGAAATACAGGTGAGTTGAAAACTATAAGATAATTGAGATACACAAGGACATTCAGCAAAAATTGCTTATATGAAATAAGAAAATAACCTAGAACTATAATAATTAGGGCAAATATCTTACAGTATTCACATATAGTGAGTTAAAGAACATAGTCTAAATTATTTCAGCCTTTTGAACTTTGCAGGATTTTGTTTAAAGCCTAATGCATATCATATTTGCAAATGCTTCATTCACATTTATCAGATTTAGAAGAATGGCCACACTGAAGAGCACAAAATTGGCAGTCCCAACATTATTCCAAAATGGGCAGGTGACACAGTTTGCAAACGTAGGGCAGTCAATTTCCATTGCGGCAAACTTCAACTCTTAAGATACAGGAGATGGGATAGAAGGAGAGCTAAAAGCCATCTCACTCTTTTTTCTGTTACAAGACATGAATTCCTATAAGGATTTTCTGGAGATGCCTCACTTACCAAGCAACCAGGTACCTCTTTATATTCACAAAGCAGGAGGCAACTCAATAACCTAGTACCTTAGACCCATTTTCCTTCCTTTCTTATCTCAGGTCCATATTCCCTCATTTTGTTGATCTGGAATTTTACCTCCCAATAAAATATTACTTCTTTAGTCTCAGTTTCTATACTAGGGAATCCCAACACAGACAAAAGGACTAAATGAAACTGAGTTTGGAAAAATAAGGTAGCATATCTAGTTGATAAGACTTGTGGAATACCTCTAATGGATAAATGAGTTAGGAACATTTATGCCCTGCTGTACTCTTAATTTCTAATCTCCTTTGCAACTAGATGTGTCCTTATAGTCGATTATGTGCCAGTAGATTGTAACTGGAAATAACATGTGCAGTTTTTTTAGTAATTTCCTTAAAGATAAAATCACTTTTCATAGGTAGGGTAATTTGAAGAACTGCCAGGGGCACTTGTTGGAAGTCATGTGCATACAAGTCAAAATAGGCAGATCCCCCTCCCCCTAGTTCAGTCACCCATCTACACTCAATCATCAAATGTAAGAGAAATAAGCTACTTCTTTTGACCAGTATTATTGGTATGCCTTTGTTAGATTAGTTTGACTTATGCCCTAATTAATGCTCAGCTGTTAATTTTGTTCTACCCTGAGTCAAAGCCACATATCTTTACTTACTATTCTAAAATTTTGTCTGAACCAGGTTCACAGCAGGGTCTGTGGGGTAGCTTCAGAAGTGACCATCATAATTTTAAGACTCTTCCAGTTCCTTCCAAACACCCAACAAAACTTTTTCCTCTTGGACTTCCCATAACTGCCTGCTTCCAGTGTGAGAATACCCTCTAGTTTTAAATTCATTTGCAGGCCAGATTAAAAGTCCAAACTCAATTAAAATTCAATTTGTCTCTACTCACATTACTAGATCTTACCATTTTGCTGAGTCTATTCTTTCTTTTCCTTTAAATGCAGTATTGTTAATCCTCATCATAGGAAGTATAGGAAATGATATGCCAGAATTTTATTGTCATAGCTGTATCTTATCAAAATACCTTAAAAAGATAATTAAAAAGTTAGTAAGACAAAACAAAACTGCTAAGTCAGTATATATGACCCTTAAATAACATAGGGATTAGGAGTGCCAACCCCTACATAGTCAAAAATTGGTATATAACTTTTGACTCCCCCAAAACTTAACTTCTAATAGCCTACTGTTGACCAGAAGCTTTATTGATAACACAAAAGTTGATTAATACATATATATTATATACTGTATTCTTTTAATAAAGTAAACTAAAGAAAAGAAAGTATTATTAAGAAAATCATAAAGAAGGGGGCATCTGGGTGGATCGGTGGGTTAAGCCTCTGCCTTTGGCTCAGGTCATGATCCCAGGGTCCTCGGATCTAGCCCCACAACAGGCTCTCTGCTCAGCAGGGAGCCTGCTTTCCCCCTCTCTGCCTGCCCTCTGCCTACTTGTAATCTCACTTTCTCTCTCTCTCTGTCAAATAAATAAATAAATAAAATCTTTGGGAAAAAGAAAATCATAAAGAAGAGAAAATACATTAACAATACCATACTGTGAAAAACCCTATATAAGTGGACCTGTGCCATTCAAACCTGTGTTAAGCAGTCAAGGTTCAAATGTAATTGAAATTAAAATAGCCTTTTTGTCAGTAAGTGTACATTTACACATTTATAAAATATTTCAACAGCCAAAAACAAAACAAACAAACAAACAAAAAAATGCAGGTGTAATTTCCTTGAGGAGTACGAGGCCATATTCCCCTGAAGATTTTACTTTTATTAACAGGTCCCATTCATTACCTGATAATGTTTAATGTTATTTGCAACACGACGGTAGTGTTTCTGCTACCTAATATTTAGAATCAGACAATCTCTGTGGGTAATTGTATAAAAACCCATTTTATTTTTATTGTCCCTGTAAAACATTGTGTTCCCCAAGGTTTCTTAACTCTCTATTTCAAAGTGTTAATGAAAACATGCCTTTGCCTACTATTGTTTTGTAAAATGTCTATTGTTCATGACACAGAACAGCCCTTCTGGATCATCAACAGTTCATTCCTTGTCCTAAATTTGGTTGCAGTCCTAAGGTGCTTAACGTATCTATGTGTGCCTCATCTACCTTCCTTTTATCCTTTCAGAATTCCATTTAGACAGCTCTCAAACAACTTATGTTACATTTCTCATATTGGCCTCCACAATTGGGGCATGAGCTTCCTGATCTCAAGGACTGTATCTCTTCTGTGTCTGTATCTTCAATGTCTGTTACCTCTCAGGTATTCAGTTTTCAGGTTCTGAATAGCCACGCATGAATGGATGAGTGGATAGAAGGGTAAATGAATGGAGAAACAAATATTCATGCACTAAGATAATCTCAAAAATTTTCCTCTAAATAAGGGCCCAAAAAAGTGTTAAGTAACTGAAATGGTAATTTCTCTTTGTTGGTAAGTACACATTTCCTAAAATTACTTACATTATTATTGATACAGTTGGTAAGAACTAAATTTGGCTGTTAGCCTCAAAGTGCAGGTAAAGATAGCATTAAAGTAAATAAAAACGGAAAACAGAGACTGAACCACATTCATCCATTTTCCCCTGGAAGGAGGAGCTGGTGTGAGAATAAAAACTCTGGGTGGAGAAGTCCTTGGAAAACATCTGCCAGTAGTGTTTCAAAGAGTGAAGAGGACACTTATTATGTGTGCTATTGCCAAAGCCCCCCAAAACACAACATCAATAGAGTGCTGTTTGTTTTTTATACAGTCAGTAGATCAAAAGCCTGAGCAGCCGCGAGATCTGCTCTTTGTAAGGAGAAAAGGTCTATCCAGAGAAGTGGGGGAACACATCTGGAAATATCTGTCTATGAAGCTGCTTGAAAAATCACCATGTAGCAACAATAGGAGAAACATCTGTGCAGCATGAAGCTGACCAGCCAAGGAAGGGAGCTGCTGGGAAGAGAACCACATAATCAAGACACAGATTAGGGTGGAGACAGGCACCCCTTGAATGACAAAGCTTCCCAGATCACATTTTTAGCCACATGTAATCAATAAGGACAGTTTTCCCTTCTAAAGAATTTAGATTAACAGCACCTGCTCCAAGCACACCAGGGCAAAAGCAGAACACAGTATGTTAAGGTAATTTCTCATAGGGATCACCAAGTGTCATTGAAGAGCAAAATCTGTGTTATGAGTTCACTGTGAAGTTCTAAATACTAATGTATTATTTTAAAATAATGCAAGACAGCAGCTCATGAACATGAATTTTAACCCAAATTACTTTAACTATCTTTTTTAAAAGATTTTATTTATTTATTTGACACAGAGAGAGAGAAAAAGAGAGAGAGCACAAGTAGGCAGAGCAGTAGGCAGAGGGAGAGGGAGAAATAGGCTCTCCACTGAGCAGGGAGCCTGATGTGGGGGCTCAATCCCAAGACCCTGGGATCATGACCCTAGCCAAAGGCAGCCGCTTAACCGACTGAGCCACTCAGGCACCCCAACCCAAAATACTTTAAACACAGTTTTCTTACACAACTTATACACACAAGTTTTTAATCAAAAGTAGTTTGAAATATTATTTTTTATCAAACTAACAAGAATTCAACAATTTTCTTAAAGTTTGGTTTTATTTTGAGTTAATGCCGTCATACTAATTCTGAAAAATAAATATGCAAGCAGTGAATATTCAGTTGCAATCCCTTTAAAATACAAATTATTTTTCACATTTCTAATGGGACAGCTCTAATTTTTTTGATAAATTAAATCAACTCTGCTATTTAATTAAAATATAAAGTTAGAGAGAGCTGTCATTTGCATCTACATTTTTAAAATACCGTGCAGCTGTGAAACTAGATTAAAAATATATTCAGTGTTTTTGTTATTTCTGAAATCTGGCCTGCAAACATGGTTACCAATATTGGTATTAATTATCAAGTTGTCACTTTATATTAGGCTGGAATTGTTTAATGCTCTCATTGCATCTTGAGCCTGGGTTTACACTGCAAAGTGCAATATGGAGGAAATACATATAGCTATTTCAGACCAAAATACATTTGCTGTTGTTGAAGACATCAGGGAATTGTGTCAGAATCAAATATCTTGGCTTTCCCCATTGAATCATTTCACTAGAATATTGCCCAATTGTTTTCATTTTTCTCAGGCATGTGGTCAGAATTTAAAAAAAAAAAAAAAAAGATATCTTTCAACTTTCAAGAAACAATGTCTTACACATATAATTTATAAATAACCTTATTCTTTGACTCATTTAATCCTTTCTACACCCTTGTGTTAAGATGTTATTAACCTTATTTGTGAAAAACAAAATTGAAGTTCTACAGAGTAGTTTATCTTGCCTCAATTTGCATAACATAAATGGCAAAGCTAATATTTGAACCCAGGTATTCTGATTACAAGACCAATACTTTTTTCTAACTATTCCTGAAGAATATGAAAAAGCTATTAAAGACTGGGGTGGGGGGAGCTCATAATTATAGTCTCCAGCATCAGCTTTGAAATAAGAGGTGTATATGTTATTTAAATTAGTATTTGCCAAAATCTTGTGAAGTAGCTATTATTTTTTCTATTTTAGATGAACAGTTTTAGAGAGGATGAATGTTTTACCTAAAATGACACAACTGATGAGTCACAGAGCTTGCATTCAAATACCAACCTGATGGATTATCCTAGAACTTTGCTAGTCAGTTCTTGCTCTTCAAACAAGCAGCATGGGCACCACCTGGAAACTTGGTAGATACAAAGAATCCTGGACTACCCTGTCAAACTAATGAGCATTTTTCACAAGATCCCCATTTTCCCTACACCCACTTCAGAATAATTTTGACTCCTCACTTACCCCTCCACAGACACCAAATATTTTAAATTATGTCTTCATAAAGTTTTTTACCTTTTCTTATCAACCATGCCCACCAACGTTTTTCAGTCTAACTCATCATTACATTATTTGATATTGTTTACTTTTGCCACTTAGTTTCTGGTTGCCATATTGAATATTAGCAAGAACAAGGAGTAACCAGAGCTCTCATGTATTTTTTAATGGAAATTGTGAAGAGCTCTGCAAATTCCTCATAAAACTAAACACACGTCAACAAAATTAAACACACGCTGACTTTATGGTCCAGGAATTTCACTAAGTAATTTTCTCAGGAAGGAAAAATGTATACAGGAATATTCATAGAATCTTTTATTCATAATAGCCCCATACTAGAAACAGCCCGGGTGTTCATCAATAGACAAAAAGATAAACGATAGTAAATTCATACAATGGAATACTACTCAGGTATAAAAAGGAATGAACTACTGATACAACAAAGTAAATGAGTCTCAAAGGTAGTATACTAAATTAAAGAAAAAGAAAAACTGATCTATGGTCAAGAAGTATCAGAATATGGGTTACCTCTAATGTAGCAATTAGAAAAGCCAACCAAAAACAGAAACAAGATAACTTTTGGAGTGACCATAATGTTATGTAATGTTATAATGGTATGTATCTTGGTAGAGGTTCGTTTGATAAATGTATGTGCAGTTGCCAAACACATTTAATGGTACACTTAAGATTTGGACATTTATTGTATATTGATTTTACCTTCAAAAAATAACAGTAAGCAAACACTGAACCCACTTTATTGATATACATGATGAAGTGTTTAGGGATGAAATATCCTAATACATGCAACTTACTTTTAAATGAATTAATAAACGAGATGGATTGTCTTATAGAAAAAGGGATATATAGATGGACACATGTGTGATCAAATAAATGTACTTAATATGTTAACTATGAAGTTTATGAATGTTTGCTGTACAATTATTTCAATTTCTGTGCTTTGGGAAGGTTTTATAATAAAATGTTAGTGGAGAATGGGGATCTGGCTTCCCATTACTTCCAATATACCACTCTCTGGCAAGCATAGCTGACTTCTACTTGACCATCTCCATTCCTTTTCACATCTGTAACTTTTAACTTATGAACCACATCCCCTTACCTTCTTTCATACTCAAACCCAGCCTTAAAGTATCGGACTAACCTCTTCCTCAAAACTGTTGATGATTTATTTCATCTGAAGGGATATCTCTTTCTTACAATGAAGCTTAATCAATGTGATGGTTTTCACTTGTACTTGATTACAGAGTGCAGTGAAGAGTGTTCTATTATAGTGACATAGCATAGTCCATGCACTAGAGAAATAGCTTCTAGTTTTAAACCAGTTCCAGAACTTCCTCACCCAAGAGACTTGGGCTTGAGTTTTCTCACTTATAAAACCAGAAAACTACTATCTTCCCTAGATGATTACTGTGAGGAATAGATACATTAGTGTTAATTCTCCTACCTGACATTGACATTGTTTATTAATAATAAATTAGATTTATTAATAATTTATTAATTATTAATAAATATTAATAATTATTTTGGTACTTATACTAGTGTCTTACAGTACATCCTAAATTCTATAAATTTCTTAACAGCAAAGGTTAACACAGACATATTGTTTCACTTCATTCTTCTGCAAAAAATGTATCAGATTGACAAACATAAAGTATCCACTAAGAAAGTATTTCAGTGATGGGGCGCCTGGGTGGCTCAGTGGGTTAAGCCGCTGCCTTCTGCTCAGGTCATGATCTCAGGGTCCTGGGATCGAGTCCCGCATCGGGCTCTCTGCTCAGCAGGGAGCCTGCTTCCCCCCTCTCTCTCTGCCTGCCTCTCCATCTACTTGTGATTTCTCTCTGTCAAATAAATAAATAAAATCTTAAAAAAAAGAAAGTATTTGAATGAATGAAGAATGAATGAATGAGAAAATAAGTGCTTTAGTGTGTTTAACTAGTTTTCTGTCCTTACTATTTCTTTAGAGAAATATTAATACATTTCTGGAAGCTATAATTTTATGCACTTCAAAAGCAAGAGGAAATCAAACATTCTACAGGATCATGGTAAGACTAAGCCCCACTCATCGGCACTGCAGTGATGACAACATAATCATTTTTCTGCAAAGTGGAAGCAAAAGAAACTTATGATCAGCTGGGTGAGAAAATTAGCAAGTTAAACACCAAGTTGGAGGGTCCTACCTTACTGCAAATTAAGAAGGGCTCTACAGAAATTATGAATGAATGTAGTCTTTTGGGAAGTCTATCAGAATGATGAGTTTCCATCCCAAAAGCTTATACAAACTTTTCAGAACTCCATGACCATAGAGTAATTAGAAATCATAACTGCCTATGTGTGAATAATCTCCTTCTTACATGACATAATGGGAATTTAAAGCTTATGCACAGATGGCTTTAAAATGTCAAGACAGTTATTCTATATTTCTCACTACCCAGGACTTTTAGAGGAGTTCTCAGATCTATAACTTATATAAAAAGCCTGGCTAGAGCACAATTCTAAAGAAAGCCTAATGTCTTTGTTCTGCTTTGAGGCTAAGGCTGGGTGATTTACTTTAGCCTGGAGTCTTGGAAAGAAAGTTCCCAGTCACAGAAAGATTGGAAAGAAGTTGTATGCATGAACATACTATTGGAATATCTCATAGTAAAGGCGCCACAAAGGTCTGTGGCCAAATAAAAGGGTACATTTGGTGGGGGTGGGGCGGGTGGGTGTCTGTTCCTGCCTACAAACTAACTGGGCACATTTTAACAAGCAGCAGAAATTGCTTATGCTTCCCTCAGAGTAGAAAAGGCTGGCTTGACTCTAACTGAGGTCTTTAAGGGCTAATGCCTCTAGGTTCACCAACAGAGAAGCTCTTCATCTAGGGGTTTCAATCTTTGGAGTCCTTTACTTACTACCCTTTACTAACAAGTGCCTCCTGTACTGGTTCTTGGTTATCACAGATTCAGTGGGTATCTACCTATGTGAGAGCAATGAGGACTCATTGCATGTGAAGGTTAGAGGACTTGTGTAGCAAGGTAACTCCAATCCTAGAATTAATTTATAAATATTATTTTATTACATTAATTTATAAATATAATTAATTTATAAATATCATAATTCATTTAACATCTAAATCTCCTAGTCTACTTCCCCACTACCCTAATAGTACCTAATTGCCTAACTCATTAAGGAGTGTGTCCACTGAATAATCCCAATTATTTGCCTCAATCCCATAGTTTGTGATCTTTTCAGACTAACTCCCATCCTTTCTTCTCTCAACTTTTATAGACTAGAATTGCTCTTTATAGTAGTCTGGCCTCTCAAAAGTTTATCTTAATACTCCAAGGTTTAGAAAACCCCTACATTTTTCAGACACAAGAAATAGATGGCAATACTGATAACTTGTATCAAATGCTCCCAAGCCCAGAACACTTAGAGCAGCTTCAACAACATATAATAGTCACAAAAAAAATGCATTTCCCTCTTTATTTGTTTTCTGCAACAACTATAACAAATTACCACAAACTTGGTGGATTTAAACAATAAAATTTTACTCTGTCACAGTTCTTTGAACCAGAACTCTAACATCAGTGTCATTGGCCATGATCAAGGTGTGAGCAGGGCCATACACTGCCCGTAAAGGAAGAATTGGTTCCTTGGCTCTTCCAGTTTCTGGTGGTTGCCAGCACTCCTTGGGTTATGGTCTCATCACTCCAATCTCTGCCTCTGTCTTCACATTATCTTCTCTTCTGCATGTTCATCTTCTTCTCTATCATCCCTGTCAAATCTCCTTCTGCCTTTCTCTTATAAGAACACATGTGATTACATTTAAGGTCTACCCTGATTAGTCAGGATAATCTCCCTATCTCAAAATCCTCAACTTAATCACATCTACAAATACTGCCTTTTTCCTTAGAAGGTAACATTTACAGGTTCCAGGGATTAGGATCTAACATCTTTGGTGGCCATTATTTAACTTACTCTACTCTCCAGTCACCATCATCTCATTTGGAGTCCTCTCTGTGGTATCAGGGCATCATTTTTTGCTCCTACTTCTTTCTATATACCATTCATCATATAAGTTATATTTAGATATGGTTATATACTGACATGTACAAGAGTAAAGCTCATCCACTATGTATAAGGGAGGACTTAATCTGATAGATGAGATCATTTCAAGTAATTGTTAGGCAGAACAAACAAATACAAGGACAAAGGACAGTCCTGCATTAGCTGAGGTAAACCATCAAGTTCCCTTTGCCTTGATCATGAGCATATCAAGGTACACCATAGGAAAGGGTATATAAAACATACCCATAAGATAGTTTTAAGATAGTACTAAGTGAAACAGGCTAAGACATAAGTCAAGAGAGCTCAGGGAAAGTCGTACTGGCCCTTTGGGGCCATTTGACTCAAAATGGAAAATGAGATGAGACAAGTTCATGAGCCTACTAGCAACACTGCTATCACAGCTTTAGAAAGCTATAGACTTCTTTGATTGTACTCTTAATATTTCCTGAACCCTCTGTGCTTCCCCTGGTTATTTATTCATTCCCTCATTCATTTAATCCACAAATATTTATTAAATGCCCAGTATGTGCCAGGCACAGCATTATCCCCAGAGTATGCAACCGTTAACAAAACAGATCTGTTTCTACCCTTCTTGGGGTTACAGTGTGAGAGAGTAATTCCCTGCTGTTTAAGAGTAGGAAATCACTGACTACCTTATCATGTCTGAGTTGAGGAGGCCAGGGCCAGTTGCTTATTAAGAGCACATCATGAAGATAGGAGGGAGTCTAGAGTGTGCAAGTCCTAAGACAAATATGAAAATAAAGGAAGGAGATCCAGAGCAACTCAGTCAGCTCTGCCCCCTCACTTGAAGATTCCCCTTCCAGGGAAAACCCATGCTGTTCCTATATTTTGTTTTAACAAAGAAGTTAGAGTTGCTATAGAGCAAGGGTCTTGAGAACTCTCAGAGAATCAAAAGAGGAACGCCATGAGCCCTTTCTCGAGCCTGCTACAGAGCAGCTCTGGTTTCATCTGGTTTACATCTTGGGCTTTTAAACAAAGGGTTCTACAATAAGAAAATGAAGATTGAAAACTCCTGCGTTAGAGGAGCAAACCCCCATAGTGACCAAGAAACCTCCCGCAATGTGACATGCATGGGAAACAGCTCCAAATGCAAGTACCATGAATGGGGGATACATCTTATATGAAAAAGGGACTATTAATTATGCTTAACCAATGACAGTGGCCAGTGTATTGATGATAAACTGATTCTTTCTGGTGTTTCATTTCTTTCTCATGTAACAGGAGAGATAACTAGGAAGGGCATAAAAAAGACAAACATGTTTCTCACAATACTTGTCTCCTGTCATGTCATTATTTCCCTGCTCATGTTCTGAATGTTCTTCCCTTTTGAAGCATTTTATATCTCTATGAGTTTTTGAAGAACTGTTCCTGGGGATTGAAAACACAAGGATCACAGGACTTGCACAAGTTAGTTTTTTTTTTTTTTTAAATGAGTTGGGATCTAGAGGTTTGATGAAAACCTCTTCTTACCAATTGCATATGTATCATTTTTTGTTATTTTGTGAACCTTTAGAAAAATGAGTGAAACTCCTATTTCCCAGACTACAGTAGCCTTTAAGTAAGATAAGGTAATCACAACAATAATCAGAGTATGTTCTGGCTCTATTTCTGCACAATCTAATTTTTAAAAAACTCTCCCCAAAGGGTTCTGAGTCTTTTTCAGTGGCATCTTATGCTGTGGCACCTACTAAGATTAGGCCTTTCATTTTTGCTCACAGTCACAATTTCTTTAGTCACCTTTAACATCAAAAGTGGCAACTATACCATGAGGATTACAGTGACTTATAATGAACTACTTAAGAGTTCTAGCACTTTAATCAGACTGCTCAAATCTGATTTGAGCCTGAAGGGACCTGAACAATAGAAGTAAAGATAGTTCAAAGATCTCTGCAAGCACTAAATACCACATGGGACAGTGGGTTTATGCTCACATAAACAGGAAAACAATGATAAGGACCAAATTGCTGAACCCACTTCCCCAGTGCCTTGGCTCTGCTTGCCCCAGTGTTTCAGAATGCAAATACAACTCTAGGAACAGAAATGGAGTATATTGAGAACATTATCCCAATACTTTTCTACTTCCAGCAAAATCATGTTCATATAGACAATAAAGTTCTATTTTCTGATCACTTGAATTAATTGACTGATAACTTTTTTCCTTTATGTAAAATTATTTAAATGACCAATCATGCAAAATTAAGTATTAAGTAAATATATAATTATAATACATAATTATAAAGTTATATTGACAATAATGTTTACCATTCTATATAATTAACTACTATAAAACATTAATAGTTTATGTATCTTCTTAGATAATTCATTTCTCAGACAATATTCCCCCCAAAATATTTCCCAATTTTTCAGCTTTTCATTGCTTTGTAAATGGTTTATTAAATCAGTTGGAGTCCTACATTTATAGTTATGGAGAAAAGAATGTATGTTCTATTCCAATGAATCAAGAACACAAGCTAAAATGAGGCAGTGTTAGAAGGGGCCCAAACTCTCAAGACCATGGCCCCAGTGAGAAAAGGCTTTTAGACATGTAAATTGAAAGCTGTCCTTTCTCAGTCATTCTCCTTGTTTATTTAAAGAAGTTTCCAGCTAATCTCCTTAAGTACAACCAAAAACTAATTCTGCATCTGCTAAGTTTCCCTTTGAGAACTGAAAAACACATTGCCATTTAACAGAGGCTGTTAACCCCGTCCCAACACACCAACAACCACTGCACCTGAAAACTTCAGCTGCACAAGGGAGACTCAGCAACAGAGTATTGTTTTAAGAGAACAATAGATCTTCTTATAGATTCACTGGAGACAAGAGCAACAAAGCAACTACTGGAAAGTCTGGTAAATCTTTGCATGCATCTGGAATTGATAGGAAGAAATGACATAGGACCATTATTTGTCTTATATGAATTCAAAAAGTCATCTTGTTGAGCACTGTATTATTTTCCTAGGGATATTTGTACTTCAACATAGCATAGCTCTTTCTTGTACACAGATGTACATGATGAATGAATAGTGCAAGGGACATTGGTTTCAAAGTTCTCACCCTCCAAAATTGAATTTACCAAGACGCTGCTAATTACACAATAGTTCTTCTAAATGAAAGCTCACAACAACAAAACTCACAGTGGGGGATTTTAATGGATAATATAATATTGAATAATTGACTCTTTAGCCCTTGAAGTGGTACTCAGCTTTTTTTTTTAATTTTTTTATAAACATATAATGTATTTTTATCCCCAGGGGTACAGGTCTGTGAATCACCAGGTTTACACACTTCACAGCACTCATCATAGCACATACTCTCCCCATGTCCATAACCCCACCCCCCTTCTCCCAAACCCCCTCCCACCAGCAACCCTCTGTTTTGTGATATTAAGAGTTTCTTATGGTTTGTCTCCCTCCCGATCCCATCTTGTTTCATTTATTCTTTTCCTACCCCCCAAAACTCCCACATTACATCTCCACTTCCTCATATCAAGGAGATCATATGATAGTTGTCTTTCTCCAATTGACTTATTTAGCTAAGCATAATACCCTCTAGTTCCATCCACATCGTCGCAAATGGCAAGATTTCATTTCTTTTGATGGCTGCATAGTATTCCATTTTATATATATACCACCTCTTTTTTATCCATTCGTCTGTTGATGGATGTCTACATTCTTTCCATAGTTTGGCTATTGTGGACATTGCTGCTATAAACATTCGGGTGCACGTGTCCCTTCGGATCACTACATTTGTATCTTTAGGGTAAATACCCAGTAGTGTGATTGCTGGGTCATAGGGTAGCTCTATTTTCAACTTTTTGAGGAATCTCCATGCTGTTTTCCAGAGTGGTTGCACCAGCTTGCATTCCCAACAGTGTAGGAGGGTTCCCCTTTCTCCGCATCCTCGCCAGCATCTGTCATTTCCAGACTTGTTAACTTTAGCCATCTGACTGGTGTGAGGTGGTATCTCATTGTGGTTTTGATTTGTATTTCCCTGATGCTGAGTGATGTAGAGCACTTTTTCATGTGTCTTTGGCCATCTGGATGTCTTCTTTGCAGAAATATCTGTTCATGTCCTCTGCCCATTTCTTTTTTTTTTTTTTTAAGATTTTATTTATTTATTTGACAGAGAGAGATCACAATCAGGCAGAGAGAGAGAGAGAGAGGAGGAAGCAGGCTCCCTGCTGAGCAGAGAGCCTAATGCGGGACTTGATCCCAGGACCCTGAGATCATGACCTGAGCCGAAGGCAGCGGCTCAACCCACTGAGCCACGCAGGCGCCCCTCTGCCCATTTCTTGATTGGGTTAGTTGTTCTTTGGGTGTTGAGTTTGTTAAGCTCTTTATAGATTTTGGATACTAGCCATTTATCTAATAAGTCGTTTCCAAATATCTTCTCCCATTATGTCAGTTGTCTTTTGGTTTTGTTGACTGTTTCCTTTGCTGTGCAAAAGCTTTTGATCTTGTTGAAATCCCAATAGTTCATTTTCACCCTTGCTTCCCTTGCCTTTGGCGATGTTCCTAGGAAGAAAAAGTTGCTGCGGTGGTCCTCAGCTTTTAAAGTTAAAGGCGACTAGACCTGGATGGAAAGGTGCTGTACAATTAATATGGAAAAGAAATAGGACCAGAAACCAAAATAATTTCCTTTTTACCACATTTCTTCCTCCATACACATTTCATACATCAACAAAGAGGGCTATCTTGCTTTCCATCTCATCAAGTCATATTATACTTATTTTATTGAAGATACTGAACGGAAAAGCAATTGGACTCAGGTAATAAGAGTTCATTTTTTCATATTCCGAATAATTACACTACTGATATTAATAATTATTTGTTATTATTAGCTACCATTTTTAAGCACCAAGATACTGTGGTAAGACTAAAGCATTAAACTAATTTTGTCATCAGCCTATGTGGTACTATAATATTCCCCCTATAGAGAGGAAAATGGAAGTATACAAGTAAGTACATTGATTAAGTTCACACAGATAGTAAGTGCTGAAGAGGTATTCAAAGATGGGGCTTTCTAAATCTATTAGGACAGAAGAGATTTTGACTACATAGATATTACCTCTCAAATATATATATATTTTTTCTATTTGACTAGAATTGTAGAAATGCTCAATTGTAGAAAAAACCTAAGCAGACTGGTTCTGGATCCCTTGTTAGGATTTAAGTTCCTATATAAAATTAATTGTTACCTTTTATAATAAGGATCTGGTGTTTCAAGCAAATAACAGAGAACCATTTTCTTTCTCACATGGAATCTCCTTGAGCAAAGAGTCAAGAGCTTTCAGATAGTGTCCCACCTATTTAGGCAACATTGGGATGATTCTAAATCTAACCTGCTTCTCAGTGGAAACACTATTGATATTTGAGGTGAAACAATGCTGAATTGTCCCAGTCACTGCAGGACATCGCATCCTTGACTACCACCCAGTATATATCAATGGTGCCAAAGGGCCCCCACACAAAGACAAGCCCCTCTGGGGGTGATACTGCCTCTAGTAAAGAACCCCGAGTTCATTCTTTCAATGTTCTCTAGTCATCAGGTGGCTGCTATATACCTGCAAAAAAGCGGTCCTGACCTTTCCCTGCAGGCTTACATCACTTTTATTCTAGTCCACAAATGTTAGGAGCTGATAACATGAGGCCATAGGCAGATCTGGACTGAGCCATTACTCTGGGGCAAAACTAGAAGATCATGGGAGAAGGGCTAGGGAGTCAGATCAGAATGTGTAGAATTGGAATGACAGTCAGTCGCCATACTGAGTCATAATCATTAATGGGAAAAAAAAGAAAGAGAAAACACATTAGGAGGTGCATGTCTCCAGTTCACTGGAAAAAAGGAGCAGTTGTAAGCCCATTTCAGGCTCCAATTGTCTGGTTGCCAACTTCCCACATGCTATTGGTTCATGACATGGTAGTTCTCTCTCTGAAACCTAACAGTGCTCTCTGACTTTACAGTCACTCCTCAGTCACCTAGTAACTACCCATAGGCCTCACAAAAGACAAGCCAACTGTCTACTTTTACGTCTGTTGCAACTTATTCTTGAAATATGTCACTAGAGGACTAAAAAGCTTAATGTCCCGTTCAGCACATTTTGAGTTATATTTTTGAAAGAGGATGCTTGGGCAATGACACACAAATTACATGCACAAAGCCAAATTAATTATTTGCAGATATGTAGTATAATTATATGGGTTTATGCTATCCATCTGTGAACCTTAGTCTCCCCTGGTGCAAGTACTGCTTACAATAAAAAACAGTTTAGTAGCTTTAAGAAAAATGTATTATACTTATATTTGCACAAAAGGAAAGCTTTCATTATTTGATGGCATTCATGTACTTCTATGAGTGGAGGAGACCTCGATAGACCAACTGGTCCATTCTCTGACATTTAAGAAGAATCAGTTTTAAACAAACTCTGAAAGATGGTGGCCTGGAAGTATCACAGCCACCTGAAGAAATATTTCATTATTGAGTATCTTTTACACTCAGGAAATTCTTCTGTTACTGTATCTACATTTCCTGCAGCAATTTAAATCATTCAAAAATGATCTGGTGCCCACTGATCCCAGAAAACACCTAGTTGTCTCCTCTATGGCTCAGGGTTGTTATTCAATGATTTCTACATCCTCTTTATTCTTACTTTTTATAAGATTTTATTTATTTATTTGACGGAGAGAGACACAGTGAGAGAGAGAACACAAGCAGGGGGAGTGGGAGATCGAGAAGCAGGCTTCCTGCAGAGCAAGGAGCCCAATGCTGGGCTGGATCCCAGGACCCTGGGATCATGACTTGAGCCCAAGGCAGACCCTTAATAACTGAGTCACCCAGGAGCCCCATTTACCTCCTCTTTAAATTGAGTGTTATCAGTACAATGAGGTTACCCTAATCAGTCTTGTTTAATAAAACTTAAAAAGATTTTTAATGATAAAGAAAATTGTGGGGCACTGGGTGGCTTAAGCGTCTGCCTTAGGCTCAGGTCATCTGGGATCAAGCCTCACCTCTGACTCCCTGCTCAGCGGGGGATCTGCTTCTCTCTCTCCCTCTGCCCCTCCTCCCTGCTTGTGTTCTTTTTCTCTCTTTCAAATAAATAAATAAATCTTAAAAAAAAAAGGAATGAAAATTGTACAATAAGACTGGACAATGCAGGATTACAAAATGACAGGAAGTTCCTCTCAGGGGTCTTTATATGTATTTTTTAAATTTGTATTGCTATCACCTCAGCTTATAAAATAGCATCATGTCTCTGGCTGTGTGCTTTCACGTCCAAGTGCCTCATTATTATGGTACAATGATGTAAGAGTGGACTTGGCAATCACGTAAGTTATAGAAAGAGGTAAAAAGGAAAGAATAAAAAAGAGGATGGAGTGGCTGCCTTTGCCTTGGCTGTTAGGATTGCTCTGCAGTAGTGACCCTTCAGTTTCATCTTCTAGAATTGAGAAGGAACTTTCTAACTGTGAAGAAGGAGTTACTTTTAGAATATTAGATGATATAAATGGATGGAACCAAAAAATAGACTCATGTTATCATGCATACCAGCATGCTGATACACAGGTTAAATAAAGGGAATAAAATGATGGAAGGAAAGTAAAATGTATTGAGCACTGACTATAAGCTGGATGCATCACATATATGGTTTTATTTCATCTTTGCCATGGTTGTATACACTGACCCACAGTTTACTCATGAAAAACTCAACAGCTCAGAAGGGTTGATACTGTGCCTGTGGTCAGACAAATGGTAAGTGGTGGAACAAGGAGAGCCCAGGGCTGGCTTTTCTGTGTTTATCATATTACTCTCTTATTCCAAAACTGATAGATCAGATAGACAGAGCAAAACTTATAGATAGGGAGATAGATGATAGATAGATAGATAGGTCATGAGAACCTTGATTACACTGCCAACAAATTTCTATTTTATACGCTGAAGAGAGTTGGAATTTTTATAACTTTAGTTTTAGAAAAAAATTATAAAAACAACTCTCACAATAGTGTGGATCAGAAATTTAACACAAGAGAAATGATTTCAGAAACATGTTGTCAGAGGTTAAAGCAATAGTCTAGGGAAAACCCAGTGAAGATCTAACCGAAGGCAGTAGCAGTGAGGATAATATGGAACAAAGAGATTCACAAGCTCTTTCAGTTTTTATCTCTTGGTTTGGTGACTGCTTTGATGTGGGAATGAAGGTTTCTGAGTCTGGGATCACTCCCAGTCTACTAACTTTGGCAGAAGATGGGATGTGGTAAATAATGGTACTATAAATCAAGATAGTAAATGCCAAAAGAAGCAGCCAGTTTGGAAGTAAATAATGAAGAGTTCAGTTTTAAAAACATGTTAAATTTAAAATAAATATATCCTATGGTAAGGAGCCTTCTCAGAACAGCTGAGGGTTGGTAGAGAAGAGAAAAATCATCCTGAGAAAAGACATAGAGTCAGGAGAACATGGGCTTAGGAAAAAAACCCCAGGGCCATCAACTTTTTAAAAAAATGTCCATATAGAACAGGAAGTGGGTATAGAAGACGAAGGGGATTCAAAGGACTCATGCAAGGGGTGGGAAATGAAGCAGGAGGTATGGTATCTTAGACTCTGAGACAGGAGCATATTGAAAAACAAATAATGGTGAGTAGAGACAAATTATACTGGAACTTGTAAGAACCTACCGGTTTGAATCATTAACATTAGTGGTGTTATGGTCCAGAGAAGCACAAGTAAAGTTATTTGGGCTAAAGAATAGTAGTGGTGAATTAATAAAATTAATTAAATTATTAATTAAATCAAAGAATTAAGGAGAAGTGATAAAGTAGAGATAATGAAATAAATGCATTTTTAGGAGCTTGGAATCTAATAAATGAGTTGAATATACAAAAGTCTTAAGTAAATTGACTATGTCTTTAGAAGTCTTCAGTAGGGATAATCCTCCCCTGCTCCTAGATTAGGAGATTCCGTAACTGCCATAACTAGGCAGATTCCATAACTTTTCTTTCAGTTAATAAAAATTCTTGTAGGCATTTCAAATTACAAATACATCCTCATTTCACTAAGTAAAATTGTCCAAACAATATAATAAACAAGATTTCAATGTTTGTTCCAAGATAAATATTTCCCTTGGTGGGGGAGGGGGAGTTCCAAGAAGGTACCTCAACTAAGATGGCACATCCTGCCATCCACACCTCGGCTTACTTAGAAGTAGCTTCAACAACCTCCACTGTTGCCTCATCTCCTGGTACTGTGTGTTTTCTCAGCCTCCTCAAGTCTGCCATGGTGCAAGCAAAGTGACTCTGCACTTAATCACATCTCCCAGGACTTGCGTGGACTCTGGTTCTCTTCCCATTTCCAAATTCATGGGAAAGCCCTGCATTGCAAGGCACAAGGTCTAGCTTTCCAAATGGCTGCATGGAGAGGCCTGGGAACACATCCTGGGTCAAGGGTAGGGCAGTTAATGCCTCATGAATTGAATTTGTACCAAAAAGAAATAAGAAATGGAAAACAGCCCGGTGAATGCCTCTCTACTACTTCCAGTGAGGGAGTAATCTAAGGCAAGGTGATCCTACAAAGCCTGTCTGGAAGATATACTTTGGAAACAAGCAACCACCTAACGTACTGCCTGGTACATGTGTTCTCTCTTTCCCTGCCACACTGTCCTTTTCCCTTGATCTTACTACATTGAGATTACAACTTCCCATACAGTCAAAGCATATAAGCTTTCAGCAGGGTTTTCTTAGGGAACTCAGGCCAAGACAGAGGTGGTTGTCTTCTTTTCTCTTTCTTCCCATTAGATAGCAGTTTTTTTTTTTTTCTCTAACCCCTTGAGAGCAGACTTCATAGGCACTGTTATGCTATGCCTCTCTATCCTCTGTTTAACACTGATTCTTTCTTTCCCTGGGCACTTTGTGGAGACTTATTGGCGGATTTTCTGACAACTCCCTTAACTAGGGCAGTGCCTCTCCTTAGGCTGCCTATTTCAAATTCCCCACTACTATTTCCAGTGATACAACTCACAGCTTCTTACTTTTGGACACCACTACCCTGGAGGACACATTTGTTCTCAGATGTGAATCAAACTCAAGTCTACAATTTCCTCTAACTGCAGAAAATATATATATATACAACACACATTTATATTATATATTTATATATTTATGTGTATATGTGTGTATCATTCATAACGACGATACAAGATTCTTTAGGTGGTCCTGTTGAAGCCCTTATAAGATATAGAGCTTACAACTTGTACCTTTCATTCCTAAGGGCAGAGGGGAAGAGGGATATAGACTCACAGAACTCCAAAAGTTCTCCTCAAATATCTGTCTCAAAAAATATTCTCCTTTATTTCTAACCCTAGATGATTTTATATTCTTAGTATGTGAGGAGTATGAAATTCAATACGTGATCTACTATGTCCTCTATATTTATCATATATATATAAATATTATATCCTTTATATATATCCTCTACTATATCCTCTAAAATTAAACATCTACTGGTTTGCATAGAACAAATCCAACCTTAATAACTTCATAATGAAAAGGATGAGAAATAACATAGTAGCTAAAGAAAGGGATAGAGTTTAAGAAATATTTAAAATTTTTATTTTATTTTGATGGAAAGTGAAAATAATTTATGTAGGTTCAACATTGTGCTTGCATGGACATGGTCAAGAAGAAAATATTCAAAATATATATATTAACAAAAGGATATTCATTTTCTTAGTTTCCTAATCTGCAAAGTGGAGCTAATAATATCAATTAACATGCAGCAGTTGTGAAAATTAAATGGAAAAAAAAGTGAAATGTGTTAATTCTCTCTGGCCCAGAATAAGAGCTCAAAGAATCTGGAATTTGAATATTAAGCCAAAAATACTTAAACATTTGCCGGAATCATAACATAGATTTTTTTTTTAACTCAACTCTTAATCTAGCAGTTATTCAGTGTTTTAGTAACTTGGATGAGAGTAATCTGAATGGATTTATGCTTCATAAATCTAAAACCCCTTTCTTTTCAAGATGTCTGCCAATTGGCTTTAATATTAATCTCTCTCTTTTATTTTCTTTAATTCCTAGTATCATTCATATATATGTATGAACATACACGATGCTTTAGCCCAGGTTCTTTTCTCTTTCCACGAACATTCTGATCTTTTATGATTTCATCATAACTGTTTTCCCTGGACTTATTTGACCCAGTTGTTTCATTTAACTACAACTAAGTCACCCAAATCTGCTGACTCCACTCTTCTATTGAGGCAACATTCACCTTTAATAAAGTAATGACAATAGAAGACTATCTAACAGACACTGAGTGGTTGTGTGCAAGCTTCTTTGTAAAAGAGATCATTCGCATCAATACCCACAGTGATTTTGTGAGACATGTATTTTTATTATCCCCATTTCACAGAAATCTCTTAGAGAGATTAGATTTTCAAAATTATTCTTTCCCCCTGAACTGGCTAATATCTTAAAAGCAACAAATTTTCAGAAAGGACAGGGATCCTAGTAAGG
Source organism: Mustela putorius furo (assembly GCF_011764305.1). Taxonomy (NCBI): domain Eukaryota; kingdom Metazoa; phylum Chordata; class Mammalia; order Carnivora; family Mustelidae; genus Mustela; species Mustela putorius. The sequence goes on along the minus strand of NW_025422015.1, from coordinate 26,406,556 downwards.
AGGCAAAGTGCTATATTCCTTACCCAGATGTAGTGACATCCCATGGAGCAACCTTTGTCCCCACTGTGACATGAGTCAGTGCTAGCCCTCTATCCACCTCAGAAACACACCTCACCCATAATGAATCCACAGAGATCTTACTGAAGAATTCATGGTATAATACAGAAGAATATTTATGTTGCAAAACTGCATAAAATCCTCCTTGGGATTTTCTTTCTCTAAAAAGTCCTTCTGCCAAACCAAGCATTTCATCTCCCTTTTCCTTCCTCTCTTTATCTCTTAAGAAAGAGAATCACCTGTTTGAATACCACTGAAGAAACAAAATAGACAAACAGAAGGCAGTTCAACGAGTATCAGCAGTTTTACTTAAGCATGCTCCTTCAGTTAGCATGGGAAGAGGGGTCTGTCTCACCCACTTATCTCTCGTGGCCTATCCTATTTATCCATTATATACTTAATACTCATTAGGGATGGAGAGTAGAAAGACAGATTTTGATACTAGCAAGAGATTCTTCTCATTAGCCCTTGCTGAACCAGGACTAGAACTAACTACCTAAAAGCAAAGACCAAAACACATAATAGAGAATGAACATGCCCTCTTAGACACTAGAATAGATGATACCAAGCTTCTTCTCTGTGAGTTCTATGTATTATTAAGTGTTTGAATCAACCCTTGTGAACCACCATGAAGAATTCTGAATTAGCCTTTTAATATCAACTGTCAGTGGCATATTTAGGTGTGGGTTACTACAGAAATAGAGAAAAAGCAGAGATGCTTCCTATTTAGAAAAAAGAAAAAAAAATGAAGAGCAAGAGGAAGGAAGAAGGAATGATAAAATCATAGTAGAAATGTAAACTTTTCTTTACCAAGCTGTCTTTTCTAGAACGTTTCCTAGTTTTGTCCGACTCTGATTTAGATGTAAGTTTTCCTTAAAACACATACATTTTATTGTTATTTATTTATAATTATTTTAAAGTATTTATATATTTGTCTATTTATTTATTTGTTTATTTTAAATTGCTTTTTAAGTAGGCTCCATGCTGGGCGTGAACTCATGACTCTGAAATCGAGACTTGAGCTGAGATCAAGAGTCAAATGCTTAACTAACTCAGCCACCCAGGCATCCCAAAACAAAGAAATTTTAGAGAGAATGTAAAAATAACTATATTTTGTAAATTTCTCTTCCATATCAGATTTTGAGAAGATAAGTCTCATTTTTTGTCACAACTAAATATATATTGCTAGTAATGCTCTTACCCTATGTGAGAAATTTTTTTAAGCTTTTAATTTAAATTCTGATTAATGTACAGTGTAATATTAGTTTAAAGTGATTAGCTATAGTGGTTCAATACTTCCATAAAACACCCAGTGTTCATCACAACAAATGTACTCTTTAATCCCCACCACCTATTTTACCCATCCTCTAACCCACCTCCTGTCTGGTAACTATCAATTTGTTCTCCATAGTTAGGAGTCTGTTTCTTGGTTTCTCTCTCTCTCTCTTTTGGTTTCCCCTTTGCTCCTTTGTTTTGTTTCTTAAACTCTACATATGGGTGAAATCATATGGTATTTGTCTTTCTCTGACTGACTTTTTTTATTTAATATAATACTCTTCAGCTCCATCCACGGCATTGCAAATGGAAAGATTTCAATCTTTTTTATGCCTGAGTAATATTCCAGTGTGTGTGTGTGTGTGTGTGTGTGTGTGTGTGTATATACATCTTTATTCATTCACCTATGGATAAACACTTGGACTGTTTCTACAGTTTGGCTATTGTAGATAATGAGATAATGCTGATATAAACACTGGGGGGCATGTATCCCTTTGAATTAATACTTTTTTATTCTTAGGGTAAATATCTAGTAGTCCAATGGCTCAATATAAAGTAATTCTATTTTTTAGCTTTTTGAGAATCCTCCATACTGTTTTACAGAGTGACTGCACCAGTCTGCACTCCTACCAATAGTGTAGGAGGGTTCCCCTTTCCCAACATCCTCATCAACAATGCCTGCTATTTCTTGTGTTCTTGATTTTAACCACTTTGACAGGTGATATCTCATTGTAGTTTTGATTTGTATTTCCCTGATGAGTGATGTTGAACATCTTTTCATGTGCTGTAGGCCATCTGTGTGTCTTCTTTGGAAAAGTATCTAATCATGTCTTCTGCCTATTTTTTAATTAAATTATTTGGTTTTGGCAGATAATCACATCAAAAAATGGGCAGAAGACATGAAGAGACACTTCTCCAAAGAAGATATGCTAATGGCTAACAGACATATAAAAAAATGTTCATCATCACTAGCCATCAGGGAGATTCCAATCAAAACCACATTGAGATACTACCTTACACCAGTCAGAATGGCCAAAATTAACAAGACAGTAAACAACATGTGTTGGAGAGGATGTGAAAAAAGTGGAACTCTTACACTGTTGGTGGTAATGCAAGTTGTGCAGCCACTTTGGAAAACATTGTGAAGATTCCTTAAGAAGTTAAAAATAGAGCTTCCCTATGACCCTGCAATTGCAGTACTGGGTATTTACCCCAAAGATACAGGTGTAGTGAAAAGAAGGGCCATCTGTCCTCCAATGTTCATAGCAGCAATGACCACAGTTGCCAAACTGTGGAAAGAACCAAGATACCCTTCAATGGACAAATGGATAAAGATATGGTCCATATATACAATGAAGTATCATGCCTCCATCAGAAAGGATGAATACCCAACTTTTGTATCAACATGGACTGGACTGGAGGAGATTATGCTGAGTGAAATAAATCAAGCAGGGAGAGTCAATTATCATATGGTTTCATTTACTTGTGAAGCATAAGGAATAACATGGAAGACATTGGGAGATGGAAAGAAGAAGTGAGTTGGGGGAAATAGGAGGGGTAGACAAACCATGAGAGACTGTGGACTCTGATAATCTAAACTAACAGGGTTTTGGAGGGGAGAGGGGTGGAGTGTTGAGTGAGCCTGGTGGTGGGTATTATGGAAGGCATGTATTGCATGGAGCATTGGGTATGGTGCATAAATAATGAATTCTGGAACATCGAAAAGAAAATAAAAATGAAAAAAATTATTTGGTTTTGAGATGTTAAGCTTTATAAGTTCTTTATATATTTTAGATACTCCTGATCATATATGTCATTTGCAAATATCTTCTCCCATTCTTGGGCTGCCTTTTTGTTTTGTTGATTGTTTCCTTAACCGTGTAGAAGTTTTTTATTTTGATGAAGTCCCAATAGTTTATTTTTGGTTTTGTATTCCTTGCCGCATGAGATATATCCAAAAAGAACTTGCTATAGCCTAGGTCGAAGAGGTTGCTGCCTGTGTTCTCCTCCAAGATTTTTATAGTTCAGATCTCACATTTAGGTCTTTAATCCATTTTGAATTTATTTTTTGTATGATGAAAGAAAGTGGTTCAGATTCATTCTTTTGCATGTTGTTGTCCAGTTTTCCCAAGACTGTTGAAGCAACTATCTTTTTCTCATCGAATATTCTTTCCTGCTTTGTCAAAGATTGACCATATAGTTGTGGTTTCATTTCTGGGTTTCTTATTCTGTTCCGTCAATCTATGTGTTTGTTTTTGTGCCAGTTTCATACTGTCTTCATTACTACAGCTTTGTAATATGATTTGAAGTCCAGAATTGTGATGCTTCTAGCTTTGTTTTTCTTTTTCAAGGTTGCTTTGGCTATTTGTGGTCTTTTGTGCTTCCATACAAATTTTAGGACTCTAATTTTCTAGCTCTCTGAAAAATGCTTTGGTATTTTGATATATTGATATACTTGATATATTGATATATATATTTGATACATTATATATTTTGATATTTTTATATTTTGTATTAAATTTGTAGATTGCTTTGGGTAGTATAGACATTTTAATATTATTTGTTCTTCCAATTCACAAGCATGGAATGTCTTTCCATTTCTTTGTGTCACCTTCAGTTTCTTTCATCAGTGTTTTACAGTTTTCAGAGTACAGGACTTTCACCTCTTTGGTTAGGTTTATTCCTAGGTATCTTATTACCTTTTGGTGCAATTGTAAATGGAATCGATTCCTTGATTTCTCTTTCTGCTGTTTCATTATTGGTAAGTAGGAATACAACAGTTTTCTGGATGTTGATTTTGTATCCTCAGACTTGAATGAATTCAGGTATCAGTCCTAGCAATTTTTTGATGGAGTCTTTTAGGTTTTCTATATAGAGTATCATGTCATCTGCAAATAGTAAAAGTTTTACTTCTTTGTTGATTTGGATGCCTTTTTGTTGTTGTTGTCTAATGCTGTGGCTAGGTTTTCCAGTACTGTAATAAATAAAAGTGGTGAGAGTGGACATGCCTGTCATGTTCCTGACTATAGAGGAAAACTCTTTATTTCCCTTTCAGGAGGATATTAGCTGTGGGTTTTCATAGATGGCCTTTATTATGTTGAGGTATATTCCCTCTAAAGCTACTTTGTTGAGGATTTGTGTTTGTTTGTTTGTTTTTAATTAATATATCATGTATTATTTGCCCCAGAGGTACAGGTCTGTGAATCATCAGGCTTACACAATTCACAGCACTCACCATAGCACATACCCTCCCCAATGTTGATAACCCAGCCACCCTAACCCTACCCACCCCCAGTTCCCAGCAACCATCAGTTTGTTTCATGAGATTAAGAGTCTTTTATGGTTTGTCTCCCTCCCAATCCCATCTTATTTCATTTTTACCTTCCCTACCCCCCCAACCTTCACATTGCCTCTCAAATTTCTCATATCAAAGAGATCATATGATAATTGCCTTTCTCTGATTGGCTTATTTCACTCAGCATAATACCTTCTAGTTCCATCCATGTTGTTGCAAATGGCAAGATTTCATTTCTTTTGATGGCGGCATAGTATTCCATTGTGTATACATACCACATCTTCTTTATCCATTCATCTGTTGATGGACATCTAGGTTCTTTCCATAGTTTGGATGTTGTGGACATTGCTGCTATAAACATTTGGGTGCATGCCCCCTTTGGACCACTACATTTATCTTTAGGGTAAATACCCAGTAGTGTGATTACTGGGTCATAGGGTAGCTCTATTTTCAACTTTTTGAGGAACCTCCATGTTGTTTTCCAGAGTGGCTGCACCAGCTTGCATTCCCATCAACAATGTAGGAGGGTTCCCCTTTCTCCGCGTTCTCGCCAACATCTGTCCACTTCCTGACTTGTTAATTTTAGCCATTCTGACTGGTGTGAGGTGGTATCTCATTGTGGTTTTGATTTGTATTTCCCTGATGCCGAGTGATGTGGAGCACTTTTTCATGTGTCTGTTGGCCATCTGGATGTCTTCTTTGCAGAAATGTCTGTTCATGCCCTCTGCCTATTTCTTGAATGGATTATTCATTCTTTGGGTGTTGAGTTTGATAAGTTCTTTATAGATTTTGGATACCAGCCCTTTATCTGATGTTGTTGCAAATATCTTTTCCCATTCTGTCAGTTGTCATTTGGTTTTGTTGACTGTTTCCTTTGCTGTGCAAAAGCTTTTGATCTTGATGAAGTCCCAATAGTTCATTTTTGCCTTTGCTTCTCTTGCCTTTGGAGATGTGTCTAGAAAGAAGTTGCTGCAGCTGAGGTCGAAAAGGTTGCTACCTGTGTTCTCCTCAAGGATTCTAATGGATTCCTGTCTCACATTGAGGTCTTTCATCCATTTTGAGTCTATTTTTGTGTGTGGTATAAGGAAATGGTCCAGTTTCATTCTTCTGCATGTGTCTGTCCAATTTTCCCAACACCATTTATTGAAGAGACTGTCTTTTTTCCATTGGACATTCTTTCCTGCTTTGTCAAAGATTAGTTGATGATAGAGTTGAGGGTCTACTTCTGGGCTCTCAATTTGTTGAGTGTTTTTTATCATGAATGGATATTTTATTTTGTCAAATGCTTTTTCTGCACCTATTGAAGTGATCATATATTTATTACCCTCCTTATTTTTTTAAGATTTTTATTAATTATTTGACAGAGAGAAATCACAAGTAGGCAGAGAGGCAGGCAGAGAGAGGAGGAAGCAGGCTCCCCACCAAGCAGAGAGCCCAATGCCAGGCTCAATCCCAGGACCCTGGATCATGACAAGAGCCAAAGGCAGAGGCCCAACCCACTGAGCCACCCAGGCACCCCACCCTTTTTATTTCTAATTAATGTAGTATATCATTGATTGATTTGCAAATATTGAACCACACTTGTAATCCAGGAATATATCCTGCTTTATGGTAGCAAATGATTTTTTTTAATGTATCATTGGATTTAGATTGCTAGTATATTGCATCCATGTTCATCAGGGATATTGGCCTGCAAGTCTCTTTTTTAGTGTGGTCTTTATCTGTTTGTGGCTTCAAAGTAATGCTTGCTTCAAAGAATGAGTTTGGGAGGTTTTTTTCTATTTTTTGGAATAGTTTGAGAAGAATAGGTATTAACTCTTCAAGTGTTTGGTAGAATTTGCCTATGAAATCATCTGGCCCTGGACTTTTGTGTTAGGAGTTTCTTGATTACTGATTCAATTTCTTTGCTGGTTATAGGTTTGTTCAAGTTTTCTATTTCTTTTTTTTTTTTTCAAGTTTTCTATTTCTAGCTGCTCCTGTTTAGTAGTTTATAGGTTTTTAGGGATTTCTTCCAGTTTTGTCTAATTTGTTGTCGTATAGTTTTTCACAATATTCTCTTGTGTTTGTTTGTATTCAATGGAATTGGTCACTATTTCTCCTCTCTCATTTGTGATTTTATTTATTTGGATCCTTTCTACTTTCTTTTTGATAAGTCTAGCTAAAGGTTTATCAGTTTTATTTATTTATTTATTTTTCAAAAAACCAGCTCCTGGTTTTATTGATCACTTCTATTGTGTTGGTTTTTTGTCTTTTTTTTTTGTTTTTTGTTTTTTAGTTTCTATATCATTTATTTCTGCTCTAGTCTTTATCGTTTCCTTCCATCTTTTGGCCTCGGGCTTCATTTGTTGCTCTTTTGCTAACTCTTTAAGTGTAAGATTAGGTTGTTTATTTGAGATTTTTCTTGATTCTTAAGGTAGACCTATATTGCTTATATGCTTCCATCTTGGGGCCATTTTTGCTGTATCTCAAAAGTTTTGAACTGTTGTGTTTTCATTTTCATTCATTTCCATGTATATTTTTATCTTTTCTTTGTTTTCCTGGTTGACCCATTCATCATTTTGTAGCATATTGTCTAACCTCCGTGTATTTGTGGCCTTTCCCAATTTATCGTGTGGTTGATTTCTAGTTTCATAAAGTTGTGGTCAGAAAAGGTGCATGGTATGATCTCTTTCATTTTGTATTTGCTGAGATCTGATCTGTAATCTAACATGTGATCTATTCTGGAGAATGTCTCATGTGCACTTGAAAAGAATATGTATTCTGCTGTTTTAGGATGGAATGTTCTGATTATATCTGTTAAGTTCATCCAGTCCAGTGTGTCCTCAAAGCCATTGTTTCTTTGTTTATTTTCTGTTTGAAGATCTGTCCATTGTTGGATTGTTCCCTTTATTATGATATAGTGCCCTTCTTTTTCTGTTATAGTCTTTGTTTTAAAGTCTAGTTTGTATAAGTATCACTACTCTGGCTTTCTTTTGACATCCATTTGTGTGATAAATATTTGTCCACTTTCAATCTGCACGTGTCTTCAATCTGCAAGGTCTAAAAAAAAAATTAGTCTCTTGTAGGCAGCATATAGAAAGGTCTTTTTTTTTTTTTTTAAATCCATTCTTATACTCTATGTCTTTTGACTGGAGCATTTAGTATATTTATATTCAAAGTAATTATTTTTTAAGATTTTATTTATTTTAAAGAGAAAGAACACAGGGAGGAACAGAGAGAGAGATAAGCAGACTCTGCACTGAGAATGGAACCCAATGTAGGACTCAATACCACCTCCCTGAGATCAGGACCTAAGCCAAAATCAAGAGTTGGATGCTTAACTGACTGAGCTACCCAGATACCCCTCAAAGTAATTATTGATGGATGTATATTTATTGCCATTTTATTACTCATTTTGTCATTGCTTCTGGAGTTTTTTGTTTTGTTTTTAGTTTTGTTTTTGGGGGGTTTTGTTGTTGTTGTTGTTTTTTGTCCATTTCTTGTCTATGTCATTTTTGGAGTCTCCTTTGCAGTCCCAAAGTTCCCTTTAATATTTCTTGTAGGACAGACTTAGTGGTAATTAAATTTAGTTTTTCTTTGTCTGGGAAACTCTAACCTTCCTTCTATTCTGAATGACAGTCTTTCTGGATAGAGTATTCTTGGCTATAGATTTTTCCATTTAACACTTTGAATATATCATGCCACTCTCTTCTGGCTTGTCAAGTTTCTGTTGTGAAGTCTCCAGGTAGTTTTATGGGTCTTCCCTTTTAAGTTAAGTATGTCTTTTGTCTTGCTGCTTTTAAGATTTTTTTATCACTGTTTTACAAATTTAACTACGATACGTCTTGCTCTTGCCCTGCTTTTGTTGATTTTGATAGGAGTTCTCCATGCTTCTTGGATCTGGATGTGTGTTTCCTTCCCCAGATGAGGAAAGTTTTCAGCTATTATTTCTTCAAATAAATTTTCTGCCCCTTTTCTCTCTCATCTTTTAGGACTCCTATAATACAAATGTTATTACATTTTATGGAGTCACTGAGTTCCCTAAGTTTATTCTTGTGTTGCATAATTCTTTCTCTTTTGTTCAGTTCATTATTTTCCATTATTTTCTCTATAAGTTACTAATTCATTCCTCTGCTTCTTTCAGCCTGCTGTTCACTCGGTCAAGCCTGTTTCCATCTTGTTTATTGTATTCTTCATCTCTGACTCTTTTTTTAATTCTTTTATCTCTATGGTAAGGGTCTCACTGATGTCTTCTATTTTCTTTCCCCAAGCCCAGTGAGTATCCTCATGATTGTTGCTTTAAATTCTCCATCAGGCATGTTACTTATATCTGTTTCACTTAGATCTCTGGCTGGGGCCTTATCTTGCTCTTTCATCTGGGATAAATTCTTCTGTCTTTGCTGTTTGTCTAAGTTTCTGCCTTCTTCTTTGTTGTTAGAAAAGACAGTTATGTCTCCTGCTCCTGAAAAATTGGCCTTATGAGAAGAGGTCATGTGGTGAATAGGGCCTGGCCCTTCAGGGAGTGTCTCTGGTGTGTACTACATGCTCTGTGCTGCTGTGTTTTGGTTGTTCTATCCTTCAGACCAGTCATCTGCAAAGCCTCTCCTTGCCTTCTATTGTCAGTGTTTGATCTCCTGCCTGAATGTGGTGAGTTTTAATGAGGTGTGCTCTAGTCAGTTTGTGATAAGAAACCTGAAACCACTTTCAGCAGAACTGAGGCCTACAGAATTCTCTGGTCAGGAGACATGTTGTGGGCAGGGATTTGTCTTTATCTTCAGGGATAGGGCCCACCACACTGGGACTGAGGCAAGCTTGACTGAAAAAGGCAGTTCTTCCAGAGCACAGGGAACAGAGCAGTGCTCTCCAGGTTCTATTCCAGGCAAGCCCACTACCTTTAAAATTATAGGCTTTAAGTCCTCCTGATTGCAAAAATTCACAAAATTGAGCCCCTCTCATTTTCCAAGCCAGTGGCTTTGGGAAAACATTCGATTTGTGTGTACCCCTATGTACTCCTCTCTTTCACTCTCTCTCCTTCACCCTCCTCTGGGACTCTTTCCCTTCCACGGCACTTGAAATTCATTTCTCCTTTAAACCATATCTCTGCATTTCCTATGATGTGGCTTCTTCTTTCCCTTTAGTTATGGAGTTTGTTCTGTAGGTCTTCAGGTTGATTATAAGGGTATTTAGGATGATTTGGTAGTTATCTAGTTGTGTTCATGGAAGATGAACCTTGGTTTGTCCTACTCTGCCACCATCTTCTCTGTCTTCCAACTCAAGTCCCTTTGTGAGAATTTTTGAATTGAAGAGTGAAGTATGTAATCCTCATTTTGAAAATGTAAAGTTTTCTAAGCCTGAAAGAGATCTTTTGACCAGGGAAAGCCAATTTCAAAGGAATAAATTGTTTGCCTTTTTGTAAGCTTAATTTGATCTTCCTTTTAGTAAATGGAATATGTTTACCATTTGTATTACTGGCTTGCAAGTTTAGATTAACATAAAAATAGTTAAGGTCATTTTATTTGCCTTTTTTTTATAAATACAAAGACTGTATCTATACTATTATCAACAATCCAGAAGAAAGGGAAAATATCCATCAATAATGCTCACCAAAAATATGGATACTAAGATGTGTAACACTTTTCACTGAGATAACATAGTACAATGTAAACCAAGCTAAGAACTCTATTTGCTATTTATGACTTTGAGGACAAATATTATTCATTATATTGACATTTCTCAGCTATATCTGATTCTTTATTTAAAATAAGTTTCTCTCACTTTATTTCTTTATTCAACATCCCTTACAAGACTAATTATTTATATCAATTTTACAAAATGTCTTTACTGCATTATGAAATTTAAATTCCACTGAAAAGACCATACAACTTCTTACATATCTAAGTCACAGTTAATTCATAGATATTTGAAGATAAGGAAAAATTTCCATTTAAAAATCAAAATACTTCATTAAATCAATATTTACAAGTGAAAATCACTGTAATAATTATCTCCTTGCCTTCTTTTCTTTATCTTACACTAACATTACTTCAGATTCCAGATTTGTTTCAGGGTTCTAGATCAAGGAATTCACAACTGCAGTAATTCAGATGCCAGCAACTGGAATTCACATTAATCCTTCCCGTACCTTACCACAGCTCTCTGAAGCTTGTAACATCTGAACAGTCACAGTATATTCAGGACAGGACTAAGTCCTGCTTAGGGTATAGCATTTGCTAATAGAAGGTCATTTATCCTTGCGTTTGACTATACACTATATTCAAGTGATATTCAATATCAGTATGGGAGGTAAAATTGCCCTTCCTTCCAAATACTTTGTATTTCAAGCATTTTAACAACTCCACCAATAATTCTCTAATTGGTTTCATTTTGAAGGAGATTTACCATTTTTTAGAAGTTCAGAGTTTAACCCTAGAAGACCCTCTATTTCATGTATGAATCTGAGAGGTTCTGGGAAATAAAGGGAATGGCCAAAACATAAGGGTCCCTATGCACTCCAACTTTATTTTACCATACCACCATGATTTAAATCTCTCTTCCTTTACTTTCCATCTGGCCTTAACAAAAGATCTTTAGTCCATATTAACCAATGGGAAATCCTGGGCCAGAACCTGTGTTAAGAAGAAATACTACTGAATAGAAGCCTAAAGGAAGATTCAGACTCCATGGGATTTAAGACCATCCAGATATTTTAATTAAGTTCCCACAAGGGGTGCCTGGATGGCTCAGTCAATTAAGTGTCTGATTTCAGCTTCAGATCTTGAGGTCCTGGGATTGAGCTCTGCATCAGGCTCCCTGTTCAGTCTGCTTCTCTCGCAGCTCCTCCCCCTGCTCATGCACTTTCTCTCAAATAAATAAATAAATAATAGAAAGAGTTTTCACAAATGTCTTCCTAAGTTATTACATCTATATTTAAAAATTATAATAAATGAAAATCTTCTTAACAAAAAGATATATTCCATATTTTCATAATGCTATTATTACTGAAAGTTTTTTGGTAAATCAACAATAAACACTGGATTATTTACAATAAACTTAGTAATATTACAAGTTTGGAATTCAAGTAAGTTCTAAAGCTCACTATATATATATATATATATATATACATATACACATGCCCTTTTTACTTTTACAACTTATTAAGGGGGTAGAACTTATTCCATATCAGTATTGTGCATATAGCACTTAGCATAGCCACTGGTATGATAAAGGAACTCAATAAACATTATATTAGTTAGTTAAGCTCCATTACATTCCTAGCCTCTGCCTAAAACTACTATGTACAGAGCAGCAACCAAAATTATGAGACATTTCCCATTGTCTTCAAAGAGCTTATAGTCAAATAGGGGAGACAAGGCCTCTCATACAAAGTTATTAAGGTTCCATTAAAGAATAAATATCTTGACATAACAATGCAAGATGATAAATATGTGGTTAGGTGTGAACAACTGCACTTAATAAAAGAATCAGATAATGGTGTTACATTTCACAAACTGTAGCATCAGAACATCTCTCTTCTTGTATCTAATGCAGAGGTTCCATATTACATAGCTATTAGCACAGTTAGGGCAATTCCAACCTTGAAGTAGAGATGACTGAACCTCCACTCAAGCCGCAACATGCTTCTTTGCTAATGATACACAAAGTCTTGATTGAGACAAACAGGTGTCATAGTACTTATTTAGCTACTGTCTGCCTCATCTATGAGGTTAAAATGCCTTCTGATATCTTTAATACTGACATAATAGCTAATAATATAAGCAAACTGAAAGACTATCCCATTGTCCTTGCATGGTATTGAGCAGAATTTAGAGAGCCATACAGCTGGCTTTCAAGGGTTTTTTCCAAAAAGGGTCAAAAGGTTCTAGAAAGCAGATTAACACTGAAAGAAATTATCCAATTTTCATGAGACATTTTATTTAAAAAATTAAAGAACACATTAATTTAAAATTTGGTGAAACCACAAATAATTAAAGATAAAACAAGAACAGACTATAGCATGGAGAATATAATTTTATATTCAAATGAAATTGCTTTATATCTAAAATAGTTTTGCTGAAAACAAAGTGCTTCGAATATTTCCCTTTGTTTAATCTAAACCAGTAGTTTTCCATAGTAGCCATAGGAGCAACTTCAATAATCACACAAATGTTTGACAGAAATATAATTTCTAAACCTATTTTGAGAATTTTTAAAACTACAAAATTTTGAGAATTTTTAAAACTACAAAAATGCATAATAAAATATATAACATATTTTCACACACTGGAGAAACTGTGATACTAATCCTTTCTCCAATGCTAAATAATTTTAATGCCAATTTTAGTATAAAACTTCTGCAATCTCTATGTATATTCTGAACTTCTTGCAAATGTGGTATTCACTAGGATGTTTATAACTTTGCATTGATCTTTTTAGGTGTTCAGATCTATACATATCTAATTTTATAACACTGGACACATGAAGAGAACATCTCAGTACTGTGTGATCAAATCAAACTATTCAATTAGATGGACTAACGATACAAGACAGTAGCCATTAATTTGAACCATATTTGAACCAAAGTCCATATTTCAAAAAATTATTTTCTTTAGACGTCTTATTCTTCTTGTATATTTTCTTTGTAGTTTCTATGAATTTAAATTTGTCAGATAAATTTATACATATATTTTATAACATAAAATAAATGTTTTATTTCTAAATTTTGTCATTTATAAAGTAAATTTCTATTAGTAAAATATATGTTACATTTTTGTTTCTTTTGCTTTTGAGAAGGCTCAAATATCATTGTGGTAGTCTGATGTACCATTATATGGTTAAACATGTACCCAAACCAAATCTCATTGTTAATAGTCTCTTGTACCATTATATGGTTAAACATGTACCCAAACCAAATCTCATTGTTAATAGTCTCTTGTACCATTATATGGTTAAACATGTACCCAAACCAAATCTCATTCTCACTCTAATTTAGTTTCATTATTTACTCTAATAAAATTGCTCTGTAACAAAAACAGTATTAATCTCAACAAAATGAATTGTCTTCATTGAACCATGCTCTCTGCTGCCTCTTTTAATATCTTGCACTCCAGTCACAGTACCTGCAAATTTAATTCTAATTTCTCTGACCATTTTGTTGCTTTCTCACCATGTGGGGTATTTTATCCCTGACCATTAAATACTGGTACCTCTAAACCTCAGGTTTGCCTTTTATAATCTCTAAAGTGTACCCTCAAGAACCTCATCTGTTCCCCTGACTTTGTTTGTATATCTCCAATATTTTAGAGTATCACATTAAATGGATGGCATATGTGACAGAAATCTTGCATTGATAAACTATTCCCAAAACTATATATTGACGTAAATGACCATGTAGTTTATAATTTAGAGCTAAAGTGCCCAGTTCAGTTTGGTGTTTCATCTTTGATCTTTTTGACTTCAGCTTGGACAGTTAGAGTAGCTGGAGAATACACTTTTCTTAAATGATTTTTTGAAATTTATTTATTGTATAGAGATAAAGAGAAGATAAGGTGTAGGGCAGAGGGAGAGAATCTCATGCAGACTCTGCTCTGAGTATAGAGCACAACACTGGGCTTAATCTCATGACCCTGAGATCATGACTTCATACAAAATCAAGAGCTGGATGGCCAACTGATTGAGCCACCCAGGTGCTCCTGGAGAATACACTTCTTAAAAAATATTTACATGTTTATATGTTTTCACCTAGCCACTCCTTTTGTGTCTGACATCTCTCTCCCTCTCTTCAGGGCCTCTCCATAGGGCTTGGACTTGTAGCATGGAGGTTTCTGGGTAGGTGCAGTTCTTTCACTGTGCAAAAAGTGGAGACTTCCAGGCTGTTCAAATGTCTGGAACAGCATTATTTCCTCCATATAACATTGTATTGCCACCTCAATGGAAGATCAGGCGCCCATCTTTATTCCCCTGACTTAGAATATCTTTTTCCTTTTGCTCCTTCAATTCATGTCTCTCTTCCTTTAGAAAACATTTTCCTGTGACTTATTTCCAGATTAACTTCTGAAGTTAATTCTGAGTCCCTCTCCCTTAGAATTTAGACACTGTCTTCACATATTATTTTGTGTAATGGACATTTCCTACTTTTTGAATGTTCATCATTGAGGCCCTTTTTTCCTATTAGTAATCCAAATTTATTTGGTAATCTCTCATTTTGTAGAAATCTTTTGATGTTTTGGCCACCTCCTACAAAATAAGCTGTGTTTAGAGTCTCCAGGGAAATAGAACCAATAGAGGTGTGTGTATGTGCATATGTATGTGTGTATGATACAAGAGATTTTTTTTTTAAGGAATTGGCTCATGTTATTGTGTGGTCTGGCAAGTCCCGAATCTAATAGATTAGGCCAGCAAGGTGAAGACCAGGAAAAAGTTCAGTTCAAGCCCAAAGGCAGTCTCCTAGCAGAATTCCTTCTTTCTGGGAGGGTCTCTGTCTTCATTCCAGTAAGGCTTTGAGTTAACTGGACGAGGCCCATCCACATTACAGGGAGTAATCTGCTTTATTCAGAGTTTTCTGATGTAAACATTAATTTCACTCAAAAACACATTCATAGAAATATCCACGATAACATCTAACCAAATAACAGGGCACTGTGGCCTGGTTACGTTGATGCATAAAATTAACTATCACAGATGTCAAACCAATTTGTTCCTCCCTTTTTCTCCACAGAGTGGACACCTAATATAAGTTCAGTAAATCAGATGCTTTTTCTTGGTTGCTGAATCTTGAGCAATTAATGCAATGATATCAGGAAAGTAGGAGGTCATATTTATTACAGCATCAGGCGTGGCAGTGACATGGCTTCTGGTTATACCTGAAGTGAAACTACTGCTGTATTTCTGCTGCTCAGGCTTCTATAATTTCCTTCTAACTGATAATCCTGGTCATTTGTACTCCCATGGAGTCTGGAGCCTCTAGATATATTTCTAATAAACTCACTGTTTTTCTGCAGATAAACAAATTTGGTTTCTACTGCTTGAATCCACATCACACTAATTAACATGTTATGCTACTTATGTACTTGAGTTGTCCTGAGAATAAATGAGTTACTAACCAAGAAGCATAACAAACAAATTCCTTACACAGTAGTATGATCAATGAAACATTTTTCCTCCTTGTCATTTTCTTTTTTTATTTTTCCTTAATATCATGAAAATTATAATAATAATCATTATTGAACTTTCTATATATGTTTTTTTAATTTTTTATTTTTTATAAACATATATTTTTATCCCCAGGGGTACAGGTTCTATATATGTTTTGAACAAGGAATGTAACTCCTAGCATAGTACCCTGGACAATGTAGTACTCAGTTCAATTCATTAGCCTGCTTGGCTCATAAGCAGTTAAGATGAAAATTTTTAGATGCTAAGGGACTTAGGTAATTCATGCAATAAGCTATGCATTTTAGTACTGAACTCTCTAAACTCTGCTACATTTCACTACATACTTGAAATATTTTGGTTATCTACAGTAAAAAAAAACTTAATAACTTGGAAATTGGAATAATCAAAATTGACTTTTCTGAACTATAAATGAAACTTTATTCAACTTAAAAGTTAAAAGTAAGTACTAGTTCCCTGAAATTTCTATCAATAAATTCCACAACAGACTGCTAATAAGTATAGTGTTTCTTTTTAAGGTGATGAAAATTTCTGGAATTAGGGGCACCTGGTTAGCTCAGTTGGTACAGCATGCAATTCTTGATCTCCAGGATGCAAGCTTGAGCCCTTCGTTGGGTATAGAGATTACTTAAAAATAAAATCTTTTTAAAAATGTTCTGGAATAAGAAAGAAATGTTCACAAAGCACAACTTTGTGAATATACTAAAAACAATATATATTTGAAAAGCATGAATTTTATGGTAAGTTAATTATATATCTCAATATTATATATCTTAGTAAAAAAGATTTTTTAAGAAAACCAATTAACTATGCCGTAAATATCTACTTAGTGTTTCAGATTACAGGTATTCACTTTCTAGAAATTTATTCTTTATTGTACAGCCAGGATTCCTATATTACTGGAGGAAATTTCTAAATCACTGTTATTTATTTCTTGGGCAGTTTTTAAACCTGTCAACCTATGACATTCACTTTAAACGAAAACTTCATCATTCAGATTTCAGGTGAAATCTAGTTGTGGAATTCAGTCATTCCTAATGGACACATATTTTATCATATCTGGAGATTTATCTGGCAGGTACTTAGTAAAGTAAGGAAATGGATTGATTCCAACAATATTTGAAGTGGTGTGGTGGGCCAAAGCATCCAACGTACATGAATAAATCAATGACACCTTTCCATTTCTTCATCATAGCTGAAATACTCAAGTTATACTTAGGAGTGGTTGCATCTAAACAGGTTTAAGAAGAAATAGTCATCGCTCGTTTGTTTTACTTCCAAGCACATAACTGGGGACAAATAAAGGTTACATGATAATAGAACTGGTGATTACACACAGCACATAAGGAACACACTAACTACATATTATTTGCCCATATTGCTTTGAGAAACAGATAAGGAAATATTTCAAAGTCCTCAAACTCCAACTTAAGAAGAAATATTTTACAATAATTCACCTGCTTCCATTCAAGGAATCTGATGTAGCTCCCAAGACAGTCTTTAATAGAGAATATATCTGAAATCTCACTACAACATGTCAAGAAAAAAAAGGAGGGAGGTGGGGAGAAGGAGAGGAAATAGTTGTTAAAACTGGCAACATACCAAGAGTCATGTTTAGTACTCCACCACATAAAATGGGATTGGACCATTTTTCCCTTCTGAGTTTCTCTTGCTCTGTCTCATTCTCTCTCCCATCCCTTCATCTCCCCCCCGCAACACCCACCCAACCACAACCACCACAGCCCACCTCTCCATTTCAAGCAAGCTACTTATCATTGTGCCTAGGCTTGATTAGATTTATAATTTGTTTATCTGAGAGCTCAATGCTTTATTGCATCCAGAAGCCAAAATACGTGCACCTCCACGACCCAGCTGAATAAAACAAACTCATTTTGATCTTTGTGTACAAAGCCATCAGCACTGGTTCAAAGTGTAGTGCAGCCAGTTCTGGACAGCAGATGCAGAGTTCAGCTCTTCTCCTGGGCCCTTGGTTTCAATTAGGCTGTCTGCCAAGTGGCCCATGTGCCTCTGTGCGCTGAAACATTTCTTTGAGGCAGCTTTTTTAAATTAGGAAATAAAGACTTCCCATGTGATTTGCTATATATACAATTTATGACAATTGATTTTTATAGTTAAAATACATACATTTTTAACATATTTCTCTTTCTTCAAAATAGCAGCTTTCTAACGAGAAGATAATTAGCAAAATGTAAATATTGCATTTCATTTACTCTTACTACTCTAAAATTAACTCAAACATACATTGAAATGATGCTAAAGACCACTGGGTTTCTAAAATAAATGACTTCTTTGTCTTAAGGTGGTGGTGGTGGTGGGATAACAGTGGGATATAAGCAAGCACTTTCTAACTTCTAGGAACTGTAAATAGGGGAAAAAATAAATATGAACAAAAAAGAAGCTATCATTACTTGAGACTGACCAGTTCCTCAACCAGAGTAGATGATATTTTTCTTGCTTTCATTGTGATTTGGGCCTTTTACCTCCTGAACTTTCAAACACAACCTTGTGACCTGGCAGTAGATATAACAAATTCCAAAGCCAACTTCCAATGTCTAGCTGATTCCTGGTAAAAGCGTGAGCTAAATGCACAGCAAATGTCTGTGATTCACAGCCTCAAATGCACACATATGTATACAAATATAATTCTCACCAAAGATAGCCTCATGTGGCAAAAATCTAGAAACTATTGAAAGCAGTTATCTCGTTGCTCTAAGCTATTAATAATACTCTCCTTTTGCTACTTAGAGGAGGCAGTCAAGTCCTACTAGGACTGGAGGAGCCTGGAGGGGCAGCAACCATCCTATAAGGAAGGTCCAAGCTATGTAAAAGCCAGGAAACCATGACAGCTTGCAACCTTTTGCAAGGATTCAGGTCAACTTTGAAGAAGCTCCTACATAAACCTAGATTACCCTTAAATTCAGAGGCATTTAAATCCCAAAGACCTGGACCCACAAATTGAGCCATCATTTAGCAGATGTTTGCCACCACCAGTGCCAAGCCAAACCGAAAATAACTGGGCACCCACAATAGCAACTGAATGGTAACCAGCTGTTAGTGGTGATTTTAAGCAGGCCCCATACCATGCTAGGCCACTCAAACAGCAGGAACGCATAAGTGTGGCATACACATTTTTTTTTCTTTCTTTCTTTCTTTTTCTTTTTTTTTCTTTTTTTTTTTAGTGACCAGATGGTTTTATTGAGTCATTTTCCTGTTTTCCATAAAGCTGAATTACTACATTCCTAAAAATCTTTTCTATTTCTACTTCTAAATCAGAACATTGCCCATATTCTCGGTGCTTGATCTTGAAAACGTATTGAAAATGATGGTACTATGCCTGCTTGATGCAAATTTCAATAACAGAGAAAGAAAGAAACTTTCTGAAAAACATAACTTTGTTGAATAATTCTTTGGTAATTTTTTTATAATCAAGGATAGAAATATATGATTCATGTCAGTGTTAAGATGTTTTGATATTTTCCCCTTTCTAAAGGTGTCATCACAATCAGAAATTTATAAATTTTCTGTATATATCTTGCTGCATCCAATGTAGTACAAAGTAGGCGAGATAATCTTTTCCTCTTTCGCACTTACTGTAAAACATATACAGACAATGCAGCTCAACTAACATTTACCGAATTCTCTATAGCATTGGCACATTTTTTGGGTTTTTTGTTTTTTTCTTTTTATTGTTTGACTCCCTGAACGCATTTCTCCAACCTCTATCCCATCCCACTGGAAACCACCAATCTATTTCCTTTATCTGTGAGCCTGGAATTCTGTTTTTATTTTTATTTTTTAGACTCCATAAATAAATGCTATCATATAACATTTATCTTTCTTTGCCTGAGTTATATTACTTAGCACAATGCCCTCAAGCCCCATCCATGTTGTTGCAAATAACAAGAACTCATTCATTTTTATGGTTGAGTAATATTCCAATGTGTCGATATTAGTAATATTACAATGTGTGTGTGTATAATACACACACAAACACACACACACACGCACACACACATAATCTCACAGATTCTTTATTCACTCATCTACCAATGGACATTTAGGTGTTTCCATATCTTGGTTATCGTAAATAATGCTGCAATGAACATGGAAGTTCATTTATCTTTTGTTTTTTTTTCTTTATGAATTAGTGTTTTCATTTTCTTCACACAAATACCCAAAAGTAAAATTGCTAGATCATATGGTAGTTTTACTTTTAATTTCTGTCAAAACCTTCACACCATTTTCCATAGTGGTCTTACCAATTTATATTTCCATCTGCAGTGCACAAGAATTCCCTTTCTCCACTTCCTTCCCAACACTTGTTATTGGTTATCTTTTTGATAATAGCCATTTTAACAGGTGAGAGGTGATAGCTTAGTGTGGTTTTGATTTGCATCTCCCTGATAATTAATAATGACGAGCATCTTTTCATGAATTTTTGGTCATCTATATGTCTTCTTTGGAAAAATGTCTATCTGGTGTTCCACCCATTTTTAATCAGATTGGGTTTTGTTTTGTTTTGTTTTGCTATTCAGTTGTATGAGATCTTTATGTATTTTAGGTATTATGATTTGCAAATATTCCTATCAGTAGGTGACCTTTTCACTTTGTTGATGGTTTCCTTTGCTGTGCAGAAGGTTTTTAGTATGATGCAGTCCCACTTATTTAGGCTTTTGTTTCAATTCTTTTAGTGTTAGATTCGAAGAAAAATCATCACCAAGACCAATGAGGAGGAGCTTACTCCCTATGTTTTCTTGTAGGAGTTTTATGGATTTAGTCTCCATTCAAGTTTTTAATCTATTTTTGAGTTTATTCTTGTGTAAAATTTAAAATAATGGTTGCATTTCATTGTTTTTGCATGTGGCTGTTCAGTTTTCCCAGAACGATTTATTGAAAAGACTATTCTTTCCCCATTATATATTATTGTCTCCTTTGCCATAAATAAATTGACTATATTTATATTTGTGAATTTATTTCTGTTCCATTGATCTAAGTGTCTATTTTTATGCCAATATTGTTTTAATTACCATTTCTTTGTAATAAAGTGTGAAATCAAGAAGCATGTCTCCAGCTTTATTATTCTTTCTCAGGATTGCTGTGACTATTCAGGGTTTTCAGTGCTTCCATGCAAATTTTAGAATTGCTTATTCTAGTTCTATAGAAAATGTCATTGGAATTTTGATAAGGATTTCATTGACTCTACAGATTGCTTTCAGTAGTATGGGCATTTTATTGATTCTTTCAATCCATGAGCATGGAATATCTTTCCATTTACTTGTGTCTTCTTGAATTGATTTCATTAATGTCTTTTAGATATCAATATGTATGTCTTTTGCCTCCTTGGCTAAATTTATTCTTAGGTATTCTATTCTTTTTGATGCTGGTGTAAATGGATAGTTTTCTTATTTTCTTTTCTTTCTTTTTTTAAGATTTTCTTTATTTATTTGACAGAGATCACAAATAGGCAGAGAGGCAGGAAGAGAGAGAGGCGGAAGCAGGCTCACCACTGAGCAGAGAGCCCGACATGGGGCTCGATCCTAGGACCCTGAGATCATGACCTGAGCTGAAGGCAGAGGCTTTAACCCACTGAGCCACCCAGGTGTCCCCTTTTCTTATTTTCTTTTTCTGATAGCTCATTAAATAGTGTACAGAAACACAACAGATTTTTTTACATTGATTTTGTATCTTACAACCTCACTGTATTTATCAGTTTAACAGTTTTTTTGATGGCATCTTTAGGATTTTCTATATATAATATCATGTCATCTGCAAATATTCACAGTATTTGTAGTTTATTTCTTCATTTACAATTTGGATACTTTTATTTTTATTTTCATTTAATTATTTATATCACCTAATTGCTTTGCACTATATTGAATATATTGAATAAAAGTGCTAAGAGTAGGCACCTTGTCTTGTTCCTGATCATAAAAGAAAGGCTTTCAGCTTCTCATCATTGAGTATAATGTTAGCTGTGGGCTTATCATATATATGGCCTTTTATTATACTGAGGTACATTCCCTTTATACCCACTTTGTTGAGAGTTTTTATCATAAATGGATGCTGAATTCTCCCAAATCTGTTTTCTGTATCTACTAAGATACATTATGTTATATCTTCATTATGTTATTTAGTGTATTATATTGACTGATCTGTGAATTTCGGCCCATCCTTGAATTCCTGGAATAAATCCCTCTTGATCATGGTGTATGATACTTTTAATGTTTTGTTGAATCTGGTTTGCGACTATTTTACTCAGGATTTTTCATTTATGTTCATTAGGGATAGTGGCCTGCAATTTTCTTTTCCTTTGGCATCCTAATCTAGTTGTGGTATCCTCAATGCCAGCCTCATAAAACAAGTAAGGAAGAGTTCCCTCTTTTCCTGTTTTTTGGAAGAGTTTAATGAGGATTGGTATTAACTTATCTTTGAATGTTTAGTAGCATTTTTCAGTAAAACAGTCTGGTCCTAGACTGTTATTTGTTGGGAGCTTCTTGATTACTGATTCAATCTCTTTGCTAGTAATTGGTCTGTTCATATTTATTTTCATCATGATGCAGTCAATCAAGCTGTATGTTTCTAGGAATTTACCTATTTCTTCTAGGTTGTCCAATTTGGTGGCATATAATTGTTCATAATAATTTCTTATGATCCTTTGTATTTCTTTGATATCAGTTATAACTTTTTCTCTTTTTTTTTTAAGATTTTATTTATTTATTTGAGAGAGAAAGTGAGAGAGAGCATGAGCGAGGAGAAGGTCAGAGAACGAAGCAGACTCCCCATGGAGCTGGGAGCCTGATGCGGGACTCGATCCCAGGACTCCGGGATCATGACCTGAGCCGAAGGCAGTCGTCCAACCAACTGAGCCACCCAGGCGTCCCTTCTCTTTTGTTTTTTATTTCTTTGAGCCCTCACTTTTTTTCTTGGTGAGCTTAGGTAAAAGCTCTTCAATTTTGTTTCTATTTTCAAAGAACCAGCTTTTCCTTTCATTGATCTTCCTTATTGTGTATATTGTTTCTATTTCATTTATTTCTCCTCCAATCATTGCTATTTTTTTACTTCTACTAACTTTGGGCCTTATCCTCTTTCTACTTCCGTGAGGTGTAAAGTTAGGAGAGATTTTGTTGGAGATTTTTCTTGTTGCTTGAGATAGACATTTATCAGTAGGAGGATTCATCTTCAAAATACATATTTGTATGTGACATTGCCATTTTTGCTTATTTCCAGGTATTTTTCTTATTTAGATTCTGATTTTTTCTTTGACCCATTGGTTGTTCAGTAGCATTTTGTTTAATCTTTATATATTTGTGAATTTTCCAATTTTCTTTGTGTAATTAAATTCTAGTTTCATACCATTCATAAAAGATGCTTGATATTTCATTTATCTTAAGTTAATTAAGGCTTGTCATTCCATGTGCACTTGAGAAGAATGTGTATTTTGCTGCTTTGGGATGGAATGTTCAGTATGTATCTATTAAGTCCATCTGGATCAACATGTTGTTTAGGCCCATGTTCCTGCTTTGATTTTCTGTCTAGATGATCTACCCTTTGATTTAAGTTGGGTACTAAATGTCCCTACTATTATTGCATTGTCATCAATTTCTGTCTTTAGGTGTGTTAGTATTTGCCTTACATATTTTGGTGTTGCTATGTTGGATACCTAAATATTTATAAATGTTACATATTCTTGTTGGATTGATCTCTTTATCATTATGTAATGCCCTTCCTTGTCTCTTATTACAGTTTTTGTTTTAAAGTCATTTTGTCTGATATTAAGTATACCTACTCTAGTTTTCTTTTCATTTCTATTTTTATGGAATACCTCTTTCCATCCCTTCACATCTGGTCTCTGTGTGTCCTTCATCAAAAGTGAGTCTCTTGTAGGTAACATATAGGTAAGAGTTGTTTTTTGGTTTTTTGTTTGTTTGTTTGTTTTTTTATCAGTTAAACCACTCCATATCTTTAGACTGGAGAATTTAGTCCATTCATATTCAAAGCAGTTATCAATAGGTAGATACTTACAGACATTTTGTTAATTGTTTTCTGGTGTTTTATAGTTCCTCTCTATTTCTTTCTTCTTTTACTTTCTTGTGGTTTGATTAATTTCTTTGATGATTTGCTTATAGTCCGTTGTCTTTTGTATATTTACTATAGGTTTTTGCTTTGTGGTTATCATGAGGCTTACTTATAACAAACAACTTATGCCTATAACTTTATTTTAAGTTGATAACTTAAGTTTGATCCCATTCTAAAGCTCAACATTTTTACTGTGCCCTTCATCCACATTTTACATTTCTAATGTCACATTTTACATCTTCTTATCTTGTGCATCCCTTATTATAATCATATTGCCTTTACTGCTTTTGTCTTTTAACTTTCATACTAACTTTACAAATGATTAACTTACTACCTTTATTGTATTTACTTTTCAAGTGAAATTTATTCTTTTACATGTTTTCTTGTTACTAATGGCACTCTGAATTTTCAGCTTAAAGAAATTCTGTTAGTATTTCTAGTAAGTCTGGTTTGGTAGTGATGAGCTCCTTTGGCTTTTGCTTGCCTGGAAAACGTTTTTTCTCTCCTTCAATTCTGAATGATAACTTTACCAGGTAAAGTATTCTTGATTGTAAGTTTTTTCTCTCAGCATTTTGAATATTTCATTCCACCTTCTTCTAACCTGCAAAATTTCTGCTCAAAACCCTTCTGAGTTCATAAGAGGTGGTCCCTTGTATGTGACAAGTTGTTGTTTGTTGTTGTTGTTGTTCTTGCTGATTTTAAGGTTCTCTTGTTATCTTTAACTTTTGACAAATTATATTGTGCCTTGATTTGGGTCTTTTGGGTTAATTTTTTTTTTTTTTTTTTTTTTTTTTTTTTTTTTTTTTTTGCTTACCTCTCTGGGCTTCCTGGATCTGGATGTCTATTTCCTCCCCTAGGTTAGGGAAGTTTTCAGCCATTATTGCCTCAGACAAGATTTCTGTCCTTTTCTCTCTCTCCTTCTGGGAACCCCAATAATGCAAATGTTAATTTGATGCTGTCCTATAAACTTCATAAGCTATCTTCACTTTTTTCCCATTCTTTTCTTTTTCTCACTCTGATTGGTGAACTCCATTGTCTTTGAGTTGACTAAACCTTTCTCTTGCTTAATTTAGTCTGTTATTGATTCCCTGTAGTGTATTTTCTAGTTCTATTACCATATTCTTCAGCTCTGTGCTTCTATTTGCTTCTGGTTCAAACTGGTGATGTAGGAATTTCCTGAAATTATCTTCTCCCATAGGACACACTGAGTTTACAGCTATATATGGAACATTTTTCTTCTTAGAAAAAAAAAAAAAAAGCCTAAAGACTTGCTGAGTAATGACCACACATTAGGCACATGAAAAGAAAACCACATCAAAGTAGGTAAGAGAGTATGGGAAACAATCTTGCCATAAACCCCACCTCTGGTATGGTGACCCACACTAGGAAAAAACTCAAAACCCAGAGCTTCTCTCTGAGGAGAAAAGGGCTCAGACCCCACACTGGGTACCTTAACTTTTAGGACTTCACCCTGAGAGATGAACCCCCAAAACATCTTACTGTGAAAACCAATGGGGCTCATGACCTGAGACCCATGAGATTATAGTGATCTGGGAGACAGTTCTTAAAAGGCCCATGCACTCAGACTACTTGCTTCATGGCCCAGCTCAGAAGCAGCCAACTACACCCAGATTTAAAGTAAAGGAGGTTCACATACTTATATTAAAGTATTGGGCAGGCATCTAATTTAACAAACACATCTGAGTGTCACTGGAACACTTTCTGGGGATGGATTCTGACAAATGTTATCTTCTTGCTCTCCTTTTGCTGTGGTCCAGAGAGAGTGCCAGTATCTCTCAGAATAGTTTTTACATGTGTCTGGTGCTCAATCTTTGCAGCTGCTGCCCAAAGGATGCCTCTTAACTCTCCAGCTATGGAGGAGAGTAGATTTTGCATTCCTGATCCCATAGGTCTATAATAATCACAGTCATCCAGAAAGGAACTCATATCTCAATCTGGCATCCTGATTCTTGTGGCTGCTTCCAGGGGACACCTCTACATTGCCTGGCTTTGGTGGTCAGTGAAGTTTATGATTGTGTATTTCATGGGATTGTAATCTATAGAGAAAGAATTCCTAAACAGCTGCAACTACCCCCACTCAGGAACAGCAAGGGGTAAAACAGACCCAGGAGCTTGAATTTTCTGTGAAGGAGGCCTATTAGCTAATCATTGTGCTTAAAACCTAAAGAGAAGGCTTCTAATTAATCACACATATCTAGAGGCTGACTGTAATCTTTTCCAGAGATCTCAGAGGATAGGTGCTATTTTCACACATTCCCTCTGCCGCACTCCAGGGCACCAGTGTCTCTTGGAGGAAAACTTTACATATAGCTGGTGACCTGATTTTTATATTGGGTGCCCCAGTATTTTTAGCTGTCACCTAGAAAATGTTCCTTGATCAGCTGGCTCTAATGGTCAAGGCAGCTTGCATTCCTGGGTCCCACAGGACGGTGGCAATTGGTGAGTTAGTTCTTGGCAGGCTGCAATCCCCACAGCACTATGCAGATGGCAGACTGAGGCATACTTTCCAATCCTTCTATGAAGGAGACCTCTAGAGATTTGCCCTAGGGGATAGGCTTCAGGTTTGGCTACATCTAGTGGACTACAAAACTGCTCATAAGGAAGAGAGGTTGTAGATGCCATCTTGGAGCTATCCCTTTCCCTTGCTCCAGTATCTGGATATCTCCCAGAGAAGAGCTGATACATTCATCTGGAGCCTACCTTTTGTGACTGCCACCTAGGGGACACTCTCAGATTGTCTGGTCAGCAAGGCTTACACTTGCAGTCCCGCTGGATTATATATATTTGCATACTTTTAAAAACTACTGCTTGAGGATCAGTTTTCCAAACAGCCTGAATCTAGATGCAAAGATCTTCCCCTTAGGGACACGACAGATCTTGACATATCTTCAACCACTGGGAGCTATTAAAAATACAAAGTGCTGCCTGGACAGCATAGAGATTTGAGAGATGACAAAGGGCTGGGGCAGGGTTGAGGGACAAGATTCGTCTCCTACAAGGGACCACGACTTCAAGACTGGGAGACGTGGTTGTTTTATTTACTCTGTACAAACCAACATAGAGGGTCAAGCAAAATAAAGAAACAAAGTAATATGTTACAAATGAAAGAACAAGATACAACCTCAGAAAGAAACTTTATGAAATGGAGATGAGTAATTTATTTGATAAAGGGTTCAATGTAATGGTCATAATGATACTCACCAAACTGGGAAGAAGAATGAATGAACACGGTGAGAACTTCAACAACAAAAAAAATGGAAAATATAAAGAAGTATACTTTGTTTTTTAGTTGAGAAGATATAATATTCAAACAGTCATTTCTCAAGACTCTTACTAACATATGGTTTATTCTTTTGGTATAAGGAGAAAGGTAAATAAGTCTATATATTTAAAAAAATAGTTTTAAGTAGAATAATTTCAATATAATAAAAATATCTACTACATGGGAATATCCATAGATTTGGGACAAAGTCATATGTATTTTTTGTGACTTTTGTCATTGTTTTCCAGTGAACTATATCTCGGGAGTAAGTACTTTGGGAAATGGCAAAATATCATTAAATACAGCAAAAGATGAATTTGCTAAATGGGACTTAAGTAACATCAATTAATAAAAGATTAATGCAAATATCAAGTGAATACTGTTTTCCCTAAAGGAGAACCAAACTTCTGTCTTATTACACCAAAACACCATTAATACACAGACATAGACACAGACACACACATACACACTCACTCTAATAGCCATGAAATTGGGAGAACCTGTCTAGAATTAAAGAATCATGGTGCTCCATCTTCCCATGGCCCTATAAATATGGAAGTCTCACTTACTCGCCTACCATACTTCAGCAAATGTTAAACCCTAACTGCTAAAAATTTCTGTCTCCAGAAAATGCCCCAGCCTTCTGGAATTCAACCTGATGCTCTTATTCTATAAATCTTATTTCTAGATTTTTCCACAAATCCATTAGTGCTTTATTTTTGGTTACCCATTCAGAATCACTTTGTTGGCCAATGGCATACTGACTTATCACTTAAAATTTAACTTCTCTCACTTCTCTGATTTTAGCACGACTTTATGTGAATGTCCTCACCTCAGGCCCATGGAAATCTGATGGCTTGAAGTAAGCACATACACTGTGGAATGGGATCTGTACACATGTAAACAAACAAACAAAAAAGATTAAAAAGGGGCTCCTGGGTGGCTCAGTCAGTTAAGCACCTGTCTTGAGCTCAGGTAATGGTCTCAGGGTCCTTGGATCAAGCCCCACATCTGACTCCCTGCTCAGTTGGGAGTCTGCTTCTCTCTTTCCCTCTGCCTTTCTGCTCCTGTTCATGCTTTCTCTCTTTTGAATAAATAAATATTATCTTTAAAAAAGGATAAAAGAAAATGTGTTTAAATATCCTATTATTATCTAAGATGTTAGATAATAAGACATTGCTATTGAAATTCATCTGCATAATCTATATCATTAGTCTTTCAAAGTTGTTCCTAGGCAATTATATGAAATATGAGGCTCAATCACAGAAATCAGGTGTTGGCCAATTTTCTCAGATCCAGATAGTTACAATGCATCTCCTATTATCCAAAGTCAAGTGTGACTTGGAATCTGTTTTCACTGCTATATCAGCAAACAAACAAAAAAATTAGCTTTTATGAACTTGAAAAATGTTTCCCTTAGGCTAAGAAGTTTGAAGGTTGAGAAGTAGACCCAAAAGTCCTTATTATTTTATTAAAACAGTCAAATCCAAGTGAAATATAAATATAAGAACATCCGTTTTAAAAATGACTTTCTGGGGCACCTGGGTGGCTCCGTCAGTTAAGTGTCTGCCTTTGGCTCAGGTCATGATCCCAAGGCAGTGGGATTGAGTCCTATGTTGAGGTCTGCTTCTCCCTCTGCTCCTCCTCCCACTTGTTCTCTCAATCTCCCTCTCTCTCTCAAATAAATAAATAAAATCTTAAAAAAATTAAAAATGACTTATGATCACTTGGTGTCTTTGATCCCAAATATCAACATGGAATTCTAAATGAGTTGATAAGTTAGGCTGAACAACATGGAGCTATACATAAAGCATAGGCCTAAAATTGCTGTTCCAGCTTTCCATGTTCCTTTCTGCCACTGCCAAGGCAATACCTCTTATAATGGGCAGTTTTTAACCCAAAAAAGGCAAGCAAAGAAAAGCTGGTTCTACTCTACCCACCTCAAGCTTGCTCAGGATAGAGTCATTCCCTCCCAAGAATAGTCATGAGACTGTTTTTCCATAAGTGCACTGGAAGGAGACAGATATCCTAATAGGAAACAGCCAAATAGAGGATGTCATCATCCCATGAAATGTGTCCTTGACCTGGATTCATCCATTCCTGTTGCCAACACCTTTTACCTGAAGTAGATTAAAAGTATCTTTAAGCACTCAGTAGAAGCCAACATTATGGTACATTGGTGATGTTGATGGTGGAGATAACTGAAGTTAGTTATGGGGGCTTATTTAGGTATTAAGCAGAGATATCATTAATCTGGAATTTCCTGGCAACTACAATGGCAGCAGGGGAGATTCTGGCTTCCACAGACTGCATTAATCATAATGGAATCCTGTACCTGAACCATTAAGAATTTCTGGATCCCCAGAAAGTCTCTTCTGAGAAATACTAAAGGAAGACCTCAAAAGGAAGACTAGGGCCTTGAAGAAATTACATAAGAATGTAGCAAAATAGTCACCAAAGAAACACATGGGCACACAATGGGGAAGCCAAATTTTGACCTATAAAAATATCTTTCTGTGGAAAAAAAATCAAAGTCCAATAAGAGTTATTTATCACTATGTGTGTAAAAAGAAAATTATATTAAGGAATATTAGCGAATATAAATGAAAACATACAACTTGGCTGTGAAGGCCAAACACACATGACATAACTAACAATAAATTTAGAGAACAACATGGTGGAAATTTGTAAACAAGAGTGAAGTAATTAAAAATAGTAAAGTCTTGACTATCCAGATGTTTTAGACAATTATTTTGTTTGCTGGGTTTTCCAGATAGCTGAGTTATATTCTTTTCAGAATTCAAAGAATTTCATTTTACTCTTAATCCTTCCCAAATCATTTATGCAATCCCTTGCCTTTTAGAATGGAGTTAGCTCACATGATACAATCTAAAATTCACTTTACCTAGAAAAAACACAAAATTCTCCTTAATCTCACTAATAAGTATGACTATTTTTAAGATTTGTCAACACATATAATTATATACTTTATCAGTTTAATTCTTATAACAACCATATGGATGAGAGAATCTTATCTTACCTGATAAGTAAACTGAAGCACATAGGTTTCATAATTTCTCAAGACAAATAAAAAGTGGCAAATCTGAGAATCAAACTCAGGAAACCTGACTCCAAGTCTGTGTACATGGCCTCTATGATCTGCCATTGTCTTTTCATATTATGTTGTTTCATCCCAATCTTTATTGACAAATATGTTTTTAAAAAGTATTGGTAGTGGTGCCTGGGTGGCTCAGTCAGTTGAGCATCCGACTCGATTTTGGCTCCGGTCATGATCTCAGGGCTCTCTCCCATCCCATGGCTCCTGCTTTCTCTCCCTCTTTCTAATAAATAAATAAATCTTTAAAATATATATATTGTTAACAATATCAGATGTCTGTGCAACCATGATCACTCTTTTACTTAACACTATTAACATTACTGTACTTTATATAATTCTCATAATTATCATTTAAATTAGTATATAATGGTCTATTGGGTTGATGGACTATCTTTCAGTAAATCTCCATAGTTGGAACACACTTAGATTTCTTCAGTTGTTTAGGCATCACTTGTATTTGATTTAAGTATTTTTGTGTCAAATTTCATGAACTCTTTGACCTCAGAGGTGGTCATGTGTGTCTGGAAAAGTAATCCAAACATCATTAAAGAAATATAAATTATAATTATTTAACTTATTCTTGAAGATTCAAAGCCAGTATTAAAATTTCAATTATTTAGCTATGATGTATCAGTGTGCTACCAGGGGAACTATTAAAAGTTACAGGCTATTTATACCTATACAAAATGGATGAAGACCATACTGCTTTTTTAATTATACCTGTTTTACATAGATTCATTTTTAGTATCTTCTTTGATACAAAGCTGACAGGCTTCACTTCTGTCTTCAGAGCATGTACACTTCCCCTAGTTTGTATTTATGGCAGATATAATGTTTTATATTATAAAATGAATAAATAAGATCTGAGTGAACATTGGTAGTGTTCTTCTATAAATTAAATGCATGGATTTTGCTACACCTGTTTCACCTACTAAGAGCTCTTTAACATATTTGCCTCCTTTGTCTCACATAGGGGAGGACATTTTGCAGCAGATCTATGCAAAGTTGAGCTACTATGGTATTTCAGTAATGAAAGAATACAGAAAATGACACTGAGGTAGGGAAGAATAAAAGAATGAATTCCCTGAGATCTATTACTGATGTACAAAATATACAAGTAAAGACACATGACCTAAGGGGTTTTCTCTCTAGGAATTTATAATTTAACCTCTGTTTGAGACCTGGGCTTAACTCCACTACTAACTAATAATAGTAATTGTATTTAAGATGCGATTTTTGGGCACCTGGGTGACTCAGTCATTAAGCATCTGCCTTTGACTGAGGTCATGATCCCAGAGTCCTGGGATTGAGCCCTGAATGGAGCCTTGCATTGGGCTTCCTGCTTCTCCCTCTCCCACTCCCCCTGCTTGTGTTCTCTCTCTTGCTGTGTGTGTGTGTCTCTCTCTCTCTGACAAACAAACAAATAAATAAATGAACAAAATGTAATTTTTGTCAAATAAATAAACAAAATGTAATTTTTATTTATTTATTTTCTTTCTTTCTTTCTTTATTATTGGAATCCATTATATTCCAGAACTATACAAAGTAGTGAAGTAGATATATAAAAGATGTCTATGACATGATACTGGGTTTTAAAAATTCAAATCTTTTTAGGGATAGACATATGAAACAATGTACAAGAGCCTAATAAACAGTATTGCCAGCTAATAAACAGCATTGACATACTTTTCCAATGAGAAAGCTTGATGTTATCAAATGTGTTTATTAGTAATTATTTATATTGAAATGTGATTCTCTGTTAAGTTACTTTCTCAAGTATAGTTGGTCTTCTCTTTGAGAAAAAAAATAGTTCGTAGTTTCTTGAGTGTGCAAAAAAGGAAAAATCTCAAAAGAGAAAAAAACGCTCATAATTCTCTGGGAACCCAGCGGATTGGTAAAGTTTTGGCCATGATGGATTACATTAGAATGTGGGAAGAGAAATACCATGCATTTCTCTGCAGCATACTTCTTTTAACTGCCCCTTTCCCCTTTCTTTAATGTTTGCCTTATATTAATAGTGACTGATACGGAATAATCAACAGACTTGTGCTGTAAATCCAAAAAGAAAATTGCAAAGAATTCAAAGATTTAGCTTCATATATACTTCTGCCAGATAAATGGAAAAAGGCCAGAGGAGTAGAATAAAGTTAAAGGAATATTGCAGTTAAATTTTATGCATTATGTCTTTATGTAATATTTTTGCTGAAAGAAATATGAAAATGTACACAAGATATACACAAAACTTAGCTGTCAGCAAGAGTGAATTACTAGTAAGTGCCACTGAGAAGCAAAAGAGAAACAACATAAATTATTATAATCACCACCATCATCAAGATTCATGTGTTAAGTTCACATATTTTCATTGCATTGGGTTAGTTGTGTTAAAAGCAAATTAAATAGGCATGTCCTTGTCCTATAGGAACTTATGATTTAAGACAGACTATGTTACCAAGACAAATGTAAGAGAAGCATAGACAAGTATATGCACCTCAAAGAAAGACTTAAATTGAGTGGATGAAGGAATAAATAAACTAAATTCTTTCTATTATTTATTAGTTGAGGAAAAGGGTAATGGTAAATCCTTGGAATTCTGAGTTTGGAGTGTAACCATAAGTTGGCCTCACAAGAATGATTTTGGGAAGGTACTATTGCGGTAATGGTAGAAAATTATCTGAGCAAATTGAAAGATTAGAAAGCTAGAACGTTTGAAATTTTAAATTAGGAGTTAGGAAGCATCATGTTGCCCACAGATTTTTAAGTAAGGATTCCATAAATCATAATTCCATATTTTAGTATAATAGAATATCTTTGCAGTATTTCAAAGAAAAAAGTAACATGATGAAATGATGGGTAGAGAATAAAATATAACTCCACTTATGAAATTTTAATATGTCACCTATTTTGCCATTCAGAATTATTCTATTTATACATTATTTTAGAGATCACATCATAATTATGCTATTTTTCTTTGAGTCTTGTAATGGTCTTTAACCAAAATCCATTCTGATCTGAGTAAAGGAAAATTTCAGAAGACTATTGTTATTACATTATTATTAATTACATTATTACTATTAATCATTACATTAAATTTTAATTGTCCAGAAATTAGTTTCTTGTGTATTTAAAATGCCCTCACTAATAAAGAAAGGGCTGAATTTTTAAGACACTAGTTTTCATGGCTCAATATCTTTAATGCAATTATTTAAAAAATAGAAACAGGACAACCAATATGGTTCTTTAGTATTTTAGCAATGTAAAAAGTAGTTGTCATAGTTATACAGTTTTAATTTTTAAAAACACCTTTGGTGTTATTCAGTGTTTCTTAGTGAAAACCATTTCTGTGTTGTTTATTTTTAATTTGTTCTTCATTGTCTGCTTTGCAATGGAACATGTGTTTGCAATTGTATTTAGCAAAATTCATGATCTTAACATTGTACACCAAAGTCAATGTGCCTTCCTGGCAAAAAAACAACCAGTATTCAAACACTTTTAAAATGTTTGGGGTTTCTGTCTCAATTGACAAAATTGAAAAATATGTATTAGCCAAGCAAAACCTCTATCTCAAAGCCATGTTGAAAATTACTCCAACCTGTCAAAGCCAATTGAATTTCCCTTCCCAGCCCAATTCCCAACTTCATTTTGTATGTGAAATAGGAAAAGTTGGATTTGATTATAACCACATGCAGAAGGAATAAAAAAAATCACATATATCTTATACATCTAATACTATATACAATTTTCTTTTCAAAATTTTTGTCTTTTTTTATCCTTTTCCATCATTTATCCCATCTTACTTATTCTGAATAAGTCACTTGTATATAGCATACACACATGAGTAGTTTAACAGTGACTTGTGTAACATATTTTAAAAATCCCTGCTGTACCACATAATTCTTACATTGAAGATGGACTAACCCTAAAGTAATGATCTAAGATCTGTTCCTAATGCAGATCAAGTAATTTGGGATATTGCTCGACATCAGTATATTTTCTATTATTTGTTATGTTTGTATACCAACTACAATGGTTTTCTAACTATGGTGCGCAGTTGCTGTTAATCAGGTCTAACAAAAAGGCATGCGTGATTCTGTCTTTAAAGTTCATTATAGAAGTTAAGTTCCCTCCTTTAACATGAAAATCAACTTCATTTCACATCAGAATAACCCATGATTCAGGATGTAGAGAGGGAGACAGTAGGTTATACACAAGATGAGGAGCATGACTAAAATATTTGTATCCTGCCCCCCATCAATGCTAGGCAATACAAACTGCTTGGAAGTTAGAGTGCATAAAGTCCCTGGAAAACTTTGGAGAACAACGAATATAAAATAACGACATTTATTCTTCTCCTACCCACTTAAGCCCCCATGTTGCATCACCACTTCCTCATATCAGGGAGATCATATGATAGTTGTCTTTCTCTGCTTGACTTATTTCGCTAAGCATGATACACTCTAGACCTGTACCCCTGGGGATAAAAATATATGTTTATAAAAAATAAAAAATTAAAAAATAAATAAATAAATAAAATAACGACAGCCAGTGGGGAAAATAAAGGCAAGTCACTTGAAATAAACGATATAATTTCCATCCATAAAATCACTCCAGAGTCCATTGCATTTAACATTTATCAGCATTATCTAATGGAAAGAGCAGAATGTGTCCAGAGAAGTCCAAGAGACAAATTTAAGTTATGTATCGCTGTTTTTTATTGATGAAATATTCGAGAATTTGTATCAAGGCTTTGATATAAATATTTCTGATTCATTTTACCTAGAGTAATTGAGACTCTGGTGGAGTACTGGCACATTCAAGATTAGCCAGTACATTATTTCCAAATAATGAAATTAATTGGAAGCTAATTTTTAAGCACTGGAATGACTTGAAATACTCAACACTTTGGAGTGAGTGAAGTTTTGGATTCTAGGTTGAGACACTTACGCTGTTTATCATTTATACTTGTATGTGGGTGAAATATGAATTCGAAGGGTAAAAGTACCTGTAGGACTGTGCAGACTACTCTTTCTTCACTGCCACAGCAATCATGGAAGAACTTGTTATGGACATGCCACATGATTGAATTAGCCTGAGGTTCTGAGCTCCCACATGGAAGACAGCTGCCTTGGAAAGTTGCCTGTACCCTGAGAGAACAAATAAATAAACTGCTGTGTATTAAGCCACTGGGATTTTAGTATTTTTTTTTTCCTAATCATAATGTGACCTATCTAGACTGATATATCAACCACTATTAAAAAATTGTTAATATATTTGCACTTAGCTTTCCAGTATTATTTTCTATATATAAATATATCGAGAGAAATTTAGATCATGTTGTACATGTTATTTTGTAAAACTTTTATTCATCAAATAATACTTAATGAACATTTTCCCATCATTAAATATTTTCCCAAACACTTTTTATAATAGTTACAGGACATTGAATTAAAGTTGTACCACATTTTAATTAACCATTGTTAAAACTGGAAATTTTTGCTAAACAGTTCTGTATTCAATAATCTATTATATGTTCTTTGTGTATACTTCTCATTAATTTCCTGGGATAAAGTTTCCAAAATGGAAATGCTATATCAAAATTTATTCATATTTTAAAGACTAATGAAAATTTTTTAAAAATCTAAAAAAGGAGTTGATGAGATAAGTTAGTTGGAAAAAGAAAGAAAAACAAATAAATAATATATTATTTATTTTATTGATACACATTGTCAAATTACCCTTTAAAAATTTTCTACCAACTTCTAATTTTTCTAAGAGTGTATAATATATCACTGCCACTCTACCCTTGATAGCCCTGAGAATTTTAGTTTCTTAAAACTGAAACTTTGATATATAAAAACTATCTCACTCTTTAATTTTTCAGGCAAAGTTATTAGGAGTTATGGTTTCACGGAGAAGATCAGGAATTCACATGTTGTAAGAATTAAAGGATTTGATAGTATATATTTAAACTATACCCTTGGCCTCATTCTGAAAATGTTATTATGTGATATTTGATTATCATAGTTTTATAAGGTCCCTGCAGATTCAATTTCATACTTGATCCAACAATTGCATAGGATAATTTCTAATTCTACTCTTTGTTCTTATTTGTTTATATATACACATATACAAACATACATATTATTGATTACTAGTTTTATTAATTCATGGTCTGAGACTATGATTTGCATAACACAATTTCTTAACATTAAACAATATATTATTTACATCCAAATATATACCCATTATTTATTTTTTTTAAGATTTTACTTTTTATTTGACAGAGAGAGAGATCACAAGTAGGCAGACAAATAGAGAAAGAGAGGGAAGCAGGCTCCCCGCTGAGCAGAGAGCCCCATGTGGGGCTCAATCCCAGGACCCTGAGATCATGACCTGAGCTGAAAGCAGAGGCTTAACCCACTGAGTTACCCAGGTGCCTCTATACCCATTATTTTAAAAGTTTCAGTTTGCTTCATAGATGTGGTGGACATGCTGAATCTGGCACTCAGCATCCATTCTGTCTACTTCTCAGGAATCTTGTTGTACTACAGAGGCTGGAAAACTAAAAACCACATCTCCAATGTTAACTGGCAATTCAGGATGGAGATGTGAATTAGATTACAATAAAGATGCCCCACCCCATCCCTTGAGATTGGGAAGGTACAAGTTTGCCTGGGCAGGGGGTGGCAGAGAGGGGAACACTTTTTGTTTCTCCACTTGCTCCTGGCAAATGAAGACAAAGATGGCACCACTCCAGTGCCCAGTCACTAACTTCAAAAGCACTTGCAGTGGAGATAATCAGCAACAGTTTCCTGCTGCCTGGATAACAACTCCAGTGGTGTATTCTTCCACTTGACAGTTCAGGTGGTGTTCACCTGATTGTTCACATTTCTGTTTATAGCAAAGGTATCTGCAACCTCAGAAGCCTATCTAGCAGTGTCATTCTGGGAATTATCCCTGGAGTTATCCCACAGCCTACTTTTCTGGCTTTCTCAACCACTTTGTATGAACTAAGTTATCTGTGTCAAATGTCTTATGCTTAAAATAGCTAGAGTGATTCTTGTTTCCTATAACTGAACCACCAAATGATATAAATAATATTTAAGACTTAGCCCCTCATTATAGTTTCTAAATTTGACATATAGAAATGTTTAATGTGATTGATTTTATTACTTAGATTGTCTATCTTTTTTCTTTTACTTACTTACATTTGAAAAGACACTGTTACAGTAAAGTCTTCTTCAATAATTGTGGTTATTTCTTTTTCATTTTCTCCTTGAGTTATAATCCTTTTTCAATTCAATAATCAATTTTGATGTTCTACTTGCTTTGTAAAAATTTTATTTTGCTAAAACATATGTCTGATATCCTCGCCTACTAAAAAAAAAAAAATAGCCACTTTGCACACTTTTATGCTTTCCTTTCTTTCTCATCTGATACCAATACAGAGACCTACAGCATTGATTACATTTATTTGATAAAAATTGTTTTCATATTTAACCTTTATAACTTACTTCAATTTTGTGCATACAATAATCCATTTACAATGAAGAATTGGTTGGTTATCTGAAGTGAGATGATAAAACATATGGTCATACAAAGCATAAAGTAATAAAATAAATGTATAGCCAAACAAAGCATGGTTAAAGAAGGAATTTAGAATGAGTTCATCTTACAACTAGTGAACTATTACTCAACTTTAGTAACATCAATCCGATCTGACAGGGACTGGCTTAAGTAAATTTTCAAAGGTAATACTATCAACATGTAACTTTTGTTTTATGCTATGACATGAAACCTAACTTTGACACAAGACACAAGGACACAACTCCATAGTTAATACTAGACATGATTCTACATTCCAGCCACATGTAATGAGCAAAAATAATTATTGCCCAAGATAAGCAACCTTCCCACACAGATAAAAACTCTTCATATCAATGCTGCTTCAAAACACTGACTTTATGAAGTCATTTTAAACATAGTTTGGAGAATGAAGGATATATATTTTATTTATAAAGGAATGGCTTGTGTGATCATGATGTGAATAATTAAATGAACTGACAGTTACATAAATATAAAATACCTCCAAGATTAAATTCACACATGTACAGGCACGGCTACAAAACAACTCAGTACCCTGCCTTCAGGAAGCAAGTTTCTTTTAACATCGATTTCAGCAATGTATCCCAGTTTCAGAAACAAAAGTGATAAAACATACTATGGTCAAGAAAATATGCAACTATATTAGGGAGTTGTTTAAGTTGTTTAAAAACAACTTAAATTAAGTTGTTTAAAAACATTTTGTTTTTATCACATCATTCATTTATAAGGAATGTTTAATTTTCAATAGGAATTCCTGGGAATAAGAAACTTCTCCAGGAATTTTTAAGAGACATGTCCAAACTATGAAAACACAAGTGTAACTGTATTTTTAAGAACATGTGCAAACTTGTCAAGATGGTGGAGGAATAGCAGGCTGAGATGACATCAGGTAGCAGGAGTTCAACTAGATAGTTATCAAACCATTCTGAACACCTGCAAATCCAACAGGAGATCGAAGAGAAGAAGAGAAGCAATTCTAGAAACAGAAAATCAACCACTTTCTGAAAGGTAGGACCTGCAGAGAAGTGAACCCAAAGCAACAGGAAGATAGATGGTGGGGGGGAGGGGCCAGTTTCCAGCAAGCGGCGGGGCAACAGAGCACAAAATCAGAACTTTTAAAAGTCTGCTCCACTGAAGGACATCACTCCAGAGGCTAAGCAGAGTGAAGCCCTCATAGGGACAGTGTGGTCTCAGGTTCTGTGGGGTCACAGGATAGGGGGTGTCTGAGTGTAGCAGACCTTGCAGGTATCAGAGCAGGGAAGCCGGCTACAGAGATGGAGCAGAAAAGTGAGCTCTCAGCTCATGGTTACCTTAAACTGTGATCTGTGGCACAGTCAAAACACTGCTCTTTGAGCAAGGAACCCACAAGTGGCAGATCCAGGGAGACCTCTCCTGGAAGAGGAGTAGGGATCTGCTGGGTTTGGAGACTCCAGACAGGGCTGTGTGCCAAGGACAGAAATGCTCAGTCTCAGGCTGGTTGAGCTCATAGTGTGGCAAGAGGCCAGGGAGATGGGAGTGATTGAGCACTTTTCTCTGAGAGCACACTGAGGAGTGAGGCCCCACACTCTCGGCTCCTCTGGTCCAGAGATTGGGAGGCCACCATTTTCAATCCCATCCTCCAGAGCTCTATAGAAAGTGTTCAGGGAACAAAAGCTCCAGAAAGGGAATTTAGCAGATTACATAGCCCGCGCCCCTGGCAAGGGCGGTTCAATTCCACCTCAGACAAAGATACTTGAGAATCACTACAACAGGCCCCTCCCCAAGAAGATCAACAAGAAATCCAGCCAAGGTCAAGCTCACAGATCAAGGAGAACAGTGGAACTCCAGAGGAGGGGAAAGCAAAGCAGGGAATTCAAGACTTTCTCCCTATGATTCTTCAGTCTTGCAAAGTTAATTAATTTTTTTTAATTTTATTTTTCTCTTATTTTAACTTTTACTCTTTCCTCTTTTAACATTTTTTAACTAGTTTATCTTAACAATACCTTTTTTTAAAAAAATCTTTTTGAAGCTTTATTATTATAGTCATATTATATACTTCAATGTATCTAACTTTATCTTTTGTATACACATAGGGTTTTTGTTTCCAAAAAATTTTGGGATATGATTTCTTCTAATAGACCAAAATATACCCTAAATCTACCACAGGGTTTGTTCTAGTCTCCAGCCTGAGTAAATTCTCTCCACTTTTTCTTTCTTTCTCCAACTAACTTATCTTATCAACTCCTTTTTTAAACTTTTAAAAAATTTTCATCTTTACAGTCATATTCCATCCCTTCATCATGTTTATCCTGTGTGTGTGTGTGTGTGTGTGTGTGTGTGCGTATAAGTTTTTTCTTTCTTTAAAATTTTGGGAGGTAGTTTCTTTCTTTTTTTTTTTTTTTTAAGATTTTATTTATTTATTTGACAGAGATCACAAGTAGGCAGAGAGGCAGGCAGAGAGACAGAGGAAGCAGGCTCCCCGCAGAGCAGAGAGCCCGATGTGGGGCTCGATCCCAGGACCCTGGGATCATGACCTGAGCCGAAGGCAGAGGCTTTAACCCACTGAGCCACACAGGCGCCCCGGGAGGTAGTTTCTTCTAAGACACCAAAATACTCCCAAAATCAAGTGCGTGGCCCTGTTCTATTCATCAGTCTAATATATATTTTTTTCTTTTTTTTTTTTAATTTCTTTGAATTTGTTTTTACCTCTTATCATCTCCCCACAATTTGGGGTCTCTTCTGATTTGGTTAATGCACATATTTCAGGTCTTTGCCATCCT
Organism: Mustela putorius furo; assembly: GCF_011764305.1. Classification (NCBI taxonomy): domain Eukaryota; kingdom Metazoa; phylum Chordata; class Mammalia; order Carnivora; family Mustelidae; genus Mustela; species Mustela putorius. Next base: position 26,365,922 of record NW_025422015.1, on the reverse strand, counting down.
TTTAGTATTTTATTCTCTCATTCATATATTCTTAGCTGGATAAAATGACAAGGTGGGAAAGATCACCAAAAAAAAAAAAAAAAAAAAAAAAGAACAAGAGGCAGTACCAAAGGCTATAGACCTAATCAATACACACATTGTTAATATGTCACATCTAGAGCTCAGAATGACGATACTCAAGGTGCTAGCTGGGCTCAAAAAAGGCATGGAAGATATTAGAGAAACCCTGTCTGGAGAAATAAAAGCGCTTTCTGGAGAATAAAAGAACTAAAATCTAACCAAGCTGAAATTTAAAAAGCTATTAATGAGGTGCAATCAAAAATGGAGGCTCTTACTGCTAGGATAAACGAGGCAGAAAAGAAAATTAGTAATATAGAAAACCATATGAAGCTGACCAGAAGAGAGACAAACAACTACTGGACCACGAGGGGAGAATTTGATAAATAAGTGATACCATAAGATGAAACAATATTAGAATAATTGGGATTCCAGAAGAAGAAGAAAGGGGGAAGGCAGAAGGTATACTGGAGCAATTATTGTAAAGAATTTCCTTAATATGGCAAAGGGAACAAGCATCAAAATCCAGGAGGTGCAGAGAACTGCCCCTGTCAAATCAGTAAGAATAGGTCCATACCCCATCATCTAATAGTAAAACTTACAAGTCTTAGTGACAAAGAGAAAGTCCTGAAAGCAGACCAGGACAAGAAGTCTGTAACATACAATGGTAAAAATATTAGATTTGCAGCAGACTTATCCACAGAGACCTGGCAGGCCAGAAAGAACTGGCATGATATATTCAGAGCACTAAATGAGAAAAACATGCAGCCAAGAATACTATATCCAGCCAGGCTATCATTGGAAATAGAGGGAGAGATAAAAAGCTTCCAGGACAAACAAAAACAAAAAGAGTTTGTAAACACCAAACCATCTTTACAGGAAATATTGAAAGGGGTCCTGTAAGCAAAGAGAGAGCCTAAAAGTAGTAGACCAGAAAAGAAAAGAAAAGAAAAGAAAAGAGACAATATACAGTAACAGTCACCTTACAGGCAATACAATGGCACTAAATTTAGATCTTTCAATAGTTACCCTGAATGTTAATGGGCTACGTGCCCCAATCAAAAGACACAGGGTATCAGAATGGATAAAAAAAACAAAACTCATAAATATTCTGTCTACAAGAAACTCATTTTAGACCCAAAGACACCTCCAGATTGAAAGTGAGGGGGTTGCATGATAATGGACATCAGAAGAAAGCTGGGGTGGCAATCCTTATATCAGATCAATTAGATTCTAAGAGATGAGGAAGGACACTATATCATACTCAAAGGGTCTGTCCAAAAGAAGATCTAACAATTTTAAATATCTATGCCCCTAACATGGGAGCAGCCAACTATATAAATCAATTAATAACAAAATCAAAGAAAATCAACAATAATACAATAGTAGGGGATTTAACAGTCCCCCTCACTGAAATGGACAGATCATCCAAGCAAAAGATCAACAAGGAAATAAAGGCCATAAATGACACACTGGACCAGATGGACATCACAGATATATTCATAACATTCCATCTGAAAGCAACAGAATACACATTCTTCTCTAGTGCACACGGAACATTCTCCAGAACAGATCACATCCTGGGTCACAAGTCAGGTCTCAACTAGTACCAAAAGATTGGGATCATTCCCTGCATATTTTCAGATCACAATGCTCTGAGGCTACAACTCAATCACAAGAGGAAATTTCGAAAAAAAACCAAACACATGGCTAATGAGCTTTCTACTAAAGAATGAATGGGTCAACTAGGAAATAAAAGAAAAATTGAAAAAAATTCATGGAAACAAATGATAATGAAAACACAATGGTTCAAAATCTGTGGGACACAGCAAAGGCAGTCTTGAGAGGAAAATATATAGCGATGCAAGCCTTTCTCAAGAAACAAGAAAGGTCTCAAATACACAACCTTACCCTATGCCTAAAGGAGCTGGAGAAAGAACAGCAAAGAAAGCCTAAACCCAGCAGGAGAAGAGAAATAGTGAAGATCAGAGCAAAAAACCAATGAAATAGAAACCAAGAAAATGATAGAACAAATCAATGAAACTAGGAGCTGGTTCTTTGAAAGAATTAATAAGATTGATAACCCCCTGGCCAGACTTATCAAAAAGAAAAGAGAAAGGACCCAAATAAATAAAATCATGAATGAAAGAGGAGAGATTACAACCAACACCAAAGAAATACAAACAATTATAGGAAAATATTATGACCATAATTTGGAATTTGGAAGATGGATGCATTCCTAGAGACATATAAACAACCAAAACTGAACCAGGAAGAAATAGAAAACCTGAACAGACCCATAACAGTAAGGAGATTGAAGCAGTCATCCAAAATCTCCCAACAAACAAGAGCCCAGGGCCAGATGGCTTCCCAGGGGAATTCTACCTACCATTTAAAGAAGAATTAATTCCTATTCTCCTGAAACTGTGCCAAAAAAATAGAACTGAAAGGAAAAGTTCCAAACTCATTTTATGAGGCCAGCATTATCTTAATACCAAAACCAGACAAAGACCCCATCAAAAAAGATAATTACAGACCAATATCCTTGATGAATACAGATGAGAAAATTCACACCAAAATAATAGCCAACAGGATCCAACAGTACATTAAAAAGATTATTCACCACAACCAAGTGGGTTTTATTCCAGGGCGGGAAGGTTGTTGGTTCAACAACCGCAAATCAATCAATGGGATACAATACATTAAGAAAAGAAAGAACAAGAGCCATATGATACAGAAAAAACATAGGTGCAGAAAAAACATTTGACAAAGTACAGCATCTTTTCTTGATCAAAACTCTTCAAAGTGTAGGGATATAGGGTAGGTACCTCAATATCATCAAAGCCATCTATGAAAAACCCACTGCAAATATCATTCTCAATGGAGAAAATTGAGAGCTTTTCTGCTAAGGTCAAGAACACAGAAGGGTTGTCCATTATCACTACTGCTATTCAACATAGCACTAGAAGTCCTATCCTCAGCAATGAGACAACAAAAAGAAATTAAAAGCATTCGGGGTTCTGGGATCGAGCCCCACATCGGGCTCTCTGCTCGGCGGGGAGCCTGCTTCCTCCTCTCTCACTCTCTGCCAGCCTTTCTGCCTACTTGTGATCTCCCTCTCTGTCAAATAAATAAATAAAATCTTTAAAAAAAAATTTAAAAAAAAAAGCATTCAAATCAGCAAAGAAGAAAAGAGAAAGGACCCAAATAAATAAAATCATTTTTTTTATCACTCTTTGCAGATGATATGATACTTTATGTGGAAAACTCAAAAGACTCCACTCCAAAGCTGCTAGAACTTGTATAGGAAATCAGTAATGTGTTAGGATATAAAATCAATGCACAGAAATCAGTTGCATTTTTATACACCAACAACAAGACAGAAGAAAGAGAAATGAAGGAGTTAATCCCATTTACAATTGCACCCAAAACCATAAGATACCTAGGAATAAACCTAACCAAAGAGGCAAAGAATCTATACTCAGAAAACTATAAAGTACTCATGAAAGAAATTGAGGAAGACACAAAGAAATGGAAAAATGTTCCATGCGCCTGGATTGGAAGAACAAATATTGTGAAATATTGTGAAAATGTCTATGCTACCTAAAGCAATCTACACGTTTAATGCAATCCCTATCAAAATCCAACCCTTTTTTTTTTCAAAGAAATGGAACAAATATTCCTAAATAATCCTAAAATTTATATGGAAGCAGAAAAGACCTTGAATAGCCAGAGGAATATTGAAAAAGAAAACATCATAATTCCAGACTTCAAGCTCTATTACAAAGCTGTCATCATCAAAACAGTATGGTGCTGGCACAAAAACAGACACTTAGGTCAGTGGAATGGAATAGAGAACCCAGAAATAGAACCTCAATTCTATCAACAACTCATCTTTGACAAAGCAGGAAAGAATGTCCAATGGAAAAGAAGACAGTCTCTTCAACAAATGGTGTTGGGAAAATTGGACAGCCACATGCAAAAAAATGAAACTGGACCATTTCCTTACACCACACACAAAAATAGACCTCAAATGGATGAAAGACCTCAATATGAGAAAGGAATCCATCAAAATCCTTGGGGAGAACACAGGCAGCAACCTCTCCAACTTCAGCCACAGCAACTTCTTTCTAGACACATCACCAAAGGCATAGGAAGAAAGGGCTAAAATGAACTACTGGGACTTCATCAAGCTGAAAAGCTTTTCCACAGCAAAGAAACCAGTCAAGAAAACCAAAAGACAACAGACAGAATGGGAGAAGATTTGCAAATGACATATCAGATAAAGGGCTGGTATCCAAAATCTATAAAGAACTTATCAAACTCAATACCCAAAGAACAAAGAATCCAATCAAGAAATGGGCAGAGGACATGAACAGACATCCCTGCAAAGAAGACATCCAGATGGCCAACAGACACATGAAAAAAGTGCTCCACATCTCTCAGCATCAGGAAAATACAAATCAAAACTACAATGAGATACCACCTCACACCAGTTAGAATGGCTAAAATTAACAATTCAGGAAACAGATGCTGGCAAGGATGCAGAGAAAGGGAAACCCTCCACTATTGGTGGGAATGCAAACTGGTACAGCCATTCTGGAAAACAGCATGGAGGTTCCTCATGGAACATAGCATAGAGCTACCCTATGACCCAGTAATCACACTACTGGGTATTTACCCTAAAGAAACAAATGTAGTGGTCCAAAGGGGCACATGCACCCAAATGTTTATAGCAGCAATGTCCATCAACAGATGATGTCCATCAACAGATGAATAGATAAAGAAGATGTTTTATATATATATATATATATATATATATATAATACACACACACACACACACGCATATATATAGGAATACTATGTAGCCATCAAAAGAAATGAAAATGAAATCTTGCCATTTGCAATGACATAGTTGGAACTAGAGGGTATTATGTTAAGTGAAATAAGTCAATCAGAGAAAGACAATTATCATATGATGTCTTTGATATGAGGAATTTGAGAGGCACAGTGGGGAGTGATGGTAGGGAAGGTAAAAATGAAACAAGACAGGATTGGGAGGGAGACAAATTATTACAGACTCTTAATCTCACAAAACAAACTAAGGGTTGCTGGGGGGAGGGTTGTAGGGAGAGGGTGTTGGGTTTTGGATATAGGGGAGGGTATGTCCTATGGTGAGTGCTGTGAAGTGTGTAAGCCTGACAATTCACAGACCTGTACCCCTGGGGCTAATAATACATTATATGTTAATAAAAAATTAAAAATTAAAAAAAGAAAAAAGAACATGTCCAAACTAAGAAAACATGTAAGTGGTAAGTATAAGGGCACAGGTAACCTGCACTTACAGAAGGTTGCCTTACCATACCAGAAGTCAGCCTCAGGTTGCCACATTTCCATTACAATTAGTCCTGATGACTCCTTTTGAGATTCATCATGTAAAGTCCTCTGCCACTAATACCATATTGATGGCAGAAAGGAATATAGGAGAGGAAGTCAGATCAGGTTAGTTTTTTATTGCTCATAACAAATTCAAATTTGGGGCTTTAAAACTTTATCCACTTACTCTCTCACAGTGTCTGTAGGTCAGAAGTCCACACATCCTGTAAGCTAGCTTCTCTGCTCAGCAGCTAAGAAAGATGTGACCAAGATACCGGCTTAGGATGTGTTCCATCTGGGGCTCAGGGTCCTTTTCCAAGCTCATTAGGTTGTTAGAATTCAATCTTTTGCAGTTACAGGGCTGAAGTTTCTGAGGACTGCTCTCAGCTTCCAGACCTAACTCTCAGGTCCTAACAATATAGTCCTGTCCCAGCACCAAAGCTGTTTCTTTAGAGGCAGCAGGAGAATCTCCCTCCAAACTGTAATAACAGTCTTATACAGCACAACCTAATTAAGGGAGTGACTGTCTCTCATATTCACTGATCTGATCCACTCTCTAGGTCACATATACCAATAGGCAGGAATTTGGAAGCCATCTTAGGATTCTTCTCGACCACACAGTAGTTACAAGGAGAATTTTAATATAGTGTTAAAAGTATGGTTTATTGATCTCTGTGTGTTTTAATATAGTGTGAAAAGTATGGTTTACTGATCCCTGTGTGTCTTATGAACGCATGGAAGACAGAGTTTCTGCCCCAAAGAATGGGAATTGAATCTTCAGCAAAAATAAAAAATAGGTATGAAACTCAGGAAAAGTAAACTAAGGCATCAAGGGATTTAAACTAAAATCTAGTGGCAACATAATAGGAAAGATTATTTTTCTTAAAATCGGGAGGTAGTGTTCAAACAATGGTGATTAATATTTTTGAAGCAAAATTGTAATGTTGCTAATTTTAAATACGCTGCACAACAATACAGCAAATAGTCAGTGTAGTATGCTTTGTGACTTGCCAGATGGGTAATTCAACCTAAACCATCTCCCCAACTTCAGTTCCTCATCTTCCAAAAAGACATAAACTGGTTGATATGACCTGCAACATGGCAGCTTTGACCTATGCTGAAAAATACAATTTTAACACCTAATCCATTAACAGATCAACTCAGTGGTCAATAAATGTCTTTAGCTAAATAACTTAATATGTCCAATTAAATAATTTTAAGTGATTGTTCTATAAATCTGTTTACTCTGTTTCATTTGCTTCTTAAAGTCCAATATCAAAGGTTGTTACCCTGATTCTTAGATCACTATATAATACTTTCAATAAAAGCCTAAAGATTAAAGACCATCTTGCCTCTTAAACTACACTGCAGTCCCTTTCTGAATGATACAGTTTTCTAAATAATCCAAATATTTTCTGGGTTATTATAAATTTTTAATATTCAAATATTATTTAAATGCCAGATATGTGGAAGTGTATTATACAGTTTGATCTGCTTTAGCTGACTTTTTCCTATATTCTCTCTTTCTAAAATCATATTGCCAAGGTACTTTTGAAAGCATAAAGAAATTCCCCTGAAAGTATGACAGTGGAGTGCTAGAATATCAAATAAATTCTGCTTTTATTGAAAAGAAAATTATGACACTAAAATACAGAGTAATATAAAGCTGAACATATGCACAAAATGTCCACTAGAAAGGATACAAAGCAAAATGTTAAATCTGTATATATAATATGGTGTTATACTTCAGTTTCCATAGCAACTTTCTTGACAGATGTTAACATGGATATTGCTGTGAAATACAAAATAGCATGAAATAAAGTTATGCATATTTTCAGTCAGTGATTAACTTACTACACACAGAATTGCAGAAGCTAAACTACATATCACTGAACCAAGCACAAAAGAATTTGACAAATCTGAGAGGTTTGTAGTATAGCATTAACAAGATCTATATTAGGGACAAATTATTCAAATATCAAATTGCATAGCTCTTAATAATAGTACCTCTAATCAGAACAGGGGATTTTGATGAAAAAGAAATTCTTTCTCTGAGTAGAGTTTTTCCTATTTTGTAGTCCTGTAGGGGGGTGTTTTTGTTATTTTTTTTTCTTGGCATATTATAGTTTATAACTGTTACAACAGAAATCAGCGTGATGTCTTTCTTTAAAAATTCACTGGGCCTCTTGGGCTATCACAAGATAGACCCTAATTCCAAATAACTTCACTATAAAGGAATTTTTTTCTTAACTTGAAAATCCTGAAATGGTATTGTCTGATGGCTTCTCTTTCATTTACTCTTGAGCATTCATCTCCATTACTTTACATACATCACTCTACCAAGGTCACAGATGACCTTCACATTGCAAACCAACAGTCAAATTTTAGGCTTTTTACTTTGTTACCTATTAGTACAATTGGTCATGGTTGATCATTCACTATAGCTTAAAACACTTTGCTTGTCTGCCTGAACACTAGTGTGGCCAATTGTTGGTTTTGCTTTTCAAAATATTCTGATTCTTTAACACCATTGGTCAAATCCTCTAAATGTTTTCCATGTCATTCAGAATAAAATCATGAGCCTGCAAGCCTCCATAGTCCTTCCTCCCCTCTTCCTCATCTCCTACCATCTCCCTCTTTTTGTTTCAGCCACACAGAACACCTTGTTCCACCTTAGAACCTCTGAAGTCACTATTTCCTCTGCCAAGATCTCTTCGTCCAGATTATCGAAATGACATCCTTCCTTCATTGAAATTTCTGCCCTAACTTCTCCTTTGCAGTACTGCTTTCCTTGATCATCCTTTCTTAAATAAAAAATTTCTCTCACTCCTTGTTTTATTTTTTAATTTTTTTTGCATTTTTATAAACCACTTGGCTTTGGGTGGATGGATGGGTGATGGATGGACTCATGTCTCTTTCCTAAGAGCAGAAAAATTTCCTGTTGTGTTCATTGCTGTAGACTTAGATCCCCCAATTGTGTCTAGAGTAATGTAGGTGCTTTACAAATGCTTTTCAAAAGTGTGAATAAGTCAATCCAGGAGTTCAGACAGTATAATTGAGGCCTTTTCCCTCTCTCCCCTCAGCAATTCTCGTTTCTCATTCTACATTCTCATTCTCATTCTACATTCATGCGAATCCAAGTGTTAAGCAAAATGTATACCAGCAGCTGAAGACTCACATACTCTGAAGTAACCCATCTCAGTTTAAATTTTTTTTCTTGGTAAGCAGACACTGATAGCAGAAACATGATCCTATCGGCCCTCTTTGGATGCTATGCCTCTTCTGGACCAATTATTGCATCTAGAGAAATACAGTACTCTATCTCATATAGTCCAGGTCATGGGACTCTCTAGGAGATAAATAGTCAGAGCACTAATACTAATGGTCCCTTCTGACCACAAGGGTAGGCTAAAAATGGTTTCTTCAAAAAAAGCATTTCTGGAAGGACAAATAACATGCCTTCTAATATTTAACATTGTATGCCAATATGAAGGGCACTAATGTGCTGATACAAACATAGCAGGTACTTAAGGAAGGAAAATGGCAACTCTTGCTGCCTAGGAGTACAATGCACCCTAGGACAGTTTCATCTTGCTACTGTGTTCTCTGAGTGTTATGTCTCTGTGACTCATTTTCACGGCAATCCCACCTCATAAGAATATTCTGAGAATAAATATGATGACAAATATGATAATATAGTTTACTATAATAAGGATACAATTAGTCTGAGAATATGACCTCAGCCCAGATTTTCAGTTCCTAAAGTGCATCTCCAAAAGAGTCAGTACTGGCTCTAAACCTAAGCAAAACTGAGTAACTGAGTTTAATCAGACTCTGCCACTAACTAGTTATGACCTCAGGGATCCAGCTTAAAGCCTCTAGCGTGGGATTCCCCACCAGTAAATGACAGATAAGTTACCTAAATTACAAGGTTGAAATGAAACTAAATCGTGGTCATGTCTATAAAGCACCTTCTCTGCTACCAGTATATACAGAAAATATAAATTATTGTCATACTCCAAATCCCACATTACCTATGGAAAAGCTCACCTATACTTTTCAGTTTCTTTGATAAGTTCTTCCTTATGTGTTCTTGTATTTCAGGGTTCTTTCTTTTTTTTTTTTTTACTGGAATAATATTTATTCCAATATCTACAACTTGAAGTCCTATTAACTTTTCAAAATTCCTATCAAGTACCATTTCTTAGTGAGAGTATCCAAACTTTCTAATCAGGATTAATCTCTCCTTCCACTGGGCTCCCACAGTATTTTAAACATCCTGCCTAATATGTTGTATTATTTGTGTTACTAACTTTTTTTTTGGCTGGTCTAGGAACTCAGTGCACTGCAGAATTTAATTACATACATATCAATAAGGGAAAGGATCTTGTGTTGATAATTCAAATCGGTTTCATTTTAATTCCTCCATATTCTTATAAAATCATGTTAATGAAAATAAGCTTAAATGCACAAGTGAGAAATTGGTTCAAACTACTAATAACATTCCTTCAAGACTATTTTGGTAGCAATATGCTATAAGCATGTTCAAGGAAAAAATTACTCCTCTTCTCCCAGTAATTGAAAATATGTTTTAGAATGATGAATTAATAAATAGAAAATCATTTAAAATTTATCAATTTTCAAAGGTTCTACATCCATGTAATGCAAAGAGTTGGTATATAGAGAATAATTTTCATATATCTGAATATCAACATAATAATCTGAAGTAACCTTCTTATTCTCCTTAGGCTCTTCTGTTTAAATTGAAGCTGGGTGCCATACAATTCATCATTCTCAACTGCTGTCCTCATTCATTTCTTTGTCAAAAGCAATCATGTGATGTCTCATTAGAAGAGAAAGAAATAACTGCAAATGCTCTGTTCTTTGTAGAATGAATATCATAATCTGCCAGATAATTTCTCACATAGATCATAATAGTTCTGTTCTTTAGGAAAACTCCATTAATAACATCAGTTTCTAACAAAAAAAAGTTTGAAATGTTACTATTTTACTGATTGCTAGCTACTTATTCATCATTTTATATATGTTAGTAGGTGATCACAAATGTAGAGGGAAGAGAAAGAAGGCTTTCAGATCCAGAATAGATGCACTTGGGGCGCCTGGGTGGCTCAGTGGGTTAAGTAAGCCTCTGCCTTCGGCTCAGGTCATGATCACAGGGTCCTGGGATCGAGCCCCGCATCGGGCTCTCTGCTCAGCAGGGAGCCTGCTTCCCTCTCTCTCTCTCTCTGCCTGCCTCTCCATCTACTTGTGATTTCTCTCTATCAAATAAATAAATAAAATCTTAAAAAAAAATGTCTGTCAAAATAGATGCACTCAACTCGAGGAGGATTGCAATCCTGTTAATGAAAAACATTTAAGTCACTATTTTAGAAAAACCCTATCAAGTATGGTTGTACAATTCCCACTTCCTAGCAAAATACAAATACCAGACAAGACAGTAACTAGAGAAGGAAATGATAAAAGTATGCAATTTGGGATATCAGCCCTAAAACAAAGCAGTCCATGGCTAGCTCAAGAACAAATATCCCTAAAGGATTTTAAAGGATATCTCTGTATCTGTCACATTTGTTCATATTCATAAAAGTGAACCTATAACACCAAAGGCATATTAAATAGACTTTAGTACAATTTATTTCAGAACAGGGAAAATTATACATTTAAGAATGATTTATGTAAGGGGCGCCTGGGTGGCTCAGTGGGTTAAAGCCTCTGCCTTCAGCTCAGGTCATGATCCCAGGATCCTGGGATTGAGCCCCGCGTCGGGCTCTCTGCTCCGAGGGGAGCCTGCTTCCTCCTCTCCTCTCTCTCTCTGCCTGCCTCTCTCCCTACTTGTGATTTCTCTCTCTCTCTGTCAAAATAAATAAAATCTTTAAAAAAAAAAAAAAGGAATGATTTATGTAAAACTATTCGAATCTGAGAAAATATTTGTTCCATTTGAGAGGGGTAAACATTGGAAACATTCCTTAAAAATCTTCTCTGAAATAGTTTATTTCCTAGAGCCTTAATCTGTTTAGGCTGCTTTAACAATATACCACAAACTGGGCAGTTTATAAATGGCAGAAATTTATTACTCAGAATTCTGGAGCCTGGGAAGTCCAAGATCAAGGCACTAACAGATTCCGTGTTTAGTGAAAACTCTCTTCTGGGTTTCAGACTATCAGCTTCTTGTGTACTTCCATAGCAGAAGGGGTGAGGGATCTCTCTGGGGTCTCTTTTATACAGACACTAATCTGTGGTAGAAAGCTCAGTTCTCATGATCTAATCACCTTCCTAACACTCCACCCTAATACCTTGGGTGTTAAAATTTCAACATATAAATTTAGGGAGGATGGGAACATAAACTTCCAGTTCATTGCACCATCTGGGGTCAATTTTTGTGTATGGTGTGTGGTAGGGATCTCACTTTATCTTCTTTATCAGTATCCATTTTTCTGTCATTATTTAATGAACAATCTCTCTTTTGACCACTGATTTGTCATAACACCTCTGCCATTTACTGAAAGTTTCATATATGTAAGTATATTTTTGGACATTAATTCTATCTCCATTCATTTTTTCAATTTAGTACTAACGCCACATTCTTTTGATTACTGTAACTTCAGCGTAAGTCCTAATGTCACGTAGAGTGATTTCACTTCACCTGTACTTTTCTTTAGTGATTACCTGGTTATTCTTGTCCCTTAGCTTATTTACATTTATATTTTATATTTTAAGGCACCTTGTCACTTTTTCAAATTCTATTTTTAAAAAAGTTAGATTGGTGAATTAATTCAGAAAGAATTCACGTTTTAACACTGTATCTTCCATCCATAAATTGAACTCTCAATTCCCTATTTAGGACACTAGTCTTTATTTGACATCTTTCTCATTGTGGTTTTAACTTCATTTTTCTAATGCATAAAGATGTGGAATAACTTTTGCCTTTTGTCCATTTTGTCCTTTTTTCCATTTTCTTTTTTTTTTAAGATTTTTAAAATTTATTTCACAGAGAGAGAGAGATCACAAGTAGGCAGAGAGACAGGCAGAGAGAGAGAGAGGAGGAAGCAGTCTCCCTGCTGAGCAGAGAGCCCGATGCGGGGCTCTATTCCAGGACCCTAGGATCATGACCTGAGCCGAAGGCAGAGGTTTTAACCCACCGAGGCACCCAGGCACCCCCTTTTTTCCATTTTCTAATTCTATCATTTGCTATTTTACTGTTAAATGTTCAGTGTTCTTTTTTTTTAAAAATTAAATATTTGAGGTGGGGGATGGGGCAGAGGAAGAGGGAGAGAGAATCTTGAGCAGACTCCACACCCTGCTCTGAGCCCAACACAGGGCTCAATCTCACAACCTTGAAATATGACCTGGGTCAAAAATCAAGAGTCAGAAGCTTAACTGACTGAGCCATCCAGGTGCCCCTCAGTGTCCTTTACATATTCTAGATACTATAGATACTAGTCCTTTTTCAGATAGGTCATTTATAAATACTTTCCCCCAGGATGGAGCATGTCTTTTCAATCTCTTAACAGGGTCTTTCACAAAGCAATTTTTTTATTTTGATAAATTCTAAATTATCAAATTTTCCTTTTATGGAGAGTGCTTTTGGTATCAAATTCAAAAACTTGAGACATGACCATATGTTTCCTTCCTCCTTTAGTTTGTTAATATGGTGTAAAATTTAGCACGGACCAATCAAAACTCAGATCTTTCCCAAAACTGGAGTATTCTTTTTCTAGTCTCCAAAACTAAAAGTGTATAAATTTAGATTAGGATCCTTTTTCTCTATACTTTTCCTCAAGACATTTAGGACATTCTCATCAGTTTTTTTCTTTTCCCTTCATTAAGCAACTTCAAGTGGTTGATAGCTGCCAAGGTAACATCAATGTGTAGGAGGGCTATGGAAGGGATCAATAGAGGTAAGGGAGGATGGTTGTACTTTGAGTGCCATCTTTCTTAAGCTTTAAAGCACTATTATTTAATGAAGCCAAAGACAATACTGGAGAGATTAAAAATCATTTATAAAGTAGTCAAAATTATTGAAGTAATATCACATATGATATGCTTAATGTCATTAACATGGTACAGAATCATATGTTGAGGTTTTTCTCTGAGATGGGTATATGGTTTTTATGCTGAATATAAGAGCTTTTTAAAACAAGGAATTAGAAAGTACAAGCTGCTTTATAAGTAAATTAGTTTTTCTGATGTGGTCTTTAGCAGTGAACTAACTATAAATTGAAAATGTGAAACAAACCATCTTCTGGCATGAAAAAAATCTCACACAGAAGTTATCTTTGGTAGAGAAACAAATAAAAGACAAAATTAACTCACTGATACTTTTTAATTCCAAACCACACCCCGCCTGAATCATCAAATCTAATGTGGTAAAAAAAAAAATTGAAGTCAATGTTGTGTGATTTAGGTAGTAGCCTAACAATTATTTTTCACTGATCAATGCACATTAATGCTACCCTAGAATTTATTTGATTAAATTTCCCTTTGTTACATATTTGGGGACATTCAAATGAAGTCTTAGTAAAATGTTAATGCCTGATCTGTCCTCCTCAGTAGCAACAGACTGAATTTTTGTGTCACGCACAGACACCAGTCTATTTACTACACAGAGATTTTCAGTAAGCCCCTATTGACCACGGAATGAAGCTCAAAACAATGAGTTTTAACCCAACTCCCTGTGAATCTGCTACTAAAATACCTTGCCTATCTTATTTTCCAAGGTTATTCAATTAATAACTCAACATCTTAGCCAAATTAGAAGACTTACTGTATCTTTTGAAAACTTTAAATTTTCAGTTAATGTCTTTGATCCTGCTGTTTTCTCTTCCTAGAAAGCACAAAAATCTATATAGGTTGCAGAAATTGGTTCAAACGACACATCCTCCAAACACCTTCCTGATTCCTCAAAAGAACCACCAAATCACCAAAATTCATTTAAACCTTACTTTTGGTCATTATATCAGTATATGCGGGGTGGGGGGAGGTATTGCTTTGTTTTGTTTTATATATATGTATATAGTTTTGTTTCTCATTAACTCATTGGGAGCAGAGATCATTTCTGATTTATCTTTATATCCAGTAGACTATCTAGAATAAAACTTGGAGGTAATCAAACCCAAACAATGTTACTGAATAAATGCATGATTGGATATGTACCACAAGTGTTTAAAAGTTTCTTTATCAATCATTTTATCTCTAGGAATGAATTTAACAAATTCTATATAAGCTCTGTCAAGGAAAGTTTATGAAGTTCTATTGATAGGTAATAAAGCAACTTTTTATTCTGTCCAAGAGGACATAGTAGGAATGGACCAGATTTAGCCTCCCACCTGACACAACCAAAAACCATGAAACAATGGTTTTAAAGACAAACATTAAGAAAGGAAAGATGACAAAAGGCAAACTTTCTTCTCTAAGATCAGGAACAAGGCAAGGATACCCATTCTCTCTCCTTTCATTCAACATAATATTGGAAGTCCTTGACAGAGCAATTAGGCCATAAAACTAAAAAAATAAAAGGTATAGAATTTGGAAAGGTAGAAGTGAAACTGTCATTATTTATAGAGGACATGATATGACATTTAGAAAACTATAAGAAGTCTACCAGAAAGCTATTATAACTAATAAATGAATTCATCAAAGTCAGAGGATACAAAATCAGCAGATAGAAACCAGTTTCATTTCTATACACAAATAATGAGTTATTAGAAAGAGAAACTAAGAAAACAATTCACTTACAATATTATCAAAAAGAATAAAATGCCTAGGAACAAATTTAACTAAGCAAGTAAAAGACATGATCTTTGAAAACTATAAACCACTGATGAAAGAAAGTAAAGATACCACAAATAAATGTAAAGACAATGCTCATGGATTAGAAGAATTAATATTGTTAAAATGCCCATACTACCCAAAGCAATTCACAGATTCAATGCAATTCCCATCAAAATACAACAGCATTTTTCACAGAACTAGAACAAAGAATCTTAAAATTGTATGAAACCACAGTAGATTCTAAATAGCCAAAGCAATCTTAAGAAAGATCAAAGCTGGAGATAGCATGTTTCCTGATTTCAAACCATATTACAAAGCTATAGTAATGAAAACAGTGGTGTACCTGCATGAAAACAGACACATAGATCAACACAATAGAATATACAGTCAATTAATCTATGACAAAAGAGGCAAAAATATACAATATACAATGGGAAAAAGATAGTATCTTCAATAAATGGCATTGGACAAACTGGACAGCTAAATGCAAAAGAATGAAATTGGACCACTGTTTTATACCACACACAAAAAATAAATTCAAAACGGCTTAAAGACTTGAATGTAAGACCTGAAACCATAGCACTCCTAGAAGACAGCACAGACAGTAAGCTTTTTAACATCAGGCTTAGCCATATTTTTTTTTTTGGACCTGTCTCAGGCAAGGGCAGAAAAAGGTAAAACAAACAAATGGGATTACATTAAACTAAAAATCTTCTGCACAGTGGAGGAAACCATCAACAAAATGAAAAAGTAACCTACTAAATGGCAGAAGATATTTGTAAGTCATACATCCAATAAGGTGTTAATATCCAAAATAGGCAAAGAACTCATATAACTTAATGTCAGAAAAGCAAAGAATCCAACTAAAAAATGGAGAGAGTACTTGAATTGAAATTTTTCTGAAGAAGACATGTACCTTCATTAGGTGTTGCTCCTTATAAAAATAATTTGATAAACTGAATCTGAATCTAATCAATCTCCTAAATCCAAGGGGCAATTTAAAGGGAATACAGTGGACAGAATGAAAGTATGAAATACAGTGGACAGAATGAAATTAAGTATGAAAAACTACACAACAGGGACATAATCAACAAACTTCAGACTAGTAAGCTCTGAAGGACCCATTTCTTCAACAAAAAATTCACAAGGTATAAAAAAAAAAAAGATGGTAGGAAATATAGATTGAAGAAGATGTAAAGACATGTTTGCATCTGATTCAAACAAAAACATTAAAAATTAAGACATTTATGTGACATTTGGAGTTTTATCAATGTCAGGAATTATAGCTGATGCTTAGGTGTTTTTAATGTTATTACAGTTATTTGTTTATGAATTTTATCTTCTAGACATATGTATGGATATATGTAACAGTTGAAAGTATAAAATATTTGGGTTTTGCTTCAAAATAATAGAAGAGGGAGAAAAGTGAATGAGGGTATAAACAAAACAAGATTGGACTTGAGTTGATATTTTTTTTAACACTTTGTTTATTTTTAAGTAATCTCTATGCCTAACATGGTCTAGAACTCAGGACTCCTGAGATCAAAAATCACATGCTCTGACAACTGAGCCAGCAAGGCAACCCAAGCCAGTAGTTGTTAAAACAGGTTTGTCTATAATGAAAATGAGTTCCTTAAATCTATTCCTCCACACAGGAAGCTTCTAGGACACTAGTAATATCCTACTTCTTGTCCTGGTGGTAGTTACATGGGTGTGATTATTTGAGGTATGTCATACGTTGTAAACTTGAGCTTTATCACTTTTCTGAATGGGTTCATATACTATATTAAGGGATTCTCCTTCTGTGGTTTCCTCCCCTTCACAATTCTCCCTGCTCTCTCTGGCTTGCCAAGACTCCTTTCTGTGGTTGTTCTATCTTAGGATTTCTCTACCTTGGCACTATTGATATTTTCAGCCGAATAATTATTTGTTGTGGGGAGCTGTCCTTGCATTGTAGGACATTGAGCACCCCGACCTCCAGCCCTTCATTTTAACACCAGAAATGTCTCCAGACTTTACCAAATGTCTCCTCTAGAACAAAATCCCCTTGTTGAGAACTATTTGCTTTAGCCAGCAAGATATCACTATTGCCTCTAAAGTGTGATCTATCCACAGAGCACTTCTGATAACTGAGTCTGAACTTGGGACAAAACCATGACAAACAAGAAAAATACCATCTCCCCTCCCATGCCAGTCACTTTTCCATGTTTGACTCTCTTGCACAAACTGCCTGTTTTTCTTTACTTTTCAGAAATCTTAGGGAGTTTGAGGATCTTATTGCTTGTCATGTTTGCTTTTGTATTTGTCCAGAGTCTATATTTGCTAAGGGGATGAGGTGCAGAGAACTCACACTTCCAGAGTGGAATTAGAACTTAGAGTAGCCTCCATTTCCCTCCTGACCCAAATACACCCATTAGAAGTAGGTATCTAGTATCTAGTACTAGTGGTATCTAGTTCTATGACTATTCATATTTTTTTCTTTATATCTAAAATTTCTATTTTACTAAAATATATCTCGGTATCAACTTTTCTGAACAATTTTCTCTGGTCAACATAATAGCATTTCAATATGTGGATTTAAGTTTTTTTTTTTTTTTTAAGAGAAATTAGAAATTTTTTTACATTTTTTTCTTTTCCATTATTTTTCTTTTTCATACCCCAATTATACACATGTTGGGTTCTTTGTATTTATATTCAACATTTGTCATGCTTCCTCTATTTATTTTTAATATTTCTCTAATTTCTGCTTAACTGTTCTTGGTTTCTTATCTCTATCATCTCTTTTTTCTAGTGTCTCTCATACCTAGTCTTCATTCCAAATTCATCTCTGACTTTTTCTCTACTTTTCTTTTAAATATAAGTTCTACCACTTTTAATCTCCTATTTTCATGACTTCTCCATCCTGAGGTTTTTAATATATATTTCCAATATTCCTCCCAAACAATATAGGAATCTTATTATGCTTAAATTTTAATCATTATTTTCTAAACAAATGTTTTTTATCTTATATTTATTTTAGAGCTTTCATTGGTACCTTCTTTGGTATTTTTAAAATTAATCATTATAACCTTTATTTTGTTGCACTCATGATTGCTTAAATTTATTTATGTATTTGGAAACCAAATTGTATGCCATACGTGTATCCAATTTCTTCCTTCTGAATGCAATTTCTTCTTCCTGAGATACATCTTTTCAGAAATTTTTAAGAGAATCTCTGATGGAAAAGTTATTCTTCTTTGTTTTAAAATTATCTTCCTGTTGCCATCATATGTGAATAAGAACTAGGCATATAAACTTAGGTCAAAAGTTATTTTTCTTCACTGTTCTCAAGCTATAATTCCATTATTGTCTGGCATATTAGTTTGCTAGGACTAGTGCTAACAAACTAGTACACACTGAGAAGCTTAAACAATAGAAATTTATTGCCATGCTGTTCTAGAACTATGAGAGAAAGATGTGTTCTAAGCCTCTCTCCCTGGCTTATAGATGGCCATATTCTCCACATGTCTTTTCACATCATCACCCCTCAATGTGTAACTGTTTCTAAATTTCACATTTTTATAAGGGCACCAGACATATTGGATTATGGACCCATACTACTCTAGTGTGACCTCAAACTTACTTAACTGATTATATCTGCACTGACTCATTTACAAATAAGGTAACATTCTGAAGTAGTGGGGGATTAGAATTTCAACATATAAATTATTAGGGGAAACAATTCAATCCATTGCATTTGGTCTTTTTCTCCATTGAGAAGTCCAATTATGTTCTGTGGACAATATTTTTTTTACTTTGATTATTTTTAAGATTTTTCTTATAAATCATGATCCTGTAGCTCATTACAATATTTGTGGATATAGATTTATTTTTATAAATTTTTCTTGAGACTTAGTAAACTGTTGATTTTTTAATATTAAAAAGTGTTTATGATTTTAATCACTTATGAGAAAATCTCTTCTTATATTGGCTCTATCACACTATACAAACACTAGATCTATCTCACTCTTACCCCCTCTTCCATCTTTTTAATTTTTTTCTGTATCTTGCATTATGGATAACTCTTCAGATCTATATTCCAGTTCATAGATTCTCCTTTTAACTGCACCTAACCTGCCTTCAATGGTCTTATTATAAAAAATTTAAAATAATAATAATAGTAGCATTGCTTTTTCTGGAGGTCCTATTTATCATTTTTCAAAGCTGCATTTTTTTCATAACATGTTATACTTTTCAGTTTATTTTTGTGTTGATATTATCAATGTAAATTCACTTACTTTATAATTCTTAACATGTATTCTGTATTCTTAATTCTGTATTCTAAAGTTCTGTGTGCCTAACTCTGCTGTTATATCTTTTGATAGTAGATTTTCCCCCTCGTTTTAACTTATAATTGTAAGATCACCTGTAGAGGAGATTATTTTCTCTGTGTTAACTGTGTGTGGCCTGGAGTGTAAAACTGCCCTCTTAGTTACTTCTCCCAGGTAAAACTGCCCTCTTAGTTACTTCTCCCAGGTGAAGTGTTAGTATCACTGGTTCAAGATAATTTATTTCATTAATTTCTTACCTTAGGAGCATTCCTGAAAATCCAAAGCAATACAAATTAGTATTGCAAATCAGTACAAGTTTGTCAAGTTTTCCCCCCTCAGAGTCTCAATTGAAAAAAATATTTTTCTTCTTCCTAAGCATAGAAGTGTTTTTTAGCTTACATTTTCTCTCAGGTAGACTTCTAATTTTGTTTAGGGGTGGTAATTTTTTTCTGTTCGTAATGACTGAAGATTTCTTTAGAACACCATGCAGATAAGACCACTGTCTTATAATTTTACTAATAATTTAGTGGTAATGATAGGACAGTGAGGATAGTAATGAAAATCTAACAGCACAGAGGGTAACATAAAACTGAATTAGACATTTCTAAAGTATATTAGTCTTCACCCACCTCTAGCCCATTCAGAAAAAGAAAAGTCTATATAATTAAGACTCCATCTTTTCTTTCATTCATTCATTCATTCATTCTGCTGACAGAGATTTAAAATTCTATTGTTATTATGCAAATAACATATTCTTCCATCTTCTCCATTAATTAAATACTATGTCTACCTTGGCACAATCAAACCTCATTGAGTTGCTCTATTAGCCCTTTAGCTTTCAGATTACAGTTTTTCCTTACCACAAACAAGATCAAATTATAGAATAAAATGAAGTCTAATTTTTTAGATAAATTCTGAGTAGTCCTTAGTGTGACACGTTAATTTTCATGAATGTAAGAAGGCATTTAATCATTCTGCATGGTTGTAATTATTCTTTATGGTATAAACTGATGAGACCCTATTTTGGCTACAGTGTGGTTTCTAGTGTGAGAGACCTACTTATGTTTTCTCAGGAAAATTACAGACATATGCATTGATAAATGTAAAGAGAAAGCCTTAATTTTCTTGTTTTCCATAGCTTATATTAATGTTTAAGATAATTTAAATTTTTCTCCAGGTTTTTATTTAAATTGCAGTTAGCTAACATAGTGTGATATTAGTTTCAGGTATAGAATATAGTGACTCATCATTTCATACAATACCCAGTGTTCATTCCAAGTGCCCCCCTTATTACCCATCATCCATTTAGCCCATGCCCCCACCCACCTCTGCTCCAGCAACCCTCAGTTTGTTCTTTAGAGTTAAAAGAGTCTATTTCTTGATTTGCCTCTCTTTTTTCTCCTATGTTCATTTGGCTTGTTTCTTAAATTCCACATATGAGTGGAAATAAGACAAATACAGTATTTGTCTTATTTTGCTTAGCATAATACTCTCTAGCTCCATCCACATCATTGCAAATGGCAAGATTTCATTCTTTTTTTGTGGTTGAGTAATATTCTTTTTTATGTATATACTACATCTTTATTCATTCATCAGTCAATGGACATTTGGGCTTTTTCCATAATTTGGCTATTGTTGAAAATGCTTCTATATTCCTGGGCTGAAGGATGGTTCAATATTTACAAGTCAATCAATGTGATACACCACATTAATAAAAGAAAGGATAAAAACCATAGGATCCTATCAATAAAGCAGAAAAGGCATTTGACAAAGTACACTCATTCATGATAAAAATCCTCAACAAAGTAGGCTTAGAGAGAACATACCTCAACATAATAAAGGCCATATATGAAAAACCCACAGCTAATATCCTCAATGGGGAGAAACTAAGAGTTTTTCCTCCACCATCAGGAACAAGACAGAGATGTCTATTCTCACCATTGTTATTTAACATTGTACTGGAAGTCCAGACAGTACCTCAGCAGTCAGACAACAAAAAGATATTAAAAGGCATCCAAATTTGCAAAGAAGTAAAACTTTCACTATTTGCAGATGACATGATACTCTATATAGAAAACCCAAAAGACTCCTCCAAAAAATTGCTAGAACTGATAACATGAATTCAGTAAAGTTGCATGATACAAAATCAATGTGCAGAAATATGTTGTATTTCTAACACCAATAACAGCAAAATTAGTAAAATAATTTCTAGGGACACCTGACTGGCTCAGTTGGAAGAGCAAACGACTCTTGATCTCAGGGTCATAGTTCAAGCCCCACATTGGGTGTAGAGATTACTAAAACAATTTTTTGAAGATTATTTCTATTCTCTTTGTTTTATGTGATATTAAATGGTCTACCTTACAAAGTAGTTTTTAGTGTTATTCTTTTAGAGTGTCTAGCAAGAAGGCCCATATCTAAGTCTATAGTGTAAATATCCTTCCTGTCATGTATATATCCAACTTTTCCAGACACTATGGAAATAAAAATCAGGATGTCCAAGCATTGAAGAAGGCTAAATCTCATTCTAACTACTCCTGGTGGACCTCTGGTCTGTAGACTTATGCATGGATTCATTCTATTGCCACTGGGCCTAGAGCCAACTCATGTGACATCATCATATGGATGATAATTTCAACTCTAGTATTTTCTTAAGCCATAAACATGATACCAATCTTTATACTAACTGGCATGGCAAGAACAAATGTTGTATCTTATCTCATAAAATTCAGCTTCCCAAATCTAGGCTTTCCATATCACAAAAATAACGAGATAGGAAAACCAAGTTTATTCAAGCTTAAAATTCTAATTGTTTTTACATTGATATATATCACAAAAATATTAATACATTTCATACCCATATAGTTTTCTGCATTCTATTTATTATTAAATGGGTATCAAAATGCTGGTTACATCATCCAGAGCTTCTAGAAGTTCAATGCTTTTAATTAATTTAAAGTGAAAAACTAGTCATTATTTAAATATGGATTGCTGGACAAAATCTTCAGACAGATATAGTTTAGTAATGATGAGATGGTCGGATAAAACTGATTATAATTCGAGTCATTGTCATTAAAAATGAAGAAACTGTAATTCATACTCTGATAATATGAATACCCTTGATTCTGCCCTACTTTGTTCTATAAATGTTACTGTAGCCTGAAGGATAGTTGGTAAAGTCTTTACCTAGATCTGTTATCTTTATACCTAAACTTCTATAATCTTCCCCTAACTCTGCACATAGATACACACACACACACACACACACACATGCAAACACACACAAGTGCATGCCCACATGGGTGCATCTCATTTTGGGGTATTTCTATTCAATTGCATTGCTAGTGTATATCTCCATCTAGCCAATTGCCACATTGATGTATAACCCTGGTTAATTTTTATTTCTCTCATGATACTTCATGCTGCTTATCTTTGTGTTTCCAGTGTCTGTTTCACTGGCACACAATAGATACTCAATAAATTTTTAGAGAATCTGCCCCTTCTATATTATTTTTTTCTTTTTAAAAATAGTTACTTATCTCACCACAAGCCACTTAACACCCTGATGCAAAATGAATACCTAGTTTGACCCAGAAAGTTGAAAATCTTTTGTCCTTTTCCGCCCTACTCATGTTAGCAAATACTCTTTTTAAGTTGATAGTACTAATCACCACCTAGTGGCTAGGATGGGGAACTATCTGATTTGATATGTATTATCTGGCACTTTCAAGGCATTTGGGAGGCCCAAACATTTGGAATTAGAAGTTATCAATTACAGCAGGAGCCTCAAGTAATCCCCAGTAGAGTCCAATCTAGGCCTTGGATTATCTTATATCTAGATCGTTTTGTCTGGGGCTTAGACCATTTAATCTTCTTTGGGGATGTTTGCACACAACAGTGAGGTTCTCAATATCAGACTTTCCAGATCCAAATCTCAAATCTACCACTTACACTCTAAATGATCTTAAACAAATCATTTAACCTCCCTATGTCATATTTTTTTCATCTATAAAATTGGATTTCTCATCTATAAAATAATATTCCCATACAGAACTTCATGCTCATAATATCACATTGAGTTTCCTCTGAGGACTTAGTAACTCCTGTGATTGAATAAATGCAGTAACTGGCATTTAATTAGAACTCAATAGTTGAGTATTGTTTCTGTATTGAGCTAGTTTACCTTCCTGGTTAAGTTTGAAAGCACTCCCGATTAGATTCATTATACACATGCAGTTTTTCTCCAGTCCAGGTCCTGGTTTCCATTGTTTTTGTCTGCACTGGTGACTGTTTCTGGCCTACCCTGGCCCTACTTTCTAATTCCAATGCTTGACTCATCATCTTTTCACCCCACAAACTACCTCTTAGCCTGAGGAGATTTGTGTCTCCAGTGTGACTCTTGTA
Organism: Mustela putorius furo; assembly: GCF_011764305.1. Taxonomy (NCBI): domain Eukaryota; kingdom Metazoa; phylum Chordata; class Mammalia; order Carnivora; family Mustelidae; genus Mustela; species Mustela putorius. Next base: position 26,341,984 of record NW_025422015.1, on the reverse strand, counting down.
TTTCCATTTTTATGACAATAAAGATTTTTCCATCTTGGGTAATTTTCCTTTATCTATAAATACACCACCTTAACCACTTTACTCCTTGTATATCTTTCACTGCATGCTCCTTTTCTTCAAAAAAAATTTTTTTTGATCATCCCTTTCTCCTACACTTAAGCTCTATTGTATTGTCATGGCTGATAATACAACTGGAGATCTGTGGAACTACCTGTATCAAGGAAAAAGAGAAAGCTTAAACAGTTGTAAAACAAAAATTAAGCCTAAATTATATGAATGTTACTGATCCTTGAAGACCTTGAAAATGCCCATGAATCCTCCCAAAATCCTGCACAAACCTGCCATTTTCTAACTCCTCGTCTATTAGAAGTGTACATTTCTTCAAGAACCAATCTATTGAGAAATATTTTAAAATATTTTAAAAAATATTTTTAAAACTTCTTAAATAATATTATTGTGAAAAACTGAAAACATTTTCTGTAAATATTGATACTTCAAGCATATGTTTTATTGTATCAACAGGGTATTCTATATATAGAACTATATAAAACTAACCACCATCATAAATACTGTTGTTACAGAATAATATAGGCCAAATGAACTCATGATACATGATTCATTTCTAAGTTAGGAACTGAACGTAAGAAGAATGAACATGATATCTGATCTGAATTATTTGGGCCTATTCTGCCAGCATGTCCTCCTGTTATCTAAGTTATTGAGTAATTCAATCTTGGTTGTTTCTTTTTTTTCTCCTCCCTGTTGAAACAACTGTGCTTTGAAATTTAGAATAATCAGAACAGCACAATCAGATACTTTTCAGTCAGATTCCCCTGATCACATTCTGAATATATTACTTAGTGATGACAGTCTTTTGTTCGGTGGGGTGTTCACAGTATGTTGGGCAGTGGAAACATCACTCATGGTGATATTATATGTCTGAGGAACAGGTCAGAATGTGGGAATGCCCTGGTTTGTTGCCCTCAATCAAGTAAGGTAATTTGTTCTCATACATTTGGATGAAATTGCAGTTCCTCTCGTCGATAAATAGCTATATAGACTTAAGGTCTCAGTCAGTTCATTCCATTTTTATACTGGACATTCTTCTCCAAATCATGGACCAAAAGCTAAAAAAGGTGAAAGAACAGAGGCCAGTTCCAATTCCTTCTGCCACGTTTCGCTAATCTTCCCTTGGTCTTCCCGTGGTCTTCTCAGAACGCACTGGCAAGCAGCTCCAGAACCAGGCCCAGAGCAATCCGTCAGAGGTCTGCCCAGATCATAATAGATGAGACCCACTCACAGTGCACTCTCCTTACTTTTGAATATAATACAGAGTTTGGGAAATTTTATTTTGTGACTTACTTGATAATTTCGGTTTATTTTCTGATTCTAGATAAATCATTGAAATCATAAAAGGAAAGAAATCCTTAATGCTGGCACTATGATCCTTGTGCTATAAAGAATGATATTACAAGTGATTTTAGTCATAAGGTTTTCTGATGATGGATTTTTGTGTCAGAGTTTTGCACCCAAGGTGTCATACTTCAGAAATAAAAGAAGGAAATTGGTTAGTATCTATGACAAGGAGTCTCTTCTGAGGTTCTTGTAACTAGGTTATTCAGGTTCTGCAGGTGCTATTAATTCACTGCCTACAATTTAAATATTTTTAAGGTTTATTTATTTATTTTAGAGGGAAAGAGAGAGCACATGGGGAGAGGGGCAGGGGGAGAGGAAGAAGGAAACTTTTTTTTTATTTAAATTCAATTACCCCACTTATAGTACGTCATTAGTTTCAGATGTAGTGTTCAATATTTCATCAGTTGCATATAACACCCAGTACTCATCACATCATGTGCCCTCCTTAAGAGAGGAAGAGAGAATCTTAAATAGATTCTGCACTGACTATGAGCCCTAGAGGGGCTCCCTTCATGACCCTGAGAGCATGACTGAGCTAAAAACCAAGAGTTGGACACTCAGCTAACTGAGCCACCCAGGCTCCCTTAAAGATTTTTTTTAAAAGCTTGTTCTTCTCTGGGCACCCAGGTGGCTCAGTTGTTAAGTGTCTGCCTGATCCCAGGGTCCTGAGATCGAGTCCTGAGTCAGACTCCCTGTTCAGCAAGGAGCCTGCTTCCCCTGCTCCTCCTCACTAATGCTCTCTGTCACTATCTCTGTCTCTCTCAAATAAATAAAATCTTTTAAAAAAATTTTAAAAGTGTTCTCCTTTTATAAAATTACAAAAGGAAATGGGTCCATTACTTGTAGAAAAATATTCCTATTAATTTTAAGCCTGCTTTAGAAATATTCAAATGTATGCACTTATGCATTCACTCAAAACATTTTTTTCTAGATGTCTGTCAAACTATGCAAGTTTTGAAAGTAGCCTGAGACTCATGTTTAAGAAAGAAAATAACACAAAAACATGTGATGGAACCAGGCTACAATTATAAATTAACACAGGTGTAAAACATAAGATAATATAAAACAGTAATCTGAACAAAATATACATTTTCAGAAAATATACTGTAAAGGGCAGGTATCTAGGTCAACAGTGGACCATGTGAGGTTTAAGAAATCTGGGAAAGGGAATCTAGGATAAGGAGGTCATGAATTGCAAGATGGTGCATCTAAGGAAGGAAATATAAAACCAACATGTTATAATAGAGAAAAGAATGAAAGATCATTTAAGATAAAGATTCTACTAATTAATATGGAATCCCTCAAAATCAAGTTCTTAAGGAAAATTACCACTGGCCTCAGAGTAATTACATATTTCATCATGAATCAAGAGAGAATGTATTTTCATTACTTGGAATGTTGTAGGTATCCAGGACAATACAAAATAATAATGAAATAAACAACAAAATTTTAACCTGTTGAGTGTTCTAAAAGCTTTAGTAGATGAGGGTTCTTTACTATGTTAGAGTCTAATCGCAGAAAAAAATGAGAAATGACTGTGTAGTCCTGGAGATTAAACATTAAAAGACATGAGACTAAATGTGAGAAATATCTTAGGACGATATGAAAATTAAGAAAGGAAATAAGGCTTCTGGCCAATAATGCACAATAACCAATCAAAGAAAGAACTACTAAGGCGAAGCATGCTGCTATCACTTTTGTGGACACACTAATATTGACTAAGCTAACACTAAATTTCTCCTAAGTAGCTGATGGTGAAATTACTTGTGATTCAAAGAAGTTTCCAGAAGAGGAACTAATAAAAACTCTGTTTCAATAGGAAGAAGTATAAAGATCTGAGGAAACATTTTCATTAGAGCCCAGAGAAAGGCAGCATATCTCAGGAAAAAAAAATTCACTAATCCTAGCTTTGATCCATTTGAATAAAAGTGCCACTATTTAAAACATTGATTTCTCAAATCCTACAAAAGTTGTTGCTCCCACAATCCTCTTTGTACAAAGGGCTCTTGATCCTCATTACCCCATCACCCCCATCGCCCAACCCCCAAAAGTATAATTACTTCGTCTTTGCTCTACCATGAATCTCTCTCTGTCATAACACAATTGCCCATTACGATATATTAACAACTAACAAATAACACTTGTAATAGACTGGAAACTCCTTAAGGCCAATGTTTGTTATATTCCATTTGCCTCACACAATACTAGCATCTACTAGGATGTAAAAACTTATGAAAAGTAGAAGTTTAAAGTTGTTCTTGAATTAATACTAGCAGTTCATATATAGTTTGTTACATTCCTTCACAGTATTTTGGACTTTCTCTTCTTATCTCTTAACACATTTGTGAAATAATTACCAATTATAATAATTATTATATAACTTAGAATATTATATACATAATTTATGTGTGTGTGTATGTGTGTGTGTGTGTGTGTGTGTGTGTATATATATATATATATATATATATATATATATGGGCCTGGGCTAACCACATAATTTGCAGGGTTCATTACAAAATGTAATTGTGAAAGTCCTTGTTCATAAAGCAGGGGAGAGGAAAAGTGCCATAAATTACAAAATACAAAGCTTTTCCCTTTCTTTTGAGTTTCCTATTTTAAACTGTCATGGTGCTTTTTTACTTTCTATTTAATGTCATCCTAAGTAAAGAGCATTCAAATTTTAAATTGTTATAGATTTTACTACTAATTTCATATTGCATAATGCCAGTTTTAAATGCAAATATAAAAAAATATAACTTTCATGCAGAATCATTGAAATTATACAATTTCTATTTGTAGCTTGCATATGCATATATATTTTGTTGCTGCTAGAACCAAGGATACTCTGCATAAAACTAATAACTATTTTGTTTCACTTCTTGATATGCACACACTACCAGCTCTCTATTGACAGCTTACCCAGGAGTAGGGAGGGACTGAAAGGAAAGGAACCATGGATTTCCTTATCTTTCTCTTTCCTCCTATTACACAGCAGCTTCTATAACATTTACCCTGTACTTGTTCTGAGTCTATACTCCAGTGCATTGTGAATGCAGTGGAGTTCTGTGTTGATGGGACATCACAAAAGCTATATAAAAAAGGGATGGCAAGGAATGATGGTCATACATACTGTTCAACATTGTCTCTGCTCACGTGAATGATCTATTATTATCCATCAAACTCTGGTTACAAAACACAAGTTCTAAGGTAAAGCTTTTAAGAATTGAAGATACAACAACAGAGCATTAAATTACACACAGGCCCCTTCTGGGGGCAAAGCCTATTGACCTAAACAGCTGTAAACCCATGAAGCCTACACTGTATGGGGCCTCCTGATATTATTTAGATCACAACCCTAACCACAGAATGAGCTAACTAGTCAAACACAATGGGTTTGTTAATGTCACTAGCATTAGAGGGTAGGTGACTTAAGTATTGTCTTAAGTTGTAACTTGAAGACTTTGCCAATTACTTTTGTTTGAGTCCAAAACTAATGTGAACTTTCAAGCTGTGAAAGGAATGCTAATAAGCTGATTGCCAAAAATCTCATAAATTTTAAACTTATATAGATGCTATTTGTGGAAATACTATCAGACAAAAGGCTCTGTTACAAAGATACCTCATATCTGAAGTTAAAAAAAAAAATATTTTCAAGCTGTGGGATGGCACTGCATTAGTAGATACTGAAAAGAAATTACTAGGTTGTAACCAGAATTTTTTAAAATAATGAAACAGATAAGACAAAAATAGAAAAGATCAGAGCGCTACACATACAGCAAAGATATGTCTAATTTTATGAAACTTTAGTTTCCGGTATATATATACCTATAATACATATATATACATACATATATGTGTGTGTGTGTGTGTGTGTGTGTGTGTGTTTGAATTAAAGTAATATGCTGCAATGTAAGATGTATCTCCTCCTGTGGGTTATCATTTAAAAAGCCATTGTCATTAAAACCTGTGTCCTACATGGGGAGATGGAGAGGAGAAGGGAGTTGAGGGAAATTGGAAGGGGTGGTGAACCATGAGAGACCATGGATTCTGGAAAACAATCTGAGGGTTTTGAAGGGGCGGGGGATGGGAGGTTGGGGGAGCCAGGTGGTGAGTATTAAGGAGGGCACGTATGGGTGTGGTGCAAAAACAATGAATACTGTTACGCTGAAAAGAAATTTAAAAAAAAAAAAAAAACCTGTGTCCTGAAATGAAGTCTATGGTTTCTAAACTCAGAAACCATCTTTCGATACTGTAACAAAGATTAATTTCAGAAAAGGAAGATCAAGTTCATGTAAATCATCCTGACAACTATTTTCCACAAAATGTTGCCTTTCCAAGCTCAGATCCCTGTAGATGATTATGTTCTCCAGGATCTGTAGATAATGTACTCAGCAATTCAAGCATTTGCAACATCCACCAGAGAGTGGGCATTTGGAATCAAAGAAAGAAACACACGCGCGCGCACACACACACACACACACATGCATACACACACATATTCCTTTCCATTACATGATTTAATCCTCATAGTAATCTCTAATGGATAATAGCAACCTTTTTTTACAGGCAAGGAAGACAAAACTCAGAGAATTTAAGTAATTTGCCCAGGCACATATCTTATTAGTGGCAAACAGGACTTGGAACCTAGGTTGTCTGTGTCCAAGTTCAGCATTTAAGTCTCCTGAGGTGTTATAATCTTATAAAAAATGTTGAAAAGATTAAAATTAAAAGGGGAAATAACATAACTGATGCACAAAAATCAAGGTTTGATTGTGTTACAGTCTAGTGAAATATAATTTAATTTTAGACTCCATTTTCCCATTGAACCATACCGTAACTAATAGGCAATATTCTTTTGTGAATCAGAGCTTCAGCATTTGCATTTTCTTGTGGTTACATTATAAGAAATAATGTGCAATGTTTTGATTTCTTTGTACCCACAATCGAAGACATTCAAAAACAACAAAATTCCACCAAGGAGGAGGAAAAAATAAATCTTAGAGAATTTTGGAAAGAATAGTATCAACTTTTTATAGCAATCATAAGAAAATCATCTACATTCGTATCAAATATCAGGTTTCCAGCACAGGAAAAGAAAACTGCAATACCTGCCATTTTAAATTACTCCCTGTCATGTTTTTATTCCTCCTCCTCCCCTGGGATGTTAACGTCTTGAAGAAATATGTGTGCACTTTGAAAATATTTCCTGAAGTCAGTGGATTCCATATGTTCCTAGGGAAACAAATTATTCACTCCGTGGGTCATTCCTGGTGACATTTAGATCTTCTAATCAGTACATTTAGGCCCTATGTACTTTATATTTTCAGAGCTCTCTTATGTAGACCTACACAGAACTCAAGAAATATTTTCATTGACTCAAACCCTCCCTTAATCTAAAAGAATACACATGAACACACACATACACTCTCTTTCATACACATTTACATATAAGAACACATTCACAAAGACACACAAATTCATGTACTTTAATTATACTGGACAATGGTTTAAGAAAAGTAAGACTGCTATTTCAAACTAAGTGATACAGTTCTAAATGCAAAGGAAGCATTAGAAATGTACACAAAAATATACTCAATTTCCTTAGTTCATAGAGTTGATCAGAAGAAAGGAACCAAAAAACAAGTTTTAAGAGATTGCCTTTGTTTGGTTTGTGTGTTGTTTTGTTTGCTTGTTTTACAAAAATAAAGATCAAGAATTAGAGTCTGACTTTTGCTTTCCTTTGGACCAAAAAGGAAAAATGAAAGTATAGTTCTTGAAATGTTTTCCTCATTTGATTTCAGGTTCTGCCTTTTTCCTGTTTTCTGAAATGTTCTTTAATGATTCCTCTCGTTACTGACTCTGATGTTGGAGCTTTCCCAAACTATTTCATTGATCCTTTTCTTCATTATTTTTAGAAATTTCAATATTATCACAGGCTTCAATTGCCATCAATGTGCTATAGATTCCGCAAATATATTATTTTACTCATCTTATTGTACATATATTTGTTGATCATTTATATGTCCAGAAACTTTGTGTCATTAGTTGGGACAAAATAATCATGGTCACCACCATCTTACAACTTAAAATCAAATACTGGACCCATATATTAAAATATGTAAAAGAAAGAAAGAAAGGAAGAAAGAAAGAAAGAATTTAACCAAGTAACAACAGTTCCAGCAAGGAAAAAAAAAAAAATAGGGCACAAAGTAAGAGAATAAAGTAGGAAGAAGGGAAGTGACATTTAAGTTGAGATCTAAAAATTAAGAAAGATCCAGTCTAACAAAGATCAAGGATAATACATTTAAATAATTTGTAATATCTTTGATTTTAAGATGTATATAACTGAACTCTAATTTCCATACAAATCCAATTACCCTGCTTTTTCTCCCAGCTAATTCTGTCTTTGTATAGCATCACCATTCACCCAAGGTGACCACCTCAGAAGTCTCTCAAGAATCTTCCTTGTTCCTCACAATGTACATAAACCCTCACCAAACCCAATGAATTCCACTGCATGTAGGTGTTTAATAAGTGTTTTTGTTAATGAATAGTGACTCAATCAATAAACCACCTCCTAATGAAAAGTTTCCAAATGCACCATAAATCTATCTTAATAACAATAGAATGTGTTTCTTCTTGATTTAGAATGTATACTCTGCCTTTCAAAGGAACACCAACTACTTTTGTTGAACACATCACAATACTGAAGAAAGCAGGAGAGAAATCAGCCCCTATCTTGCCATTCAATCTCAGTCTAAAATAGTTTATTGACAAAGGGAAGGCCACATTTTTATTTTAGGAAGTATCGCTCCGAAGGAAGAGCATCAAAAAGGAGAAAATAATGCTTATCGTCTCCTCTCCACATATAGAATGCTCACAGATTTATATTCCCACCCATATCTCTTCCCTGTACCACTTGTCTCTAGGCTTATATATCCAACTACCTCCTCAGAATTTTCACGTTAACTTCTTAAACATGTATATCTCAAATGAACTAACTTCTGATATTCTCTCCCAAACCCTCCTCCTCCAACAGTCTTAATTACCTGTGTTATTAACAATTCCATCTTACCAGTTGCTCAAGACAAAAGCTTTGGAGTCATTCTTAACCCCTCTATTTTCCTTATATCCCACATTCAATTTTACACAAAATCTTGTCAGTTCTACCATCTATGTAGATTTAGAATCTGACCAGTTATCTCCACCCCCACCATTAAAAAATATTGTCTTAAATTAATATTGTTTCTCTCTCAGATTATTGCAAAATCTTCTTTCAATAGAGTTTCTGCTTCCATACTTACTCCCTTACAATCCTTTCTTAAAAGAGCAGTCAGAGAAATACTTTTTGCTCAAAACTCTTTGATGTCGCTTATCTTACTGGGGTAAAAGGCCCAATCCATACAGAAGCCCAATGTGACGTGCCTAGTTGCGGCTCTTCCCCGAGACGTACTCATCTTCCAGTACTCCCCCTTCACTCCCTTTCTTCTTATCATTTTTTTGTTACTTCCTGAGTAGTCTAGGTAAGCATTTCCCTCAGTGCTTTTGTAATGAGACTGCTGCCAGATCCCGGAAAATGATCCTGGATCGACCTCTTCTACCCCACCTCACAGCTAAACCTTTATCTCCTTAATTAGTCCTCCTCTGGCTCCCTGCTTAAAATTACAAACCCCTCCCTGTCTCACACTTCCTGTTCCCCCTGCCATACTTGATCTCCACAGCATTTTCAAAGTCTAAAATTCTATGTAATGTGGGATTTTTTTCTTTGTTGACTGTTTCTACTAACTGAAATGTCAATTCTTTGAAGGCAATATATTTTGCCTTCTTTACTGCTATTTCACCAGTGACACACAGTAATGTACAAAATTTAAAGGAACAACCAAAAAGAATAAATGAAAAAATGAAAAATGTGTATTTATATGTTGGGAATTAGCTTGGAATGAAGATGGGAGATTGGGTCAATACTTGCAAATTAAAAAGAAACCCGTCCTCTTTTATGAGAAGAGATTTTTCTACTCTAAATAGAGTTTAACCAAATTTAAATTGTGGGTGTGGTAGAAAGAGAGAAGTGGGAGGCAAATTAAGGATGGGCTTGCTATGGAGGGGTAGATAAAGGGAGAAGCGGGCATTGTGACTAATCTGGATGTCTGGTTTTTGGAAATTGAGGCGTTTGCCCTCAACTATTTCCAAATCTCTGGCTATTAGGTTCTAGGACCCTGCAAAGAAGGTAGATATCACCAAGCATAAAGATAAAAATACTTACTAAAAATTAGACTAACACTATCTCTAAATTCCCTGGAAGCTAAGGCAAAAAGCAAAACAGGGTTGAGTTAAATGTGCATTTGTTTATGTGTTTGTTTTGCCAAGGAAAGCATGCAATTCACTTGAAAAAGACAAATTTATCTTACAACTGAACAGTTAACAATTGACTTAGAATCTCTAACAAGGACCTACGGATAAGAGAGTGAACAACATCTTAAAACATAATTTAATGAGATTGAGATATAGATATAGATATATAATGTATACACACATACACATAAATATGTATATATTTATTAAAAATCTATGATATTTTATAGGCGGTCTCTAAATCCAAAGGACATAGCATTAAATGAACATATGTGGAGCCCCACAGGATATATACACATGTACCTTGCATGTTTATGTTAATACCAATCCAATCTTTAGCATTCAGCTCCATATATCCCTCCCTTAGCAACATACTTATGACTTCTCTTTACCATCTTAAACAATTACATAGCACACAAAATTACCAAATAAAAGGAGTACGGGTGGAGGTGTCACAAATTGGTTGGTTCTTCTGGAGGAAAGTTTGTTGAGGTTCTATCACACCTTTTAATATATTTTTAGAAAACTAAAATCAAATGTCCAGAAATGATTTTGAAGTCGTGTTCCTAAACTGATCATTTTCTTTGCCTCCCTCAACCAGAAGTGATTGCTTTGTGTTACTTTGTTCAGATCACTGACAACTGCTATATGTAGAAACTCTGAGACTTTAAATCTTTTTGTTTCTAGCTTTATTGAGGAATTACTGGCAATTGGAATTGTACAGACTTAAAGTACAGCCTGATAATCTGATGTAAATATACACTGTAAAATAATTATCAAGTTGAAAATAATTAACACATGCATATCTCACATAGTTAACTCTGTCTGTGTGAGAAATGAGAATACTTAAGATCTACTTTCAGCAAATTTCAATTATATAATACTGTATTGCAAACTATAGTCAGCATGCTATATATAAATTAGATCTTAGAACTCATTTATCTTGTAACTTGAAATTTCCTGTAACCTCTTGTAACCTGAATATCTTGTAACCTTTCAATTTACATTGCCCTAATTTTCCCGCTTCTCAGCTCCTTGCAACCATCATTTTATGATTTCCTTCAATTATATCAATTTTTTTAATCCCACATTCAATGATACCACTTAGTAGTATTCATTCTTCTCTGTCTGGCTTATTTCACTTAGCCTAATGCCCTCCAGTTTCATCCATGTTGTCACAAACAGCAGAATTTCCTTGTTTCTTATGGCTGAATAATAATTTTATTGTACATATTCACACAAAATTTTCTTTATCCATTCAACCACTGAAGGACAATAATAAATAAATAAATAATAAATAAGTTGTTTCTGTATCTTGGCTATGTGACTAATGTTGCAATAAGGATGGGAGTATAGCTATGTCTTTGAAATAATTGGTTTAATTTCCTTAGGATATAGACCCAGGAGTGGAATTGCTGGGTCATATGGTAGTTCTATTATTAATTTTTTTAGGATATCCTTACTGTTTTCCATAGTAGCTATACCAGTAAGCACTCCCACTGACGTGGGAATGTTTTCCTCCACATCTTTGCCAACATTTGTTATCTCTTGCCCTTTTTGATAACAGCCATCCTCACAGGTGTAAGGTGATAATCTCATTGTGGTTTTGATTTGCATTTCCCTGATGAGGGGTGATATTAAGCACCTTTTCATAGATCTACTGGCCATTTGTATGCCTTCTTTGAAAAAAAAAAAAAAGTCTCTTCAGGCCCTTAGCTCATTTTTAATCATATTATTTGGTTTTTGGCTATTCAGTTGTATGAGTTCCACATATATTTTGGATATTAACCCCTTGTCAGATATATGGTTTGCAAATACTTTCTCCAATCCTGTAAATTCTCTTTTTGTCTTATGGATTGTTTCCTTTGTTGTGCAGAAGCTTTTTAGTTTGATGTTGTCCCATTTGTGTATTTTAGTTTTTGTTGCCTATACCTTTGGCATCATATCCAAAAATATCATTGACAAGACCAATGTCAAAGAACTTTTTTCTATGTTTTCTTCTAGGTTTATGGTTTCAGGTCTTACACTCAAGTCTTTAATCCATTTTCAGTTAACTTTTGTGAGTGGTGTAAGATGGGTATCCAGTTTCATTTTTAGGCATGTGGATAACCAGTTTTCCCAACACCATTTATTAAAGATACTACCCTTTCTCCAATTTTTGTTCTTTTTTTTTTTTTTTTTTTCAATTTGACAGACAGAGATCACAAGTAGGCAGAGAGGCAGGCAGAGAGAGAGAGAAGAGGAAGCAGGCTCCCTGCGGAGCAGACAGCCCCAGGTGGGGCTCGATCCCAGGGTCCTGGGATCATGACCTGAGCCAAAAGCAGAGGCTTTAACCCACTGAGCCACCCAGGCGCCCCTCCATTTTTTTGTTCTTGACACCCTTGTCAAACAGTGGCTGACTGTATGTTCATAGATTTACTTCTAGCCTCTCTATTTTGTTCCACTGGTATATGTGTATATTGTTATGCTAGTGACACAATGTTTTGTTTACTAAAACTTTGTAATACAATTTGAAATCAGAAAGTGATGCCACCAGCTTTGTTACTCTTTTTCAGGATGGCTTTGGCTACCTAGAATCTTTGTGATCCCATATGAATTTTAGAGTAGTTTTTTCTATCTCTGTGAAAATATACCATTAGAATTTTGATAGGGATTGCATTGATTCTATAGATTGATTTGGGTAATATAAGACTTTTAATTTCCTAATACAGTCTGTTATCATTATTCACAAATTCTGCATTTGCAAATTTGCTTATTCACTTGAATTTATTTAGATTCCCTAAATCAGTATCTATCTGCATTGCTTTCTCAATCATTCATAGACAGTACAGAACAATGAAAAAATTGAGTCTCTAGTTGGCATATCTCCTAACTGAGGTTAAACAAGGAGATGCCCTGTCTTCTTATTTTAGCTCTCATACTGTAAATCAGTACTTTTTCACTTCCATTTAATACCTTTTTAAAATTTTGTGCATTTGGTTGGTGGTTTTGCCATTTTATTTTAGTTTAGTTTAGTTTAGTTTTTACTTAAATCCCAGTTAGTTAACATACGGTGTGATATTAGTTTCAGGTATACAATTTAGTGATTCAACTTTCAAACAACATCCCGTGTTCCCTGCAGCAAGTGCTCTCCTCAATCCCCATCGTCCATCTAACCTTTCCTCCCACCCATCTCCCCTCTGGCAACCACCAAAATAAATTCCAAGTGAACTGAAGACTTAAATATGAGACAGAATTTTGCCATTTCAAATAATCACCAAGTGCAGTATCGATGTGCTGCTTAGTCTTTCTATGTGCGAGGGACTGATGTGCATTAACGGAGAAAGTGTGTGCACTGGATAAGCTTTTTTCAGGCATAATTTATCATGAGAGTGCTGTTGACCATGAGTTCAATGTTAGTAATCAAGAATATATATTAATTTGGGTGTCTTCAAGCGGAAATGTGAATAAAATGAGGTTCTATATTGATCAGTTGTCAAAAATATTGTGACCAGAGGAACCTAACACTGTATTTCCCTTAGCAGCAATGTTCAGTATTTGTTAATTCAGTGTTTGCCATGACTTTATAGAACATAACTGCCATGAATAATGAGAATAAATATATACAGTCAAAGTATGAAATACAAACTTTGGAAGAAACTTTTGAATGTAAAGCTTATAAAATGTCACCAGGGCTACCTTGCTAGATACAGTCTAGTTAAAAGAGTTTATAAAATAGCTATGTGTGTCCATGCTGCTAATCATGGATGCTTCTAAGGAATCAAAAAGAACATGTGTATAACTTCTTCCTTGATCTTGGCGCTCCCTTCCATTGGGCAGCATGATAGAGGGGTATCTTTCTAAGCAAAAGTTGCAATCCTCCTTGGCAATTACATCTTTGATCAAGAATGACAATACTAAGCCACCAGTAAAAATATATTACGTGTAATTCTTCAGGCATTAGCTCTGCTAGTGTAACTGGAAACTTGAGAGATTTTTCTTCATTTGTTTCTATTTTCAGGGATTTTGGAAAGGGAAGAGGACTTGAATTCAGAAGATTTATGTTTGGAATCTTTCCTCCACCACTTTCTAACTATAGTTATTCTATTAATCTGAGTCTCTCTCTCTTTTTTTAAATCTGAGTCTCTTTATGCAATATAGAGCAATATCATTGTCACAAGCCTATTGTCCACATAAGAGGAAATTATATGAGGATTCTGAGAACTATAAGGGTTATGTAATCATGCCATATCCAATCAAATCTAATCTAATGAAATACTTATGTCATAGTCCTAGCCAAAGGTCTAGCTTTGGTCTTCATCATTCCTGATTTGGCTAAAACATTTTACTCTATGATTAACTTCTTCCTGAAACAATCTCCCTTGTTTTTTAAGAGACTGCATCATCTCATTTTTATTTCACCCTTTTATCATTGTACTTTCTTGGCCTGTTCTGGAAAAATCATGATTTGGGGAAGGAAGAAGGATAAGGGGAAGAACAAAACTTCTGAGTCAGAAAACCCAAGTTCAAATGAGGCTCCTCTGGTATAGAACCTTATACAAGTTACTCTTTTGTTTCTACCTTTCTTCATTTGCAAATTTATACTAAAAAATATGTATCTTATAGGATTCTTCTGAGTGTTAGAGAGGTAAAAGAAATGATTATGTTCCCTATGAGATGACTAAGCTGAATCACACCCTGTGCTATATTCTGGTTTATCTCAGTCACTACTAGCAGGCCAGCCTCCCTGTGCATTAATTGGATTCCTACTCTAATTTGGATCTGTACATCCCCTAGTCTAACTAAGCTTCCACATCTTGTCAACACTCAACTCTTGTACTGTGCCCTCTGACACTGCTGGTTTGTCACCATCAATAAACTCAGTATTCTCAACCTCCTCTCTATTAGTTCTCTTCACCATCAGATCCAGCTTACCTTGCATGCCTCTCAATTAATGGCTTTTTCTTCCACTCATGGGGAGGAATTAAATATTCTCTCTGCCCTGTATTGCTTCTTCCAACTTCCCCAAATGTGATAGCTACTTCCAAGTACATGTTATAAGACTCTGATATGTGATAATCCCTCCTTGTTGCAAATGTCTATCATCTTCCAGGTCACTCCCTCTCATTTAGTGACTACTTTATCATCTTTCTCTTTACCACTATATTATGTTAGGTGATTTCAATACCGACTTAACACTTGGGTACTTAGTTCATTGACCTTCCACACATTCCATATTATTCCTGTGCTGTAACCTTGAACCACGCTAAACTATGTAATGTTTCCCAAATATGCCATATGCCTTCCAGTCTCAGAATATTTGCTTAAGCTCTGTTTATGGAGCACATCTTTTTTCATCTCTAACCAATTTCTACTTATCGTTCACTGCTGCCCTAAATGTCATTTTTCCGTATGTAGTCTTTCTTGAACATTTAATTGGCTGTGAACGTTCCTTTCTTAAAATCCTGTGTCATAATTATTAGAGTTAGCCTTTAATTATACTCTTCTGCATTCTTGCCTTATCCTATGCCCTATGCAGATGCTTATTATTACTATGGTAAGCTTTTAGATGGCAGCAGGAGCTACATTTTACCAACAGTGGCCTTCCTTGATAAATCCAATACAGCCATTTTTAAAATATATGCTCAAAAATCCATGTTTAATTAAAGAATTATAACTACAATATTATTAATAATTAAAATGTGCTTAATCTTAGGGTGCCTGGGTGGCTCAGTCAGGTAAGCATTGCGATCTTGATTTTGACTTCAGTCTGCTCTCAGGGTCTTGAGATAGAGCCCTGTATTGGGCTCCACACTCAGCAGGGAGTCTGATTGAGATACTCTCTCTCCCTCTCCCACTGTCCCCACAATACTCCCATCTGTAATACAAATAAATAAATCTTTTAAAAAATGTTTTTAAGGGGTGCCTGGGTGGCTCAGTGGGTTAAAAAAGCCTCTGCCTTCAGCTCAGGTCATGATCTCAGGGTCCTGGGATCGAGCCCCACATTGGGCTCTCTGCTCAGTGGGGAGCCTGCTTCCCTTCCTCTCTCTCTGCCTGCCTCTCTGCCTACTTGTGGTATCTGTCTGTCAAATAAATAAAATGTTTTTAATCTCAATAGACTGCTGGTTTCCATAAAGAATATGGTGTCAGGCAAAGGGCTAGAATAGCATCTTTTTTGGATTCTGAGTGCTACAACAGTGCTTTTAATTCAATCAATTTTTGTTAAATTGATAGATTCTGTTCTGTTTTTTTGGTCAGAGTTTTCCATGCTTAGCACATTTGAGGTGAGATATGTCCACACAAGAGGGAAATAATCTGCAAAAGTCTTATATGAAAACAATAATCCTGAGTAAAAGTGGTGACAATTCTCTAAGTCATAATTCAAAACCTTGACTAATTAAAAGAATCATCTGCAAAATATTGGAAAAAATATAAATGCCTAAATGGCATCCCCACACACAAATTAGAATTTCTGCAAGTGAAACCAGCCACTTGATTTATACTTTGGGGATGAGATCAATTTTGGAAATTAGGTATGGCCCAGAGCTGGGTCCCTTTCTTACCAGCATATTTGACCTCTAAATGCCATCCAAAGTGATTATGTATATATATATTTTAAATTTTTTAAATTAAACTTTTAAAATCTGAGTGTGTGTCATCTATGCATTGAATAAGAATCTAGGAAATATAATTGAGACAGAATAGTTGGACAAATCTATAAGTCAGTGATTATTACAGGTAAGTATTTTAAAGGTGGATAATTTAATATGGACCTACTTCATTTAAAATATATTTATATAATATTTATAATACATTTTTGGTATATGAAAAAAGAATTTCCAAGTTAGTGTGTTTTCTAAGATTGGCGAATACAAAAAAAAAACCCTAAGAAATGTTAGTTCGTATGTATTTGATACTGCCTGTTCTTGGCTTGTATAATTGTGTTATATAAATAGGTCCAAGTCAAGTCAAGAGAGTTTAGCAATGTAAAAGTACTATGAGAGCTCAGAAAGATCATATAAAGTCACAAAACATAGCCAACTGAACTTTGTCAATGGTGGGGTTAATCACAGTGGAATAACACTTTTACTTAGCTAATCCATGTCGCTTCCATTTTCAGAGAAAACTGATAAGCCACACCTTGTTCTCAGAAAAGATTTAATAACTAAGAACTGGAATGAGACTGAAAAGCCAAGTTGTATTTCTCATATTAAAATTAAAAGCATAGAACAAGGGGCAAAAACACTAGGGTTTGTTGAATCAACTGTCTAAATTCTTGTATTAATTCTACCACTGAATTGCTCTAGGGAAAACAAAAGCTCTCTTTTTAAATACGCCTGTTTTAAACACTGGCAATATTATTTATCTAAATAGTAATTAATAATAACAATTAAAGACAAGGGTGAACTCGTGCTTCATATGTGGTAGGCGTAGAGAACTCCGACCTACAAAACAGACCAGAAATCATTCATTCAACAAAAATAATCTGAGCATCAAAGCACCACAAGAGGCACTCAGAAGAAAAAAAAAAAAAGAAAAAGAAAAAAAGACTACCCCTAGCACTTTAGATTCATGATCTAACACAGAAGGAAGAAATATTAAGAGATAAAAAATGAATATATCTATAAGCCATCTATGGTATAATCATCTGACATGAGATGAATTCTTGGCAGGCTTTTGTAGCCGTAAGAAACTTTAAGGAAGGGACGCCTGGGTGGCTCAGTTGGTTAAGCAGCTGCCTTTGGCTCAGGTCATGGTCCCGGTGTCCTGGGATCGAGTCCCACATCAGGCTCCTTGCTTGGCGGGGAACCTGCTTCTCCCTCTGCCTCTGCCTGCCATTCTGTCTGCCTGTGCTTGCTCTCTCTCCCTTTCTCTCTGACAAATAAATAAATTAAAAAAAAAAAAGAAAAGAAACTTTAAGGAAGAAAATTTAGTTGGGCTTGAATAATAAATGGAGAGATGATGAGCTGTGGAAAGCATGCTAAGTTGTGTTCAGAAATAATAAACACTATTTTTTCGAAATCACAAGACTTTGGGTCAATTGAGATCTTTGAAAGCTGGTTAACCATTTTGTACCTCAGGTTTCTCATCTGAGAAATGGGAACAACAGTAATACCTACCTATGTCTTATAATTATGGGAAGAATCAAATGAAATAATGCCAGCAGAAGTGATCTGGAAACTGCAAAGTGCCATGAATATGATACAGTCTTAAATATGTTAATAAAAAATAATAAATAACTCATCACACACACAAAAAAAGTACACTTTCAGTTCGGAAAATGATGTAAGTGAAGGCCCCTGGTGTGTGGACAACTCGCCTTATTTGTTCATTGTTGGTGAAGCAGAGTTTTTAAATGGGCCCTTTAGGGGTGTCTGGATGTCAGTAAAACATCATGCTCAGCATAGGAATCTGCTTAAGATTCTCTCTCCCTTTCCCTCTGCCCCTCCCTCTCACACACATACACACACACTCTCTCTCTCTCTCTCTATATATATATATATATATATATCACTCTCTCAAATAAGTATATAAATCTTTTTTTAAAAAAATTTTTTTTAAAAAATGGGTACTTTGGTACTCCCCATACCTGATCTTCCTACTTCCTTTACTTTCTCCCTGAATGACTCGTCTTCACACTTCTTTTATTTAAAAATGCATCCTTAATTCAGTAACTACATCATATTTAATTTTGCAAAAAAGTTCCTCATCTGAATTTTTGCCTATTCTGTGAAAAGGACTAGCAGGGTTAGACATTAAATGAGAAATGATTCAAATGGAAAATTCAGGTAATATTACTTCTTTTTTTTTACTCCAGGGTAATAAAATACCCAGAGCTGTGTTTCAGGAATTTGTGTTCTGCAACAAAATTTTAATAATAAATCATATCTACAAAATTATGGAATTAAAAAAATTTCATGAGAATCTACCCTAATCCTTGCATTTTACAGAGGAAATAACCAGGCTACAGAAACATTAAGGCAATAAAGTATTCAGTAAACACATGGGCTTTGGAATGAGACTGTCAAGACTAAATTTAACTTTTAATAGCAATGGCTTCTGTGTGATTCTCTGATTCTCAGTCAACTCCTCTGTAAGATGGAGATAATTACAGTACATATCTGGTAGAGTAATTGAGATGGTTAAATAATCTAAAGTATATAAAGCCCTTACCACAATACCTGACCTAGAGTAGCTGCTCAATAAAAGTTGTTATTATTACTACTGTCAGCCACAGCCTTGTTATCCAGGCCTAGGCAGAGGTTACACTCAAACTGAGGTCTCGTGAATCCTATTTCAGTATTCTTTCGCTTTAGTTTCAAGGTATTGCACAGAATTTTAAGTAAATGCTACTGCGCACGAGAAGGGTTTGAAGAATGCCTTCTCCCTGGGTACTTCCCTCAACACTGGAGAGTCTGTTTTCATGAACATCACCATATATGTGCTTTCTGTAAGCCTGCTCTTCCACAGCCAATTAGGATGAATGTCCTGATGAAAAGGCAATGGTACTTCTTCATCACAAGTGCAAATAGCACGATTACAGGGCTGATACGATTAAATACACAATCTTTTGAAAATAAATTGAAGCTGACATTTTTCACTAGCCTGGATGTCTGTGGCACAGTGGTTCCCTAATCCTCCCATAGCCTTCACATGGTAACAATGATAACTCTCTTGGCTCAGTGCTATACAGTTTTTAGAAAAGCCTTCACTCACATCTTCCCATGTGATTCACACACGCGGCTGTGCATTAGAAAGACAAGGTATTACGACCTCGTTTTGTAGATGAGGACAATAAAGCTAAGGAGTGACATACTTGAGGTGACCCAGTTGGTAAGCAGCTGAGCCTGTCTACTCAAACCCAGATATTCTGCCTTCAAGTGCACATGAAGTGCATATGTGCTCTTCCTGCTTCAGAAAGCACAGTGCCCTCAGCTTGATTACTTACAACATAGAGTGATTTTTATCTTCAGATCAGGTTCAAATACAAAAGAATTCTTAGAGTCACTGAAATGCACTGCCATCTTATGAAATAAGTTGGTAAACCTACAGAAACATCAGTCTGGTTTTCTGGAGGGTCAGTAGTTGCTCTGCTGCCAGGGAGAATTAGGTACCTATGAAGTTAGAGCTGAGAATCTTTGTGCTTAGAAGCATACGAAGTAAACTTGCCGGTGGTAAAAGAAGAAACCTGACAGAGCAAGCAAGCAATGGTCATCTTTCTAAGTTGTTATCAAGACTTCTGTGCAACATCTGATTCTGCAATCTGTCATTGCTCAAAGCCAAGAAATGAAGAGATAGTGGGAGTCAAGTTCTTTGTAGAAAGCAGTGCAGTTGTTGGGGGCTTTGTTCCCTTCCTTTTGCCAAGTGGGATGGGACTCTGGCAGCAACACTTTGAATAAATCCTAAAAACAGTTCTAAGGGCCAAGAAATTACTTCATAAGGGAGAGGGAGGGAGAAAGGGAAGGAGGCGCTGGATCCCTGGAGCAATCAATTTCTGTGCTGGACTATGAGACCTGATTATCTTTATCTGATTTTTCCAACTTCAAATGCTATTGATCACAAAATACCCCGCATCTTAAAGATCTGTGACTCACTTTTGAACCTGGTGACCTGTTTCTACGTACTGGTTGTTCAATTTCAATTTCCCCGCAAGTAATTCAGCATGCGTTAGCTCCACTTTCCCTAAGAGTACTATCTTATCTTTTGTTAAGTAGCACTGGCTTCATTTTTTAATTCCTCAATTCTAATTCACCTTTGAATATCCAGATAAAATAATCACAGAAGATTATAGGGGGAAAATGTTGAATTTAGTATAGGGAGACTTGAATTGAGGTCCTGGCTTCGTTATTCATTAAAAGTACAGGTGTATCAAGCTTGATTGTATCAGGCTATTTTTACTCCTCAGGAGCTCAGTTTTCTTCTTTGTTCAAAAAAAAAATGTTTATTTCTAATTTCTAAGCCTTTAATAGTTTCTATAATTCTATGATCTGCTGACTTCCAAACAATCCTCAGGAATTCTTATGTTGCCAAACTGAGGTAGTATTTCTAAGTATAATCTCTCCTTGCACTCTGAAAGGAGAGTAAAACGATCTAGAGTCTACAGAACATATAGCTAAAGCCATGTTTTGTTTCAAAGTATTCCAATCCAGGTGAATCAAATAAACAGAAACAAAGTCAATGAATATGTTATGTATATGTTCATATCTTGTTTTAACTCACAACTAGGAAGAATGTATAAAACAATAAGGAAAATTACAATATAAAAAAATTAAAATAAGAAAATTGTGAATAGAACAGAAGGTCAAGACCATAAGGAAAGGCAGAACAAAAACATGTATAGCTTGATAAAGTCTATACTGTCATTAACATTGACATTCATGTCCATCCTCACACTGTGTTCCCCATGCTTAAAGATCACACGTTTTTCTATGAGGTAGTGAAACTATATTTATTATATTCAAAGTCATATATTTTCAAGTATTTCTGGTCTTTTCTTACAAAAAATATATCTCAATCAAGAAAAGCCCTGTCATGCCATGTATTTCTTAGGTCTTTCTAAGATCATACTTAACGATTGGACAATTCTGCATAGCTTGTGAAAATAATGTATTCTCTATACCTTTTAATGTATATATATCTGATCCACACTGAAAAAGATTTTAAATCCAAGGTCTGGATCTTTACTAAGTTGTTTTTAAAAATATAACTCCCAAATGACATTATTGTTTGATTCTTTTGACTGTACTAACAATCCAGAAGACACAAATCAAGTAAAAGCTTGATGGCCATCTGGTGGAGATCTTACAGAAGGTGTTCATACTTTGGGCAGGGTCTGGCTTCTTTTCATAAAAGTTGGTGAAAACTTGGTGTGAACTTCAACCCTGTGGACCAGTTCTCAGGCATGATGAGATAGAATCGAGGAGGCCTGGCTGGATCAGGTATGTTTTGCAGAGCACTGGACAACAGATGTAAGCCAAGGAGTAAGCACTAGTATTATCTCAGGGACTACCAGTCACTACCAAAGGAGTATTATAAAACAGAATACTCAAGAAGCAAATGTAATGATACAGGAAAGAAAGCAAAAAGTCAGGAATTAAAGGAATCATGAACTGGTCAGAAATCAGAGTGGAAGACAGGATAACAGTGAAATATTTATGATATTGCTATCTTGGCTGTGAATGAAGGAAGCAAGGATGCCAAAATCCTTTTTTTTTTTTAAATATTGAATGATAGGTAGATTAGTCAGCTTAAAGGAGGATTCAGTTGTCTGTTTGCCACTGTAGCTATCCAGTAGAGATTATAAAAATGTCAAATCCTCTTAAGATGTTCTAGACTGTCTGAGGTCACCTTGGTACCATTTTTCTGGGAAAATAAAAGGAAAAGGCATCTCAGACCCTTCAATAATTTAAGTGTAGATTATCTACAGAGGTATAGCCATTTTTGTCAAATTTTGTTTCCAGAGACAGTTCATACATCTCTTCCATTTTTCCACATCTTGGGCACAGAGGCACTTCCTATAATTTTTCCAGACTATCTTTTCATGGGGGTTTGTAAAACGAAGAACCTTGAAAGATGAAGACCATGTTTCCCAAAGCAAAGGGTAAGTTTGTCTATGTCTTGTATAATAAAATGCATGTTTATCGTCAGAGTAAAAGACAGTTACAGTAAATAGTTACACATATTATAAAAAATTCAGGTTCCCTAATCTCAAGATACCTCTAGTTTAACACCAGCTGCTACAAGGACAGGCATTACCCAATCTTTGCACTGTTTTGTGGGAACTGAGGTTTGGGGAACGAGCACAAGAAAATGCTGATACTCTGACTACTTCCTGCGCACACACACACACACATACACACACACACACTTTATCATCTCAGCTGTCTTACTGAAGAATTTGGCTTTCATGATGATAGGCTGTTTTGGGAGCTTTCCCTTTCCCAAAACCTTATAGTAGTTTGATCATACCGTATCTATGATAGGAGTGGCTCCAGTCTTGTTTTTGACAGCATTAACCTGTGTCTGCTCACTGACCAAGGTCCACATTTATCCAGGTTGACAGTTGGTTCCTCTTAAAGTAGTAATGCCTCATACCAGTTCTACCAGAGCAATCTGAGGGATATTTGCCAAAGTCGATCCTGGGGTAATGCATGCCACCAGCATTACCTCAGCATCCTGGCTTCTTCTGGTGCTTGCCAGTGTCCCTGCGTCCTTGGCTCACATGACCCCAAAGTTTCTGGATCTTCTTCAGTCTGGATGGCATGTTGGCAGTCCAAACAAAAGCATTTAATTCATTTTTTAGTGTTATCAGCCTTCTATGTAGATTGGGGCAGTCACCTTGGAATACGGTTTGAGAAAGATGCAAGTGGAGAGGATGAAGGGTCATGATATGTAAATGTGAAAGAAACAAGATGTAGGTATTTAAGTTGAATGTCAGGCAAATGGGCAAAAGGGTGAGCTCCAGAGAAATCCAGAAGAGGCAGAAGTCACAGAGCCAGTGGTGACCTGAGGCAGACATACTAGTATATCCCAAGTTTAGATTATTGTGTTTATTTAGATTATTATCACTTTAATGTTCCAAACAACTCGACCAATACAAATATACCACCCTATTCATTTGAGCAAATCTTTGCCAACACTCAGAAAGTTTCAATTTAAACACATCACACATCTGTTTATATTCAGTAGAGAAATCTGAGAATTTTCATCAGGATATACAAAAATTGAGTCTGGAAGTTTGTGGTCTAACAAGTCCTCCTACTCAAAAGCAAAGGCATTATCGCCAAAAAGGCTGTTTGAGCACAGACAAAAGGACTAAGTTTTCAGAGATGATGGGAAATACTGTGCCCATCCCAACTTATTCATGTTAAAAACCAAGCTATCCTTCTGGCTACACCAAATTGGCCAAGACCAGATTTATGTGCTTACTTAACTTGGTATCACAAAAAAGATGAAATGCTTAATAATTATATATTGGAATTCACAGTTTTTATTTTCTTCAAGACCTCATGATAGGGCCCTGGGTAATAAGCAGGATTCTTCTTTCTATCAAAGTAAAATTTCCCCTAGAATTTACATTTTTTTTTCAAAGACTTATTTGAGAGAGAGAGAGAGAGCAGTGGGAGCAGGGAGAGGGAGAAAGAGAAACACAGACACTCTGCTAAGGGCAAGCCCAGCCATGGGGCTTGATCTCACAACCTTGAGATTATGACCTAAGCCAAAATCAAGAATCGGAAGCTAAACCAACTGAGTCATCCAGGTGCCCCTAGAATTTACATTTTAAGCTAATTTCCTTTTTAGTTTATATTTTTCATTCTCTCCTATTCATGAAATAAAAGTCATTGATCACCTACTCTCCCTATATGTAAATAGTTTTTAAAAATATTTTATTTATTTACTTGACAGAGCGAGAGAAGGAGCACAAGCAAGAGGAGTGGGAGACGGAGAAGAAGGCTTCCCAGCAAGCAGGGAACTGGATGCGGGGCTCCCTCCCAGGATCCTGGGATCATGGCCTGAGCTAAAGGCAGACACTTAATGACTGAGCCACCCAGGCACCCCGATCACCTATTATATTTAAGGCACTTTATTCACCACAGAGTACCAAATGATGAACAAAACAAAATCCCTGCCCTAAAGGAACTTAAAGCAGGCAGTTATCTTTGGAAACAGACCATCATAGAAGCACACTCAGATTGCCACTCCAACAAAAATATTTAGGTTGTTAATTGGTTTAACTTACTACATTTATTAAATGATTTGACCTATCAAAATAAAGTTTATAAATATTATATTTACATAAAATATATTTATATGTATTTACATATATATGTGTTACTATACTTCTGCAAAGTTGAAAGTGAAGCAGAATTACAAGTGGCCAGACTCATTCTTGTAATCTACTTTTATTAATTGTAAGGTACCAGAAATTTTTAAGAACTAGCCTATATTAAAAAATAATAGCAGTAATAACTTAAAGTTTTTCTATAACCACCATGATCCTCATTCTCCAGTCAAGCATCCAGCACTTTGACTTGGTCACTCTTTTCTGCCTGCGTAGAGGTGCTGCTAAGTTACTCCCATCTGTGAATATACTGCTATCATAAGGTTTGTATTTTTGAGAAACTGAATCCAGGGAAAGTAATCCAAGGGAAGTTTCAGATAGCATGGTCAAGATAGACAATATATATGTAGAAGACTCTTCCTACAGCTCTCAAACAGCATCAGGCACTCATCTGATTTATTTATTATTGGGGTGCATTCTCATGAAAGCCGCTTCTGCTACTACACACAGGATAATTAGGACATTGCTCTATAGGTCCTAGGCAAACAGCAACCAAGAAATATGCATAGATCTATTTGGTGATCCCAGGCCACATGGATAAAAATGGAAATATCACATTCTAGAATATACCACTATCCTATTGTTCTCTGCTTCAGACAGTAAAACCACCGTATGTCATTCATATGTGGTCTGCACTTATTATCTGGCATTGCCCTCGATAGAAAGAAACTGAGTGAATGAGATCTAAATACAAACATCTAATTTTTACCATTCATTGCAACTCTAGCCCCCTCCAAATTTTTGTGAGAACTAAGACACATAGTCTTTAACCAAATTAGGTCTCTGATCCCTTTACATAACTTTCCTCTCCTAGAATGTTAGCTACCTCCCCCCACCGCCAACATACATTGTTTCAGTTGCTTCCGTACACAACTTGCACCCCTACGGTGTCATATTTTCATTATGTTTTTTCCATTTCATGGTCCCTGGTCCTTTCGTAGTGCCTGTCTAGAAGGTATCCAAACTTTTATCAAGGCAACAAGTCTACCTTTTTCCTTCTTAACAACCAAGAGATAGAAAGGAAATCACTTATTGTAAAAATTGTGACCCCCTACAAATTTCTGGTTTCTGGCCTCAGTGGAGCTTGTAATGTCTCATTTGAGCCCGAGTCTTTATTCTTGCTTCCTATTCTCTCCTGTTGGAGATTCCAAATTTTCAGTTCTTTCCTCAAGCTCTATGCTCTGTTGCACTTGCCACAGCCCAAACAGATTTCTTCCAGTTAGGCAGTTAACTTCCCTACCTTGTCCTTAATTGCACATTCAAAGTAAGCCTCCTGAAATTTGATCCTTCCCTCTCCTTCGTTACTGTTCTGGAGAAATCAGTGATAATTTCTTTCCTGGAACACTGCACATTCTAACTGATCTCCCTGTCCATAGTTTCCTGCTTTTCCATATCGTGTGCTTCCTTGCATACAACATTCATTCACTCTAATCCTACTTCCATATGCTGCTAACTTCCAAACCCTGTCCTGACTGATCTCCTAAACCACAGATCCACAGTTACAACTACCTTCTGAATATCTCCAAATGGACATTCAGTGGACTTGGTATGCTTAACATGTCAAAAACTAAAATTTTAAATTTCCTGCCCTATAACCTACTTCTCCCTGAACTGTTACTAAATCAACAGCGCAAGTTAGAATCTGTTAGCCACTGTCAGCCCCTTCTTATTCACCAGTCTCCCCAGACATCACAAATAAATGACTGCTAAGCATTGTCACTGTACCACCCAACTATCTTTTCAATCTTTCTTCTTCTCTTAAATCCTCTTACTAGTTAATGTTCAAATCTTGTTCACTTGGGGTTAAAGTAATGAATGTCGCCTACTAACAATGCTTGTTTCCCCAGCCTGACTCCCTGATACCAAAGCATTATTGCTAAAACATACATACATAATTCAGTATGAAAAGCCTGGAAGTGTCTAATAAATCTTACTATTCACCATCTAAAAGAAAGGAAAAGATGATGTAAGCCTGGAAATTAAGACTAACAGTAAACTAATGCCAGAATTTAGGAAGCATTTGGGAAGAATCCTCACTAAATGCAAAGTCAGTGACACTGCCCACCATAAAGAGGAAATGATGTACATTTGTACTTACCATATATCAAGTACTATAGTAGGAGCTTAGGTAAGAAATCAATTCATCACAACTCACTGGATCAGAAGTGTACTCTCCAGAAGCAATATTGCCCTCACCATAGGTATAGGTTCTCAAATCAGGCAGAGGGCTTTTTCCTATTTTCACTTTCCAACCCACCACTTGGAGTTCCCTTTCTACATCTAGTCTAATCCTGAAAACTCTAGGGAACTGGATAAGGAATAGAGTGTGGTCACAGTAGTAATGGCACATTTATTTCTAGAAAGTATATTTCTTACAAGTGAGTCATTACGGTATAGGTAGAGATTTGTGAAAGCAGGATATATTGAGGATTGTAGTTTTTTAAAGGTAAGTATGTGCTCAAAATGACATAGCAGGCAATAGAATGAAAAGGAAAATCATATCCTAGATAGTGACATTAGATTAACAGTTGCAGATGGTAAAAACTGAGAATAAATTCTCAAAGTGACCAATCAGTCACTACAGCCGTAAGTCTGAGAAGTAGACTCAACCATCACTAAAGTCAACAGGCTCTGAACCCAAAGAGCAAGACACATACCCAATCTGTAGGCAAACACCAAGAGTGAATAAATCAAAAACTAAAACAAAACTAAAGAAAGGAAGCTGGACTTTTGGAAAAAGAAGAAATGGCACCTGAGAAAGGTGACACCAAATGTAAGGTCCAACGGAAGGAAGAGGACTTTGAAAAAAATAATTGAATATGTGTATATTTGGTATTCTAATAAGGAGATGAATTTAGAACTTTAAGAATAGAAGAGAAAGCCAAAACACCAGCAGAATCACAAATCAAAGATATAGGTCAGATAAGGAAGAATTATTCTTCTCAGGCTAAAAAATGCAGTAACTTTTAAAATGTACACTGAAAGATGTGATGATAGTAACACTGTGTGATGTGAAACCAGTGACATAGTGGACATACTTGAAATATCCCAAAATACTGTGGAAAAAGAAAAAAAAACTAAATGGTGGATATATGAATAAGATAAAAGAAAAATTTAAATATGCAACAATAGTTAACACTTACAAAGCATCTTTTAAAGCACTTTACATGCATTCTACCCACTTAATTCTCTCAATACTCCATCCTCATATTTATAAATACAGAAACTGGGAAAAATAACTAACCTAAGCTCACAAAGCTAATAGGGAGAGAATTACAACCAAGACCATCAGACATCCTCAGCTATTAGTCATTATACTATAATAGCTCTCAAAAAGAGTATCTAGAAGAAAAGAAATAGTCAAATAAAAGAGAGAATTTAACTAATAAAGGATTTGAAAAGTACATTATAGATTTATTATCCATAAAGGTAAAAATAACTAATAAGGGATTTGAAAAGTTACATTATAGATTTATTATCCATAAAAGTCAAAATAACCTAGACAAAAATCTTACATGATGACTATAAAGATAAAGAATCACTGACACAGCATATTCCCCCCTGTAATAATAGTTGGCAAAAAGAGTTGAGAGAAAACTTTTTGTCCCAATAGTTTAATATTCAGCCAAGTTATTATTCATCTATGAAGGCAACGGAAGATATTTAAATATTCAGAAACTTCCCTTCTTTCCAACACTTATGAAAAGAACACACATACTCAAGAAATGTTTGCATTACACCGTTAAATGAGGAAAGCAGCTTATAAAACAATAGGCATTTTGTAAGCCATTTTTTGAAAGAAAAAAAGTATCTTTGCAAATATATCATAAAAAATATTTATAAACTTTCATGGCAAAACGTTATCATGTAAGAAAGGGTTTTTTAAATTTTCCATATTTGGAGTATGCAATTGTTTATGCCATAAGAATAATGAAAGTTAAAAAATGTTTTTGGAAACAGATTAATAAAAGTTAGGGAATCATAATATTAAAAATCATGATGAAGCACTGAACTCTGGCTCCATGCTGGGTGGGGAGTCTGCTTGAGATTCTCTCTCTCGCTCTCTGCCCCTCCCTCTGCTCCTTTGTGTGTGTGCTCTTTCTTTCTCTCTAAAAATACATAAATAAATCTTTTACAAAAATAAAAAGAATGAGAATGAACACTATATACTGGCATAGAACACTGTTCAAAATTTATAGTTTTATGAAGAAATCAAATCTCAGGAAAATACATATAAGATTATTCCATTTATTTAAAAAAAACTCTACAAAGCAAAAAGATACATATTATTACCTGCCTTAAGTACATGAAAGGGTCTATTAAAAATCTTGAAAAGTAGAGAAAGAATGGGAATTATTTTTTTTAATTCCTACATTTTATAGTTCTCTGTGGGATTTATTCTAAAATAAAAATCTATCTGCCAAAACCCAGGTTTCCTAAAACAAAGAGGCGAAGGGAAAGCTTGGTTCTTAATGTTTGACTGAAGGGAAGAGTGCAGTCAATGGCTGTCGGAGGGAGAAAAGCCAGAAAATGAGGCCGGGAAGTAAGGAAAGCAAAAACAACATGGGGCAGTAAGGAGCTGGCACAGCTTCCCGGGAAAGCATAGCTGGGGACAGGTCCTGGTAGGCCACATAGAACATCTGCACCTTGGAACAGAGGGAGGCGAGCTGGGGAGTAGACTACAGAATCAGCTCTCTCTCATCTCCTATTCCTCAGTGGTCCACTTTCCCCCCACAAGTTAACTCCCCGGAATTTCTGGGCTGTGTTACTCACTGCATGTGAAGAATCTTTGGGAGAGACAGATCTCATGTGCAGTACTCAGTGCTCATCTGAATGCAGAACCCATGGGAAAGACAGACTGGTCAAATATTTGGTGGACTCGAGCCTGGTATAGATACTGCCACAGGTCTCCCCTCATCAGGTACTGTAAAGACCAACTTTCTGCCAGGGAAACCTGAGACAGTAAGTGTTATTTGGGAATAAGGTGACTCCACGGAGTCATGGAGATCTCCACTGAACAAGTGCCCAAGACCCCAGGAAACAGATGGGGCCACGTGAATATAGGAAGGTATGTGAATGCTTAATTCCACCGTCAGTATATTAAATTACGTAAATGTGCTAATTATAGAATTAAAAATGAGTAAACAGATAAAAGCTATTAATACGTTTTTACATTCTCTGTTAAGGGAAATAAACCAAAGACAGAAGAAAGAAAAGAAGAGAGAAAAGACGAGGATGACACAGTCTAAAATCCTGAAATACTGACAGAAGATCAATTCTATGATAAGATTTAAGTCCTCTCTATTAATATTGGCCATATATATGCTATGCTTTACCACCACTTATAATCATTACCATTG
Source organism: Mustela putorius furo (assembly GCF_011764305.1). Lineage (NCBI taxonomy): Eukaryota > Metazoa > Chordata > Mammalia > Carnivora > Mustelidae > Mustela > Mustela putorius. The sequence goes on along the minus strand of NW_025422015.1, from coordinate 26,312,035 downwards.
GCATAAGGAGCCAGCCTGAAATTGAAGTCAGTTAGGAAGCCAAGAAAAAAGAATGATACCGACTATGCCATAAGGACAGACAGACAACTGCTTCTTAGTGTCACACTGGCTTTCCTCTGTAATTTTAAAGGCACACCTCAGACTGTGAGAGAAATTGCCAAAGATACAGAAACTAAGACTCTAAAATCATAGATGATACTAATTATCTCTATTATGAAATTCTGCTCAAAGTTTTCTTGTAAAAAATAAAAATTTTTGTTTTCTGTCCCATCAGGAGCTTAATTTCATATGGAAACATTTTCATTCTACAATGAAGATTTAGAAATTAAGCTGGGAAATTTTTTCAAATTGTCTACAGTCTATGTTTCTGTTAGATTTCACATTCCATACTACTCAGTTCAATGCAACTCAAAAAAAAAAAAAAAAGCCATTGAATGGAACATGGATCCAAGGGACAGAGCTAAAATCCAGGCTGCCATAAACTCCTTCCAGAGCTCATCTTTGCAATGACATCTATTCCCTCTCTAACACTGTATTTCTCTTTGACCTTTAACATCAATCTGTTTGACACTTCTCACTCTGTGACTGGTCAATGACCCTACTTTGCTATGCAACCTCTAACAATAAGATTCTATTTTCAGGTATATATTTTGGATAAGGATAAAGACGTCTTAGCCCAATCACAGCAGTCCAGAAAGGCATGAAGGGTTAAGGGAAGGAAAAATGAAGCAACCTGGCAAGAGCTCTGCCCCCAGGCCTGAGCTGAGCTGAGAGGTAAGGAAGCCACAACTAAACCAAAAAGATTCAACATCACTGGAAGGAAGAACTCTCTGCCCACACCTGCTGGTAAAACCATATATGTTCATGGCATGATGATATGAAAGACATGATGATGCACAAGGAGTTTCTGCTCAAAAATCTCAACCCTGCCCCTCGGCATTGTATCATCAGGGATTTATGCCTTTGCAATTACCCAAGCTAACACCCAAAAGTACTAGAATGCCAGCCACTTGAAAAAGAAATACAGAAAAGCTAAATATAGTATGAAAAGTTGGCGATAAAAAAGGCCACAGAGAGTGTAGGTAACTGTAAGTAAAAAAAAAAAACAAAAGCAAAAAAACCAAGACAGGGGCCCCTGGTTAGCTCAGTCAGATGACTGAGTGTCTGCCTTCAGCTCAAGGGCCCTGGGATTGAGCCCCACATTGGGCTCCCTGCTCAATGAAAAGCCTACTTCTCCCTCTCCCTCTGCTTCTTCCCATGCTTTCTCTGTCAAACAAACCAATTTAAAAAAAAAAGACAACTATTTCACATATGTCACTTTTTTCCCTGAATTTTCAGTACTTGGTTAGGAAAAAGGAGCAGTGAGAGTCAAAGGAAACAAAGTATGCATTGGGTACCTCCTCTGCAAATGCCTTGTTGTAGCTGTGAGCTACAAGGAAGAAACAAAATGTAGAAATGCAAGTAGGAAGATAGAAAAAAGGAATAAAAACAAAAATCAAAGTTACTACAATAACTAAGAAAGCATGAGCAAAATCCTAAAACACATCTTGGACTAAATATAAGAATTTTTAATTTCATGTTGACTCTATTTGGAAATTTGATCCTAATGAAATATAGAAATAAATTTGTACCTGATGAGAAAAATGCTGGCTATTACTCATCTCCAAGGGTTATACCTACAGAAGATGATTTGTATAAAAATGTTATGCAAATCTTAAAGACATTCACTCAAAATCTGCTTTGAGTAAATACCAGCTTATCATTGCCACAGACCAGAATCTGAAGTTGTATGATTTCTTAAAATATGTAAAGTACTAAAAAATATATATATAATATTTTTTCCTCCCTCAATTCCTAAAGAGCAAATGTCCTAAAACTAATTTCCTCATAAACACAGGAGCTGTCTCACCGTTCAAGTATGAAGCAGTTAGTGGCACTAAAATAAAGTCCATGTCTCCTTCAATCAGTTTTTCTTTTATTATTTGTAGTTATTCTTTTCCAATAGCTTTCTTTTATATATTCTGTCAGCACATTTTTGTTGAGCATCTCCTATGGGCAAGCCATATTGCTTAAAATGAAAAATGTAAAGCTTAGAGCACTTGATCCCTACACTTAAGGATCTTGAAGATTTGCTGAAGAGGTAAGATGCATCCAGAAAAACAACTATAATGCAAAACAGAAGATATCAGAAGAAAAATTAAACATTAAGGCAAAATCCAAGGATAGTTTAGAGGAACACAGAAAACATTTGCACAGTGTTGGGAGAGGCAAGGTGTTTTTCATGGAGCACACACCAGCAGAGCAGAGCCCTGAAGAACATGGAAGATTTCTAGAATTATAGCTAAAAACTGAAGAAATTCCAAATGAAATAATGCAATACTAGGAGCAAACACGAGAAAGCCCAAAATCTGGGGGAAGAGCATGTAGTCTAGCTATGTATGTTTAGTGTATATGTTCAGTATATTAAGAACAAAATGCTAGAATTCCATGATTTTAGGAGCTACTGGCTCATACTCAGATTTACAAGGCATGCTTGTATACAAACCATAAGCTATCTTCTGTTGGAATAATACCATTACATTTACATCTGATACCTTCTAGATCAACCCTTCATTTTAACTGAATTTTAATTGAATTGAAAACTGAATTTCAAAGAGGATAAATGGCATTTGCAAGTTCACACAGCTAATTAATGGTGGCTTGTAGTGTGGAGTTTATCATTCTGGTCCAGAAGGAAGGATTTATCCCAGGCCATAAATGTTCTTTTGCTCCACACCCTATTTCCCACTCTCTCCTTATTCTTGCCAAAATATGCGTTGGTTCACAGGCTTACCCATGCAGTTTATGACCAGGGGAGAGAATATTTTCTCTGTAAGATACTAACTGGTTCATATAGTGAGTCCATCTCCCCCTTGGCCTTGTTAGCTCCCAGGTTCTAACTAATTCCTAGACTACACCTTAACCAAGAAGGTCAAGACAACATTGTCACCAAGAAAATTTCTGAAAGAACCAATAGCAGTTGAAATGCATTAAACATAACTTTCTTAGATTTGACTCCCTCTAGAGTATGTTGGAGGAAAAGACTTGATCCAGTGAATTCTTTTTCAATACACATTTTAAAACATGGAAAGTTCTTGATGCAATACTCCCTCCTCTCCTATGGAATCTATAAGTTTTCTTTAAAATAAAAAAAAAAGGAGAAACAATTCATTTTTTCTTAATAGATTGAGCTAAAATGCTTCTGCTGAATAAACTACTGATTTATATCTCTAACTCATTCACTTACTGGCACCAGGACCAGAGATCTCTAAAGTACATCATTAAATACTGGCTCTGTGATTTAAAGTATTAAAATTCCAAATTCACAGTAATACCTTTAGTATGGGGCAGGTTGTGTTCTTTTTAATGAGGTAGAATTTAATAACTGCTTATCAAATCAAATAAACTTATTGTGAAAACTTTTTTCTTCCTACAATTTCAACAGAAGTTCATTAACCCAATTCAGTGAGATTAGCTTTTTCACATATATAAAAAACACATATTCATTTGTAAATGTGAAAATGTCATAAGTTCTTTTATGGCATGGCAGGATATGAATGTATTAGTTTCATATTGCAAAAAAGAAACTCAAGAACTTGCTTAATTCTCCTAAAATCTTAATCCTTGAATACATTTAAGAGACTTCTTTCACATGTTTTGCATTCTCTGTTTGAGGTAAACTTATTCAACATAAAAATTTTCTCAATGTCACTGAAGCATTAAGTATGATACATCAATAATAATGGAAGTATTTATGAAATCCTTCGCAGGGATAACAGTCAAATTACCTCCAGTCTTTCTTGTCCTTTCCCATTCTAGCAAGAAACATACATAAAGCATATACATATACATGCATATACTATATATATATATATATATATATATATATATACACACAGATGCAGTAGTTATGGACATATATGTATATTAGTGAGCTGCTGCTAGCCTATGTTGGTAGACCCAATTACAGTGTTGTTTTACTACCTACCACCTCCAAATTTAAATAGTGTACTTAGAAACTTGAATATAACATGGGAGAAGAGACCATAAAATCTTCATTTGCAAATACCTTAACATTCATCTGAATTTGTGCAGCAATTCCACTCTGCTGGAAAACACATTCCATTTTAGGCAGCGCTCATGGTCCAAAATTACCCCTTATGTCATTCTTTCACAGTAATGTTCCCTCCAATACAGAAAGCTCTCATTAGGCCTTGGGTCCCCAGCTATTAGTTGATTAGTAAAGTGCTTTTGCTTGTCTACTAATATTAATTATTAACTTGATTGATTAATATACATTAAAGAGGCAGAGGAAAGTCATGCTGGTGGGAACCTGTAACAGATTGGTTATTTATTTGGACACTATGGGGCATTAAGTGTTCATTATGACTTCCTTGAATACTGCAAAGCAGATAACTGCTCACTTTCTGTAGGACTGAGAAAAAAATTCCAGTTTTTCACAAGTTGCAAAATGTAGTGACTAATCCTTATTATGTTGTATTACACAGTTGTATGATGACTTCTGATGTCAATAGACCATTTCCCATCCCACAGACTAGACTCACTTGACTTTCTGTTTATTTAAGTGACACTCTTGTTTGAAATTCTGGGGGCTTCTTATCCCTTTGAGTCACACACTGTGTCTGGGAGCCTCTGCTCTGGCACTTTTAGCACCTCATTAATTACTAACTGTAGCAAAGTCCTGCTGTTTTGCAACTCCTCTGCCTTTGTTGGGAAATCACAACGGCTTGCTAGAATGAGAAGGCCGGACAATAGTTATCTGCCAAATGTCCAGTTGTAAGCATATTACAAAGGCTAATTATCTTAGGGTCTTGTAATTTCCCTAGATATTCAAACTCGATAAGATAACTCAAAGTGTCCCTGAAGTACCTTTAAGTTTAGCACCAGGGGAAATCCAGGAAGCATTTGCATTCAGCTAACTAACATTCAGAGATTTTAAATAATTGTTACAGTTGTAAGTGAGGATAGGTGATGAAACAGAATATAGTCTCCTAGTTAACATGGGCATCTTAGAGGGAGAGTCCAAGGCACAATACCCACAGGCAAGCCAAAAGCCCTCTCAACTTCTTTTGCACAGATGATCTGAATCTCGCATTTGACTTTCCGTCTGTGCTCTGCTACACTGTTGTTTTTTGAGCATACTAGTTCTGACACCAATCCCCACTACCCACGCCAGTAAATTTTAAGTCCTTCAGAGGCAAGGGCTATCTCCTAATGTTTTTTTAAAGATTGATTTATTTGACAGAGAGCAAGAGAGACAGTGAGAGAAGGAATACAAGCCAGGGGGAGTGGGAGAGGGAGAAGCAGACTTCCCGCCAAGCAGGGAAACTGACGTGGGACTCGATCCCAGGACTCTGGGATCGTGACCTGAGTGGAAGGCAGCCACTTAACGACTGAGCCACCCAGGGGCCCCTCTTCTAATATATTTCATCTGTAACACCTAGAAGAATGCTCTACACATTTCTCTATATAGATACTTAAAATACAGGGTATTTTCCTATTGGAAAATATAACAAGTAAAAATATAAATAATTCTATAAATCAATGAAAGATCTTGGATGACAACTGACAATTTTTCTGCAGAAGAAACCCATCAAACCAACCTGGTGTTTTATGTCAAGATGGCAGATATACTGAATATAAGCGTTGTCCACGCCAGTATTAGAAATGGTGTCTTTCCCTTTGTGTCACATTGATCAAGATCACATTGATCTTGAAGTCAGTATTCTTCCACCTGGGGTGTAAATAAGAGTGAAAGGAATCCAAAGGATAGCTTTTCAGTACTGAAGAGTCCTTACCCCTTCCCTTTAGAGTGAATGAATGCTACAACTCAGAGTCAGTTTAACCATTCTGATTTGCTCTCCCTCTTCCGGTAGAAACTGTGGTTATCTTGTCTGCAATGTTCCCAGACAAAGAGACTTAGAGGTGTTGAGAATCGTTTACTGATCTAGGAGGAGCAAAGGCTCTTGATAAGGATAAAGGATGCCTCATTTGAGTCCTACCTGCACCTCTGTTCCCGCCCTATCAGATATTCTGGAATCTCATCCCACATTCTCTCCTTTAAATGCTGATGTCCCCACTTTGTGAGTCCATTCCCTCTTGTCACCTAGAACAAGGATAGAGGGCCTCTGAGACAAAAATTATCTCGCCCAAGGCGACCAGATAAAAGGAATGGAACGTCTTAAGATTACCAATGTTTTCCAGGCCTTCTTGTTAATGTCGCCTGGGTTGCTTATTCAATACACTGAAAATAGACTCTAGACTCTATTTTGTTAATAGGGTCTCTAGGTGATTCTTATCTTTAGGCATATTTGGGAAAGAGAAGGGAATGTATTTTACCCTGTTAGCATGCTAACATGGTAAAGTATTCAAATTATACAGATGCCCCAATCACCAGAGATTGTAATTTAATTGTGTTGAAACAGAGCCCATTCATCGGTATATCTAAAAATACTACAGTATTTCTAAAAATCCCAAATGATTATCTCATGAAGCACTTCTCAAGCTTCAATGTGCATATAAATCACCTGGGAAATGGTTAAAATGATTCAGTAGATTGTTACTCAACACATCTAGGATGGGCCCTAAGAGTCTGGGTTTCTAACAAGGTGATGTCTGTGTCACTGGTTTGTGGACCACATGTGAGTAGCCAGGACTATTCATGGCGATCTTTGGGACTGGAGCCAGAGCTAGAGCTAGTGCTTGCTCACTCACCATCCCTTTCCCTCTCCCTCTCCCACACACATTATTCCTACTTACTTACTTATATTAACATATAATGTATTATTTGCTTCTGGGGTACAGGTCAGTGAATCATCAGTCTTAAAAAAATTCACAGCACTCACCACAGCACATACTTTGCCCAGTGTCCATAACCCAGCCACCCTATCCCTCCCCTCCACTCCCAGGAACCCTCAGTTTGTTTCCTGAGATTGAGTCTCTTTCCAGTAGTGAGTGAAGTGAATGTCATGGAAGAAAAGATTGAGAGTAACCCACCACCCTGCCTCCCGGGGAGAATTAGGTGAATGAATGTGACAACATGCCCTAGAACCTGACGTAGGGCCTGGAATGGGAGCTCTCAGAAATGGCCTCTGAATAGGAATCTGAACATTCAACTGGTCTCAAGAAAGAGGGAGAAATTTTGAGCCTTAATCTTTCCTTTGAACAGTAATAACTTTAACATCTAAACTTCCCTTTCCCTAGAACCCCCTCAGATTTGCTTCAAAATATGGCTCTCACTCAAGTCTTCAAAGTCTGGTATCCTGACCGAACTGCTCATTTATCTGTAAGCTACAGAGTAATCTTTTTCTGGGGATAATAAAGATACACAACATAAAATCTTCATTTTTAATTTATTTCTCTGTATCTTCTCTTGACTAAATTATGAGCTCCTGGAGACCCATGCCCTTCATTTCTTCAGTGTTACTCTCACAACATTTAATAAATTTGCACTTATTGCCCACACAGTAGACACTCAACACTTTCACTAACTAGCAGTGTGGAAGTGGAGTTCAGGTGATTTTGCACATTGCAGTAACCTGAAAATAAATGAATAAATGTCAACACTGTAAATTAGTTTAATACATGGAATAAACACAGCGCCTTATTTATTTGAGCAGGTTATAACTTTTTCTTCCTTAAATATGACTGAAAAAATAAAAAACAGGAACACTCGTACAGCAAATTCATGTTGGAGTGCTCTATTGTAAAAACAAATATGGGGGGCGCCTGGGTGGCTCAGTGGGTTAAGCCGCTGCCTTTGGCTCAGGTCATGATCTCAGGGTCCTGGGATCGAGTCCCGCATCGGGCTCTCTGCTCAGCAGGGAGCCTGCTTCCCTCTCTCTCTCTCTGCCTGCCTCTCCGACTACTTGTGATTTCTGTCAAAAAAATAAATAAAATCTTTAAAAAAAAAATATGGGTTTCAGTTCCAAAAGTAAATGCAGAAATATTAGAACTTCCTTGTATTATATCCAGAATTCACCTGACCCTAGACCTTACAAATACAAGTATATCGATATCAATGAAGAATTATTAAAAGAAGAAAAACTAAAGAGTTTAACCCAAGGATATGAATCAATTCATAATTATTTTAAACTCTGTGAAGAATTCTTCATTTGAAAATGGTAGTGATGGACCAGGTCAATGCCCAGAGACAGTACAAAAGGAATACTGAGTAAATGTGAGGGCGCAAATGAATGAACTAGGGAATGAATGAGCTGTTCTGAAACTCCATTGATATGAAACAAAAGGATATGAATTTTTGAAATAGCATAGCATGAGTGATGAAATGGCATTCAGAATCCTGGTGTGGGCAAAAGTATCCTTCTAATGAAAAGGAGAGGGTTTTGGTCTCAGCTCAGCCAGGATGGCCTTGGGCAAGCCACTTAAGTTTTCAGGCCTCAGTTTCCTCATATACAAAATAAAATAATATATACTAGATGATCTCAAAGAGTCCTTACAGTTCTATAATTTGATGAAGTTCACAAGCCAAGTTAAACTGAAACTTCCATTAACAATCGAAGTTTTACCAGCTTCCAGGCAAAGATTCTAGTTTGATTTTGAAATTTCAATTCAGGGGGTGCCTGGTTGGCTCGGCTGAGTGTCAGACTGAGACTTCAGCCCCTCTCAGGGTCATGAGATGAGCCCCTCCTCAGCCTCCAGGCTCAGCAGTTGACTTGAGATTTTTGCCTCTCTCCCTCTGACCCTACCCCCAACTCTGGTGCATACACTCTCTCTCTCTCAAATATAAATCTTTGTAAAAAGAGAAATTTCAATTCAGTACAGAAACTTTATGCTGGCATAGCTTGTATTAGTGGGAAATAAAATTTGTTCTGGAACTTTAAAAGCCTGGAAAGAACATTGAAAATTCCCTCCCCCGAGGTCTTTAAAAACAGTAGACAATTTCCTCTCTCAAAGATGTTTAAACTTCTGCTACCTCAAGTGTAAGTAGCAAACAGGTTTATAAAGGATCCTAAAGCCCCTTAGCCCTTTGTGATTCAGAGTACCGTGATCACATCAATGTTGTGCCCTTCACAGGGAAGGTTCATGGTACCAGAATAAAACATTTGCCAAGCAGGAATGATTAAATTAACTCCCAAATCCTTTGAATTCTCTAAAATACATGTATTTCAACTTAGTATTAAAGGTAATCATTCTTCAACAATGTACATAAAACAAAAGAAGCCATTCTTTTTTTTTTTTTTTTTTTTTTTTTTTTTTTTTAAAGATTTTATTTATTTATTTGACAGAGAGAAATCACAAGTAGATGGAGAGGCAGGCAGAGAGAGAGAGAGAGGGAAGCAGGCTCCCTGCTGAGCAGAAGCCCGATGCGGGACTCGATCCCAGGACCCTGAGATCATGACCTGAGCTGAAGGCAGCAGCTTAACCCACTGAGCCACCCAGGCGCCCAAAAGAAGCCATTCTTGTATTTAACTTTTAAATACCAATTAATTCAACAACAGAAAATATATTTTATTCCAGGGAATTCGGATGTTCCATCTTTCAGTCAATCTTGTCCATTATCAGTACAGACTTACTGACTCTTACCCTGTAAATTATCCATTACTTCCCTCTTTGTTACCTTAATGCAAATTGTCTACTTTAATTCCCTCATTTACTCACCTTCTGCCTACTCATTTGGTTTACTTACTCTAGTCACATGCGGATGGAAAGAATCAGAATCTGACTTAAGGGTAACCTCAGAAGCCCAATAACTACAAAGTGTGTTTCTCACTCATGAAATATATCCAGCATAGTCAGGAGGGGCTAGTGAGTGAAAGGGCTGTATACCATAGTTCCACAGTGACCTAATCTGATGAAAACTTAATTTTCTCAGTGTTTCCAGGATTGTCACAGCATTAAAAAGAGAATGTGGTAAACCTGACCCTGACTCTTACAACTTTTTTTTTAAAGCATTTATGTATGTATGTATTTATTTATTTATTTATAGGAAGCCTGGGATCATGAACTGAGCTGAAAACAGATGCTTAACCCACTAAGCCACTCAGGCATCCCTGACTCTTAAAAACTTTTCTTCAAGTGACTTAGGATCACTTCTGCTCTCATTCTTTCCATGTATACATTCTAAACCTAACTTTGCTGAATGGCCCCCATGGCTACCACACTAGACTATGTTAGGACCAGCATTATAGAAAAGCTCTTTTGGTCACTTTTCACCGATACTTGAATGCTGTATGAGATGTCTTTGGCTCCCATGTAAACCTGTTCTTGAACTATTATACTAGGTCCCACCAGCACGGAGAGGAATTTTGTTCCTGCTCTGACCTTTGATTATAAGTTCCTTATGGACATTGTGCACAAGGTCCTAGGTATCCACAATAGTTCTGCCCCTACTGTACGAAAAGGAACATGAATGATTGTGTCAGAGACTGGACTGTGATTTCTTTGTCCTACTCTCCCTTCCTCTCTCCTTCAGTTCCAGAAAGGTTCTACACGTCCACTTCCTTCTGATAAGGAAACCTTTAAAGTACTGACTTCTTACTATGAATTTCAGTGAAACTCTATATTTAGACCTCCATACAAAGTTATTACAATATTATTGGCTATATTCCCTATGCTATACTTTTCATTTCTGTGACTTACTTATTTTATAACTGAAAGTTTGTACCTCTTCATCCCCTTGGCCTCTTTCACCCATCCCTACCCCACCTCCCCTTTAGTGACCACCAGTTTGTTCTCTCTATTTAAGAGTATGGCTTTTTGTCTGTTCATTTGTTTTGTTTTTTAGATTTCACATATAAATGAAATCGTCCAGTATTTATCTTTCTTTGTATGATTTATTTCAATTAACATAATACCCTCTAGGTCGACCCATGTTTTCACAAACATTAAGATTTCATTCTTTTCTTATGGTTGTGTATCTATTTTATATAAATGTAACATATATAAATATCTCATAATCTTCTTTATCCATTCAACTATCAATGGACAGATTTGTGTTGCTCCTATATCTTGGCTATTGTAAATAATACTGAAGTAAACATAAGGGTACATATATATTTTTAAATTAGTATTTTCATTTCCTTTGGTTAAATACCCAGAAGTAGAATTATTGGATCATAGGGTATTTCCATTTTTAACTTTTTGAGGAACCTCCTATTTTTCATAGTACACTAATTTACATGCCCACTAAAGTACACAAGGGTTCTCTCTTCGCCATATCCTTGCAAACACTTGTTACTGATCCTGGTCATTCTGACTTTTGCGAGGTGATAATTCATTATGGTTCTGATGTGCATCCGTACTCACCTACACTAGATCTGCACTACTACTGGATAACCTTCCTGTGTCCTAGGACATCCCTACGCAGGTGAATCTGCATCAGGGAATTTAATTTTTTTTTATAGAAGTGCATTTTATATACTAACAGAATCTCCTCCTACATTAAGGAGACTGCAGTGAAGTGTCTAATCCAAATTTTTATTAATGCTTTACTGGGCCATTCATAGAAAAAACAAGTTCATACTTGAACTCCACCTCCCTTCTACTGTAGCTTTTTCTTGCAGTTTCTGCACTCACTTTTCACCTCCCATAATCATTAAGCATCCTTATTAGATACAAATCTCCCAAATACTCACATTTCATAATGCCCTGCACAGATTGAACCTTCTCCCCTTACCAAATGTTAGAGATCTGTTACAAGGAAAACAATCTAATTAAAATAATTCACTAGTTCTGAACTTCCTTGAGAATATTTTACTTAAAATAAATTTCTAATTGTGATAACTGCAAGTAGTATACATAAGGATGTGCATATTTTCATCAATGAGAACCAATAGATGAATAAAAGATATACACATTCATATACGCAGAGGAAAGCAAGCAATATGTATAAGTATCATTATTTGGGGGAACTATCCTCAAGCTCTTACTTACCTATTAGAAGTTAGGCTATGCATTCTTAACAAAAATGTGAAAGACCATATTTCATGTAATTTATAATATTACTCAAAAAAGCAATGATTCTTATGATTACAAATAGGAAAATTCACCTTAGAGTCATGCAAAATCAATGTATCATTCCTAAGAAAGTTAGAGAATTAAATAGCAGTGAAGGAGTAAATCCATTAACTTACTTGCCTCTTTTCCTAAACCCTGAAGGTTTATCTATTTTGTAGTGCGCCTATTTCTTTGTATCTAAGAATTATGGAATGTAATGATAGTAACTTCATGTTCATATGCACGAAAATGGTAAGTCTTTCAGTCAATTTTAGTAGACAAAAGAAAGGCCTCCCAGCAAGAAAGCATTTACACAGTGGCTCTTTTTAATGAGGAGACTTCTATGTTGTATTCACAAATCTTAAGTAATGCTATCTTAGCTCTTGAGACAAGAGAGAAAGGAAGGAAAATAAAAGGATAAAGTTACCACTACATGAAGGAAGCCCTTATGACTTCCCCTACTATCAGAATGCCCCAGTATTTTTTTTTCCTCTGAGTTCCAAATCATAACAGCTTTCTATTAATGGACTCAAGGCCAAAATTTTATCATGAAAGTAGTCTCAAACTTTGTACTAACTTGATAGTCTGAGGTCTCCAGGCTAGAATTTAAACTTAATCCAGAGAAAGAACTAATCTAGAACCAGAACAATCTTTACAGATAGAATATATGGTAAACTTCATTTTGTTTTATTTCAATTCAGTGTCCGTTTTCTGACCTGCCAATGGGGTTTGAAAGCTTGGCTTTATACAAAGATCAGTAACCTATTCACTAGCTCTTTGATGGGTTAAAAACAAGCCAATAATTCTCATATTAAAGAGGGAGTCTATTGGGTAAACTGTGGAATCTTGGCTAGCCCTGTAACTTGCTTTAACCAACAAAATATATTGGAAATGAGAGTGGAGGACTTTCAAAGGGCCTTGCAGCTTCCCCTTTTTATCCATCTAGAATCCAAAGGGCTACATGCGCAGAGGATGAAAAAACCACGGGAGGAGAGCTACCTACCTTCCCAAGCATCTCAGATGAGCCCATGTTCAGTGACCAACAGTTAAATTCAGCACAGAAATGGAAGTGTCTGAGCATAGGTAGGGAGACCAGCAGGAAAACCAATCAACTAACAAAATTGTGAGAAGCAATGAATAGTCAATAATTTCAGGCACTAAGTTTTAGGGATCATTACAGCAATATGTAACAGAATACAATCTGCCTGGGAGGAAAGTCCTTTGTTTTCCCTCATTTTCTGGCAGAATACTTCTCACTGAGATAATTGGAAAGCATGGCAAGCCAGTTAGCATGCAAATGTCAGAAGCACCACCCAATGACAACCCTTTCTATTCCACATAATGGTTATAACTCCCTCCCTACATCTGTGTCATATCCCCAGGTCAAGGTGAAATCAAAGTATGTTTCTAGAAAGAAAGAATTATATGGAAGAGAAGAAGAAAGAGAGGAGGGCAGAGCTAGGCCAACCCTTTATCAGTACTACGTGAGTTAAGGCTAAGTTTCAGAGCTGGGATCTCCTAATATGCAGAGGGCTAGAGACCCAAATGGATGAGTCTTCCCGGTAAGGTTGGGGCCATAAAGAACTGGGGAGAACAAGTTGCAAAGGAATTGTAGAATGTGCGGCGGGGGTGGGGGGGGGGGGTAATGGTGATGCATAAGGCTGGGGTTGGAGAACAAAAGCACCTAGAAGACTGACCCTCATTTCTTTGTTACTCTACATTCAAACACTTATAGGAAATAGGAGAAATGTCATTTTTCTCACATGAGAAGAATCTACCCACAGAGTATCTACAAATAAACTAGTCAAATCATTAACCTACATAGACCCCCGCACAGGTATCAGCCATTAACAGCACTCCCACATGGTCAATACTGAGCCACATTGAATTGCTGGGGGAGGAGGAGGCCTGATACCACTCCAGGAGCATGGTTGCCTCCCTAGCAAGCAGGCAGCCAACTGTGACCACTGACCTCCAGAAAACAAGACAGAAGAAGAGCTTCTACCTCCACCTCTGAATCAGTAGCACCCTAGAGCAGAGGAAGGAATCCTTCCTTATCCACATTAAGACTTACCATCAAGTCCTTCAAATGCTGTACAACTTAGATACAGAGTTTATCTCCACCCCACCCCACCCCCGCCCCACCTTTGTTTCTCTTTCCTCTTCCCACAAATACCACACATCCTTTATTGCGCAGCATTTATTTTATCTAAGTGTCAGTGGTTTCTGTGCCTGCCTCCCTCCCTGAGAGTATTTTGCTTGAGGGCAAGGCCCTGGTCTTCATGGCTTTGTATCTCTAGAAGTCAGCATGGTGCTTGCCACATGGTCAGTGAATTTTGAAGGAAGAGTAATCAGCTGACAAAAGTGGCAACTCATGTAGCTGTTACTATGTCAGTAGTAACAAATATAAACCATAAATGATAGGTAGTTATGTGGATGGAAAAAAGCATTTTATTTTTTAATATAGATGCTTTAAAGAGATATTTCCTAAATATAAAAAGCCTGTTCTTGAGCATACCCATGATGCCTCTACATGTCATTTTATTTGTCATAGACTGTAACACTGCTTTTCACCAGAACACCAACACAAATGATCACGCCATCTCTTCAATATTCTTAAGTACCATAAATAGTACTCTGCTTCTTTGTCTAGCCTGGAGTCCCCCACAGCTGGCAGCATCAACAAACATTTGTGGGATGAATGCACAACTGACTTACCTTAGCCGCTACCCTTTACTATGTCCTTTCCAATAAGGTACCCTGTGGATTGCTCAAGACTGGTTTTAGATTTAACAGGAATAAATAAATAAATAAGAATGACTGTCGCGGCCAGTGCAATAAATCAACCAGGAAATGTGAGGGTAAGAGGATGGTGAAAAGAAATTAAGAAACAAAGAGATGGAGGCAGGAGGAGCACTGAGGATGATGTCCAACAGTGCCGATTTTATTCCACATCTTACAAGCATTTATAAGGCAGACCACAATAGGAGTAATACATCAGTACCTAGTCAGATAACCGCAAGTTTCTGTAACAAGTTTACATTAACTACAAGCAAACCTCGTGATGCCAGGTAGTCTTGGCTAATGCCATTAGCAAGACAATCAACCAAGCAGTGGGTCATGGGAAGTACAGGAACAACAAGGACCAACTAAGAATTCATGACCCCGACCACATTGTTCCCTTCTGTAGGGAGAGCGTGTGGAAGTCACGTAGGCGAGCGCACGACACGTAGCACAGACCCTTTCTCAGTGTTACTCAACTTTCCTGTCCTTGACTCCTTATCAAGATGTCGGGACTTGAAACACAAGTTACACAAGTCAGGACCTGGTTTGATCCACGACTCCAACCATGCCGTAGCCTCCAACAAGTGACTTAGTCAAAACAGCCTTACAATTAATGTCATGCATCTTTTATTGATACTGTGTCCTGCCTTACTCCTTCTTTTTCCTGTTTCTCACCTTATTTCTAATGCCTGGTTACAATTTTGAACATGAACTTTGCTCATTGCCATTCTGATTCTAGTTACTCATTCTGGTTTAGGGCATGACCTTAATCTGGTGGCTGTTGTATGCCATCTTCCTTACTTGAAAAGCATTCCTGGCTTGTAACCTTCCAGCCTCCCCTGATCATCCTTCCCTTCACCCAACTCAGTTTTAATCGCAGTGCATTCTCTGGAAAGGCCAGAGAAACATGGCCTAAATCACTGGCTTTAAACCAGACAACCCGGTTGCAAGCCCCAGCTCTGATATTTATGTGTCACTTAAAGACCCAGCAAAAAGTCCTGGAAGGTACTTTTATAAAAGGACTACTTACAATAGTGCGGAGTTAAGGGTTCTAACAGGAGATGCTGAGGAACCCAAGGACTAGGAATAGTGGGAAACCATTTGTACTCCTAGGCCTAAAGAGGCAGGGCGGGTAGATGGTGTTATTGAAAACTGGTTAAGAGCTAGAGCCAGGGAATAGGGCTTGTCAAAGCTACAGTCACCCTGAGTGATACATCAGTCTCCAGAATGATGCCAAAGCAGGGAGCAGAACCTCTTTTCCTTGCATGCTCCCACTGCTGTCCCCATTGACTGAACCTAACCAGAAAGCAGGACAAAATCTCTGATGACTGGGCCACAGAAGTCAACATCCTAGGGTCAGGGAGGACAGAGAAAACAGATGTTGAGGTAATATAAAATAACAAGAATAGCTTCTATATAAGTTTAGGTTAAGTGACTTTACCTTGCTGGCTTGTCTCCTCTATGAAACAAGTGTTTTGAGGCTCTACTGAGATAACATGGGCAAAAACAACTATAAAAAAAATGCTCATTAAAACTATCCCTCACCTAGCCTTGCACACCCAATCTTCCAGTACTTTATATCTTTGATAGTAACCCCTCAACCTAAAGCTGAGGCCTGGATATAAACCCTCAACCCAAAGATGTGGATAGAAAAAAGAATGGAATAACACAAAAGAAAAGGGAAAGTCCTATTCAATGAAATGCCTATTCCTTCCTCACCTAGAATTCCTGAAAACAGGAAATGAGACTGAGTGGGATCTGTAGGAGGTTCAAAAGTCTTTTTCCCTATCCACTCCACGCATCTGCCAGCAATCTGAGGTTTAAAATCTGTTCTTCCTTGTCCCAAAGTCTAGAGACATCTAGAGAGATTAAATCAGCTCTGGACATACTGTACTAGGCCAGAGTCATCTAGGATTTTAATGGATTAGGCATTTCCAGAAAATCAACAAGTTTGTGAGAAGATTTCTAAATCTGGGCCTATTCAATTAATCACAATCCTGTAAGTGAAAGCTGTTGTTGTCACATAACTAGAAATAGCATTGACATTTGCAATTACAAGTCTGCCTTTCTTTCTTGGATATGTTGCCATTATTTTCAGAGCTAAAAGGCACTTTGGAGATCATTCAGTTGAATTTTCTCATTTTTCAGACGAAGGAATCTAAAACACAATGATAAATACAGATCAAGAACTTAACCTTGATCCCTAGATTGCCAGTCAATCTTCTTACCACAACACATAGCCTCTTAATACTAAAGCTCTATAATCAAAAATTTCTGAGGTATTAAATTCTTTACATTAAATACTAGCAGAAACTCAGTTTTAAATGAGCCCAGAAATTAGCTTATTTGTGAAAAAAAGAAGTTTTTAAAAACAGGCACACCAGACAGTGCTCACCATAATTTTCTAAGTGTCCCATAACTTCATCTGGGAGGAAGAACATTCCTTCTTGTTGACAGAAAGTAATCCATCATGGGTCTTGACTTTCTCATTTTCTTAATGCTATATAACCATTTTTTCAATTGCTGTAATAATTCTATCTCCTATATTTCTCACTCTAAAAATAGTAGCTGTCCTTCATCTGCTAATTTCAATGGCTTTTAAATACTGCTGTCTGCTCTATGTTTCAAGGATGACTTCTAGCTGCGTCAGTTGCACAGACCCAGCCAGCAATACCCTGTTTGACTTACTCAGATGCCTCCACATCTGAGTAACTAGAGAGTTGAGCATTTTCAGGATCTGCATGTTAGCTCTGTGGTATAATGACTGATGTCAGCCTGAACTTTGCCAAAGATCTCTCATCACTGCTAGTTATATCCCATTCCAAACGACTGGGCTTGCTCTCTCTTTCTGGAGCACACCCCCTTTCACATATTTGAGTATGGATTCAACAATATGACAATCATTTTCTTTCCTTAAAGTGCCAGTCCTGCAATGGACAAAAATAACTTGTTGTCACTGCCTGCTGGGGGAGGCGGTAAAGGGGAGATGAGAAGTTGTAGTAACTAGTCTGGATGTGTTTAAGCCCCCATCTTTATCCAAAAGTATTCTATTCTCCAGGCCTGACTTTAAGTTCCTGGTTATTCAAACTCCCTGGGATTTTCACGTTTTCTGGGGAAAAACAACAAGCAAATGTTGACTTCTATGCTGAGCCTATCGTTTTTAACTTGCTTTAGGCTTGGGCCCCGTAATCCTCTGGCAGGCACAGGCTTCTATAAGTATTGTTTTATTGATTAAAAATTTAAAAAGGTCCTATGTTGCACAAAAGTAGGCCATGGCATGCTTTTCTTAAGCTGCTAGAACAGTTGAGGGGATGGGCAATTCAGCCAAGCAAGTAAACACACATTTAATAGTACGGTTACATGGATCAGGAAAAAGTTATTCTAAAGCATAGCGTTAAGAGAGAAAGAATACACTCTTCATTTGTTTAATGTTTTCCTTATGTTTCCTCAGAACCGTGCTTATTCCTTGACAAGCTTTTCCTGCATATTGCATCTAGTACTTCTTTCCTGGGGTGGATCAAGACCTGCAGCTTCTGGCTCTGCTTGTTTATTTATTTACACTGTCATTTCTATTCTCATCCAAACTTACGTATGTCTGCACAATACAGAGTGAAAAGTAAATGTCTTTCTTCATGTTTATTTCCCTGAAGTTGTTCACTAAATTGCTTTTTTTTTACATCCCTTTTGCAATCTCATCCCATCCGGCTCAAGTATCCTGGATTAGAAAGGCAGTCTCTGGAGTCCTTTTCAAAGGGAGCCTCCCACAGCCTTTAAATCCCCCACATTTTATGGTGCAGATATTCAGGATCTGAGGTATTAAGTAAGAAGGAAAGCAAAGCTGACTGGGACAGACACAGAAAAATAGAGTAGCTTCTTTTTTGGGTAATCATTATTGGAATTGTCCTGTTATCTGAAATTTTTCTGGTTCAAAGTGCTAAACTCAGTCATTTGCAACTGGACATTATGCAACAGATAAAGACGGGGAGTGTGTTTATGTGTGTGTGTTGTGTGTATGTGCACGTGTGTGCGCGCGTGTCTGTGCCTGCAACGTACAGAAAATACCATTCTACCACAGAGAAATAATTGCAAATAAAAATTATTAAAAATAAGCCAAAAAATCATATCCTTGATGGGATTGTTGTCTTTCCCATAATATAAACTCTAAGGAAAACTACTCCTACCTTCAAAATTCCAACACAGGTATGCAAAGTAATTAATAATATTTAATTAAAGAATTAGCATGGAAAGGCCAGGTTCTCAGATTCTAATTTTTAGCACTTTAACAAGAAGGTGTATTCATCTTCCTTTTCTTTTGCTTCCAGGCCATTTCATCTCCTCAGTCCTCTCTTCTGGACTGTATAACCACACCACTGAAGACTTCAGAGAAATACAATCTGAAGCATTGCAAGTTTGCAAAATGGGATGGGTAGGAGCGGTGACCTTCTTATTCCAGTTATTAATAAAAATAAATAGAAGTTTAGGGATTATAAATGGAGGAGAAAGAGAGAAATACAATCTTACTTGCTTTCCAGCAGGGCTTTGGCTGTCTTCTAAACCTAAATTATTTGAGCATAAGAATTAGCAAGGTGTTTATGAATCAGGGACTTTTTCAAAGTGACTTCTCAGGGGCTGTGTAAAACTGTAATGCTATAAAGTATAGTCCTTCGGATATTGTTAAATACAGCTACCTATTAGTTCATATTAAAATCACTTCGGGGGCTTGTGACTTTCAAATAATACTTTTTCAGTAACGTCTGGAAGCTCATCGACTTCTGCTACTGGAGAAAATTGGTGGGAAGCCTACCACTGCCTAGTCACAGCCAGAGTGTACACCACTCAGAAATGCCGGCCCTCCGTTCTCCCATCCCTGGGTGGACCAGAGGCCTTTATTTCCCACTGCCATGGGGCCCTTACCTGCGCTGGGAACGGAGGAAGTAGTGGACCTCCCCCATCTCCCCTTAGACTGGGAAAAATCTTTCCGAGTATCATTCTCTGCTCCCTAGACGACAAACGAAATTGCACAACAGATCTTTTCAAGACTGGGAGACAGCGGGTGAGAGGGAACGCGCGCGCCGAGCGAGGGCAGTCAGTCTAGGGAGAGCATTGCCTTCGGAGTGGAGGGATCTTCCAGAGCCGCACGCAGCAAAGGCTCAGTTTGGACGAAAGCCGCAGCACAACCGAATTTCCAAAGGGATGGTCCTGAACGCACACACGGCGGGGTCCTTCCCACTCGGGGCAGGTAACCCGCCCGCGAAGTGACCGTCAGCGCCCACTGAGCTCCTCCGGATCAGTCGCCCGGGAACCAACTGCAGCTACCTTTATTGAAAGGAAGAAAGCAAAGGAGTGGGTGCTCCAGAAAACCGGAAAGAAGCCCGCACACAGAAACCCTCCAGCAATCTGCCTAGGTGGCGAGGGGCGAGCTGCCCTGGGGCCGGCCAGTCGTGGCGCGCCGGTGCTGGGGGTGGAGGCGCGAGGTAGCAGGGGCGCTCCGTGGGGAGAGCCTGGTGCGCCCAGCCTGAGGCGGTGGAGACCAGCCGGGCTCAGAAGTGGGGGGCGGGCGTCTCGCGCCCGCGGGACCTTCGGCCTCAACACTCCTGGCACTAGGGCGCCCACCTCTCCCCGCGAAAGCTGCCTTCTGAGGGGCTCTTCTTGCCACGCTCTGCCTCCCCCGCTCCCCCCCGCTCGCGTTCTCCGCCTTCTTTGCAGTGTCCAGAGATGCTCCGTCGCAGACCCGGGACCCCTTAGGCGCCTCTTCCCGTCCGTCTGCCAAATCGCAACGCCTGTACTTTTCCAGCTCCCTCTTTCCCTCTTGAAATTGAAAGTTATTGAGGTCGCTCAGGGTTGTTGCTCCAGCAGTTTCCTTCCCCGCCCCCGAGCTCCCCCCGCCCCCCGCAGCCATCCCCCCTTCCCCCTCCCTCGTCCCGTCCTTCCCTCCCTCCCTCCCTCCTTCCACCACTGGAGCGGCTCCTACTCGCGAACAGCAGAAGCAGCTCGGGGTCTCTCCGCCAACCCCTTGGCCATGGCCGCGGTGCCGACGGCGCCCGCTCCCCTACGATCCCCGGGCCCCCGCCGTGGTCGCCGAAGCCGCCGCAACCTCTGAATCCCAGGGGCCGCCGCCGCCAGTACCCGCCCGCCCGGATCCCGCCCGCCGCCGCCCCTCACCATGCTACCTGCGGCCGCCCCTGCGAGGCCGCTCGCTGCTCGTGGAACCCTCGCTCGCGGTGTTGACAGCCACCCCTGCGGAACGGCCGCGCTTGAGGGCAATTTGAAAATACAGTAGTTGGTTTCCCTGCACCCGACCCGCTTCTTCGTTTGCCATCCCGGCACGCCTATCGGATCTGAGTGGAGAAGTTGTCCGCTGCTTGGGGTCTCCCTCTCTATACGCCTAACACTTACCTATATTTCTAGAACATTTAATATAATTAACAAAAGAAAAGGAAGAAAGGAAAGGAAACATTACTGGGTTACTATGCACTTGCGACTGATTTCTTGGTTTTTTATCATTCTGAACTTTATGGAATACATCGGCAGCCAAAACGCCTCCAGGGGAAGGCGCCAGCGAAGAAGTAAGTGCAGGGTTTTTTCTACACGTTTGCTCCCTCCCGCCGCGTTCACCTGTAGGGTCTCTCGGCCGGTCCTGCGTCGGCTCCCGGCGTCGGCGGTCCTCCCTCCCTGCACCCCACGCCTCCGAGATCCAACGCGTCTTTCACGCCTGCCTCTGCGCGCCCTTCTCTTCCTCCGCATCCTCGCGGGTGCCAAAGCGGGCGGACCGGCCGTTAACGTGGCTCCCGCCCCCTCGTTACTTAAGGTTCGAGAAAGCGTTCCGGTTTTCGTTAGACTAGCTCTAGCTATTTGTGCTTTCCTTCCGTGACTGGGACGGGAGGCTGGAGCCCCTGGCATCCTAGACACCCGGCCCGCGAGATGTCCCCGAGCGCTGACGAAGAGCCGGGGGGAGGAGCGGCCGCGGCGCCGGTTCACCTCGCGTGGCTGCCTCGCTCAGGAACACCTCGCTCGGGTTGCTAACTGCCCGCGGGCCGGCCGGGGAGCCAGCGAGCGAGCGCCTGCGCGGCTGCTACTCGCAACCACGCACGGATGGAGCAGGAGGGCACGCGGGGCGCTCAGGGTTCGCGTGTCTACGCGCTTGCAGAGCCGCTCGCGATCCCACTGCGGGGAGGGTCAAAGGACCGCCGAACCCTCCACTGGGAGCCGGAGATGCCCAGTTTCCAGTTAACGATCTTGCCTGTCACGCGTGAGCGCTTGCACCGTCTCAGGCTCTTTCAAGGGTCTCCTGGGGCAGACACAGAGTGAGGGTGGGGTTCCCCCGTAAGCGCTCAGGCTCGCCTCCTCACTGCTTCGTGTCTCCTGTTACTTGGAAGGTTGGCTTGCGAAGTCGCCCTGAAAACAGTGCCCTAGCTGGGATTAAATGGGTGGGTACCCCAGGGCACCCTCAACCCCGGGTTGGTCTCTCTGAAAGGTGGCGTCCTCTAGAGATTCGGAGACAGACGGGACGAGAATGGCACCTTTCCCTGCTCCCGGGGTGCCTGGCGCGCTGGGGTCTGTGCCAGCGTGGGCAGCCTTGTTCGCCAGTAGCAGGGCTGGGGGCGACCCTGGTTCCGATTCGGGGGGCGCTGGTGGGGTCAGGGAGGGAGAACTCTTCCCGGAGTTTGCGGGGCACAGAGAACGAGGCTACTCCCATAGCCCCCCAGACCTCCGCCGCGGGGGAGCCAGTGACGCTTGGAAGCCACGGGTCCCGCGCGCGAACCCAGTCTTGGAGCGCCGGCGGGCTAAGCCCCTCCGGGCTGGCGCGGGTGCAGCTGCGGGGACACAGCCCAGGCTTGAGTGAGATGGAGATTTAGCAATCGCTTCTCCGCCGCTGTTTGTCTCTGCCCTGTCCCTGGACGTGAGGGTCCCCGAAAGCTCCCTTTGTGTCATTAGCCTCTGGCACACAAAGTCTGGTTCACCTGAAAACTGCCTTTAAAAAAACGTAGCTGGGCCCAAGTGCCAGGGGCTCCTGCTGGGTCTCACCATCCCTGGGACCGCGTAGCAGGGGGCAGGAGGGCCCAGGCTAAACATGTCAGGGCATCCGATTTATTATTCTTGGCTTCTGAATGGTTTGTGTTCTTCGTAACTCCTCCATCCACCCTTTCACTCAAGGCGAGAGGCCGCCTCACCGAAGGGGCGGCCTGGGGCTTAAGCCTTGCCCTTGCGCCTTGGTGGTCCCTGCCTCCTCACCTCGCGGGCCCGCGGACACTTCATCTCACGTCGGTGGGGAGAAGGATGCCGAGTGAGTCCAAGGGCAATCTCCTGCTTTGCATTGCTCTGACACACTACTTCTTCACCCCACTGAGGACCCCAGGGCCAGTAGCTACAGAATTCAGGGGAGGGGGGCAGGATCCTGAGCAACAGTGTAGAGGTGCCCCCCGATTGTAGTTGGGGGCCCCTGTTTTTGAAGGAAGACACGCGAAAGAAACCTGGCCATCCCTTCGTTCCCACCAGCCCCAGCTGCCCGGTGATGCTGCCCCAAGGCTGCGGGGACCAGCGGGATGGCCCACCTCTAGTTTCATACTCCAGAGAAATCGCAGTCAAAAGGCGAACTGCTTTTCCACCTGTCTCAAGGCCAAGACAGAGGCGCCCTCTGATTGTATAGTGGGGGTGAGGGAGGGAGTGCGTGGCGCTGGGTTGAAATTCCAATTATTCTGTGGGAGTGGGGCTGGGAGAGAGCTCCCTTAGCAAGGGATGGACGCTCCTTGCTGCTTCGCCCTTGAGTCGCCTTTGCGGCTGGGTTTGCTGGTACAATCCTGGGAGAGGGGCGACCCCTTGCGTCCTTCGAGGAGACAGACTAGGCTCTTGGCAGGTGCAGTTTGGTTTTTGGAGAATGGGAAGGAGAGATCTTTGTTAAATGTCCAGAAACTCAAGGCCAAATTGCATGTGCACATACTTGTCTTTTGGAAATTTCTGAAAGAAACGTATAAGAACTTTGTCCTCCAATGAGGTCTAGGAAAAAAAAATTAATGAAAGGTAAAGTAGTAGTCAAGGTATTTCAGAAAACAGTTGTCTTTACTTTTTCCTAAAAGAGACAACTAAAGTGAACATTTAAGAGTACCTCCCTTTGGCCTGTAGTTAAATAGCTTCACTTTCCTAAACTTCTAAAATACAAGAGGTAGAAAATTAAGGTGTAAGAACTGTTTTTTCAAAATTTTTTAAAGTGGTCTCTTGAATGTTTTAGTAGAAATGTTTCTTGCAAAAAAAAAAAAAGTAATTTGTTTGTGGTGTTCAGTATTGTCAAGTCTAGGGAATCATGGCTAATCCTCAGATGTGGCAAAAGCCACATTACTATTGTCCTGTTTTCCTGAAACAACTTCTATACCATTTGTCTATACTTTGTGAAAACTAGTGATCTTAGAGCATTTTAAAGATTATTTATTTATTTATTTGACAGATAGAGATCACAAGTAGGCAGAGAGGCAGGTAGAGAGAGAGGAGGAAGCAGACTCCCTGCTGAGCAGAGAGCCCGATGCGGGGCTCGATCCCAGAACCCTGAGATCATGACCTGAGCCGAAGGCAGAGGTTTAACCAACTGAGCCACCAAGGTGCCCCTCTTAGAGCATTTTAAACATAAATGTTGCACCTTAAAAATTATCTGTGGAGTTATGGGTGAGTAAATACACAATAACTTTTTACCTATTTGGATTCAAATATAGCTCCTAGAAATGACTAATTTGAACTTATTTAAGATAAAAATGAAATGCAACCCTTATTCAAAATTCCCCAACCAGCAGTATTTTCAGAAGCAAAGTTTGGCTTTAAGTACAGTGTTGAATCAAGAACCCCCAAATCCAGTTTTTAACTCTCTTCCAGGTCAGTCTTTGCAACTTAGTAGTCAGGTTCTGAATTCCAGGCTATCTGCTAATAAAAGTAAATGTCATACTTGCCATAATGATAATAACCACAGTACCTTACCATTGCACTGAATTTCCCTTGAGTTATACCTTCAGACCCCTAAATAGTAACTTGAAGAGCGGGTATTTATATTCCCATTTTGCAGAGGAAGAATCCGAATAACAGAGGCTAAGTAACTTAATTAAAGCCATACAGCTAGTAGGTAGAACTTGTCTCCTGCTGCTTACACTACCTGCTGATCCATCAGAGAGAAGATGTCGGGAATGTTAAGTAATAATAATAAGTCTGATGTCTTCAGACCATCATTTATCCACTTTGTTTGAAAAATAAGCTGTTGTGGTTGACTGGAAATTTTTGAAGTGATACTTATATTATTATATATTAGTGACCAATGTCAAAAAATTAAATATCTGGTAATAACAGCAATAATGAATAGTAATAGTGCAGCTTGCTAAATATAATGATATTATTCAGTTATTCTGAAGACATTGTAGGATCATATTATTCCAGAAGATTATTGTTAGAAACATCAGATGTCTTTGTAGTATCCTTTTTATCTGATGCCATCTATTAATTGGGTTTTAATTATCTGGGTTCTAGATACATGCAAGTTTTAAAAAGCCATTGTGTGCATTGCAATTACAAAGCTGTCATTGCACAATCTGTGAAACTTCTAAAAATCCTTCATAAAAATGACTGAAATAAAGGAGTAAGAAAATAAGGGAAATAATTTTAATGGTAATAAAATAAAACCATCCTTTTGGAATATATTGTCATTGCTGGACATTGTTTCAGACATTGAGCCATTCTTTGAGATTCTGATACACTCTTGGTAATTGCACTGCCAATTATGGTAAATATCAAGTTAACTATAGGATAAAAAATCTTTCATTCTCCTTCACATTTTGTAATATTTAATTTTGAATGGAAGTATGGTTTGGAAATTGCCTACAGTGCATTTTCTCACCTGTCTACTTCAGTTACCAGTGTATTTTGTTTTTGAAAGAAACATTAATAGATAGAAGATAGGAGTAAAATTTGCTGGAAAAAGAATATTCTGCAACATATCATGTGATGTTTGTATGAATCACATATCTTGTAATGTTTGTACTGCATTTACACTCTTAGGCAGTAATGGCAATATCTAAATATAAACAATTGTAAATTCTAATATATTTACTATTACACCTCAATTTTTTTTAACATATCCTGTTATACTATTTTAATTCCTTATTACTTCAATAGAAGGATTTTACTTAGAACATTAAGGATGATAATTTTTAAATATTGTCTTTTTAATCCTCAATTACTCTACGTAAAGTAACTAAGAATATAAGAATGAGTGTGAAACTGACTTAATGTCATCATTTCATTGTTCCTCTAAACATGAAAAATGAACAGTATTTCAACTTACAGGTAGATAGCTTTTGATAAAATCACTCCTTCATTAAATATTTACCCAGAATTTAATATTCCACAAATTAGGTCCCCAGAAAGCAATGACTAGAAATTACATGTAGTTAGATTTGATTTTCAAGTTATGGGGAAACCATACATACCACCATACTACAAAACAAATTTATTAGTCGCTGGATCATTTTAAAATATTTAAATCTGGACAGAGATCTCTGGATTACTATTAAATATCTAAAGAATATTTTCCAATTACATGGTTAATCTTTTTTTTTTTTTAATGCAGTTGTTCTTTTAAAGTCTATGTAATGTTGGTGGAATATCGTGTGGGATTGTCAGAACCCTAAATAGAGTTAAGACCAAATGGTCTTCCTGCAATTTTAAGAATGAGGTATCAAAAAATAAGACTGTTTTACGTATAGTGATTTCTTAAATCATCTTTCCCCGCTTTATCTAAATGTTTCATTCTCGATGTTGTCCTAACCCTTTTTCCTACTTCCCCGCTATCCACTCATCCCACCCCCCAAAAATCCTTTTCCAAGTAGTGAATTCTTGAAATGCCATCAGAGTGGGTATTATATTTCATGAAATGTAAGAAGCAACTTTGGTTACCATTAGGAAAACATCATTCAGTTCTGAGAGCATGGAAAGGATCATGCAAGACAGTGTGTTGAAATTACGTGTTTTACTTGGTTAGAACTATTTCTTCTCTGAACAGTGCATGGTACATTGGCATGCTTTGGAGAATGAGCATTTGAGAAGTGTTGCATCATAAATTATATAGGTTTCTTTTTTCACCTTCCTTTTAATTTTGAGGAAAAATGTGGGTTACTTTCTTAATTGTGAATGTTTTCTTCAGGTTTAAAATGATTGGATTATCTTAAATTTACCATATGTTGGATAACCTAGTAAGTTTGAAATGCTTTGCAGTTACACCTTAACAAAATATGTAAAGCATAAAATACACATCTGCAAGAATTTACTGACCATTTTTTTTCTATTTAATCCTGTCCACCAGATCTTTCCATTCAGGAGTATTACTAGCATTCTGCTTAAAGTACTTATCCAGCAATACTGAAAAGAGTGGAATGTTCCATTCTCAAGGATTGTGGGGGTGCTGAGGATGCTTACTGTCTAAATGCCATTGAATGCTATGAAATCCCATTTTCTGCTCTAGAGAGTTTTCAACAAGATGAAATTTTAAGCAAATTACCTACTTTTTTCACATTTGAATAATTTCAAAAATTCATTTTTAAAAATATGGTTACAGGTGCCTCTTATCCGATAAAAGCTTTTCTGCCTTATTTGTAATCTTGGCGAGGGACCTAGTTACCATCTGCTGCCACTAAAATTCTTCTGGAAGTTTTATAGAGAAAATTCAATGGTACTAAAGAATATGATTGCCCAATTACATATATATTTAATAGCTTTTAACTGTTGTCATGCCTCATGCAAGAATCTAATCCAGTCTTCAAAACACTACCTTATTTTAGGGCTTCATCTGACCTTTAAGAATTTGATGAGTAGCAAGCATCAAAAGTTCATGGTAGAAACTGAGACTTAAGGTGCCATTGAGGGAGAATCCCCAGTGTCTGTTGGGAAAAAGTAGATTCCTGTCTCTTCAACTTACCGTCTTTTGATCTGAGAACATATGTCACGACTGTGACTTAGTCATAGTTAAACAGTTCTTCTAAATTTAATTTTCTTTTTCAACTAAGTTTAGTGGATAAAGATTGAGAATGCAAGAAAATACAAATATTCCTTTATTATAAGGAAATATATATAAAGATTAATTAATAAGAGCTTTATCAAAGTAAAGATGGAATTAATTATGATATTTCTCATTTTTCACAATATCTAGTGCCCCAAAACCATAGCCATTGCACAATGAGCATACTCAGTCTTTAAGCAGGTGCATCTTGTCCTTGGGCTTGGAGTCTCAGGAAGCTGGTTTGGAATCCAGCTAGAGAGAAGCTGTAAGACCCCTCCACATACACCTGACAGGCTGTCAGAAGTGGCCTGTACTAGGGTGGAAGCAGCAACTGTGATGACCCAGGTTTAAGATAATAAGGACCTGTGTGATAATAACAGAGATTGATTGAGCAAGGGAGTATATAGAGCAAGTGATTTATATGGATTCAAGTATTTATATGGATCAAGTGTCTAGGTCTTGGCAACTAATTGGATATGAAGGGAAAAGAGACGGAGTCATATTTAGCACCTGATTTTTTAGTGTAAGGACTCAGATCTGGGTGAATGCAAAAACAATGGAAATAAAAAGATGGGAAGTTAGGGAAGCAGACTTGGTAGAAACTTATTTTTCTTTTGAGCTATCTTTACTTTGAGGGCCAGCATCTAGTAAGTCAGATTCAAAATCTCATAGTATCGGGGCTGAAGATAAGTATTTAGGAGTCATATAAGGGAGATAGTTGAATGCATGAGATAAAATCTAGTGGTGCCATATTTATTATTATTAAAAGTGTTTTCATAGCTGACATTGAGACTCTTACTGGTAGTACCAAAATAAGATTAATTACATTAAGTTACTTTGTCTATTTTAAAGAGTCTAATGTACCAATCTCAACTGAAGCCTCTCATTTTTGTAGTACTCTTTGTATTATATGAGACTGGCCCCTAATCATTCCATTTGGATCTAGCATGTACTCATAACAGTGGCATTCTCCTTTCAAGCAGATTTCTCTACAAAGTGTGCTCTCTTACAATGAGAGGTTCTGAGGATGGGATGGCACTTGAAGGAATCCAGTCCATCTGTACAGTGTATATATTCTGTACAGTGTATATACTGTACAGAGGTAATCCGTATTACCTCTGCAACATCCCCACTGAGTAATTATCCAGCCCTAGTAACACCGAGGCCCCACGTCCTCTTTCTTCTCCAATTCAATTTTGGCCTTCCTCATCAGAAGCAGGTAATATTTTCTAGTGTGTTTATCCTCCTAGTTGTCTTCTGAGCACTTTGCACTGGCATGGGATTAGATTCAGTTACCTTAAAACATCTTTCTAGGATGAATGCACAATAATCCAGTACACTATATTCATTCCTAAAATCTGGCCTCAGAAAACTAGCTAGTAAGCATATTTATAATTATACCCCAATACAAAGCACATTCTTGAGAGTAAGTGGTAAAGCAGCCCCCATTTTATAACCACATAATACAAACCACCACCACACAATATAAAATAACAGAATTTGTGAGATGCTTATTTTAGAACACTGTTTTTTTAACATATGCTTGATAAGTTGGTAAGAAAAAAGAAAGAACGTAGTTTCTCATCATTATGTTCTTTTTTCTATACAAAGGGACCGCACAGGTATGAACATAGTAATCATGACAAAGGGTGTCATAAAAGGAAAGGCAGTAGAAGTCACAGGGTGGGATTATGGACATTGGGGAGGGTATGTGCTTTGGTGAGTGCTGTGAAGTGTGTAAACCTGGTGATTCACAGACCTGTACCCCTGGGGATAAAAATATATGTTTACAAAAAATAAAAAATTTAAAAAAAAGAATATAACAAAATTTATATTCATGATTTCAAAAAACAGAAAAAAAAAAAGAAGTCACATTTCACTGATAAGAAAGAGACAAAACTTTTATGCCAAAGTGTGTGTAAGTGCCTCCCGGCAAACTGTAGTTTCATGGTTCTCAGAGCCACTGTTATATTCATATATATGTTATTTTACTCCTCATTTATATTTATTTGTCAAAGTGAATGTTGAGATACTGGTTATTATTTAAATAGCTGCCATGTTTTAAATCACCTGTGAGGGCTAGATCCTGTACTTGATGTTTTCGCAGAAGTTTATCTCATCTAGTCCTCAGACTTACCCTGTAAGGATGGTGTCAGTAGCCCCATGTTAGTCACCTGAGGTCACTCAACAAAGACGTGCTGGGCCTGGGATTTCAGCCCAGGTTAGGCTTCCAAGCCTGTGTCCTTCTCTGATTTCTTCACATCTCCTCAACTACTGGGATTAGTACTTAGGGCAGTCGTAAGTTCATTTTCTCAAACCCCACCTCACCTTTTCTTTCCCTTACTCTCTCTTTGCTCATTCTTTCTTCCTCCTCATTTAATCAACCACAAGTGTTTCTCAAACATTTACTACAGAGGTTACTTCTGGTATTCTAGTACATTCTCCCATTTCTCTTTCTTTTTTTTCTACCCCTTTGCTCTCTTTCCTTAAATTTACCCTATTGATGGTTTTTAAACATAAGAAGTTGCTGATTTTCTTCCTTAGGAGCAATAGAATAGCACATTTTATATGAAATACTGCAAGACTATTCTTTTCATCTGCCTTGTGCATATCCAAGAGAAGATTAACTTAGGCATGAGGATGTGGCAAAGTCTATAATTTCACAGTTAAATATCAAAATCCTTCTATGTAATTTACAACCACAATAGATATTTCACTGGCTAGTTTTTTGTTTTCCAGAAAAGTCATCTTTATGGTGCTTCATAGAATCTGCTATTTATATTACTTTTACCATGAGTATTAAAAGTAACCTCCACTCCAAATTCTTTATTTATAGGCCTTGGTACAGTAATTTTCAACCCTGATTTCAAATTAGAATCACCTGGGGATCTTTAAAACAAAAAATATAAACACACACACACACACCAACCAAAAAGACAGACTCCACCCTTGACCAAATGAAACAATCTCTGGGGATGTGGCTTGCACATTTGTGTTTTCCTAGGCAGTCCTGATGATTTTGCACCCAAGACTGAGAACTACTATTGGACCCTTAATTCAAGAATAACTATTACAGCTGGGCAACTGTTAAAAACAATTCCAGTTTCATGGGGGTTAGACAAACAAAATGGACTTGTGTGGGGTGTGGTAAGAGATGAGATATAACATCATCTGAGCAGATAGTGGTTTAAAATATAAAGTAGTCTGATAACCTCGTATTGTTTATCAGTAGAGTATTGTTAAACTTGTGGCACTGACCAGTGCAGACAAGATTGTCTGATAGGGAATTGTCTCAGCCAGAGAGTCTAAGAAAAGAGAGCAAACAAAGTGCACACAGTAAGACATGATACTGAGTTTAACAGACACTGACTTCCTAGGATAAGAACAGTGCGACTGGGCGAGGGGCAACCAGAGGGGGATGTGCTTGCTGCTGAATCCTCCCGTGGCTGAGTGAGGCACTAAATGGATAAAAGATGGGGTATCAGCCATACCAAAATTTTTTTCAAAGCTACTTAATGATAAACAACTGTTCTCAGGTCTTACCAGATGATTGGTAATGTGCCCCAGAGTACTCTTTGTCTTCAGAAAACACGTCATGGTTAGAAAACTGCCTAACAAGAAATAAACATTCTTTTCTTTTATAGTTTCTACGATTCCTGACTAACTCCAGATTGACTACTGTTGATCGGTAAAACTACTATAAATAACGTAGTTTTAACTCCATCTCAGTGGGTTAAGTTTTGTGGTGGGTTGTTTATTTGTGAACTTACTGCTTTTACTCCTCTCCTAATGTGCTCTCCTTTGGGTGGTTATCTTCATCACGTCTCATTTATTATTCTTTCCTAGTCCATGAAGGATTTCCAAACCTTGTCATAAACCAGGGAAGTCTCCATGTAAAAGCAAAGTGGAAGTCTGGGCTTCCTGTCAGACTTAATTCTGCTTGTTAAGGGGGCTCCTTGGGAGAATTCGGGTTCTAGTGAGTCACTAGGCCAAATCCCAATAACCACAATTGCCAAAAGTAATTAGACTGAGGAAAGCCAGGCTCCTGGGGAGGAGGGTCATCACAGCACACTTGAGCCACTGCCCCGTGGTCAGACCTAGTTACTTGTCCCTAAGGATTGGGAGCAATCATGAGTTATGGAGAGCAGGAAATCCACCAGAAAACAATGCTTTTCCACCAATTTTTTTCTTCAATAGATTATTCACCTTAAGCAGGCAAGAGATCAAAATATGCCCCTATACATGCACAGATCATGTCACCATCATCTTAACAACCACTTTGTCTGCCTGCAGGGGGGCAAATGCACACGTGCAAAATTCCTGCTGTCTCCAGTTGCAAGTTCTCTCCTCCCTCCCTCAGTAGATAAAAAGAACCTCAGGAGTTTAGTCTAAGGCTTTGTAAAAGAAGTGTCTGATTAGGATGGGAAGGGAAGAGATCCCCTGTAAACATCCTAAAGTCAGTTCAGATGAAGTAACATTTGGAAATAAGAAAATTGTAGTACATTTCCAGGACAGGGGTTCTAAAACCTCCAGAGCTCAGAAAGGGCCAAGAGTGCACTTAGGATTTCTTGTACTGAAAAGAATACCATTTAGAAACATGATGCTGTAAGTAGCTAAGGAGAAGTTATCAGTAAGTGGTGCTCTAATTTTAAACTTTGAATATGTTAGAAATTAGAAGATTGTTAAACCTTTTTATAGGAATATATTCATACAGCACAAATGCCATCTGTGCTTAATAACCTAAGTGCAAGTCCGCCTTGGAAACTACTGGCATTGCCTCAGACATCCAGAAAAGATACGCTGTCTACCTCATGTGATGGATCCCACTGTTCACTGCCCTTAAATGTGGTAGATAATGCAGAATAATTTCAGTATATTTCAATATTCCTATGACTTTGGGTCAGTGGCTCTTTTTGTTTAAACATATGGCTGGGTGATATTGTTTATCTTAAGTCCACAGAGAGGCAGGCAGGCAGGTTTTTTTTTCTGACCAGCCTTCTGGGGCAACTAGTAATCTCCAGGTAACATTTGGCTAACAAACCCTGACCTCCTGCGCTGTGCACACTGAAGAGTTACAATGACCAGCAGTCGATATGGTATCACCAGTTTAGTGGCACTATATTTTTGATTTTCTTTGGTCTTGAATTTGACCATGAGACAGACTAAAAAAAGAAGATTCTATTTTTTAAAGACTTAGCAGCAAGACTATAACCTTTAGGGGTGCCTGGGTGGCTCCGTCAGTTAAGCAATTAAGCATCTGCTGCGCGGGTCAGGATTGGAATCAAGCCCCCCCTGTCTTACTGTCTCATTGTACTCACTGCTCAGTGGGGAGCCTACTTCTCCCTCTGCCCCTGCCCCCTGCTCATGCTCTCTCTCTCTCTCTCTCTCAAATAAATAAGTAAAATCTTAAAAAAAAAAAAAAAGACTGTAGCCTATATTTACTTGTGTCACTACTTTTTGGTGGCATGTCGTTTCTGCCAGGAAATACAAAAGATACAGACAAATGCTGCTTGGCCA
Organism: Mustela putorius furo; assembly: GCF_011764305.1. Taxonomy (NCBI): domain Eukaryota; kingdom Metazoa; phylum Chordata; class Mammalia; order Carnivora; family Mustelidae; genus Mustela; species Mustela putorius. The sequence continues at coordinate 26,278,692 of NW_025422015.1, read as the reverse complement.
CAAACTATGTGAGCACATACTGAGCTGCTGAAGATTTGTTTCTTACAGAATTCAGTCATGCTTTTCCAATTTATGACATATTTGTTGATCTAAGTCCAAATGGACCTTCATTACTGTTTGGTAACAAGAGAAAAAGCCCACAGGTGGCATCTCCAGCTCCTCTGCCCTTCATTTACCCGGTCACTTCCTGTCATCCTCATAACTCTTAAGCCCCTTCTACAAAGAAAGGGCAATCTCTCTTTCCTATAGCACATTTCCAAGACATCCACCCAGCTTTCCAGTTCTGTTCAGAGCTTGATGCAGATCCAAGCTGTAAACATAAATCAATGGGATTCCCTTGGAAGCCATTTACACTTGCAGGATCATGTCGATGCATACTTGACCCTAGTATCAATAATCAGTAGCATGTGCCATTCCACCCAGCATGCGCTTCCCGGACCCAGCCCTGATTCATGTGTGTTTTCAGACTTGTGAGCATTCTGTGTGCATACCTCAAAGTTTAATTTCTCATAGACTAAAGGAGAGTTCTAGAAGAAGGAGCTCCCAGCCATTTCAGGCTACCACGGCCATTTTCAGCACCCATGTGGACATCTCACTGACATTTCAGAAATTCATTAAAACTGCCTCCGACTTTAATATATTGCCCATACTATAATGGAGAGCTTTTTAATCCCAGAAAGCTTTATGTAATAGTTTTTAACCAAACCTCTTAAAAGGCTGAGGGGCACAAGTGCTACCGTTCATCAGGTAAGAACACGTTTCAGATGATACTTGCCAAGATTTTCCAGTGCAGGATGTTTTCTCTACCCTTCCTAGCCCCAAATCACTTTTTCAAATACTCTCCAAATTCCAAACCAATACGAAGATGAGTTGAACAGTCTTAATTTTAGAATCTTCCAAAGAAAAAAATAAATAGACAGCTGAGTTAATTTATAAAACTGCAGCATTTATCTTGGCAGATTTCAGTTCTCTCTTGTCTAAGTCTTGCATGTTAACTCTTACTCAGCAGCTCATGGGAGCAACAAGTCATTTCTATATATTAAGCACCTTGGGAGCCATTGAACAAAACAACTTTGGTGTTTCTTCACACTTCGTGTACACATTTCTTTTCTCATACACAATTTATTTGCTGGGTCGCTGAAACCTAAATAATCCCTTTAAATCTGAAGCAAATGGAGAGTCATTTTTACAAGAAGAATAAACAACAGTGGCTGTTGAAATACTTGACTTGAATTGAGCTACACACTGAAGTACCTTTTTGTTAATACAAACCCTTCATATTCTATCAGTGGCTCCCTGAAATTCTAGGACTGCTTAAAATTATAGGACCAGGGACCAGGAATCTCCCTTCCCCCGTGCCAGTTCCCTGCTCCTGGGAGTATGCCAGCAAGTTTGCAGGATTCATTCTGACAACTGTTCTGGTGTAAATATTTAGAGAAATCCTTTCCATTAGAAACTAAACAAAGTGTAAGTAGCTGCTCCTAAATGATAGATCTTATTAATGTTTGCAACAGCAGGCTTTATGCTGTCTGATGTACAGATTCCAATATACTGGAAAAGACTAAGGGTAAAAGAATCAAGACAGGAATTACATTAACTGTACCAAATGTGAATTGCAAAATTTTATTTTAACTTATCACTATAGAGATGTGGTTTCATTTGCACAGAATATAGGGGAAATGAGTTAATTTAAGCTAAAAATAATAAGAATTTGCTACTGGTATTCTCATGGTTTAAAAAGATGGGGGATCAGTGATTACAGCTCTCTTTATCAACATGTTCAAAAGCTGTTCTTACCTATTTCTCCATGTCCCCTCCCAAATAAAGTAATACATCTGAGATCCTGTCTTATATACGCTCTAGTTTCTCTATTATTATTTAAAGACTATGAAGAGGAGTAATGGCTAGGCTCTGGTGCTTACATCAAATATCACTTGTTAAAATAGGTTGCTACCCTAGGCTCAAGGGGTCAGAGCCCCCCCACCGCCTCATGTTCCACTCTGCCCTTTCCTGTTTGCATAGTATTTTCAGGTATTTCTATGTACTAGGGGATAACATAGCTAAGTAATTGAAAGCTTCAGAGGCTTCATTGACTGAATTTTACGTTATTTATATACTATTAATGAATACTATGATACTGACTAGAAAAGGTGCATATTCTTTTGACTAGTTATTATTTCTCCCTACTTTTGATGATTTAGAGCCTACACTAAAATCTAAAAAGCTTTGAATTTTAATTCACTTCCTTTATTTATTGTTGTCACTATCTCAGATTTCTCATTAGTATATGCTGTTTCCTTTCTTCATAGGAATAGGATTTTTTTTTTTTTACATGGGATTTTTCCCCCCTGTGGAAAAGCACTCTAGAAAAAAGATGCTATGTAAATAATGCTACTAAAATATCTACAATGAGATTTTACTTTTCCTGTTTTGCTTCAAATGTGTAATGACAATCACTCACTGCTGAGTCTTCACCTGAATCCCATTTGAATCCCAAATTTATCCACAATTTAGCAAAGAAAATAATGAAAGAAATTTAAGGGAGAAGAAATGGAAATTTCATAAACTTAATTGCAGAAGAATAACATCTTTCTGATTGCCTTTTTCGGATCCAGATCTTCTGAAGTTTGGACTATAGTTCAAAAAATCCCATGTTAGGGGGCAGATGGTTTGATTTCTAATAACATTCTGCTGTATATTTCTAATAACATTCTGCTGTGTACTAAATAAATACCATTTATTTAGTCTATGATTGCATTGCTCCCACTATAAAATGAGAGTCCTGATCTTTTACTTATCCGAAACCAAGAGACTGATCTCAGAGTCACCCCCAGCCCCCCCACCCCCCGCCACCAGGAAAATCAAAGAGCTCTTCCTTTTCCTTCTTGTAGCATGCTGTATCCTTAGATAGTTGTCAGTCAGAACTTCAAGAATGTGGAGTTAGGGCCTCAATTCAGAAGTGTGAGTTTTTCTTTATACTTTCATGGAGTTTTTTACATGATTATTTTTTTAAAGCCAACAAGTGAAAACAAAATTCTTTTGGGAGAAAAATATGAGGAAAAATTGAAATTAAACTTGGTCCTAATTAAAACAGCATAAATTCATTCAGCAGTGATTTACTGAACATTTAGTATGTGCTAAGATTAAGTCAGCACAACACACATCAAACCTACCTTTGTGGCATGTCACAATGCTTAAAGAAAGAGAATTAAACATTAATTTAAAGAAAAATTTAAAATTTAAAGAAAGAATTAAACATTATTCGGCTGAAGATTAATCAGAGCTGTTAGATATTCTTTCTAAGTTGTATAACATTTCTTTTTAAGGCTTGTTTAAACAGAATTGGAAATTAATGAGAAGGTTTACAAATGAGCCAATGCACACCCAGATTTTTCTCTGGAAAACAAGGATACCAGACAGCACGTGAGGATGAGGCAGGAAGGTGGAAGGAAGATCAACAGAAAACACTGGAATTTATTGGGCCTCCCAGTATTATCTTGTCTGAAAATTTATGACCAATGGATAAGAGTCATCGTTCAGCATGACGTCTGTGACAATCATAGGAAGTATGCTATGCATACTATAAACGTAGTTGGCATTGTTAGGTAAAGCTTGTAAGGGAATGACATAGTTTGGCTGAGCAAATTTCCCTTTTCAGCACATTGACTAATTTCTATAGTTGAACTTTCCATGCTAGTTCATTAACTGGAATTACTTTTACCAAACAAATACTAAAATATTGTGTGTTTAAAAATAGTGCATTTTTGTCCATCTCATGGAGGCATTTTTCAAACCTCTCATGGTCACCCCTTAACATAGGACATGGGACATAGCTTCCAGACTGCTTAAGGCACCACTTTGGCCAACACATATCAACATGTTTTTGGATTTCTTATGTAAGTTTGTTGATGACCTTTCCTAACATCAACTGATAGCTTTAAAGAGGTCAGTTGCCAGAATTCAGAGCCTTGGAAATAGCACGTTCTAGTTCTTTTCTGTATGTTAGTACTAACTTGTGAAAGCCAGGTGCTTTTATGGGTATTATCTCTTGTAAACCTCACAACATATTTTAACTGTTTTAAAAATGAAGAAACTGAGGCCCCAAACCATTAAGCAACTGACCAAAGTGGCAGCAGCCAGCAATGGTAGACATAAGAGTATACCCAGATCTTCTGACTCAAAGGACAGCTTTCTCATTAAGCTCTGCTTTTCATCAAGAAGACAGTGCGGGAGGTTTAAATGAGGGGGAGTTCTCTCTGCACCTGAGAGGGTACTACAAATGGCTCCTTAGACAAGAAATGAGGTTGAGAGAGAGTAAACTGAGCTGGCAGAAGTGGTTACTTGGGAAGAGCAGTGAGAAGCCTTTAAGCCATTTTTAAAGCAGGGGCCTGATAAAATCTTAACGATTGTTCCTAAAAGATCGCTCTAATTGCTAAACGGTAGCAGTAGTCCTGGTGGGAAGTGGAAAGATGGGAGCTCTCTGAGCTAAAGATGTAGACTCCATAGGGAGGAGTGGTTGGAGTTGAGGGTGAGTGGGGCTTCTAGAATCTTAGCTTTGGGAATGGTTTGATGCCATTTGTGTCAATAGAAAATATTAGAGAAAGAGCACGTGTTTAGTAGGTAAGTAAAACAACATGTTTTAGTAGGTAGGAAGATTTTGGTGAGTAGTGTATGCAGCATAATCCCCTCAAATTACTTAAGGAAAAAAGAGTCCAGGGAAGTAGGTAGCTGACTGTAGTCTTTTTGTAGTGGCCCCGAGAGTAGAAACAACTCCCTTGGCCATTCTGTAACACCAAAGGCCACAGAGCAGATCGGTTCGCAGGATGGCCTTCCAGAGATGCGTTCTGTGGCTCTTCTGGCAATCTGATTCTTATTTGTTTAATTAATGGTCATTTCAAAGAGAATTATCTGCTCACTGGATCAACACTTACTTCACAGACTCCTTATTTCCTTACTTCATGAGATCCAAATCTAAAAAGTTAACTACAACCTGTTACCCTAGTCTAACATGACTCATATCAGGGCACAGTTTAAAACAACAAACCAGTTACACATATTCTCGTCAAATACACTTGTCAGTTTTCTCATCAAATGTATTCCTAGTCTGTTCTTGGGAATGATTAGATTCCAGTCTGGCCCTAGTTGGTCAAGTATCACTTACGCCCACTGTTAACTATAACATATCAATATAATTTTGCACAGTTTATGAACATTGTCTCATTTGAGTTTTTCAATACCCCCCTGAAATGGGTGAGCAGGTTTTACCATTCTCGTTTTATAGGTCAAGCTTAAAGATGTTAAGTGATTTGTATAGTGTCACAAAGCTAGTAAATTTGAGCAGAACTCAATCTCAAATTTCTGAAAGGGGCATATTTGTTCTGTTTTACTACAGTCCATGGCCTTTCCTTTGTGACCACGATCCCTATTTATCTCCTGTGAAGTTCCTCCTATTAGTATAATTTCCTTGGTGTGTGACAATAAAAGCATGTAAATTAGGGAAATCTCTATTATGGATTTCAGTATTCTTACTGGCTGATAAGGTGAATTGGTGGATCATTAAGGTCCTTTCCTTTAAATATCCATGTGTGAGCCCATCCACGGGAAAATAGATGCTGAGGGAAAAGGCTGCTAAATAAGCCATTTTAAAGACTGAACAAAAATGCTATCAAATCTAAAAATAAAATCTAAGCTCATGGCTCCTCTAATGGTCCTTATAAACTAAAAGAAACTAAAAATAGAGACTTGTAGTAATATACATTTGTCCCTCCTTATCTTCAGGGAACACATTCCAAAACCCCCCAAGTGGATGCCTGAAACCAGGGATGGTACCAAACCCTATATGTACTGTTTTTTTTTTCTACACATACCTACCTATGTTAAAATTTGTAAATTAGGCACAGGAAGAAGTTGAACAGCAATAACTAATAATAAAATAGAACAAATATAACGACATACTGTAATAAAAGTGATGTAAATGTGCTCTCCCTCAAAATATTTTATTTTACTCTATGCTCCTGCCTTCTTCTCGTGATGATGTAAGATGACAAAATGTCTACATGATGAGATAAAGTGAGGCGAATAACATAAACATTAGGCTACAATAGACCTTCTGTCACTATGTTAGGAGGCTCGTTTGCTCCCAAAATATGGTCTCCACAGATAACTGAAACTGAAAAGCAAAACTTTGGAGAAGGGAGAGGACTGCCAAAACATTCTGTTAAATGATTTTAAAAAGACCATTCCTATTTTGCTATTTCACCATCTATAATTAGTATTTTTGTTAGATATAGAATAATGAGGGGCGCCTGGATGGTTCAGTGGGTTAAAGCCTCTGCCTTCGGCTCAGGTCATGATCTCAGAGTCCAGGGATAGAGCCCCACATCAGGCTCTCTGTTCTGTGGGGAGCCTGCTTCATCTTCTCTCTCTGCCTATTTGTAATCTCTCTCTCTCTCTCTCTCTCTCTCTCTCTCTCTGTTAAATAAATAAATAAAGTCTTTTAAAAAAAAAAAAAAAGAATAACGAATTAGGTTCCTGAAATCAGCTCCCTAATAAAAATTGATCAGTGCACTTTCTGGTGGTACGGTGTCCAAACCAGCATGCCTGTCCGGGGTATGAAGCAAAATGAGCTATGTTGTGTCTCTTTTGTAACAAAAGGTTTTGGTTCTGTAGTCTCAATGTAGAGTGATTGTTTTTATTTAAGAATTTATTTGAGAAAGAGAGAGAGAGAGAGAGCATGAGATGGGAGAGATCAGAGAAAGAAGCAGCCTCCCGGTGATCAGGGAGCCCAATGTGGGACTCAATCCAGGGGCTCCAGAATCATGACCTAAGCCAAAGGCAGTTTCAGTTGCTTAACCAACTGAGCCACCCAGGCATCCCAAGAGTGATTATTTATAATGGACCATAGGAAAATATGTTTTATCTAGTGAGGTGGGCAGAAAGCCAGAGGAATATTTGGCAGGTGTCTTTGCTCCTACTCTGGGCAGTTTTCCTGACTGACTTCACAGGTCCTGTCTCCCCAGTGACTGTCACCAGAATTGAACATCAGGGATCTCAAACTCTGGAAAATGTAATTGGATATTGATGCCGTAAGAAACTAAGCTTAGCTCCAGCATTTGGCTCTCTGGCTTTGGAAAGCACTCAGATTCCACACCTAAATTCATGCATACTCAGGTGCGATGGCTGAAATGCTGGGTTAGAAGAATCCCCCCAACTTTGTTTTCTGAATTCCTATAATGTATGAACATTCCCTAAAATTCCATCTTTCAAAACCGTAATGTTTCCTTGTTATCTTCACAGTAAACTCCCTAGCCTGCTATTCATGATCCTGATGTTTGGTCTTAACTTTTGCTCCCCTTTATTTCTGTCCATAAATTTTATGTTTTAGTGAAATCAAAAAACCTCTGAAGAGTGCCACCAAGGCTAGGTGATCCTTTCTTGTGAGGGCACCAAATTTCTATAAGTCTCAGTTCTTGATTTTGGATGGGTTTATTTTTTATAAAACTAAGGGATTTATTTGTTCTATATGATTTATTATGAACGCATCAATATGCATAGTCCTGGGCTATCTCTTTGGGATAAAAAAGGAGAAAAGACAAGTCCAGCCCTTAGGACCTCAATATAGTCATTTTTACCTACTTTTTTCCCTCCTTCAGGCCCCTGCCCTTCTAATTGGATATTTCTGAATCCCTGTATCTCAGTCAATTACATCATTTTGTTCCTCATCTCCCCACTTAGAAACACAGTCAACATTTGTTATTCCTTTGTTTATCCATTTATTAGTTTTTTTTTCATTTGTCTGTTTAAAATTGATTGTCAAATCCTGTCAACCTTGCCCATTCTTCTTTGGAGATAACTTTAAAATCCATCCCCTCTTCTCACATTACTCCCATTAGTGCTGTTCTAATTCAGCCAACAGCAGTGCCAGTTATCAAACATAACATAACATCCCATTAACTTTTTTTTAATTTATTTTTTATTTATTTTCAGCATAACAGTATTCATTATTTTTGCACTACACCCAGTGCTCCATGCAATCTGGGCCCTCTCTAATACCCACCACCTGGTACCGCAACCTCCCACCCACCCCCCCCGCCAATTCAAACCCCTCAGATTGTTTTTCAGAGTCCATAGTCTCTCATGGGTCACTCCCCCTCCAATTTCCCCCAACTCCCTTCTCATTTCCATCTCCCCTTGTCCTCAATGCTATTTGTTATGCTCCACAAATAAGTGAAACCATATGATAATTGACTCACTCTGCTTGAATTATTTCACTCAGCATCATCTCTTCCAGTCCCATCCATGTTGCTACAAAAGTTGGGTATTCATCCTTTCTGATGGAGGCATAAATCTCCATAATGTATATGGACCACATCTTCCTTATCCATTCATCCATTGAAGGGCATCTTGGTTCTTTCCACAGTTTGGCGACCCTGGCCATTGCTGCTATAAACATTGGGGTACAGATGGCCCTACTTTTCACTACATCTGTATCTTTGGGGTAAATACCCAGTAGTGCAATTGCAGGGTCATAGGGAAGTTCTATTTTTAATTTCTTGCGGAATCTCCACACTGTTCTCCAAAGAGGCTGCAGCAACTTGCATTCCCACCAACAGTGTAAGAGCGTTCCCCTTTCTCCACATCCCTTCCAACACATGTTTCCTGTCTCGCTAATTTTGGCCATTCTAACTGGTGTAAGGTGATATCTCAATATGGTTTTAATCTGAATCTCCCTGATGGCTAGTGATGATGAACATTTTTTCATATGTCTGATATCCATTTGTATGTCTTCATTGGAGAAGTGTCCGTTCATATCTTCTGCCCTTTTTTTGATATGATTGTCTGTTTTGTGTATGTTGAGTTTGAGTTTTCCCCTCCCCAGAAATTCTTCTCTTTGTCATCAGAGTATTTGCTTAAAACCAAATTAAGTCGTGTTGCTGATTTGTCTATAAACAGTTCCTTCAAGTTCTATGAAAGATTAAATTCAAGCCCCCATCCAGTGTCCCCATATTTCTCAAAATCCAGCTCAAACGTCAGGATTCCCATGTAGGTGGTTCCAGATGGTTAGTTGTCTCCTTTCTGCTGAGGCCTTGTATGTAATATTTGCCACCCTGGCTTTACTCTGTTTATGGTCTCTCACCATACTTCAGACTCTGGTTTTATCCACCTTTCCATCCAAAGCACCAAGCACTATTTAACAAACTCTCTTAAAGAAAAAGGAGAAAATGTATTGGGTGTGCTCTATGGTACTAGAACTTCCTGAAAGACAGGTAGGTTTATGTTCAAAATAGGGAGATGTTTTAAGATGTTCAGTATATAGAGATGCTATAAAATAATTATACTGGCTGCCCCCAAAACACAAGATTTGTTTTACTAGACATGATTAAATGGACTCTTCTGGGGAGGCTGTTTGAACTAAATCCCTCTAAACTTCCAAAGTTTTATTATTCTATCACTAGAAGCTAATAAACTATGTGGTCCACAGTGTTCTCATCTGAAACTAGAAAAGGAAGAGCTCTAAAATCCTTTTAAATTCCACAGTTATATTCACCGTTCTCCCAAATCTTCTTTATGTATCCATGCATAACACTCTTGCTCCTAACACTCTCTTCTTCCCTTTCTATTTGTCAAAGTTCTTTTCCTTCAAGTCCCATCACTGTTCCTGACTGCTGCCTGGCATCTTCACATACCTTAGCCATCCGCAACTGCCCGTGCCTTGGAATTTCTGCTGTGCTACAATTTCTAGTCTATATATTGATGGGCCTTAAAAAATAAAAAGACTGTTTTACCAACTGTATTGTAGGCTTCTTGGAGACCATGTTTTGTTTCTGAGTCCCTGTAAGAGTTATTGCTGAATAAATACTTATTCATGAAAATGGCAAGGATGTGATAACTAAAAGTAAGGTATCTGTATCACCTGTGTCACATTCACATGAAGAGCTTCTTATAGGTGCCCCTGGGCCCACCACTTCACTCCTGAATCAGAATTTTTTAGAATGAAACCTATGCATTCACATTAATAAAAAGTACTCTGGCTCAGTTTTATACACAGTAAAATTTTAAAACCTCACTGGCAAAGACTGTCAGGTTCTTTATACCATTCTGGTATCATTTCCATGGCACACTGTACCTCTTTCGGTATGTTTGAGCACGTCCTTGTCTTCAGTGGGTTGCTAGAGTCCCAGAGGACTTCTTGCCCAGAATGTGGGGTGAGAGCACCATATCTGATACTCACTAAAAGCTGCATCTGTGATCCTTAAAAAGTAGTCTCTTATTATGACTGTTAGTGAGTCCTTGGCTCTCCAAATTTCCCCAAATCTGTGTTAGAAGCAGCATCAACATCTGCCTTCTCTCCAGTCTCCTTGCTTGAAGGTTTTTGAGTCCTTATTGACTGAAGCTTCACAGCTGCCTTGAAGAAGAGTGGAACTAGTACAAGGTTATACTTAGTACTTCCTGGGTAAAACAAAATGCCTTGCGCATACTGACTTGTTACAAGTGCTTGTAAGAGTGCTAGGTGCTTACATGTGATCCCATTTAATCCCTCCAGTAGCTATCAGGTAGATATTCCCACATTACAGATAAGAAAGCTTAGGTTCAAAAAGCTACTTGTGTCTAACCAGACTGTGAACTTCTTGATACAGATGATTGGTTTTATTCCTGTTCAGGTGTTCATTCACTGTGTGTGGATGTTGGAGAGTTTAATTGTCTAAATGAGTAGCTGAATAAAGAGATAAATTTTGGCTATTCAGCTAGTAAATCTCAAAACTCTGTTTGAGTCCAAAGCCAGCTCACCACCTCCCAGTCCCTGTGCTCCTCTGGGAAGTGTGTAGGACTCATGAAGTACAAAAATGAATCAAATTCACAAAGGTGTGTATCAGCACCTTCTGCTCTGTCAGCAATTTTGTGACTCTAGGAGAAACATCCACTTATTTTTCCTGCTCAGGATTTTAGATGGGTCGCATAAAGCTGGATTTATTTAATGGTATACCCACTATTTTCACATCTCCTTGTGCCTGTTAAAATACCGCAGGTCTTTCGCCTGCTGTCTGCTTATGCTAAGACCTCAGCCATCAATATGCTACTTCAGCATGCTATGTGGCAAGAATATCCAAGTTGATTCATCATATAACAAAGTCGAGTTTGTTTTTAGCACAAACTGAAGTTTGTTTTGTTCAAGAATGCAAACTTAGTAGTTATGGAATAACACGCATGCAGGTTCATTACCATTAAACTATCACATTTTCTGTTTATGTTGATTTCTAATTAATTCTCTCCTTTTAAAAAAAAAAAAAAAGGTGGGGGGGAATGGCTCACTCAGCCAGACCAGAGCACATAATGATTCCCACTGTTGGATGAACACTGTTGGATCTGTCTCCTGAAAAATGCTGTTATTACCACCCACTAACTCATCAACAGGTCCTGGCTCTCTATGGAATCTGGGTCTTCATTACCCCTATCCACTCCCTCTTGTCCTCTCTTCACCTCCACTTGGGAACATGGCCACTTGGAAAAAGGGAAGCTTTCCCTCCCTTAGCTACAGCTGGAGATGCTGATTTAGTACCTTACATTTTACACCCGTAGCAGGGTGCATTAACCTTGTGATAAATTTCGACTTGTGGTTAGGAAAAAAAAAACACTATTTTTTGGTTGTACAAAATGCTTTCTGTTGCAGTGTCAACAGAAGAATCAACTATAGCTATCTGGTAGGTCACAGGAAAACTAATATGGTTTTCACTACTTTTGAAGAATCAGCTTTGGAATTAGCCCACAAGCTATTAATCTATTTAATGGAAAAAAGAAATAACATAGACATTCTAAAAGGAAGATTAGAAATAAAAACAGTAATGCTGTTCCTCTCAATTACCTAGACTTTGTCAATGTTCATCACTAATGGCAAGAATTCAGGAAAATACAGAAACGATTATATGTAAGATTGCAAAATGTTTTATTTTTATTCTCCTTATTTGTTCTTATAACCTCTTATATATTTCATAATTTTCCTGTGTGTCTTTTCCACCACCACTATCCCCCCCACACACACACACTCCAGGAAAAGAGAACAAAAATGTAAAACTCCGAAGCAAACTAAAATTACTGCTTGAGAAAGGAGAAACAAAGGAGAAATGAACTATTTCCAAGAGCAAAGAACATGTAGATTGATGCACAGTCTCCTCAAAGATTAGAATCTGACTATAAATCTCTATGTTGTCAGGCCAGTCAGAACATTCTCCTCTAATATAAAATTTGATAAAACAACATGTTTTCAAGGAATACAAGATGCTATTTCCATTTCACGATCCATAAAATTAACAAAAATCAAAGTGAATGATTATGTTGGGCAAAATGTGTTCTTTCCTTTCGTTCTGATATTCACTTAGCAATGCAGAATCTATACAGAGTTGGCACACAATCCCAGCTATTTACCTAGGTCCGCAAGGTTCTGTAGGACCTGGCTCTACCCTCCTTCTCTAAACTCATCTCTTACCATTCACAGTGCTGCAGCTTCATGGGTTCCCCTAGTGCTGTTGCTTTTGCCTGGTTCTTTCCCAAAGGCTTTAAATCCTTTCCCTTGCTGATGCTCCACCTGGAATACTCTCCCTCCCTTAGCTTTTCATAGCTGACTCCTCCTCATTTTCCCAATCTCAGCTAAAGGGTGACATTCTAAAAGGTGCCTTCCCTGACCACTGTATTTAAACTAGCTCCCCACAGTTCTTCCCTGTCTTATTCACCTGTTTATTTCGCTCAATATCCATCACAATCTTTAAGCATTTAAATATTTACTTGCTTATTACTGATTGACATCATGAGATCAGGAACTAGATGTCTTATTCACTCCTACATTTACTACATCTTGTGTAGGGTTAGGGTACATGGTGAGTTACTAGAAATTTTTGCTGAAAACCTTAATCATGGTTTTCACAATGTGTATACGGTGCAGCCCACTTTCATCTGTCTTTCATTTCTAGTCCTACTTCTGTAGCCTGTGGAGAGACAGAACACAGCCCTTGGCCACCAAGCTGGCATCTAGCTACCAAATATTCATCATAGCTTAGATTTCAGGAATTCTATATCTGCCATCATTTGCTAGCCATTTTTATAATATTTTGAGCTGGCTTGATTTTAGTGGAAAGTCTAGCTAATTGCTATTTAATGTTAGGTCTGTTTTATTGCTGTGGTTTTATTTTAAAATATTTATAGAATATAAATATTAGACTCCCTTCAGGAAATTATTATTCAGTAAGAGAAAGAGAAAGATTTTCCAAGTTCTCAAAAAAATAGTTTCCATTAAAAACAGTATGTTTCCCCACATAATAATGGTGGAGCCCTAACGGGGCTGTATTCAGCAGCTGGTGAATACATTCCTCTCTGAGACTTTAGGAATTTGGTGAAGCCATTGGTGTGGGCAAAAACTTGCAGAATATTCAAGGTTGATTCAGTGGGACAAAAGATGTGGCAGATGCTATTATCCTAATGCTTCAGGTCAGTTAATGTCTGTGCTACTAACTTTGATAAAAGACCAAGTAGAGTGTGTGTATCATGTGTCTAGTTATGTATGTGGGCATTTTGTGTACACCCACATGTACAATAAACATGTACACACCATCAGATGCTACACTGCAAAAATAGCAAAATCTGTGTATGTTTGTTTATATAAACATGGCTCTCTCAACAAATTACTAGTCAGAAATAATAGTGAAGGACTATGATAGGCCTCTATTCATCCAGCTATCATCATTTGAGAATGTAAAGGGGCATTGCATGCCAATAGGTAATTATATTCATTCAAACAGCTTTTGATAATTTGCTGTCTGTGCCTAACAAATGGTTGTGGAGATCTGGCCACTGTTTGATCTGCCTTGGCTGCTTTAACTTATAAATAAATAAGAAACAGTGACTCTCAATACTTTCTGGGGTTGACCCAATAGAATTTGAAAGAGATTGCCAAGTAATTCAAATTTTTAACATTAGGTTTTTCTTAAAGTGAATAATTCCAGACACTCCAGAGGACCCATGAAACATCTCTTTCCATGACCATAACACTATATTAAACTTAAAAATTATTCTCTAACAATCAAGACCCAAGGTATGATAGAAATATGTTGTCCTTTCTTAGGCAGTGATAAGTCCACATTTCCTTTAGGTTAACAGAGAACTGTAGTAGATGGTACCTAGAAAAACTTCTTTTTTAAATTTCAAATTATTTATTTCATAATTAAGCATCTCACTGTGTATATGATTTGAAACTTTATTCCTTTGCCAGATATTTATAGGAACGGCCAACTTAAAAATCAGTTATGCTTTCTATTAAGTATTTACCTATCTGGCATCTTTATTACTTTTAAAAACAAATAAGTAGCTTATCTTTCATATTTAGTGCCTTCTGTTCAATAATCAAAACTCTTCATTGAGAACCCATTTAATCCATAGCTGCCCTATGTAGAAGCTGGGAATTATCAAGAAGATTATGAAGACATTATCAAGACCAACTTTCAAGAAGCTTCCAATCAATGTGAACATCCTCATAAAAGGAGGACATGGAAGAAAGGACAGATGCAGAACTAGCTCTGATTACAGAATTCCACTGGCCTCTTATCCCTGCCCTATCACTTATGGTCACTACAGGGAGAAGAGCAGGAAGTTAATGTTGTGAAGACAAGTACGCATTAGGAAGAAACTGGTCTTTAAAATAATATTATTTAAAAAAAACTTTTATCAAATGTGTCAATTTATCTTTTATTCTTTGAATTATAAAATCACTACATTACTTTGATGTATTTATCACTTACTAGAAACTTAAGTTAAACCTTTTATAAACCTAAAGCATACCAAATTTTGTACTTCTGGGAACTCTCTAGCCACAAATAAATGACCACCAGAGGTAATTGGCAACATGCAATATTGGATTTCTTCCACACAGCAATTTACAGTAGATGTGAGTACATTTGCAGTTGGGTTTTAGAAGAGAATTAAACTAAGGCAAATCCTTGAAGCCTACACTAAAATTGTTAACAGGAACGGAGTTTAGATGTCAGTGCTGCAGTTGGTTCAGTATATCATAAGCATTGAAGGGCATAGACAAAGATTGTGTATTTACCAAATGCTCTACCATTTAAAACTCTATGTTCTGGATGTTTTATCAAAGAAGTTAGTTGAGGGGCACCTAAGTAGCTCAGTCGGTTAATTGTCCAACTTTTGATTTTTTTTTTTAAGATTTTATTTATTTGACAGACAGAGACCACAAGTAGGCAGAGAGGCAGGCAGAGAGAGAGGAGGAGGAGGAAGCAGGCTCCCCACCCAGCAGAGAGCCCAAGGGGCTCGATCCCAGGACCCTGGGATCATGACCTAAGCCAAAAGCAGAGGCTTTAACCCACTGCCCAGGCAACCCCCAACTCTTGATTTTGGCTCAGGTCATAATCTCAGGGTCATGAGATCAAGCCCTGTGTGGAGCAAGGCCGAACCCTCTTCCCCCTTTAGCTCTGAACTCAGCAGGGAGTGTCCTTGAGGTTCTCTCTCTCCCCCTCTCTTCGCTGTCCCTTCCCCTGACACTGCTCTTTCTCTCTCTATACTAAATAAATAAATATTTTTAAAAAATGGATCCACTCTTATGACTATAGCCTTTATGTTGCATCAGTTATGCATTACAAGATTATCAAATAGAGAAATAGTAGGAAGGCTCAACAGCTAGAGAAATTGAAGTCACTCAGGGAGTATCGACAGTTCTGACACTGAAAATTGGTTTAAATTATGCATTAATATATACTCTTTTCATACTTAACCTTTGTATACTAGTTAGGAAAAGATGCTTTCCTATTTCCCAATTTTAGGAATTGATCACTGTAAAAGCAGTGATCCCAAGCCACGTTTATATTTTTAGACTTTTTTATTCTACGCACTGGCCCTACCACTCTAACCATAGGCTTTCACTCCCCCGCTGTCCCTCACCTTTTCTGTTCACTGACAGGAGCTCAAAACACACCTTCTCAAATCCACTTTCTTGTTCAGTCCACATTTTGTTACTCACCATTTTGATTGAGTCTACCTCCTAAATGTCCTTGGGAGTGTTCATAACTTCCGCAACACATTACACTACCTTTACTATATTTTAAGCTATCATCGGTCTTTTACCTTGATCGCTACATGATTCTTCCAGTTTCTGTGCCTTTCATACTGCCAGAGAAACTACCATTCTAATACAAATGTGATCACGTCACTCACCAGATTGAAATCCCCCATATGAACAGAATAATTTGCTTGGCACAGCCCACAAAGTGTTCCGTAATCTAAATCTGTCCTGCGCCTCCGATCTTTTTATAGTCCTCATTTTTCCATTCACCACTATTTAGGCATCAGTTGCACTGAACTCATGCCAGTGTCCTTCCTGATGTGGATAATTGGTGTGTCCCCTCCTCTAGCCTCACCATGGCCACTTACATACTGATAACTTCAACTCATTTTCTTATTTTTATTTAAATTCAGTTAGCCAACATATAGTTCATCATTAGTTTCAGACGTAGAGTTCAGCAGTTCATCATTTGCATATAACACCCAGGGCTCATCACATCACCTGCCCTCCTTAATGCCCATCACCCAGTTACCCCATCCCGTCTACCCCTCCCCTCCAGCAACCCTCAGTATGTTTCCTATAGTTAAGAGTATCTTGTGGTTTCTCTCACTCTCTGATGACCTTCCATTCAGTTTCCCTCTCTTCCCCCTATGGTCCTGTGTACTGTCTCTTACATTCCACATATGTGTGAAACCAAATGATAATTGTCTTTCTCTGATCGACTTATTTCACTTAGCACAAACCCTCCAGTTCCATCCATGTCAATGTAAATGGTAAGTATAGCTGAGTAATATTCCATTGTATATATACACACCACATCCTCTTTATCCATTCATCTCTCTATGGACATCTCAGCTCTTTCCACACTTTGGCTATTGTGGACATTGCTGCCATAAATATTAGGGGTGCAGGTGCCCTTTCAGATCAATACATTTGTATCCTTGGAGTAAATACCTAGTAATGCAATTGCTGGGTCACAGGGCAGCTCTAGTTTTAACTTCTTGAGGAATCTCCATACTGTTTTCCAGAGCAACTGTACCAGGTCGCATTTCCACCAATAGTGTAAGGGGGTTCCCCTTTCTCCACATCCTTGCCAACATTTGTTGTTTCCTGAGTTGTTTGTTTTAGCCATTTTGACTGGTGTGAGGTGGTGTCTCATTATGGTTTTGATTTGTAGTTCCCTGATGCCAAGTGATGCGGAGCATTTTTTTCATGTGTCTGTTGGCCATCTGGATGTCTGGAGAAATATCTGTTCAAGTCTTCTGCCCATTTCTTGACTGGATTATTTGTTTTGGGGGTGTTAAGTTTGATAAGTTCTTTTTTTTTTTAAGGATTTTATTTATTTATTTGACAGATCACAAGTAGGCAGAAAGGTGGGGGGGGTTGCGGGGGAAGCAGGCTCCTTGCTGAGCAGAGAGCCAGATGTGAAGCTCAATCCCAGGACCCTGGGATCATGACCTGAGCGGAAGGCAGAGGCTTTAAGCCACTGAGCCACCCAGGCGCCCCTAATAAGTTCTTTATAGATCTTGGATACTAGCCCCTTATCTGATAGATCACTTGCAAATATCTTCTCCCAGTCTGTAGGTTGCCTTTTAGTTTTGTTCAACTTGTTTTCTAAGATTGGGTTTAAACCTTAAGTATTCTATGAAACCTCATCACTACTAACACCTCCATTGCTCATATGAAATAATAGTCCAAATGCTGTTTGAAAAAAAGGTGATTCAGAAATACAAAATGAAGTTATTATTAGAATGGAAAAGAAGAAGTATGAAAAAAACAGAATTTAAGGGGCACCTGGGTGTCTCAGTCAGTTAAGCATCTGCCTCTGGCTCAGGTCCTGCATCGGGCTCCTTGCTCAGTGGGGAGTCGGCTTCTCTCTCTGCCCCTGCCCCTGCTCCCCACCACCAAATAAATAAATAAAATCTTTAAAAAAAATAGAATTTAACTAAGTTTAGAATCACAAGATTTTAAGGCTGAAAGAGTTACAGTCAATCCAGACCAAAGTTTTCTGTGGTTTCCATATAAAAAGTAAAAACTTTCCTTAAGATGAAGTTTGGGAAATTTGTACCTAGTTGTGTAATACTGACTGTATAATTTGAGTGACCCTTATACAGCATTCAAGAAATAGTTACTACTCAACTGTAAAAAAAAAAAAAAAAAACCTAGAATCATAGAATCTGAGCTTCACAGTCTCAATTTTTCCCACTTCTCACAGCATAACACTGAAACTTACCTGAAGAAATAAAGTTTGCCATTATTTGTGCCTGCCCATAACTGGAACTCCCTGATTACACACAAATAGAAATTTTCTTTGCCAATTAGGGCAATTATGTCTTCTTTACTTTTTCAAAAATCGACTTTGCCAAACACTTTTTTCTAAAAAGGCAAAAATTGAAAAAAACAAGCAACAGCCCAACATTATGAGTTGATTATTAGATTTCTTCGGTGAAAGTTTTAAAGAATTGAGCAAAGTACCTTGGCATATCTCATAATTTTGGTGGGAACTGTTACTAACTATGGGTCCTTTTATGGGGCTTTTTCCTGGAGAAGTTTCCAAACACCCAAAACCCCAAATTTATAATGAAATGCATTTTAAGGTACATCCTTTTTGAGGCTTTGCACCTCTAAATCATGTTTCTTTTTGTAACTGATTTAAAGTTATATCATAATTGACAGAAGTTTCGAGGTGCTTGAAATTATAATTTTGTTTCCTTTGCTGCATTTCAGAGTTAAAGATAGGTTGTTGTGGACCAGTCAAACCCATCTGCATTCAAACTCAGAGTCACTGACTGCCCTGGGATTGAAGTGATTTTCTTTCAAAGGGAGGTCCACTTCTCCATAGACAGTTCTTATGAGGTTTTACCTGTATCTCTGGTGTCTTAAAATGGGCCAAACCAGCTTCTGAGCACAGGATGCTTTCTTCATCCCTTTTCTTTTTTAGGGTCTTTCCCTACTTAAAATGTATGTACATTTTCTGTAAGTCTCCAATGCTGACTTACTGGCATGAAAAATGATCCTGTTACTTGGAAAACAGTTTTCACTTACAAGTCCCCCAGGTCCTATAATGTCTAAACCTCCTGTGCCATTTTATATGTCCGTCCCACCCCATAGAGGAGCATGTACAGGAAAAGCAAACTTCCCTTCCCCCACATATTTCCTCAGTTTATTTACAAAACGTCTTGGAATGAGAATGAGCTGCTTGTGGTTCCTGTGGCTGATTCAGGGATGGTTTCCTCTAGGCAGAGGATGCTGGTCAACCAAATGACCTCTCTGCAGCTAACCCTTGCACCCCTGTGGTAAGGCTGATTGGGCTTATGGGTACCCCCTTCTAACTAAGCCTGGTGGGATTTGTTTTTGTGGTAAAGAACTTAGCAAGAACCAAACATCACTCTGAAGTCAGACCTGATAATGGCAAGGCCCATCAGAGCCTAATCCCACTACCAACAACAAAAGAAACCAGAATACATTGGGATACATTTACACTCCTGTGCATCAACCTTTGTTTCTCAGAAAGGTCACAATTTTTCCCTTCCAGATTCCTGGAAGGACAGTAAAGCTACTTAATTGTATTTGAACACAGAGTACATGAGAAGAAAACATCCCAAACACCAGATATGTGAGAGATGTACTTCAGTCAGCCCTTTTCCCACAGCTCATATGTATGTGCTGATGGCCAGTTAATAGTCATAAGAAGGTTTAAAGTTGTGAAGATCTTTAAACATGAATCTTGCACATGTTTGTTTAAATCTGTTCAGACTTGCTAATGAATAATCTCACCACCACAGGTGTATGTGTAGCTCTAGTCTTTAGTGTCATGTCCTCACTAAATACATATTTCACTTGAGTAGATGGAAGATTAAGACAAAAGAACTATAAGAATTCTCTCCCCTGGGGGTGCCTGGGTGGCTCCGTCATTAAACATCTGCCCCCTGCGTTGGGCTCCCTGCTCAGCAGGGAACCTGCTACTCGCTCTCTCACTCCCTCTGCTTGTGTTCCCTCTCTCGCTGCCTCTCTCTCTGTCAAACAAACAAAATCTTTAAAAAAAAAAAAAAAGAATTCTCTTCCCAAAGATAAAATGAACATTATAAATGCTATGAATTATAATTAGTAATATAAATAACCACATATGATCATATGGAAATACTGGTAAGATAAATATCACATTTTCTTCGTTGTATCAATGTGAACTGATACATGTAAAACTCCTGTGAAAGGAAATTATTTTGAGAAAGCATGGGAGAATGGATTCCAAGGAACTATGTTAGTTTCACAATCAATTTACACGGGAACAAAGGGTAAAACTGTGTTCGCTAACAGACCACAGTTGAAAAAAGATATCCTAAAAGGAAGTATCCTTGCTCAAGTTAAACCTTCATCTATGTTGTCATCCTTGCTTGAAGAGATTAGATGCATGCTTTTCATCCACCACATAAATGACAAGCAAACTAATGTGCATTGCTTTCAGTGCAAAATTACCCAGTCTCCAATCTTCCAGGATCCTGGTTCAATGAGAATATTTTCATTACGTGTGCGTGTGCATGTGTGTGTGTGTGTGTGTGTGTGAGAGAGAGAGAGATCTATAAATAGTTTGAGGCAGTATATTCTTAGTTTCCAAATTCCCAAATTCTAAGAACTTTTAATTAAAAACTATGTATGTATTAAAGGGAAATAGTAGATCATAGAAAAGGGAAACAAAAATTCCAACTCATTCACCCATTACCACCAATTGAAACCTAATGAAAAGTGTACCATCTGCCTAGAGAATGTCATCGAACTTCTGTATTTATAATTTAACATTTGTTTTTATCTTTCTGCATTTGTCCTTTCAGCGCATTCTAACGTCAGTCAAGGCTGCCAAGGAGGCTGTGCAACGTGTTCAGATTACAATGGATGTTTGTCATGTAAGCCCAGACTATTTTTTGTTCTGGAAAGAATTGGCATGAAGCAGATTGGAGTGTGTCTCTCTTCATGCCCAAGTGGATATTATGGAACTCGATATCCAGATATAAATAAGTGTACAAGTAAGTGCTACATGGCATTATGTTTTTATCTCATCCTTGGGGACTTCCCAGATTTATTGGCCTCTAGAGTATTTGTGATATTCAGTGTTCAGGAAATAATGATATTTACCTGATAATTAGGCTAAACCATACTTGGACTTAGCCCTCAGAGCAGGAAAATTTTCACCTCTTGCAAAAAGCACTCAAGTTTTGTGTTATTGTTGTTTTACATTATAAAAGCAAAAACTGAGAACCTGATTATTACTCATGGAACGTATAGAAAAGTACAGTAACCGTTAATGCCATCTGAGTTCCCATTATGATCATAACATCCAAGTATTTAATGACTTAAAGAATAAATTCAGCTGTTTTTACTTCAAGAAGGATTCCAGTATAGCCAGTGAAACACTTATCTATCTGTTGGAAATGAACGCTGAAAACACTGTTATCCCCTCTCCTCTGGACACTGAAAGTCTGCAGACCCACTGCAGACCCAGTAACTTTTTAGAATCTAAATTCAGAAGTATCATTCCTCTGTCATACACCACACGTAGCCCTGCCTTCCTCTCCTACTCCTCTCCTGTGAATGCATCTCAGCCATTTTCCACTGACATCACTGGTCTTCTTGCAAGATCTTGCCACCTCAAGGCTTTGCAGTTACTGTTCTGACAATTTGGAAAGCTCTTTACCTACCTACATCTTTGCTTGGTTGGCTCTCTTCTTTCATTCAAGATTCTGCTCGTATGTCACCTTCTCATGGAAGCATTCCATGACCTGCTTACTCACAATAATCCCCTTATTGGTCATTTGCCATAGTTCTTGTTTCCAGAGCACTTAATCACTCTGGAACCACTTTGTTCTGTGGTCCTGGGTTAGTTACATAATCTTTCTGAGCCTTGGTTTCCTTATCTATAAAATGGAAATTATAATAGGAGCTGTCTCACTAGATTATTGTCCTCATAATAACTTCCACAACTTAAACCTCTTAAGTGACTTAATATTATAACATACTCGCAGCGATATCTGACTTATAGTAATCACTATATAAGGGTCAGATGTTGTTATTATTTATTGTATCTCCCCTCCTAAAATGTAAACTCTGTGAAGTCTTTATCTCTCTTGTATGCTCTGCTGTCAAGCAATATCTAGAATAGTGCTAGGCACATAGTGGACAATCAAATATTTGTTGAACGAATGAATAGACTGCCAAAACAGCCCAAAAGCAGTATATTTCATTAAAGCTCTGATCAAACACTTTTTACTGTCATTTAATATAAGTAAATACTTGGTCTTATAAACATTTTTGGCAATAGACACATTGCCAAAAACTTTTCATAGGGCTATCGATACAATAATTTCAAAATCAATGGCTGATGTATATCAACTGAATGACTGTGGAAGAATTCATAATCCAGTCTGGCAAATTAATTTTGAATCCTAAGCGTGTTTGGCACAAGTCTCCTGTGCGTATAATGTAAGCATACAGACCTGGACCAGCAATAGATAAGTGAAGATAATGAAAGCATATTTCTTTCCTTTTTTTCTATTTCAGAATGCAAAGCTGACTGTGATACCTGTTTCAACAAAAATTTCTGCACAAAGTGTAAAAGTGGATTTTACTTACACCTTGGAAAGTGCCTTGATAATTGCCCAGAAGGGTTGGAAGCCAACAACCATACCATGGAGTGCGTCAATATTGGTGAGAAGGAACTCTAAGGTTTATAGGGGAGGAGAAACACCTCAGATGATAATGTCAGTCTCCATGGAAGTGCTGCTTAAAGTCTTATTTCACAACTACCTGAGAGACTATTTCCAAGAGGCTTTCTCATCCTTCCTTACAAAGATACCATCTTAATGTATCTTTGTAAGGTGTCACAGTTGTGACATGTATCACATGCATGTATCACAATATAATTTAACACCCCATGGGTGCCCCATTATTTCTGAGAGACTGTTGGCAACTGTTTCAGCTATTCTGATCATTACATATTTATTTTATATCATTATGATACAGTGAAGTTCTACTTAATTTATTATAGACATACTTGCATATGTCATAATATAATACACACACACACACACACACACATATATTTGGTCTTAAACTAAATTTCCACATTAGGATAAGAGTTTCACAAAACAGGTCTGATGTGAAGCATGAGTAATGTTGTTTTCCAAGAGGGGAAATCACTCTCTGGGTATGGCCTGTTGACACTCAGTAGATGAGCCAAAGATCTACAGAACTGGAGTTGATATAGTTGAAAATATGACTTTTTTCTCTTGCACTGCTTTGCTGAAATGCCCTACTTGCACAGAAACAAGGAGAGGACTTGGGACTCACTCAAACTGACAGGAGGACACAAGTCACAGGGTCTGATTAAATGCATGCTGAATTTCCTGGGAGGGACGTCCCTCAGACCAGTTGTTTGTCTAAATAAATGGATCACTGTCAGGCTCTATTTTCCCTCTTTTGAGTGTTGCACAGCTACTACAGCTATGAGTTTGATGAACAGTTGGGGAACAGATGCTAAGTCAAAAGGGAAAACAGCATACTAAATCTCAAAATCCCCTGGGCAAGAGCTACAAGAACCTTTGATGCTGCAATGATATTGGCGTACGCACGCAAATATTCTCCTGATTCAGTACAAGATAGTCTCCAGGACTCCCCTGCGGTCTGCACAGATAGATCTATTTGAATCAAAAGTGTAGAATAGTAACTCTTAATGTGGTGGTTCACCTGTTTCAGGTCCACAAGAAACACTTAGTTCTAAACAAACTTCGTAGAAGAATGAAATGAATAAATGATATTTT
Organism: Mustela putorius furo; assembly: GCF_011764305.1. Classification (NCBI taxonomy): domain Eukaryota; kingdom Metazoa; phylum Chordata; class Mammalia; order Carnivora; family Mustelidae; genus Mustela; species Mustela putorius. The sequence continues at coordinate 26,254,821 of NW_025422015.1, read as the reverse complement.
AAAGATAATTTCAGAAGCATCTGGAAAACAGCAAGCATGAAACAGTTCATGGCTCATTTTGGTTTAGTCTCCCCCCCCCCTAGTCAGTAAAGACACAGAGAAACAACTTCGAAATAGGGTAAAACATACATGAGAAAGCACTTCAAGCCCATCTCTTTGTAAGTCCTGAGGACTGATGATTAAAGGTAATAAGTTCCAAACTGTGGAAGAAATAGGAAACAGTTCTGTGGAGTACTCAAGGGCAGAAATTCAGGATGAGTTGCAGAAATTTTGTGGTCTTTCTCAACCCAGAAAAAAGAGCACATGTTTAGATTCTCTTAGCTGTTGAAAGTGTAGCATTCAGTCCTTGAAAGCCTGTTTATCATAAATGTATTAATGTTTTTCTATCATAAAGAGCATTTAGCACCTGGCATTGTTGGATTAACTAGTAAAGGTGACTGGTAATTTCTCCTACTATTTAGACAAAAACTCTCTCTTTTTTTTCTTTTTCTTTTCTTTTTTTTTTTTTCAAAAACAATCTCTTAACACAGTTAAATTTAAGTAATTTATATGTTTAAGAATAGGAGTTAGCAATCTAAAAGCCATTTCGTGAATCTGGCTCATCGAACAGTTAGGTGTAAATGACCTAGACACGGTAATAGTGCAAATCCATGGCTTTTGTTCAGGGCTCTCTCTTGTCACTTGCCGTAAGGGATGCCTCCTGTCATTTGCTCTCTAACCAACAAGCAGTAGGTGAGCCATGACTGAGCTTGCCCTGGAATTTCATGAAAAATGATGACCTGCTTGCTTGGCACAAAGAAACATTAAAGCTTATTCCTTTAACAGAGATGCAACTATGACCGAGAGCGAGAAATAATGGTTCCAAGGACACATTGTGAGTTATTGTCAGTTATTAGTATCTTGACTCTAGCTCTCTGGTGCTCACCAAAGATACTGAAGAAGGTGTCCCTCCCTTTGCTGAAATCGATATTGTGTCACTTGTTTCTTACCCAGATTATTATTTAGAGGAAAGGTCATATACGGAGAAAATGCCACCCTGATGTAAAGCTAGGGGGAAAGACTTTAAGTTTCAACATATCCACTCCTTGTGGTTTGTTGTAAATTAGACATAAATGTCCATTGAACCCAATCTTATAGGAGAATATAGTTCTATTCCATGCTCTAGATACTTGTGTCCTTTCTTCACTGTCATCGTGTCATCCTTTTTGCTCCTCTTGGAGAGTTGGCCTTGTTCAAGTATTCACAGAGGAAGATATCCAACTTTGAACAGTGAGTAGCAAGGAACATGCCCTTTGTTATGTTCTTAATGGAACCATGCAATTGGTCAACAAGAATGAGAGCAAACGAGTAATGATGTTATAAGGTCATTACCGGTGGGAGCATCTAGTTCAGCTTTTATCCCAATTCAAGAATCCCTCTTAGAGCATTTAAGACTATAACAAAATGGCCACTTCGAGGGACAGGAAGCTAATTACTTTTTTGAGACCCTTGCTTCATTAGTGAATAGTTAAAGATTTCCATTGTTAATATTGTTTTTAATACAGAAAATAGAAGAAATAGAGAAAATGAGTGATTTGGGTTTTTTCCTTAGTTTTCTCTTAACCAAATGATGCTCCAGTTCTGTATCATTCATTTAACGACCTGAGTGTAACTTAAATCACAATCCTTTTCGTTATCTTTACATGTTTTCCAAAGTTTCCAATTTTCCAGAAATATTTTTAGAAACTAATATTATAGATTCATTCTACAGTATTTCTCTAGGAAAAACTCTCTTCCTCTCTACCTCTCAAGGCTTTATAACTAGCCCCCCCCTTTTTTTAGATCTTTTTAATATCTGAACTCATAAGTTTTCAATATTTTCCCTCCTTCTTCCTCAATGGAATTATCTAAGATTGTCATTAGAATTTCATTTTTCGGGCATCTGGGTGGCTCAGTTGGTTAAAGCCTCTGCCTTTGGCTCGGGTCATGATCCCAAGGTCCTGGGATCCAGGTTTGCATCAGGCTCCCTGCTGAGCCTCCTCTCTCTCTGCCTGCCTTTCTGCCTACTTGTGATCTCTGTCTGTCAAATAAATAAATAAAATCTTTTTAAAAAATTTAATTTATCAGAGCACCTATGTGGCTCAGTCAGTTAAGCATCCAACTCTTGATCTTAGCCGAGGGCTTGACCTCAGGGTTTTGAGTTCAAGCCCCATATTGCGCTCCATGCTGGCTATGGAGCCTACTTCAAAAAAAAAAAAAAAGAAAGAAAGAATGAATGAATTTCATTTTTAGAACCAATTGTCATATGACTAAGGACTCCTAGCTGTAATTTTAAAAATCTTTTTTTCTAAAGTCTAAATACACATTTGCCTAGACCACCTTTGCAACTGTGAAAAAGCACCAATGTTCTGGTCATTTTCACATCAGGTAATTTTTTTTCTAATTTAGTCCTCTTGGTTCTGGCAATAAATGAATATTAGATGAAGTGATAGCTTGCAAACTTTAATTTTTATTTTTCCATTTGCTTTCTTAGAGATGGTTTTATTTGTTTGTGCTAAAAATTCACTGCTTTTGTATCATTAATACCAGGTTGGGAGATATGTCTTTAATTGGCAAAAGATACAATATCATTAAGTGACTTTGTGCTCTTTTCTTTAAAAAAAAAAAAGATTTTACTTATTTCTTTGAGAGAGACTGAGAGAGAGTGTAAGAGCAGGGTGAGAAGAAGACTCCCTGCTGAACAGGGAGCCCACTGTGGGGCTTGATCCCAGGATTTTGGGATCATGCCTTGAGCCGAAGGCAGATGCTTAATTGACTGAGCTACCAAGGCACCCCTGTTACTCTGTTCTTTGACTAACATCATTATGTTAGAACTAAACATGAAAACTAAGAGTGGCTCAGTAAGGTTCATTTAAGTTACAGAAACTTAAATTCACTAATTTAGTCATTAACATTTAACTCTTGTGTTACATTCAGATACCTGATGGCAACTATAAAAGCATGTAAAAGGATGTGTGGCAAAAGAATTTAAGTTTCTAAAACATTTAGGTTATATTTTTTGAGGTTGCATGAAAGAATTTTGCTCTAAAATAAGGATCCTTTAAATCAGTAGGCAGCAAGAAAGGTTAATGGAAACATGTTTTGTGGAAAGAATCTTATATCATCTAAAGAATTATTGCTGCAAGCTGTTTCAGTTATTGTAAATTAGGAAGTTGTATGAACAAAAATAGAATAATAGCATCTTGCAGATACTTACTTTGGTTAGAAGTGCAGAAATCTGTTACAAGACTCTGGAAAGCCATGATTGAAAAAAAGAGATTAATACATATAAAAAAGGGGGGAAAATCTACAGAAGAAGCTTTAGAAAAATTACATCTGTTCATCTTAGAAATCATTTCTTCACATTGATTCTAGAAGCAGTTTCTCAGCTGAAATTGACCCAGAATCCACTTAAAATAGATGCTGCTATGTCTGAACCATTCCTGTTAATAAATAATATTTAAGTATTCAACTGCACATGAAGTGGAAAACAGTGAATCCAGGTCAATGACCTGGATGCTTTTTTTTTTTTTCTTTTAAGATTTTATTTATTTGGCACAGAGAGAGAGCAGGGGGAGCAGCAGAGGGAGAAGGAGAAGCCGGCTCCCCACCGAGCAGAGAGCCCAACGCAGGGCTCCATCCCATGACCCTGGGATCATGACCTGAGCCGGAGGCAGAATCAGTTGAGCCACCTTGGTATCCCATGGACACCTTTTTTGCTTAACCATTCTCTAGCACACAAGTTCTCCAAGGGTGTTCTTTGTACATGCAAATCGGCACCGTATCTATTGTTAAAAATAAAAATTCTCGGGGTGCCTGGTGGCTCAGTGGGTTAAAGCCTCTGCCTTCGGCTCAGATCATGGTCCCGGGGTCCTGGAATCGAGCCCCACATCGGGCTCTCTGCTCCACAGGGAGCCTGCTTCTTCCTCTCTCTCTCTCTGCCTGCCTCTCTGCCTACTTGTGATCTCTGTCTGACAAATAAATAAATAAAATATTTAAAAAATAAAAATAAAAATTCTGAGACCTGGTCCCAGACAACTGAATAAGAAACCCCAGGGGTGGAGTCCAATGGTCTGTGCTTCAGCGAGCCCTCCAGGTGATTCTGTTGCACGCTGAATTTCGAGAAGCAGATCTGTAGCACATAATAATGACTAGTCTATCACGTTATGGTCAGGATCAATCAATAAAGCCTTGGCCAATTGCGAGTAATTGTATTAGTGCCCAGGTTTATAAATCTAGAGTGAAAAGTAAACCTAATGCAAGAATGAGTTTACCTGATATTTTATAAGCATGAAAGTATTATATTTCTACCTTTCCCTTTCTCTTTGTTTTCTTTAAGTCATCTTGCCCAAGTTTGTTCTACAGGATTTCTCAGAATTTGAACAAGTATTGATAGAAGCAAATATTTTTGTTTCTTAAAATTTGTGAAAATATCTGTGAGCCCGCTCAGCCTGCTTCTGCTGTTCTGTTTCAGTGCACTGTGAGGCCAGTGAATGGAGTCCTTGGAGTCCATGCATGAAGAAAGGAAAAACGTGTGGTTTCAAAAGAGGGACTGAAACACGGGTCCGAGAAATAACACAGCATCCATCAGCAAAGGGTAACCTGTGTCCCCCCACCAGTGAGACAAGAAAATGTACAGTGCAAAGAAAGAAGTGTCAGAAGGGAGAACGAGGTACAATCATACGAGCAAAATGTGCTTATTTGAATTCTCACAATTTGATACAATTTATTTCACTTATTTCTTAGGAAACATTTAATACTATTGTTGGTATCTAAAATCCTAAAAGGTACACCAACCAAACTGTATGTTGGCTGTAAATCACAGAATATAGATGTGCAGGGTTTTTTTTTTTAACATCTTAATTTTATTTTATTTTTTTTCGTGTTCCAAGATTCATTGTTTATGCACCACGCCCAGTGCTCCATGCGATAAGTGCCCTCCTTAATACCAACCACCAGGCTCAACCATAACCTTCAATTCGTTTCTCAGAATCCACAGTCTCTCATCTTTCATCTCCCCCTCCGATTTACCCCAATTCACTTTTCCTTTTTTTCTCCTAATGTCCTCCATGTTATTTATGATGCTCCGCAAGTGAAACCATATGATAATTGACTTTCTCTGCTTGACTTATTTCACTCAGCATAATCTCCTCCAGTCCCATCCATGTTGATACAAAACCTTGATCCCCAAACCAGGCAAAGACCCCAACAAAAAAGAGAATTTCAGACCAATATCCCTGATAAATACGGATGCCAAGATTCTTTACAACATCCTAGCTAATAGGATCCAACAGTACATTAAAAAGATTATCCACCGTTACCAGGTGGGATTTATCCCTGGGATGCAAGAGTGGTACAACATTTGCAAGTCAATCAATGTGATAGAACAAATCAATAAAAGAAGAGAGAAGAACCACATGGTCTGTCAATTGATGCAGAAAAAGTATTTGACAAAATACAGCATCCGTTCCTGATTAAAATTCAAAGTATAAGGATAGAGGGAGCATTCCTCAACTCCATAAAATCTATCTATGAAAAACACACAGCAAATATTCTCAATAGGGAAAAACTTGACAGCCTTCCCATTGAGATCAGGAACACGACAAGGATGTCCATTCTCACCACTCTTGCTCAACATAGTACTAGCAGTCCTAGCAACAGCAATCAGACAACAAAAAGAAATAAAAGGTATCCAGATAGGCAAAGAGGAAGTCAGACTGTCTCTCTTCACAGACGACATGATACTTTATATGGAAAACCCAAAAGACTCCACCCCCAAACTATTAGAACTCCTACAGCCATTCAGTAATGTGACAGGATACAAAATGAGTGCACAGAAATCAGTTGCTTTCTTATACACTAGCAATGAAAATATAGAAAGGGAAATTAAAGAACCAAGTCCATTTACTATAGATGTGCAGTTTTTAAAAATAGAGTCTGATATCAAAACTATAAACTGCTATAGATGTGTGTTAATTTGATCTTGATGGGAAAATGATGCATTTTTTATATTAGGCCTATGTTTGTCTTTTGGGTCATTATCTTTCTTATCCTTTCCAGTACCTAAAAAACTTTTGAGAAGCCTCATAAACATGAGATTGCATACTATGTGGTACAAGATCATAGTGAAGCAACGCCAGCCGTAAACTTATTTTTTTTTCACTGACTACAAATCAAAGTAGTACAATTAGGTTGTAAGCTTTTGTAGCTAAAGCTATTTTAAAGGTTACATAGCATTTTTAAAAATATTTAAATGGATATGTGTTTCTACAGTATTTTTTTAAAGATGTTTTTTATTTATTTGAGAGAGAGAGAGAGAGAGAGTGGGAGGGAGAGGGAGAGAGAATCTGAAGCAGACACTGTGCTGAGCACAGAGCCCAGTGCAGAGCTTGATCCTATGACCACAAGATCATGACCTGAGCTGGAGCCAAGAGTCAGACACTTACTTACCTGACTCAGCCACCCAGGCTCCCTAATACATGTTTCTAATGCAATTTCACATTTGAAGTAAACCAATAAGGCTATATTTTATACATATAATTCAAGCATTAATGACATTTGATCCCAAGATTATTTTACTTTTACACTAACTTTATAAACCAGATTATAGAACCTATTAGATCAATAATAAATAACTCTGTTAGAGGGGCACCTAGGTAGCTCAGTTGGTTCAGCATCTGCCTTCGGCTTAGGTCATAATCCTGGGGTCCTGGGATGGAGCCCCATGTTGAGTTCCCTGCTCAGCAGGAAGCCTCCTCCTCCTCCGCTCCCCCTGCTTGTGCTCTCTGTCTCAAATAAATAAATAAAATATTAAAAAATAATAACTCTGTGTTAGAGCTTGTTCTGAAGTCTTATGATTGCCAAGAAATATACCATTTAATATGGTGTTTTAGAGTAATTAAGTTTCCATTTAGGAGACCTGCAATTGTTGTCCTTTAAAATATAATTTTCCATCTTTCTCACTAATGTCCTCTATCCCACTGCCTACAAAGAAAGTTATATAGCTTTGTGTACCTATTGGCAGCTCTGTTGAGCCAATTAATGATCCTCTCAATGAATTGCAGCTTGAAAGGAGTTTGGGTGCCTCTGTAGTTGAACTTCCTATGCTTTATTTAATTCATTCTTTCATTCAGCATTGTTTTATTGAATTTTTACTTTGTGGCCACACACAGTGCTAAGTCTTGGAGATTCACAACTGAATAGGGTACTACCCCTATCCTGAAGGTATAATTAGGATCCAGTAGAAGGTTGAGATATTTATATAGATAATCATAATATCATATAGGAAAGGAAGATTATAGATACTTGAACAAAATTTAGTGGGAATAGAGAGGAGAGTATGCAAACATGAACATTGATCATTTAAGAAACACTGTGGATCACTGGTACTTTGCAAAATGTCTTTCACTATACCAGAAGAATTGGCCATTATCAGAATGTATCAGCCTGCTGTTGCTATTAGTAATCAAGTAGTTAATGTGATAAAATTTTTGAAGACATGGATGATTTTAAAGGGAACTTCAAGCTTTCGTAAATTTGTAAGAGGTTTTCATTAAAATTAGGTTTAAGAAATGAAAATTGGCTAGTGAAAAAGGTCTTTCTGGCATTTGTTACCAATTAATTTAAAACATCTTAAATCTTAAAAGTTGGATTTGGAAATCAAATATTTCATCACTCGGCTTGTTGGTAAACTCCCATAGCTGTATATTTACTTATGTTTGCTACATTTTCTTGAAACTTAATGACTTACAGGTGGTCCTTGCTCATGTTATTTTTCACAAAGATTCTACATTACTAATCAGTATTCAGCATACTTAACTTTTAAAATATAAGTGAAGAAAACCTTATCCAATAGAAAAATTAAATTATGATACTAGTATTTCATTTGAGAATGTGGTCTTCTAGTATATTTTGCTAGGACTTGACTTAAATATTAACATTGAAAATGTCAGTTTTTAAAACTAGCTATAGATAAGATAAATAATGGCACAAGAAGTTTAAAATAATAACCTGTGACATACACTTGGCTTAAAAGTTTCTTCTGGTGTTTTTTCCTCTTCTCTGAGTAGGATATAGTGACATTTACATTTACTAAAAGAACTTCATCCAACTGGAAAAATTTAGGTAGATCACATTTATAATTCCAGATTTAGTTCCACTTTTGTTTAATCTTTATTCATCTTTGTATATGTCTCAAAAAGTTTTTTTCAAGTGGCCCAGAAATTTAACATAGGAAGGAAACCACTTCTCCCTTCATTTCTTACTTCCCTAACTTAATATTTTTCTTAACTTCTCTTGATGATAACTTACCATACATGCTATCTGAACACAAAGAAACCAAAGAGAAAAATAATAATGAACTCTGGACAGGCCACTATATCAAACATCATATCAAAATAATAATGCCTCCTGGAGTCTTCCCATTTAGATTGTGAGATATGTATCATAAATATTCATGGAGATATATCATGATAAATACAATAAAGTGATAAAAGCTTGATTTCTCCTACTGCTGGAATAGCTGTTATACAAGTGGTTCCTAAATGCTTATAGACTTATAAAATAAGATCCTTCAGGCTCATGGTTTCAGCATTTCTAGAAGAATAAGCTAAAAGATTAGGTTCTTAAAATAAAAGTTAGCCTGAAAATCTTGAATTTAAACTTAAGTATATCATCTCTGTCTAAGAAGCTCACGAAAGACAGAGGTAGATAACTCATATTTGGAAAAGGTATGGCACATGTGTTCAGGATTTTTTTTTTCTGCTACATTGTAATTGCCAAAGGCAAGGTCTCCAGGGAAGAATGATAAGATCCAGAAAGGACTTTCCAAAATGTACACAAAGAAGCTGAATTGATGGAAGTAGTTTTTAGTAACAGAATGAGTTCTTCAAGTCGTGAGATGTATTTTAATAAATATGTTGAAAAAATTGGTTGCAAAATCTTACAAACATGCACTTCTTTTTACTAACATCCTTCTCATGTTTAGAATAGAGTAAATGAATATGAGGTTATAAATGTAATTTTTGTAGCCCCTACATTTTTTATTTGATGTACTATTTGTTTGCATATTTTAGAATTTTTCCCTTACCTTTTAATCAGTCTTAATTGCTCCCTCAATTACCAGTTTTAATAAGAAATTAGTACTATTGCAGTATTTTCTAACTTGAGCCTATCTTAGTAGAACTATATATCTGAGATGTCCAACATATAACATATATTTTAAGAGAGTATAAAGGCTAACATATGGAGTAGTCTCACATGGGCATTAAAACAGAATATTGAAATGGAAGAAAACAAGGAGAAAAATGCATGTTCAACAGTTTTCAACTTATATTTATTGACTCTTTTGATATACTGGACATCACTATCTTATAAAAGGGGTGTGAAACAGGACAAGGGAATACATATGTGCCTGTATTTGATGCAAAAAGGTTGATACTATATGTGTAGAGGTACAGGGGGTCAGAGGAAGGAGAACCACTGAATATGTTTCTCATTCATTTGTACATTTCTTTAACTGGAGAGAATTTCTTGTGGCTATTGGGTTTTGAGGAAATTCACAAAGAATGAAAGAAATGATGTTCTTTAGCTAACTGCGTGAAGAACATACTAATTGATTACATGTAGTGCATGATCTTGGGATAGAGAGGAGAAAGCAGAGCAGAGTCATGGAAGAAATGGGGCAGGGTTTACTTCCTTGATTCAAGAAGAAATAGCATCCCTCCAAGCAGAAAGAGAAAAGGATCCATTAGAATATAAATGCAGGTATACCTCAGAGATACTGAGGGTTTTGTTCCAGACCTCCATAACACAGCAAATATTGCAATAAAAATGAGTCAAATTAATTTTTTTTGTTTCCCAGGACATATGAAAGTTATGTTTACACTATACTGTAGACTACGAAGTGTGCAATAGCATTATGTCTGAAAAAAAATGTACATACCTTAATTTTAAAATACTTCATTGCTAAAAAATGCTGGCCATCATCATGAGCTTAGTTCTTGTCTTTGCTGGTGGAGGGTCTTGCCTCGATGTTGATGGGCTGCTGACTGAGTAGGGCAGTAGTTGCTGAAGGCTGGGACAGTTGTGGCAATTTCTTAAACTAAGACACAAATGAAGTTTGCCACATTGATCAGTTCTTCCTTCCACAAATGATTTCTCTGTAGTTTGCAATGTCTTTGATAGCAGTCTACCCACATTAGAATTCCTTCAACGCTGGAGTCAGTCCTCTCAAACTCTGCTGCTGTTTTATCAACTACGTTTATAAACTAACCTAAATCCTTTGCTGTCATATCAACAGTCTTCAGACACCTTCACCAGAAGTAGATTCCATCTCAAAACACCACTTTCTTGGATCATCCGTTAGAAGCAACTCGTCTGTTCAAGTCCGATCATGAGATTGCAGCAATTCAGTCACATTTTCAGGTTTCATTTCTCATCTCTAGCTCTGAAAGCCCTGTGCCATCATCCTCCAGTGTAAGGCTGTTTGGTCTGCATTGCAAGTCTGTTTTCTGTGTGGTCACCTTCCTTGATGATCTTCGCTAGACCTTCTGGAGAACTTGCTGCAGCTTCTGCGTCCGCACTTGCTGCTTCATCTTGCCCTTTAGACGGCAGCTTTCCCTAAACCTCTGAACCAACCTCTGCTAGCTTCAAACTCTTCCTGGGCAGCTTCCCCACCTCTCTCACCTTCACAGAACTGAGTCAAGTTAGGGTCTCACTCTACATTAGGCTTTGGCTTAAAGGAATGTTCTGGCGGATTTGGGCTTTCTGTCCAGACCAATAAAACTTTGTATTGGCAATAAGACTGTTATGCTCTCTTATTATTCATTTGTTCAGTGGAGTAGTACTTTGAGTGTCCTTCAAGAACTTTTCCTTTGCATTCCCAACTTGGCTACCTGGCACGGGAAGCCTGGCTTTCAAAATGCTTTCCTCACTCAGCTTAATCATATCTGGGTTTTGATTTAAAGTGAGAGATGTGTGACTCTTCCTTTCACCTGAATGCTTAGAGGCCATTGTAGGGCTATTAATTGGCCCGATTTCAATACTGTGGTATCTCAGGGTATAAGGAGGCCCAAGAAGAGAGAGAAAGAGGGGGGAACAACCAGTCAGTGGAGCAGTGAGAATACACACATTTATCCATCAAGTTTACCATCTTGTGTGGGTGCCCCAAAACAATTACGATAATAACCTCAAAGGTCACTCACCACAAATCACCATAAAAAAACACAACAATAATGAAAAAAATTTGAAATATCACAGGGATAAATAGGATACAGAGGCACAAAGTGAGTAAATGTTTTTGGGAAAATGGTGCCAGTAGACTTGCTGGATGCGGGGTTAGCACAAACCTTCAATTTTTAAAAAACAAAAAGAGTATCTGTGAAGACAATTAAGAAAAGTGCAATAAAGTGAAGTTTCCTTGTAAATAAAATGTCCAGAAATATTTCTAGGGAAGAGATAAATGTGGAAATTACTGCACTATTGGAATATATTATAGGTCACATTATGTGCTTTCCCCAAATTAAAAGCAAAGTTGTAAAATTTATCTTGGTTTCACATAAGGTAAAGAATTATATGTTAATTAATAATCACTATTAATTATTTTCTCAAATACCGGTATTTGAGAAATAGCTCTCTATTTAAAATTAACAGCATTATCGGTTTTTTAAAAAATCAAGCAACTAAAAAATGATGAGTCTTCTTTGTTCCTAGGCTTGTTTCTCCTTTAGTTCACTTCTTAAAATCTTTATGACAACTATTCCAGTAAAGGATCATCCCGTTTTCTACAGGAAGGATTTATATTAGATATTCATTCAAATTCAAAACAAGGCATTTAGCAAAGATTCCCAGAACAGCTCATCAGAATCCAGAGAGATGGATTCATTAGCTCAAATTTGTCCTATGCCAGTTGGCTAGATGTCCTCTCCACACCTTCACTTCGTGGAGGAAGACCAGCTGGCCTGCAGACGCTCATCCTGTGTGAGCCCTGGAGGATGTGAGCTTTCTGCTCCTTCCCTGCACCCAATTAATAGACTAGCCCCTTGAGATAGGTCAGAGAAAATTTGAGAAAATACAGAGCAGAAATAATAATGGCATTAGAGATGATTGTTCTCCACTAGGTGTGATTTTGTTCCCCAGGGGACATTTCTGAATATCACAACGTGAGGGAGGGAAATACTATAAGCATCTAGGTAGGGGAGGGGTGCTGCTGAATACACGACCTTGCACAGGGCAGCTGCAGACAACAAAAAACTATCTGCTAATAGTGCAAGCAGAACTCAACAGTATCTCTCTGTTACCCCTTCTTGGGACCTACCCAGCCCCTACTGAAATGGGTTGTTTGTTCAAATTCTGGGGCGGACCAGTTGCCACCAATGAAAACACTCAAAAGGTATGAATCCTTGGTAAGGATCAGATGGTGGAACAGAGGGGGAAATTTTCCTCCCCAATATAAAGGGAATAATCAACTTTATCAAAAATTAATATTGCTTAATTTAAAATATTGCAGCACAGAAATTTTAGGGTATATTTAAAACTTCCAAGAAAAGTAGTCCATTGCAGCAAATAACATCCTTCACTCTCAGAGAGATGTTTATTAGTATAAATGTATATACCTCCTCTTAAAAGCTAAGGCAAATTTTTCATTTAATGTCCTCAATGGAGAAGCCTGGCAGTTGTTTAACCATGGTTTTCCCATCTTCTCACTTAAACTAAATATGTCGCTATAGCTGTCTCTTGCTTTAAGCCCTCTCCTATCTATCAGGTTGAACTATATGAAACTGCCACTTTTCTAGGTCATAAATGTGGCCAAATATTAGCAGTTTCATATGATTCAACCTAATACTTCAAAATTTTATCTCTCTAAAGAACCAGACCTAGAATGTCATTGTTACTGACTGAAAGATTACAGTCTGTATACACCTCAACCTAATTCAAAGATTAGGCTTTTAAAAATAGTACAGGTGTACTACTGTTTTTGGAGGCTGTCAGCACTGGTGTTCATCTCTCAAGACTCCCATAAATGCACAGTTCATCTTCAGATCTTTCAGTCATGGTCATTCATGGCCTCTTCCCTTAATTTATTTGATCATGTTTTCTTCTCCTTAGCTCTATTACTTCTTTCCCACCAACTCCCATTAAACCCTTGAAGCATCAAATCAGTTTGAAAACTCAGTGGATAAGTGTCCGAATTGGTTATCCATCCAGATAAAAGACAGTTACAGCTGCTGTTACAGGCCCCAACCTTTTTCACTGTTGCTTCTGACATTGACATTACAATGGCAGGACCTTTGTGAGGATCCTCTGCTGCCCAGGTACATGGTTTGAAGACCATGCCACGATCCCCTGTATGCACAGTTTACTCCCTTCGGTAAGTAATGCAGCAGAAAGATCACAGCCAGCACCTAGCTAGAGGTTGAAAAAAAAATGAAATGACAGTTACTAGGTTTCATGCCTCTAACACATTTCGTAATCCCATCGTATGTTCTTAAACTTCTCAGTGTTAAAGGAAAATCTATGCAGAAAATGAGAAGCCTTTTAGTTCATGCCTTGCAATCCTAGGCACTGTACCATTTTTATTCAACCAGGAGTTATGAACTCCTTATAATGCCAAGTTCATATCACTCCATTTTTGCAGGCTGTCTAAGATGTTTGAGACATTATTCATGGGGGTCAAATTCATGTGGACATATTTATGGGGGAAATAGTTAAGTGTTAGCATTATCTGTGTAGTCCCTTCCTTGCTATGGTGATGGCATCATTTTTAGGCTTCTCTGCTGTGTTGGTGTGTACCTCAGCGATCACTGTTCTAAAGAAGTCTTTGTAATAAGTTACCCTTGCAAATGTCTGTATTTTTTGAGATGTTTATAAATAACAAATGCTTTTTAACCCATTGGTACGTGTAACATAACACGTACTGGTCAGTTTATTGAATTGAGTAGTAACTGTGCTATTCAAAGCGCTCCTCAGTCCCTAAGCAAGCAATAGTCTTGCCATTGTTCAGATCCTGTGCACAAGGATGAAGTTGTTTCAGTTAGCTTTTGCTACATAACAAATTAACCCCAAAACATAGAAGCTTAAAACAACAACTGTCTTCTTTAAAAATAAATGTGAGTGGGCAATTGAGGCTGAGATCCACTGTGCAGCTCATGGCTGGTCAGGGAACTAAGGAACTTGTGCTAGGTCTCTATCATCAGTAAGGTGGCTAGGAGGTCAACAGGGTTCCAAGAGGGAGAATAGAAGGAATTGCTTTTGAAGCTAGGCTCGGAAGTGGCACAGTTCCACTTTCACTACATTCTTTTTTTTTTCTTTTTTTTTCTTTTTTATTTTTTATAAACATAGATTTTTATCCCCAGGGGTACAGGTCTGTGAATCACCAGGTTTACACACTTCACAGCACTCACCAAAGCACACACCCTCCCCAATGTCCATAATCCCACCCCCTTCTCCCAACCCCCCTCCCCCCAGCAACCCTCAGTTTGTTTTGTGAGATTAAGAGTCACTTATGGTTTGTCTCCCTCCCAAATCCATCTTGTTTCATTGATTCTACATTCTTTTAACCTATGCAAGTCATGAGGCCATCCCCAATTCAAGAGTTGGAGAAACAGATTTCACCTTTTGGTGGGAGAAGCCGCAGAATTACTTGGCAAGGTGGTGTGCATACACAGGAGTGTTTGGAGAGCATCAACCATTTTTGCCATTTACCACAAGGTTTTTCTTTTGTTTGCAGTTAGGGGACTGTGATTGTTCATACACCCAATTTTTATTTTTATTTTTATTTTTTACTATCTAAGGTACTGTCTCTTCCCTTATAAAAACACACTCAGTGGTTTCTGCATCTACAATATTTCTATTGTACTTTCCAATTTGTAATGGGAAGAATAGGAAGAATAAATGAAAGTCCAGGCCAAAGTACCTTCATACACTCAACAGATCATTGACTAAAGCGCCAAGTATGTGCTAGGCTGAGGATATAGCAGCAAGCAAGAAAGGCAAAAGCCCCTCCCATCACGGATCTCTTATCCTAGCTGCTGGCATCATAATATGTCATTTCACAAGGTAGTTACGGCCAATGATCAGCCCACTTGTAGCATTTAACTGAGTTGTGTTTTCATCTTCGCGCTTTGCCCCATCAGTAGCTGCAGTCTTAATTGGAGTTCACTGAAACAGTCACAAAGACATTTGTTTATGCTGGCAAAAATGAAATACCTCTGTCTACTTTTGGTGTGGTCTCAAGGCAAATATATGTCTTTCTTCCGTGACCACCATACTGATGTGCTAATATGTGTTTGTAAGATGGCTTAGTGGGGTTAAAGGTACAACTTGTGGCTATGGAACAGAGCTGAGTTAACGGGCCCTTTGGAGAAATGACCCCAAGACCTTGGCTTCCTTTGCAGCCTGTTCTAGCCAAAGGAGATCCCTGCCAGTTATGGAGGGTTCCCTAGAGAGAGAACTCGGAGAGCATCAGCATAAATTTAAATTCTGGATACCCCCCCCACCGCCAGGATAGTTTCCAAAAGAGCTTTCTTGTCCTTTGCTAATTACAAAGTAAACATTTTTCCAGCAAAAAGACACTTCTCCTTTCATGCTTCTGTTCTCCTTCCCACCTCCCTAATACAGACACTCCTTGAAACTGCTGTTGTTGCTGAAACCTCTTTGGCAGAGAAGACATCCGACATTTGAAGGCACAAAAGAATGATTCTTTCTGTAGATCATTATCTTGTCCTTTTTTTTTTATCTACTCCAGCAACTTCTTTATGGAAGCATTACAGAATAACTTTGTAGATTGTTGTAGCCTTGCAGAAAGGACTGAGGCCTCCTAAGGGGTGCAATCAGGCAAATAACGACCAGATTACAATTAAATTCTGTGACATCACTGAAACAGAAACATTCTCAAACTTGTTTACCTTAGAACCATATCACGTTTAGCATCATGAATGGAAATGCACCCCTCAAATAGTTTGATTTTTGCTGTCAAATCAGACCCCAAATAGGACGAGGTTTAATTTTTAATGCTGAACAAATCCAAGCCTGAAGCTTCTAGCACAGTGCCTGGCACCAGTGGGCTGTTACTATTAACATGTACAAAATGGCTGTAAATGGCAGAGTCATCGAAACATCTTAATCCTCTATGTTTCTGCTCCCTTCCGTGTATATCTCTCTTGCCATTTAATCTTCAGTGTCTTTTGCTTTTTGTGTAAAGTACCCCATTTCTCACATCCTACATTGAAAACGGTTTTCTATGTTTTTTCTTTCAGTTTCTTCAAAAACATTATTTGCTAATATAGGAATTATTTCTCTAACAGAAAAACAATGTATCAGTATTATATCCCCCATTGATAAATCCTTTTTCACAAAATTCACTGTTATCCCATCTGTATTCATCAGGACATTTTAGTTAAAAATGACAGATTTCAAATTAAGCAAAAAGAAAAACTATTGGCTTTAGGCACAGTTTGCTCTAAGTGCTCAAACAATATCTTTTGGGTCTTTCTCATCATTTCAACTCTTGCTGCTTCTGTTTCCCTCTGCTTATTGGCAACACTTCTCTCCACTCAGGGGGAAAGCTGGCTCTGGGCAGTCCTAATTCTATATCCACTCATTTTGCTCTTAGTCCAAAAGCATAATGTGTTCTCCCTCTTGGTGTTCATTCATGCATTCTCATTAAGGGACTCAGGTAGACCCTGCTTGGGTCACATAGCCCATCCTTGTGAACCAATCACTGGCAAAGGAACTGGAGTCCTGTGATTGGTCTGCCTGAGCTGCATGACCATCCTTGAAATCAAGGGACATGTGGTCCATTTTGAGTGATGGTTCTACCTAGAAATACGGATGCTAGGCTGACAAAACAGATAAAAATTACCTCCTTCCGGGGCACCTGGGTGGCTCAGTTGGTTAAGCAGCTGCCTTCGGCTCAGGTCATGATCCCAGCGACCTGGGATCGAGTCCCACATGGGGCTCCTTGCTCGGCAGGGAGCCTGCTTCTCTCGCTGTCTCTGCCTACCACTCTGTCTGCCTATGCTCGCTCTCTCTCCGTCTCTCTCTCTGACAAATAAAAAAAATAATAAAATCTTTAAAAAAATAAATAAATAAATTACCTCCTTCCAAAAAAAAAAATTCAAAATTTTAAAAATTGAGTTTATACTCTTGTATAGGGTAATCCCTATCCAATATTATTCATGGGGGGGGGGGATTTAAGTGAAGAAGAGTAAGTTCTCCCTTTGTTTTTGTTTCCTTCCTCTATTTTAGACTAGAGAAGCATGATCAGCATAATGCTAATAATATTTTAATTTAACTAATTTTTTTCCTGATTTCTCTGGTTTTCTGGAAACCATTTCTCCAGTTTTATGTGAGTAAAGTGGCTCTGAAATGAATAGAAAATGAACCCACAACTTGTATAAGTAGTTCCTGGGATTGATTTATGCAAGCTTAAGTAAAGACGTGTCCATTTCCATTTCTAGTTGCTGAGTGTTCTGTGTGAAATGTACCAGTATGGGTAATGACCTTTTGCTTGATTATGGACCAGGTCACTGGAACTTTATAATTAACTCAAACCCAATTACTGAACTCTTGTGTTTATACTGTGTATATACCACCCGGTCATAACTCCAGCCTCTGTGAGCCCAGACTGCCATAATGCCTTGTAAATGGTTGTTTTGTTTATTTGTTGTTTCTGCTGGAGAAGCTTGCTTTTCTTATTTTTGAAGAGGATAAGATTTAGGAAAGAGTTTCTGAATAGAGTCCAGTTACATTTTATATCTCCATGCAAAATATGCACACTTTAAAATAAGATATTCTTTTATTTTTGCGTTTCATGACATTTAATGTCTATGGCATAATGCTACTTATTTTTCACTGATATTTTGAATAATATCACATTTTAGGCAACAAAATATTGATATACTAAATCCACACTTGGGAAACATGAATAATTGCAAATAATTTCAAAAATAAGACATAAAATATATGCATACTTAGAATCAATAGCTAATATCTAATTAATTGCAACCTTATTATCCTAATTTATAGAAATAATAACCTAGTTTTCCATAATTAGTAGAATGCTAATTGGATAGCCAATTATTTTATGAAATATATATATATTTGAGAGTGAAATATCTTTTTTATCACTCAGAATAATAAATACACACTGTAAACATCTGATACGATGCATGTTATTTCCAACCAACACCCAAATCGTAAAGGGATTTGTTTTCTTTCAAATCTTGTTTGTTTTAATAGCTTAAAACATAGCTTACTAAAGGATTTCATGGGCAGAACTTTGGTGGATTCACAATTGTCCAATTTGTCAAATTTTGTTTTGAATTGTGTAGGAAAGGGGAGTTTTTATATTTGATTTCTCTCCCTTCACCATGTTTGATTCCCTTAGTGCCCCTCCCCCGCCTTCCCACCCTTTCCTCCCTGCAGACTTCCTCAGTTTTCCAATTGTTTCTTTTCATGTTCATAGAACTCAGAATATAACATTGAATATTTGCAGTGTCAACTTGGTGGAGTCATCAGGAAGGCAGAACCGTCTCGGTTCAACTCTGGACTTGCTGTTTATTTGCGTTTTTGTTTATTTTTCACAAATGCATTTTTTTAATACTAATAATTGTATATATGCTACATTATGTATACATACAATAATGGCATATATACCAACGTACCATAATGGTGTAATAGTAGAATTTGTTCCTGTTTACCCTTCCTACTATAATAAAGAAAGATCTCTGTAATGATAATGAACTGATTCACTCACTTTCCATCAAAGGTAAAAGAGGCAGGATACATCCTAGTATTTACAATACAGGCTCTGAAACCACAGAAATCGTTTTCAAATCTCAGTGGAGTTTTTAACTAACTCTATAATGTTAAGCTAATTATTTAGACTTTGTAGACCCTATTTTCCATATGAGGAAAATGGGGATGATAACTAACCATATTACAAAGTTATCGTGAGGAGTTAGCGAGTGTGTAAAAAGTTCTTAGACTTGTATCTGGCACACAGTAAGCACTCAGTAATTGTGAGGCCCAACATACGATGGAGTTCCAAACACTGAATGGATAAGTCAAAGGATTTCACATTTTAAATATTAATTTATTCTCCCAGGTTATTTTTCAAAAAGGTTTTAACAGTTCACATTTGCAGTACATCAGAAATACCTATTTTTGTTATCCTTGCCATAAGTGGATGTCATTAGTCCTCCAAACTCTTGCCAATCTGGTGGATGAAAAATGAAATCCTGTTGTTTTATTATAGACATTAATTTATTTGGATTTCTGTAGGCACCTATCTGTATATTTTGCCCATTTTTCTAGTAATTTCTGAGTCAGTTGTTGGAACTCTTTGTATAGTAGAGATACTAACCTTTTGTCAGGTGTATAGCAAATATTTTTCTTACCCTATTATTTATTTGAGTGTTTATAGTATGTTTTCTTATATTTTAAATAATTACAACTTTTCCTTCTTGGTTGCTGATGTTTTAAAAACTTGTTAGATACTGTAATCTTAAATGTGTGGGTATTTATTCAATAAACATTTGTTGGGCAGCAGTTGTGTGCGACACATTACTAGAAACACTAGTGTAATGTGTTAGGGTATACATATGGTGAATCATAAATATATATGTAAGCTCTCTCACCCTTTGCCCCTCATAAACTCACTTTTGCCTCTGGCAATTCATTAAACGGATGTGTGTATTAGAACTAGTCTTATTCCCCTTGTTAAGAGCAGTATCATGTGAAACAAGAGAATGAGAGAGCCAAAAGACACCTTAGAGATGAATGGTTCATCAGTCCTTTTTTGGCAATAAATGACACCACGACCTAAAGAGGGTCAGAGGCTTTGCCCAAGTGAAGCCACAAGGCTGGTGATGATAGAAGTGGAATGGGAATCCCAGTACATTGCACTTTTTACTATATCATGCTGCTTTATCCACACAGTATTTTTCTATAGTATTATTTTATTACTTTCCATCAACAACTGTCTTGATGTTATTAACCCCATTTGTAGAACTACATAGATATTTTTTTTTGGGGGATCACTTAACTTTTTTTTTTTTTTGAGAACAGTTACAATTTATGTTGGATTCTTTTTTTTTTTAATTAATTTTTTATTTTTTATAAACATATATTTTTATCCCCAGGGGTACAGGTCTGTGAATCACCAGGTTTACACACTTCACAGCACTCACCAAAGCACATACCCTCCCCAATGTCCATAATCCCACCCCCTTCTCCCAAACACCCTCCCCCCAGCAACCCTCAGTTTGTTTTGTGAGATTAAGAGTCACTTATGGTTTGTCTCCCTCCCAATCCCATCTTGTTTCATTTATTCTTCTCCTACCCACTTAAGCCCCCATGTTGCATCACCACTTCCTCATATCAGGGAGATCATATGATACTACATAGATATTTAATAATGTATCACTGCACTGACTTTACCTGCTTCTTCTTGTTTGAATCACTTCTTATTAGCACTATTTTTAAACAACCAAAGAAGCCACCTACTTAGTTGCTACAGTGGAAAGAGACTCTCTCTAATGAAATACATATTTCTCAGTGAGTTTATTCTCATTGCCTGAGGTAACTGAGGACCAAGATATTCTGGGAAGTAGATTTGAACACTGAACTGAACACTGAACTGAGTTGTCCTTGGAAATGTGGTGTGCGAAGTGTCACCAAAAGGGACCAAAGGGGGGGGAAAAATGAGGAGGCTTCTAATAGGTATCTCATAGGGAGAAGACTGGCCTTTTTAATGAGCATTTTACTGAGTCTCGTTTTGCTCCTTGTAATAGATTGCTGGGCTATTTATAGATGCTTCCAAAATGAGAAGATTGGATTAGAAAAGTAGTTTTATTTATTTTTTAAAACATTTTATTTATTTATTTGACAGAGGGAGAACACGACAGGGGGAGGGCAGAGGCAGAGGGAAAAGTAGATTTCCTGGCTGAGCAGAGAGCCCAATGTGGGACTCGATCCCAGGACCCCAACATCATGACCTGAGCCAAAGGCAGACGCCCAACTGACTGAGCCACCCAAGTGCCCCAGAAAAGTAGTTTTAAAATGGAGTTTAGTAACAGAACCCTCTGCTTTAATGAAATCTTATGCACATTCCAGTATATAAAATAGATAAAAATACAAGTGCTTGTTGTTAGTGAAGATACGGAGAAATTGGAAACTTTGTGCCCTGTTGGTAAAAATGTAAAATGGTAGAGCCACTATGGAAAACAGCATCGCGGTTCTGCAGAAATTAAGAATAGAATTACTAAATGATCCACCAGCTCCGCATCTAGGTATACACCCCAAATAATTGAAAGTTGGATCTCAAAGATATATTGGTACACCCATGTTTAGAGCAGCATTATTCATAATAGCCAAAAGGTAGAAGCAACCCAAGTGTCCATCAACAGACGAATGGATAAACAAAATGTGATGCATACATATAGAGTAGAATATTATTCAGCCTTTAAAAGGAAGAAAATTCTCCAGAGAATGAAAGAGTGGTTTAACATCTGCAAATTCATTAATGTGATGTACAGCATTAATGAGATGTGGGATAAAAATCATACGATCATCTTAGTAGATGCAAAAGAAGCATTTGACAAAATTCAATATCCATTTATGATAAAACCTCTCAACAGAGTGGGTATAGAGGGTATACTTAATTAAGGCCATATATGACAAGCCCACAGCTAAAACTCAACAGTGAAAATCTGAAAGCTTTTCCTCTAGGGTCAGGAAAAAGACAAGGACGCCCACTGTTCCCACTTTTATTTGTCATAATATTGGAAGTACTTACCAGAGCAGTTAGGCAATAAAAAGAAATAAAAGGCATCTAAATTGGAAAGAAAGAAAGAAAGAAAGAAAACTGTCACTATTTGTGGATAGGATCATTTTATATATAGAAAATTTTAATGACTACACCAAAAAAACTGCTAGAACTGATAAATGAATTCAGTAAAGTAGCAGAGTACAAAATCAGTATACAAAATTTGGTTGCATCTCTATACACCAACAACAAGCTATCAGAAAGAGAAATTTTAAAATAACCCATTTACAGTTGCATCAAAAAGAATAAGATGCCTAGGAATAACTTTAACCAAGGAGGTCAAAGACTTACACACTGAAAACTAAGTTATTGATGAAAGAAATTGAAGACAGAGAAATGGAAAGACATTTCATGCTCATGGATTGGAAGAATTAATATTGTTAAAATGTCCACATTACCAAAAGCGATCTATATATTCTCTATAAAAATTCCATTGATGTTTTTCACAAAAATAAACTATTCCTAAAATGTATATGGAACCACAAATGACCCCGACTAGCCAAGGCAATCTTGAGAAAGAACAAATATGTAGGGATCAGGCTCCCTGATTGCAAACTTATTACAAAGCTATAGTAATCAAGAGTATGGTATTGGTATTAAAAACAGACACATAGGTCAATGCAACAGAATAGAGAACCCAGAAATAAATCCACACCCATATGTGGTCAATTCATTTATAACAAAGGATGCAAGAATATAGAGTGGGGTAGGACGGTCTTGTCAATTAAATGGTGTTGGGGAAACTGGATAGCCACATGCAAAAGAATGAAATGAGACAACTGTCCTATACCACACACACAAAAACTAACTCAAAATAGATTAAAGACTTGAATGTAATACCCGACACCCCTAGAAGAAAATATAGTTGGTAAACTGGCTGACATCAGTCAGGGCAATAAATTTTCGTATATGAATTCAAAAGCAAAGACAACAAAAGCAAAAATAAACAAGTGGGATTACACTAAACTAAAAATCTTCTGCACAGCAATGGAAACCATCAATCTAAAAGGCAATCTACTAGATGGGAGAAAATATTTTCAAATCATAGATCTGATAAGGGATTCATATCTAAAATGTGTAAGGATCTCATACAACTCAATGTATAAAAATCTCCTACAGCCTTATTAAGGGTATCTGAATAGACATTCTTCCAAAGAAGATATACAGGTAGTCAAAAGGCACATGAAAAGATGCTGAACATCACTATTAGAATGGCTATCAAGATAACAAGAAATAACAAGTATTGGCAAGGATGTGGAGAAAAGGGGACCCTCATGCACTGTTGATGGGAATGTAAATTGGTATAGCCACTATGGAAAACAGTATAGAGTTTCCTCAAAAAAACTAAAAATAGAACTATCGTGATCCAGCAATTCCACTTCTGGGTATTTATCTTAAGAAAATGAAAACACTAACACGAAAAGATATATGCACCCCCATGTTTATTGCAGCATTATTTACAACACACAAACACCCATACACACACACATAGTGGAATACTACTCAGCCATAAGAAAAGAATGAAATTGTGTCATTTGCAACAACAGGGATGATGGATGGAATGTGAGGGAATTATACTAAGTGAAATAAGTCTGACAGAGAAAGATGAATACCATATGATTTCATTTATATGTGGAATCTAAAAGCAACTAACTACACCAAACAACAAAAATCATAGATAACAGAGAACAGAATGGTGGTTGCCAAAGGGGTGGGGTTTGGGGAGGAGGCAAGACAGGTGAAAAGGATTAATAGGTACAAAATTCCAGGTATAAAATAAATATGTCATGAAGATGTAATGTACAGCATGGTGACTTCATTAATATTTGAGAGCATACTTGAAAGTTGCCAAGAAAGTAAATCCAAGAAGTTCACTTTGTATGGGGACAGATGATAGCTAGGCTTGTTGTGATGATCATTTCACAATGTATACAAATAACAAGTTGTTACGTTGTACACCTGAAACCAATGTAATGTGTCAGTTGTAACTCAATTAAAAAGAAATTTAAAGGAAGGAAATTGTCATATTCTACAACATGGATGAACCTTGAGGACCCAGTGCCAAGTGAAATAAGCGAGTCACATATGTATGAGTCTACTTATATGAGGTACCCAGAGTAGTCCGAATCATTGAGATAAGAAGTAGAATGGTTGTTGCCAGGGAGCTGGGGTAATGGAGAATGGAGAATTATTATTTAATGGGTTCAGAATTTCAGTTTTTCAAGACAAAAAGATTTCTGGAAATCGGTGGCGGTGATGGTTACACAAGTGTGAATGTACCCAATGCCACTAATCTATGCACTTAAACATGATTAAGATGGTAAATATTACATTAGTGCATTTTATGGCATTGTAAGATAATTAAAAAATACAGAAGTGCTTGTATTGAAGTAGGACTAACTAACCAATAGCCATGTGCTAGAGTACTCTATAGGAGGTCAGTAACAAGATGGTTTATGAAATCTCTATTATGTTTTCCAATTAGATTTAGGTAAAATCTGAACTTGACATTGCTGTGGACACTTTATTAAGCATAGTATTTATTCTTAGGAAAATCGCTCATCTCTCAGAAGGAAAAGTATGTCAGTGTACCCCCCCAGCATACGTCATGCAGAGGTTATGTCACACATCTTCATATATATTATGCTGTAGCTGTTAAGATGTTGTAGGGTGATAAGAGATAAGTAGCTACAAGCACTAGCTCAGAAAATTTGATATATAAATTTAACATGAGGGGCTTTGAATTTGTCTGTTTTTTGGTTTTTCCTCAAATTCATATTCACTTTTACTAAGTTACAGAGCGTAGCTTCCATCTGAAGCAGCAAAACTGTGGAAAAAGAGACATTCCTAATACGTACACTTGAACACATTACCTTTAACTTGTAATAAGTGTATGGCACTAGATCATTTTGGACATCTTTCCTTACTATTGGTCCCACCCAATCCCCTGGCACAATGTTTTTTTCAGGATTTCTGTCATTTATCTCTCTCTTTTTGATTGCTAAATGCATAATCTAAAACACTAGGTTGCATGTCAGCCTAAACTTGGCTACGAGTTTAGGAGCTTAGGAACACTTTTTATATAAACTCTAAGGAGGTCAACTTTAGAAAAATCTCAGCTGCTGTACTTGGATCCCATAAGCCACTGACCATTTATAATTAATATTAATAAATGGCAGATGACAGATGTTTATTGCTTAACTAAAATTGTGTGTGCAATACTGAACTTTTAAAAAATAAGTTAGTTTAAGACCCAAAGGACTTGAATATACATATGCACATACATATATTTGGAATAATGAGAAGAATAAAACTACCAACATGTGATCCAGAATCCTCTAACTACAAACACTCAAGATTTCATAGGAAACATAAAAATATTCTTAGTTCATCAGATTAAGCATTGATTTGCTATGAAACTCTATTCCTTTGCATATAAATGCCTAGTTTCACAAACATTTCTCTGGAAAGGGTGCTTATGAATCATTAATATGTTCTTAACTATCAATCTCGCTACCCAAAACCAAATTGTTTAACGTGTGGTGCTCTTAAATCAGAAATTTTTTAAAAAGTAATATCAAAATTCTGAGTTGGCTTAAATCTTTATATTCCATGAAATCTCATTAAATAATATGACAACTGAAAGAGAATTTATTCACTTCTGGAGGCTAACAAGGCCACAAGAGTTCAGTTGTCTAGTTATGTTATTTGGGAACCTGATAAGATGATTAAAATAGAGATGAGACTTTTAGTTTGAAGAAGAAGTAAAAATGGCTTTCCATGGGAATTAAAATGGACCAGAAATCATATTACAGAAAGGTAAAGACAGGAAAATAATTTGCTTAAATTGTAGTCCTTACTCAAATCCCATAGCCAAATCCATTTACATGGGTTTTTTCCAGTTGGGCTGTACTTAGTAATGATTTGTCTAAACCTCAGCAGTTTTGCATAATTAGCTCATGTAGTCCTTTAAATATTCTAGGCATCTCTGTATTGTTATCGACTCCATTTTTAAAATGAGGAAGTTAGGATCTGAGTATGAGTAATTGACTTAAAATCACACATAGTAAGTGGAGACACAAGACTCAAACCCAGACCTGATGACAAATCTAGTGAGAGTTCAAGTTACTGAGGTAAAAACTGTTGATAACTACCTTCACAGTGTTAGCTAGTAAGTAAGGGAATCAGGATTAGGACATGGATCTTTTTTCTCTTAATCCAACCTACATCCCATGCTGTCCCTTTCTAACACTCCTGCCCACATGTTTAAGATGATCATATATCTCTATCTGTCCGATCTTTTCTAATTATACCCACCACACATGTGGTTGGCATTAGCCATTATTTCTTATTATTGTCATTTTGTTGCTAAT
This sequence comes from Mustela putorius furo, assembly GCF_011764305.1. Taxonomy (NCBI): domain Eukaryota; kingdom Metazoa; phylum Chordata; class Mammalia; order Carnivora; family Mustelidae; genus Mustela; species Mustela putorius. The sequence continues at coordinate 26,228,601 of NW_025422015.1, read as the reverse complement.
AAAATTAAGAATGTTCTATTTCTACCACCAAATTTTCTAAGTCTTTCTGTTTTACAAACTTTCGGTTGTTCAAAGAACAAGCTTGAACTTGATGAGGAAATTGGCCAATGATTCCCTTTTTGCTTCAAATCACACTAATGTTTTAAAGCCAAATGGCTTTCACAAATTGTAAACATCATACCCAAATGCAGTAAGTGGTTATGTGAGCAGCATCATGTTGTCTAAACAAAGACTCTGTCAGTCAATAGTATCAGTGACATTCAGGCTCTAAGAGCTTTGTGCCATTCACAGGGTTATGTTTAAATATGGATCCTAATAAAGACCCTCATTTGGCTTTTTAAAACGTTATGAATATCAATACCGCATTCAAATACACTAAAAGAGCATTGAAAACATAAAATGAGATTCACTAAAAACTATTTCAAAGGTTCAGATTTTTGACTCAATTTACAAAGTGTGTATGGTCTCCCAAGTGTTGTGTGAATCAGTGGATATGCCAGACATGGAGCAAAGTTCCCACCCCAGGAGGCTTCCAAGCCTGAAGCAAGATCTAAGTAGATAGAGTTCCAAGACAGAACACCATGTGCATGTTTGAATAAAGTAGATGCGGCATGACTTTTGGGTGGTTCCTTGAGAACTCATGACTATATGGGAAAATCACATGCTGTTCTCACTTGCACTAGACATCTGTTGAAAGCACGTGAGAGTAGGCACAGGAAGTGGTGCAAGGTTTTTTCTAGAATATGGTAACTTCATTTTGGACACTCGTTGGCAATAGAATGAGAATTTCATGTTTGCATTATAAATGTATAGCATACTCACCCATGCGGGCCAGCAGAGCACAGTAAGCTATTTGTTTGTAAAATGATGGGAGCACTTATTTCCTCCGGTAGTATTATTAATAGCTATTTATAGCCTTTAGTTTGGGCTGTTAAAGAACAGCCCCTTTCTAGTGGTGTGTTTGTGATACCTTGCTTTTGCAAAGGCTTAAAATTCAGAGAGGCTTTTAAATATTTCTTAGACATGAAATTGAACTCACAAAATAAGCTTAATGGCAATCTAGTCAGAAACACATGAATATGTCTCCTTTAAATTATATACAGATTTTTGGAATTAAGATGTGGTAAAAACCTACTAGTGGTCTATTAAGCCATCTAAAGCACCAGAAACATAATTGGAGATTCTCAAATTCAAGGATGTCCTAACAGAAGTAAGAACAAATTGGTGGTTGCCATTTTGGCCTTGCTTGTGCATTTTTACAAACACTTCATTTAGCGTAGTGTTGGAATAGTGGATATGCTTCCATCAGGAATAGACCAAGAGGTGTGAAGAGGGCAAAAGAAACATGAAATGTTAATAAATGAGAGCAATAGATAAACATGAAACTGCATCTATGCTGGATTTTCTTTTGTTGCTGTTGTCCTTATGGGAAGACGTCCTGTGGCTTTTCCACTTGACTGCACTGCCACCATATTCTCTAGAACCATTAGGATGGAACTAGTCTCCATTTTTCTCAAAGTTTAAATTATGTGTGTGCTGCACAGTGATTTAGAATAGTATGTATGGAGTCAGAGAACTGGAAACATAGTCACCAACACATTGCTTAAACAAAGCCTGTTTTATGATCTATTTGTATTTATTCTCGGACATACAATAGATTTCCATATAAAGTATTCAGTAAAATTGTCTTGGGCCAGTTTGCAAGAAAGTCTGATAGAAATAGTGCTTAGATTTATGGAGAAGCTTTCTTCTTTGGGCAGCTTTATCTTGCTCTTTAAACTAGCCACAACATCATATGAGTAAGGAACTGTTAGACTTCACTCGTTTATATTCCTGACTTGAACCACAGACGCATGAAAATTTATTTAATCTTAAAAACTTTTTAGTGCCCATTTCAACATGAAAAGGAGTGATTTCCCCCAGCTTATTGAAAGCAATCAATGCTCACCTCACTCTCTTTATATTCTATAATTTATTTGTCCTTTAAAATATACATTTTCCAAGTTTTAGACTTATTTCTTGATCTGTGGTCATCTATTGATTTGTGGTGTTAGCCCTCTATTTGTGTTTCTTATCTTCAACTATTCCCATTTGTTTTGTTTATTTTTCTAGCTTCGAAATAAAAATAGACTCCTTTATTGAAGGACCTTTATCAAAGTTCCAAAACACATTATTTAGTTTTTTTCTGGGCAAGGGAGGCTATGTATCTTCCCCGAATATTAAAAACTCCAGAAATTCAAAGAAGTAGGAGCTTTGCTCATGGGAATTAAAGAGTATGTTTGAAAGACATTCAGCTGTATTACTCTCTTGAATTGCATATGGTTAATCTGTTGCTGCCAATTGGAGCTTGGTTAGATGTTTGCTTCAGTTACCAAATAATACTCTTCTGAGAACACTGATTATTTTTGTTAATGAGTACAAAGTGCTGGAAGACTTTATGCTTTCTGATAATGTAAACAACTATTTGGTTCAATATTGAATCATTTAACACACCCTTCTTCTCCCTGACAGTACTGCAAAGGTTAACACCACACACATCACAGTCTAGTCCAAATCATAGTCTCCAAATTCATGAACTTAAACTGATTTTTACATCTCCATATTAGTTTCAGTCTGAAAACCACTAAGAATAGATTTGGTATCAATTCTGGATATTCTTAGATATCTTAAATATCTAAACACTGTGTTCTTTAAGATTGGCTCACCAAATTGGCTAATAATGGTGAGGAAACATCACATTGAATGAGGGTATTGTTAACCATACTCTTTCCAAAATTCATCTTAAATTATTTCCTTATAACTATTGTGTATTTATCATCAAAAATCATCACTGTTATTTTAAAACACTTATAAAGTACCCATCTGAAGACGATATGCTCTTGGATTCTTCATAATGTTAAACAGATGCAGACATAAAGACAAAAGCAAATTCCAGAGTATTTTCGCAGCCGTGAAACCACCATTAAAAAAAAAAGTTTTGTGACCCCAGTGTTACCTTGACATTGTCTTGAGCATTTCATATTTAATTATAGTAGATTACTCACCAATATAATAAATACAGATTTATGAGATACTGTAATGTTCTTAAAACAAATGAAAACCACCCAAGAGGAGCCTTACCAACCCTGAGGTTGTCCAGATTGCATTGGCTAAGATTAACTGGAAGATCATTCATCTCTAAGGGTCATGCAATTAATCTCAGAGTGGGAGTTAAAGTGATGACTAAGCAGAAAAGGAAGCTGAGGTACAAGCGTGTAAGTAAAAGGCTGGAAGCTCCAGTATCAAGAAATTTGTTTCCTTTTTTGTGAATAGTCCTAAAATACTTACTCCTTCCTATCAGCTTCTTTGGGTCCGAAATTTAGGATAGCTATTATTCATGACCGTTACTGATATGATCAAACACGTGGAAAAAAACAAGTTTTATTTTAAAGAGCACAGTGTGTTTTACTGTCGAGGAAGAAAAGAAGGCATTTTATCTCAGGAGTCACCAAAAAGTATTTTAGAATAAATTTATAATAACCCAGCGTTTGGACAATGAGAAAGCTCAAGACACAGTATAAGAAGAAATATTCTGCACCAGGGTTTAAATATTTATTTAAAAATAAAAGTAGAAATTCATCTTAAATTAGCTCAGGTGACACCTGTTGCAAAATATGAATTCCTTGTAGCCAAATTACTACACTCTTGATAATCCCTACGATCTTCAAGGACAGCAGTAAACACTACTTGCCACCCCCCACCAATCCACAACTGTTCTCAAACCTTACATTATAAGCCAAGACTTCTTTTGAACTTGGTCTTTCCTTAATGGGAGAACCTTTCTCCAACTGGGGAGAATCCTGACCCAAAATTGGCCTGCTGTTGGGGGTTTTATGAGATTGCCATGGCTGTTAGCTCATGAAAAAGTGACTGCTAAGTTGATTGCTCACTTCAGTATTCCCACTGGATATTTTGCTCATTTCTTGGGAATTTAAAAGAATAACAAATAACCAACAAATCATCAAAAACTATAACATGTTACCCAATTCTTGGGACTAAGCCAATGAGACTAGAATCTTAAAGATCACAAATGTGAATTCTCAGTCTTCCAGCTACCAAATTGTCCTAAGTGCTCACCAGTGGCAGTTCCATATCTCAGCTGTACAGAAGGGGCACATTCATCTCATAGCTGTCAGCTTTAAGGCTCTACCGCCTAAACCCAGCTGGCCATTACAGGTGGGAGCCACATATTGGTCTCAAGACCACAGAGTAGTACCCTGTCAGAAAGAGGATGTGGATACAGATATAATCTAGAATTGATTTGAGGTTGACATCAAATGGTCCATGGCAGTAATAAGTGCTTGTCCCAAGAACTTGACTCTGTATTCCATGAAAATTAGTGATAAGGTGTGAATATAGTACACAACACAACTCTAGAAATGAGTAATAAGAGCAGGTTGAAAAAACTGAAATGATGAAACAAAACCCGAAAGTTTTAGAATTCGAAGTTGAAAAGATTTGCATCTACGTTCTCTCTTTTTATAGCTTGAAAACAAAGAGAGAACAGACTCACAAGAAGCCAAACTTGTTACAGATGTGTTTGTTTTTTCCTCAAAAGTCAATTATTTAATGGCTGTCCAGGAAAAGAAGTCAGAGAGAGCCAAACAGTGGTCTTTTGGTTTTGTTATTGGGGTTCTGTTGTTGTTTGCTTGTTTCATGGAATAAAATAATAAATTTGATCCCAGTAGTATCAGTCTCATAATCTGTGGGATACAGTCCTTTGACTCATTTCTGAAATAACAATGAAGTGTGACATAAACCTGATATTCATTTAATATTAGTAAATATTTACTTAGCTGCTCTCCCAGGATTGCTCATCCTATGAGAAGATCTTTATAGTTATCTTAAATTCAGATCTCAAACTGCTAAATTCTATTTCACTATGCAGATTTTAAACAATAGCTCATATATTATAGTTGACAAGTGGAGACACTTTATAGAATTTGGACTGAACAACAACTTTAAGAGTTACAGACAAGTCTCCCTGAGATATACACACACGCCTCTTAATTACTAACCTCATAACAAAATGTATGCCTTAAATCACTTTTAATTTGAGCCCAATTTTTTCACATAGTCATAAAAATAAAAGATAACTAATATGATTAAACTGGGAGCAACTTAGTTTTAGGTATCTCTTCAAAGATTTCCCTAAAATGATTGAAAACCTGCTAAATAAAAACATGCTGTAAATATGTTTGGTTGTAAGTCAGAATTAGTAGTGTAGAATATCAGTTTCTTAGGAATTTTCAAAGAAAAATATGCTGGGCTAAGAGTCAGCATCCACATGATACAATATTTATTGCTTTCTATTGCATATTATATATAACATAATGTTATATTACATTTTATATAATTTTCAGCATTTCCAAAGGATGTTTATACTTTGTGAACTTTTATAAATGAAATCAATAAAATATGTGGATAAACAAAATACATATTGTTCTAGATTTCAACTAGATTTTTTTCACATTATACTTCAAAAGTATGAAAATATTGCTGAGAAAGAAGCATCTGTGTCTTTTCACATATAACTTTTCTTGATTATTTTTTAGGAAGGCAGACTAAACATGCAGTTCTGACATAGTGCAGCATCCCATTTTGATTTCTGAGGAGCTCAGAAACCTTCACCGGCTGAAAAAAGTCTCTGAAAAGGGCAAAACTTTCTGACCTCAGGAGTTTCTGATAGGAAGAACTGAAGCAGCAAACACCAAGAGTACAGAAAAAATTGGAATAAATTCCCCAAAGTTCTGTAACCACATTGGTGTGGGTGCACGGAGGAAGGCATAATTTCATTCTCAAAGAATATCCCTGTTTTCACATGCTTTCATTTCTGTACAAGCTGATCCTGCAGATGATACAGTCCAGATGAATTTCTGCTTAATAGGAACTCTTGTTCACAAATTGACACTGAAAATGCAATCCCTTTTTTTTTTTTTAATTTTTAATTTTTTATAAACATATATTTTTATCCCCAGGGGTACAGGTCTGTGAATCACCAGGTTTACACACTTCACAGCACTCACCAAATCACATACCCTCCCCAATGTCCATAATCCCACCCCCTCTCCCAAACCCCCTCCCCCCGGCAACCCTCAGTTTGTTTTGTGAGATTAAGAGTCACTTATGGGAAAATGCAATCCCTTTATATGTACAAAATAAAATGGTAAGGACCCATCTTGTTTCACAATTTCGTTTGCAATTTATCAAGTAGTTTTTAGGAAAAGTACACTTTTGGTTCTCAGATGGGTTGGATAAAGAGAGGAGGTATGAACTTTAAAAAAATACTGTTTCTTTTTGACACTTGGCCGCCTTTGACTAATTTATTATTTTGTATCTATTATCAGTAAATTTAATTTCTCCAAATCTCCTAGATTAGAGTTTCCAGAAAGGAATTTAAGGTACTTGTGCTTTCTAAGGGTCTGTGTAGACAAGTTAGGTGCTGTTCATAACCAAGACGATCCATTCAGGTGACCTAGAGCATTTGAATAGTAGCCCGGCAGTCTTTAAAAATGTCTTTGGCATATATTTATGGACTAAATATGAGAAAACCATTACAAAGTTTGGGCCTGTATTAGTTTTCTCTTGCTGCCATAAGTTGCCAAATATTTAGAGTTTTAAACAGCACAAGTGTATTATCTTACAGTTCCACAGGTAGAACTATAGTTCTAACACAGGCTTAATCAGGCTAAATCAAGGTGACCACCAGACTGTGTTTCTTTCTGGCACTTCTAGGTAAGAATTTATTTCCTTGTCTTTTTCAGTTTGTAAAGGCTGCCCACATTTCTTCACCCAAGGCTGCTTCCTCCATCTTCAAAGTAAAAAACTAGCAGATTAAGTCCTTCTCACATAGCATTTCTCTGACCCTCCCTTTTGCCTCTTCCTCCCCTTTTAAGGACTGCACCCACCTGGATGGTCCCAGATAAACTCTCTGAAAGTCAGCTGATTAGCAACCTTAATTCCATATGCAATCTTCATTCTCTTTTGCCGTGTAAAGTAACATTTTCACAGCTTCCAGGATTAGGACATGGACATCTGCCTACAGAATGATACCACAAGGCTGTTATGGTAAAACAGGTCATACTTCTGAAGGGCCCCCAATTTACATAATACTCTCTTAATGGACTCTAGGTAAGTGGTCACCAAGCCAAGGACAAACATTAACTGACCTAGCTCATCCGTATGAAGCAAACACTCAACAGTGATGATTTCCTTCATGAGAAATTGTTGACAGATTCAGCTAAGTCTGCCCGGTTCTTTCATTATTCTGTCTGTGTGTCCCCTCTGACTACTTCCACTGATTTAAAGAGGAAGTTACTCCTTCTCGTAAACAGACTGTAGAAACATATGACTAAATCTGTGACCCTCTTGCTCAGCATGCATGTGTTGTGCATATTAATCAGGACAAATTAGAGCCCAGAATTTGGAAGCTGCCTGCAGGGGTACTGTAAGTCTTGTATCCTCACTGCTCCCAGCTGGAGTGATGCAATGATACCATGACTCATATAGGACGATTTTATTTATTAGATCACAGCATCAGCACTAAGAAAAGATTTCTTTACTGAAAATAGCATAAAGAAACTGAAAAAGCAATATAATCATGACAGAGGAAAAGTAAGTCTAATAAAATACCTTGTCCTACTAGAAAATTCGTGTTTGTGAATAAAATGGTCATTAAACTCCTCAGATTAAGCCTTATGGTGTCACCACTCCTCTTGCTTTGCATGATTCTGGCTCTGAACATTCTGTCTATTCATCCTTTTTTTTTTTTTAACTTTTTAAAATTTCTTTTCAGCATAACAGTATTCATTGTTTTTGTACCACACCCAGTGCTCCATGCAATCTGTGCCCTCTATAATACCCACCACATGGTACCTGGACCTCCCACCCCCGGCCCCTTCAAAACCCTCAGATTGTTTTTCAGAGTCCCTAGTCTCTCATGGTTCACCTCCCCTTCCAATTTCCCTCAACTCCCTTCTCCTCTCCATCTCCCCTTGTCCTCCATGCTATTTGTTATGCTCCACAAATAAGTGAAACCATATGATAGTTGACTCTCTCTGCTTGACTTCTTTCACTCAGCATAATCGCTATTCATCCTTTGACTTGATTTTATATATTAAGTAACTACTGTATGCCAGGACCTGTGCTAGATGCTTGAAGTAAAAATGCTAAGGGAGATATGCAAGTATGTATGAGACTCATTTGAGAGTTCATAATCTAATGGTAAAGTTAATTATAAGCAAACAATGGCATAGATAGATGGACCTGATGTTCTGGGAACAAAGGAGGTAAAATGTTATTGGCTGTTATAGAACAATTAGAATTTTTCCAGCTAGAGAGGCTACCCATTGAAGAGGACCAGCTAAGGCAGAAAAGCAAGAAAGAGCATGATGTGACAAGGTAATCATGAGATGTGTAGTGTGGCTGAAGCAATAGGAAATAGGGAAAGAAATAATGCTCTATAAAATTTTGGAGTACAGGCACTAGGGAGATTTAATAGCAAGAGACTAACAGGAACAACAGACCAGCACCCTGTGGTATAAGAAGATAGCCTGTCAGCACGGTGCAAAATAACTGGGAGCAAAGAAAAGCAATGTCCCTAGTTGTGCAAAAATACATTCTAGAGAGCATAAGAGGCTAGAACTAAATGAGAATGAAAAGAACACATTTGTGAGAGGTAAAATTTTCACAGTTTTACTAAAGCAGATGGATTCAAGTGGGATAAGGACTGCCACGAAAAGTCTTAAAAAAATTCAATTCCGTTAAGGTTTTACCCTAGTCAGATTAAGGCTGTTTTATTTTTGAAGGTGAGTTGATTCACTCAGCTGTTTTGTATTTTCACAGAAATCATCATCATCATCATCATTATTTTAGGAGTTACAACTTCATAAATCTTTTCCACTTTCTAAGTACTTATGTATCATTTATTCCCCATGCCTACCACAAACAGAGTAATAGGAAAGATCCTCTCTAACGTATAAGTTAGAAGCAACTGAAATACCGAAAGTACTTCATTTAATGTCACATAGCTGAAAAGTAACATAGCCAAATCTATCTAAAATGCACATTTTCTGATACCTATTTCAGATTTTTATATTTAATTTATATTTTTTATTTTTTATATTTAATTTAATGCTGCACATATTTTTAAGTACACGTTAAAAAAAATGAGAGTTTAAATAACATCAGTCAAGAATAGACAATGGCTCTGTGGTTTGACAGAAAATCAGACTCAGATCCACCTTCGAAGTCCAAGGTCATAGAAGCTATACTTACTGCTTCCCTACTTACCTGCTGGAGAATTATTGGGGAAGACTTCATGGAGAAAGCAGCCTTCAAAATGTATCTTGAAGGATATGTACAAGCAAGGAGGGATTTTCAAAACACTTAACATTGCAAGTACTGTGCAGTGGGTTAATGTATCAATTCATGTATGAATCAAAAATGTTAAATATACAGAAAGAATACAACTGCTTACTATGTGTTGTAAGCAATAGTGAAAATCACCTCTCATCTAAGTGATCTCTGATATTTGATGATTTTTTAAGAAATCACAGGTATCATATTCTGTTTGGACAGAATCACACACCCATACTCAGACATGTTAAAGTCAAGGAAAGCTGTCCAGGAGACATTGTGTGCTGAACTCCTCAAGGCTCTGCTACAGCTAAAAGTACCAACGGAGTTTGCAAGGCCCAAAATGCGTTTGATTAAGGGTGACCCGGGTGTAAGGGAGAAGAGTCTCCTTATCCACAATCCTCCTAACCATCAGAACAGCAGAATGACAAATCTGCTGATCTTTCTTCTGCCTTCCTTCGGTATTTCTACAGCTCAGTATTTTTAGTCACCTCCTGACTACTACCCCTTTTCTTAAAAAGTCCCTGAAGATAGGAGAAGGATTTATATACAGTCAATGATTACATGTTCCCCTTTCTACTTCGGTATGTCTTCTGGCACACAGGAAGACTGTTCACTTTGCTCAGAAAATAAACACCAAAAACATGGGTTATCAAAAAATATCCCTTTAAAACTCTTTTTCTATTTAAGTTGACCTTCTTATTTCAAAGAGCATCTTATTTGGTTAACTGTTCAAATGAGTACTCATTTTCAAGGCGATTGAGTAAGACAGAGCTCATTCCTTCAAGAACTGTCACAATTTCTTTAATTTTTAGCTCATTTGTTTAAGTCTTCCCTAGAACTTTCTCTCTCCATTAACTGCATTACACATACCATTTGCTGTCCCTGCTACACCCTCTTAAATTGAAAGTTTCCTCATACTACCCAAGGGCACTTCATTTGGGTGGAATTCCACTGAAAGCAAAATTCAGTAAATTACAACAAAAGCCACAGTCATTCAAAATCAAGGGGAAAATCAGGCTTCTGAGACTGTGGGGTTCCATTTCAAAAGCCCCAAGATTGGGTCAAGATGAGCCAGGATCATATTTCATTATTTTAAAGGAAGACTACATTCCCAACTCCTCCAAATAAAGCATCATTTATGCCTGCTAGACAAGATAATATAAGGAAGAAAAGGTTATTTTGCCATCTTTCAACTTTTCACAGTCATCCAGAATCCCTTCCTCTCTTCCTCTCTTCTCCTTTCCCTCCCTCTTCCTGACTTCTTATTCTCCATTCTCAGAAACTTTTTATTAGGCCACTGTTTCCCAGTTTGGAGCTGGGAGATGGTCCACATTCCCCACCTCAGGGAAACGTTAGAACCTTCAAATCTCTGAAACTGTCTCAGAGTTTAAATTCCTTCTCAAAATAGAAGGGAGTAGGATACCTCCCTGTTGCAATCTGGGCTTCTAAGGCCCCTTCTTGAGGCAGCCTTAGGGATATTCTAGTTATTCATCATTGGTTTGGTCCTAAAGATGATCTTCTAGAGCATGGTCAGTCAAGATTATTTCCCTGAGAGCGTGGTGTAGCTCTCTGGAGTGGGCTCTTGCCCCTTGAAGCTGATACTGGAACAGAAGTGACTTACTGGCTGAGTACTGCACAGTAATAAGTGGAACCTGTTAACACAAGTTGTTTGAGGGGCACGTGGGTGTCTCAGTTGGTTAAGCATCCAACTCTTAATTTTGACTTGGTTCATGATCTTAGGGCCATGAGATTGAGCCCTGTGTCAGAGTCTGCACTGGGCTTGGAGCTTGCTTAGGATTCTCTCTCTCTCTCTCTCTCCCTCTGTCCCTCTCCCCATCACCACCACTCCCAATCTCTCTCTCTAAGAAAAAAAAAGTTGTTTGACTGAAATAGTGAGTAATCATGGCATATTTGCGTATGAGAATAACATCAGAAGCATCCTCCTCCCCCAACCTTCCCTCAAATAAAATGATGGCCATAAAATCAGAAAAAGAGAGTATTACTTATTTTCCATTTAAGTTTTTCAACAAATACTTACTGAATAGCTACTGCATACAGGTTCTTGCAAAAAAAAAAAAAAAAAGTCAAACCTACCACACTCTTTGGAGCAATGGTAGTGACTCTTACCTGTGTGCTGGTGTGTGGGCCTCATACACCTCAAGGTTCTCTGTGTACAGAATTATGCAAATGAATCTGAAGCCCACTGCTAGAAGCCCCAGTATTATCTACCTACCACCAAAATAACCTGTTCTGTGAACTGTGTTTCATCCTGAAATATTTTTATAGGGAATCAAGATTAAGGTTGCATTTCTACAAAAATAACTCATCATTTTTGCAATTATTACTACATATTCTTCCTAATATTACAAAAAATAGTATAGTTCAGCATCATCATGACATATTACAAAAAGGCTAGGAATATAGCTAAAAATTCAGTGATAATATATTATGATACATTTAGGGACCTGGTCAAAAAACAATGGAAGGAATTGAACAAGTTAGTAAATGAACTAGAAGAAAGAGGTGAGAAATGGGGCTTCTAATGATCTTGTCAGTGTTGAGAGAGAAAGTCCACATACAGAAAGAAGATTGTGTATCTGAAGAATGAGAGTAATTCTTTAATTTCTTCTGCATTAATCAGATGCCTATTAGAGGACCTATATTTCATTTTCCTCACAACATTTTGAAAGTTCGTCAAGAAAAGAAAAGGATGCCAGTGTTAATTTGACATATGGGAAATAACCTTTGATGAGAGAAAGTTAGAAGTCATGCAGCCGGGCAGAGTCTGTTAATTTTAAAGGATCAGTCTTCTAAAGAACATTCCTAAGAAGGTGAGACTTAAGAGGGTGAGACTTAAGGACTCAACTTGTAAGACTGGTTGAAAATTGAATGGCAAAACAAACTTTCTGTCTTTGAGCTTATATTTTAAATCCACCAGAAAAATAGAACTTTTCCATTAATGGTGGGAAGGAACCTATAAAGACATATATGTGTATATATAATTATATATACGCACACAAGCATGCACACACATTTGCTACACATATGGCTACCCTCCTGACTCTCCTCTCCCACCCTAATGCACATGAGTGCAATGACTAAAGGACAGTGAAAGCCATTAAATGAGACATGGTCAGATCTCACTAACCTCACTTAATTATACAACCAGTATTTTTAGGTTAGCAAACATTCCATTCACAATATATTTTAGAGAAATTAAACTTGTTGTATTCCACTCAAGTATATGTAACCAGTATGGATGACATAATTATACGACGCTATCTTGCTGGGTTTGGAAAATGCATGTAGAAAGTATTTCTAATAAAAGAACAGATATTTGCACCAAGAGAGCAGGATAAAAAGTACCTAAAACATTTTGCATCATCTGCCACAAGTGAAATATGCCACTTATGATCTTATTATCATTATGAATGAAATGTATTTATTGCAAATTTTAATATAGTAGAAGCTAAATGAGATTTTTCTGTTTTCCATCCTTGTTTAAGAAATCAACAGTTTGAGATAGCATGTGTAACTCAAAAAATTTTTTAAATACTGAAGCAAGGTGAAAACATTTGAGAATGTACTGAAGGTCCATTAAAAAGGTGAACTTTACATAGATAATCAATAAATAGCTGAAAATATTAAATTACAGCTATAAATGTTTGTGACATCTCTACTAAAAATATCCTGGAGTAGCACATGCTAAATAGACTTGGTAGTTGTTTTTCCCTCTGTGATATAATTCCAGATTAGAGTTTCATTTTTCCCCCCACAGAACAATAAAAAGCTTCAAAGGAAGGAAGAGTGGGCTGTGATAGAATGAGAATTAGACATCAAGATCAGCTAGTGCATGAAATGATAAAAGAGATTAGAATAATATCAACATTTCTGGTATAATCCATCACTGCAGATGTGTCAGCAAGTATATGAGGCCATCCCCTTCTGTCAATAAAACCGAGTAGACAATTTGAGTAAGGGAGGAAGTAGAGCCCAGTCAAACATGGCTATCAACACTTCTCTTTCTGTCTCAGCAGAACAAAATTCTGAGGCAAGTTCTTGGAACAAACAGAAGTTTATCCAAATGAAAATCACATGATAAATGCCAAGAGAATATTCCTCCTCTGGAATTCTTTCAGTTCTTCGACTTAACCAGCTGGAATGAATTTTCAAGTAGCATTTTGTTCAGCCTTTTGAAATGAAGGACTTTCCTGTTAATTGGAAAGCTATATTTCATCAAAGATAAAGACAGTGCTCTTGGCTTAGTGATTCTCTTTAAAAAAAAAAAAAAAAAAAAAGACATTTGGTGGATATTTAACCTAAACAAATTCCAGAACACTCATTTTAAGTGAGAAGGACTGAACTGTGAGCCTATATACCTAACTAAAGAAAAATGGGGAAAATTCAAATGCCAATGTTATTCTAAGCTCTGCATGAAAACTTGCTATTATACTGTGCTCCCTCCTGAGAGGAATATGTAAGGACGGAAAAAAAAAAATTAAAAAACACTAACTTTCAGAATCAAATATTGATACAACTGAGGTTTATGGTTTTCTAAGGTAAATTAATTGGGTAAGCCACAGATTTAAGCATTCTTTATTGTGTTACTTTAAAATGTGTTTTGAGGACAAGGATAACATGATTATCAACTCACAAAGAACAAGAAAATAAAGTTAACCAGGAAAAAAAATATTTAAGACTCAGATTTTCAAACCAACCTAAACTTTAGGCAGTACTTTGAACTTAATTGCTGGTTAGTGATATGTTAAATACACATTTGATATTTAAATTGATGCAGAATTAGGCAACCTGATTTATCACAAGAACATGAAAAGTTTTAAAAAGGAATTAATTATAATGTAATACTAAAGAAATACTGTTCCCAGACTTCTTAAGGGAATCACTCAATAGGTAGTCTGGGGGTACCTGGGTGGCTCAGTGGGTTAAAGCCTCTGCCTTCAGCTCAGGTCATAATCCCAGGGTCCTGGGATCTGCTCAGCAGGGAGCCTGTTTCACCATCTCTCTCTGCTTCCCCATCTCTCTCTCCTTGCCTCTCGGCCTACTTGTGATCTCTGTCTGTCAAATAAATAAATAAAATCTTGAAAAAAAAAATAGGTAGTCTGAATGACAGTTATGTATTCTGCTTTAAAATAATGTTATAAGAAAACCTCTTTATGATACTATTTATGTACTTTGAATCCAGCAATATGTGTAGGATAGCAATTTTCTTTTTTTTTTCTTAATTAACATACAATGTATTATTTGTCCCAGGGGTACAGGTCTGTCAGTCATCAGTCTTACACAATTCACAGCACTCACCATAGCACATGCCCTCCCCAGTAACCATCACCCAGACACCTCATCCCTTTGACAGCCCCCCTCTACTCCAGCAACTCTCAAATTGTTTCCTGAGATTAAGAGTCTCTTATGTAGGTTTGTCTCCCTCTCTGTTTTCGTCTTTATTTTTCCTTCTCTTCCCTTATGTTCATCTGTTTCCTTAAATTACACATATGAGTGAAATCGGGTGGTTTTTGTCTTTCTCAGACTGACATAAGTTTTGCTTAGCATAATACCCTCTATTTCCTTACACATCATTGCAGAGGGCAAGATTTCATTCTTTTTTATGGCTGATTAATATTCCATTGTATATCTACACCACATCTTTTTTGTCCACACATCCGTCAATGGACATCTTAGCTCTTTCCATATTTTAGCTATTATGGACTGCAATAGATTTTTTTTAAGGATAATGTCAAAGAAATATTTGACATAAACATTCCATAGACTCACACATACACATATATTTTGTACCTTGAGATATAAGCTGATGGTCTATAGCAGCAGCCAGCATGAGCCTGAGATGGGCAATAAAAAGATTATGGTGTTATAAAAAAAGATAAACACATCAGTTCGTTTTTTAAATAGTCTTTAATACTTTGAGGAGATTGGTCTAAACTGAAAACTTCAGGGAAGACAAGTAGCAGGGCAACTAGGCAGGCTTCGGTGATTTTTTAAATAATGGAGCCAGCCACATCATTATCTAAATTTCTAAAGAAAAACAATATACATATTAATCCCCCATTCTAAGTTCATAAATAGTATATAAAGCAATCAGAATATCATATGCCAAGTTATTTTTTCTTGAGAGAGCAGTTAATACTCATTTCACAAACTAGCTACAAATTTCATGGCTGAATTTGACTGGATTTAATAGTTGAAATTTACCAGCATACCCACTGACAAGTGAAAATCAGAACAAGTTTACAAGCTAATCCAGTAGATACAATTGTATAACACCCAAGGTCTAGCTCAAAACACATTATGCAAATGTGCTTAGACCAAGAAATTTTCCACATATAAATGAATGTGCGTGATTAAGTTTCCAAGGGTTTTGTAATCTAACCTAATGTGGTAGATAGAACTTCAAAGTCAAGAGATTTTGCATTCAAACAAAACACGGAAATTACTAATTTCAAATGAACTTCTATCAAATTGTATTTGATTCAAGAGAAATAAGTTTACATTAAAGAATACTAAACTTAAAATGGTTACCTAAATAAAATAGGTATCTAAATTGTAATGCCCTGCTGTGTTTTTAAAATATTATAAAATACAGGATACTCTTTACTTTTATAATGAGTAGGTTGTAAATATTGCAAATAGTAAAAAAATCTTTGGGCACTTTCTCCTTTGTGCTTTTAACTATTCTTTTAACACTGATGATTTATAACAGGAAGGCATGTTAGTATGCCTAGTATGCAATATCCAGCATCTTTAACAGTTTCTTCTGGACTCTAAAGTCCCTCTTGAGTGCAGAGTCCAGGCTAAGATTCTGGGCAGCAGAAGCAGTGAGATGGAATAGGGTTACCTTGGGTGAAAGGGCCATGGAAATTTCTGTCAGCACAGAGCTAAAATTCAGAATTTCAGGTCCTGAATCTTCAGTGAATGATGAAATTATTTAAACAACAGAGGAAAACATCTGTCAAGGCGAACTGAAAGTAATCCATAAGGAAAGTATGACCTAACAAAAGAAAATTTATTATGCAAAAGCAGATTATGAAAATAGAAGTTCTAAAAATTGGTCATTGTTAATGTTTATGATGTTTGCTATAAAATGAAGTGATTTATAATAGGACTGCATTCATGACTCACTGGGATTTTTAAATCTAAATCAGTACAGTTTTTTTCTCTCTTTGGGTGTAAAGTGTAACAAAATATAAAAATCTCTGATAATTTTATGAGGATTTCAGAAATGTAGCAGTGGTAGTTTAAAGTAAAACAAAGTTTCTAAATTTTATATAAATGACACAATAGGTAAATAATTTCCAAAATCACGTATACTACATTCTTCCTCTTTACAACTGGGAAGGGAATGGAAATACTGAAGAATACATGGACTGTAGCAATAAGAAAGAAGAAAGAATGAAGTGACCAGGCTGGTCCTGGCACAAAACATCTCTTGCAAAGTGCTGTTAGGATCTGAGGAGACACTTGCTGCTCAGAATTCAAATTCCAGAGGCGCCTGCGTGGCTCAGTGGGTTAAGCCTCTGCCTTCAACTCAGATCATGATCCAGGGTCCTGGGGTCAAGGACCTGGGATCCAACCCCACATCAGGCTCTTGACCTGCTTCCCTCTGCCTCTCTGCCTACTTGAGATCTCTCTCTCTCTCTCTCTCTATCACATAAATAAATAAAATCTTTAAAAAGTAAAATAAAATAAAAATTCAAATTCCAAGAGGTTAAGAAAGTATATTCTAAACCATAATTTTTAGAAAACTCTCTGTGCTATTAGGTTAGTCCGTGCACTTTCCTTGCCCCCCTCTTTTGACTCAGTAGCTCCAACGTGAACTCAAAGAAGGATGCCTTACCACAGTGCACTCTATTGAGATGTGACACAGAGGCAGAAGGGCATAATGTGGTTAAGAGCCTCATTTCCCCAGTGTTAGGTGTAGGGTATAGTAGAGCTTGTAGACATGGCGCTCTCACTTGGCAGCATACCTGTTACAGGGGCGCCTGTCTGGTGCAGTCATTTGAGCGGGCGACTCTCCGTTCATCTCAGGTCATGATTTCCAGGTTGTGGGATCCAGCCCCTCATTGGACTCTGTGCTCAGCCAGGGGTGGGCTTGAGATTCTTTCATTCTCCCTCTGTCCCTACCCATCCCCACACTTGGTCGCTCAAGCACTCTCTCTCTCAGATAAATAAATCTTTAAAAAAAAAAAAAAGTAGTAGTATGACTGGTATACCTAAGTGTCCATTAACCTTTAATTACCATTAGTCTTACTATTTTTAGAAGCAGACCACCCTTGTCATCTTCACCAGGATTACCACAACAGGCTACTAACTGCGAACTTACTGAGCAAAGAGGATAGAAATATAAGTAACCTAATCTAGGAAAAGGTGAGCAAGTGAGGAAGGTCACCCTGAAGGAGTGACACGTGGCAGAGAATTAAACACAAAGGCTGAATTAGAGCAAGGGATGTGAGAGAATGCATTCTAGTGAATGTATCAAACACATGGACTCAGTAAATGTGGTGGGTTGTGGTGAATGAAGTGCAGGGGTGACTAGAAAGAAAAGTATGTGGCCATTGAAGGGAATGACAAAGTGAGTAGGGGCTGGACAGAGGACCAGGACCCTGAGTGCCATGTTCAGACACTTGGGTTTATCTGCTTTCACCTTCTAAAATTTACACTCAGTGTCTTAGAGTCAGGACAGTCTTGTTTCTGAATTCCCAAAGAATGTAACACAAGTAGATTGCATCTCTTCTATTAGTCCTTTTCAACTGGTAGGAAAATGCTATTTTGATCTTAATATGTTTTTATTTAACAGTAAATCATTTTATTAAGAGCTGCTTTTAGGTACACTATCTGTACATCTTTCAGAACTGAGGAACCATTATATTCTGGTACAATTCAAAATATTGTATTTTCAGACACTTGCCATAGAGCAGAGCATTTTTATTCCCATAACAGATTATTTTAATACATTTTGTTTTAAGGATCAAAGCTATCTTTGCAAAAATGGTTCAAGGTACTTTCCCAAATTATGAGCATTTGGTATAGAGTGTGTAATTTTATGCCAAATTATTTTTCTGCAAATAATTAATCAGAAGCATCTTGGAAGTTAAATAGGAATACAATTAAATCAATTCAGGTATTAAACTACAGAATAAATAATTCAAATAGTTTTAAACTTTAGTTTGGAGAAATTAAATGTCTATTTACAAATCCATTTCTTCATATTTTCACTACATTTATCATAAATTCCTAGGACAGAGTAATATCATGGAAATAAGTATTTTTATTTTTTTAACAATTTTATTTATTCATTTGACAGAGAAAGAGAGAGAGTGAGAAAGAGAGCACAAGCAGAGGGAGAGGGAGAAGAAGCAGGCTTCCCCCTGAGCAGAGAGCCTGACGGAGGGCTCAGTCACAAGACCCCCAGATCATGACCTGAGTGGAAGGCAGACACTTAATCAACTGAGCCACTCAAGCAGCTCTATTTCTATTTTATTTTTTAAAAAACACAAAAGGTTTGAATGCATTCCTGATTCTACATGGTAATAATACAGCTGAAAAGAAATTTGGCCTTTCCGACTATCAGCTGTGTTCTTTACCACTGGGTCAGGCTGTTCTGTGTTTGTA
This sequence comes from Mustela putorius furo, assembly GCF_011764305.1. Lineage (NCBI taxonomy): Eukaryota > Metazoa > Chordata > Mammalia > Carnivora > Mustelidae > Mustela > Mustela putorius. Next base: position 26,209,560 of record NW_025422015.1, on the reverse strand, counting down.
TAGCCCACAATTCAAAAGCCTTTATATATGATATGTATCTATGTACCAGATCATAATTGCTGAAGAAGTTAGACTGTAGCAATTTCCCCTCCTCTGAAAAATTTCCCAAGTGATATATTAACTAAAAGGAATAAAATTTGGAATTTTCATCCTCTATACATTAAAGTCAGGTCAGTTCTAGGTTTAAAAATCATTAGATTAACCCCATTTTCTCATGATTTGTGCTTTTTTGAAGGTATAAAGCGTTTCCAATTGAACTTCATTCCACAACCAATAAAGAGAAAACACCTAGCCATACATTTTGCATTTTAATGGAATATTTATTTAATTGGTCTTAGTTATAGATTCAATAATATTTAGTCCTCCATCTAGAGTGTGGGATACATTTTAGCTTTTTGAGAAAAATTCAGCTTGTCTTGGAAGTGGACCTACTGAAAGCTCAATGGCTCCTCTTAGTGGTGGCATGAAAGAAATTCACCAGGAAGTCCTTCATAAAGACCTCTGCACGGACATTGCTAAGCATTGACCAAATTGTGACCTGATATTCACAATTTGAGTAATTCGCAACAAATAAATCCTGTCTGTGATTCTATGGAAGCAACTTTTTTTTTATAACCCTCTTACTTTTTAAAATCTAATTTCTATAGTTTTCATTTTTCGCTTGGAACTTAAATACATAATTTAGGAAAAAGAAATTCAGGACTGCTTCCTTCTCTCTTTGTTCATTTTTACATGTTTATTCCTTTCAGTTCATATTTCTATTTGAACCGGTTTTAAAAAGACCCAGGCTGAAACTGATTTTCATTTTGTATCTAGCTGTCTGTTTCAAATGCACCTAGTCAGAAAACTTGCCTTAAACATTAGTAGCTATGGTACCTCAAAAAACATACTTTGTAAATATAAAGAAATTGAATAAGAAACCATATGATGTGAAATAAACTTTGAGAGTATACATTTAAAGAAGTTGGATCTTCTATCGATCTACAGCTATGGTTCTTATTCTTTGATAGAACCCGGGGTGAACTTGTTAACTACAGGTTCCTGGGCCACTCATAAGACCTACTGAATCATAAGCTCCAGGGGTGGGGCCTAAGAATATGTATTTCTCAAAGTCATCTATGTTTGGAAACCTGCCTGCAGAAGGCCCTAGGGGGTGCTTAGATAAATGACCATGTTTCTGTATTAATAGGAAATAATTTCAGTATCTCAAAAATACCACCTATTCAATTATGTGATTCTGGTTTGCAATGAAATCTTAAATAATGTGGCACAAAAATTTTAGCTACCCTTTTAAAAGTTAAGGCTCAACACTGGGCATTATATAAGACAGATGAATCCCTGACCTCTACCTCTGAAACCAACAATACAGTATATGTTCATTGAATTTAAGTTTTTTAAAAAGTTAAGGCTCAAAAATAAGTACCTATCACTGCATACACTCCCTTTATGGATTCTAATTACAAAAGTGCTCCTGAATCAGAAATAAGATCACATGTCAGCATATCCTATTGGCCTTTTCTAAACTAGTCACAGAAACTGTTATCAGATTCTGTCTGTCCCCTGTTATCAGATTCTGATACTTGCCCTTTTCCGGTTTTCAATATCACTGATCCTCAGGACAAATGCCCAACATGGCAATTGAGTCCTGCACATGGTTCCAGCTTCTCTGAGTAATGTCCTATATTTAGACTCTGATCAAACCAAGGAAGTCTACTTTTCAGTTCCCCAGATTGACCATGTCCTTGCATTCCTTCATTGACATAACTGTTCACTGCCTGACATCCCCTTTTGCCCTCTTTGGCCTGGCAAAAGCTCGTTCGTTCTTTAAGGCTCAAAAATATCACCCCATCTGGGGAGTCCTTTTCCATTTCCATTGGCGGAGGTCAATGCTTTCCTTGCTGTGCTCCCATTAGGAGCTTGCACATGCCTCTCTCCATTTTAGCATTTGCTTGTAACTGTAATTATTGCGCCTGTCTCCGTGTCTCATTTGTATCCCCAAGTTTTAGCACACTTTCTGGCATAGAGTAGAAGCTGAATTCATGTTTTTGTAATGAGTTAATAACATTAACTTTAATTTCTTCCATGATTAATGTGTGCCAGGCACTATGCTAAGTGCTTTACAAGCATCTCGTGTAATCTTTACAACATTTAGCAAATAGTAATGATTATCCACATGTTAAATGCCAGCTAATCCTGAGAGATGCCAACAAATTGCCAAAAGTTACACAACTAGTTGTTGGCAGACCTAGAATTTGAGCACTATGTTTTTCTGACTCTAAAAACAGCAATCTTAAACAAATGTTGCACCATAAAGGCTTAGGTCATACTTGATTGCTAATAGTAATTTCTCTTGGATGGTCTCTATCCAACATCAATCTTATACCTGGAACATCGAGGTTTGACAACTATTAGAACACTCTACAACTCAATTCTGGTGCACATATACACATGCATAATCAGTGAATGTTGAAACACAAACATGTATGTAAGATTGTGGTAAGTTTGCTTAGTTTGCAAACTTACCAAAGTATAAAACAACTATTGACCACATCCATAAAAAGTCATCAGAATAGAAAAAAGAAGTCCCCTTTAATGAAAACCTTACAGGATTTCCCAAATTGCACGTGATTTTTAGTGGACTGCAGCCACTCTCCTGCATTTCTATTTTATTTCTTGGACGAGAGGAAAATACATTATTTATACAAAAGGGTAGTTAGTGTTTCCAACCACTAACACATGGTGTGTAAAAGATAATAATCCCATTTTTCTATTGTGCAATAGCCCTCTATTGGGCAACAATCATGTACAATGTGCTAGTTTCCTGTTACTTTACTAGAGCCTCCCCTTACCCTCACCGCCCAGACTAAATAGTTACTCCTTGGATAATAAAACTATAATACTGAAGTCCATGCTACTTCCAAAAATGTTTCTGCCTGTCTTAAGAAATAATTGTATCAGTTTGCTAATAAACAGAAATGCACTATAAGTTGAATATGTTGTCACTTGTGGCTAAAAAACATATAAATCAATCTGTGGCCAAGAAAGAAACAGTATATTTCTTATGTGTTCAGAATATTATGGTTAAGATCACAGCTGTAAGATGTTGGACCATCATCAAAAGAACAATGTCAAACACTGAATTTTTGGATAATTTCCATAAAAATGACATTTTGTGCAGGGTCAGTAGTTTTTGTGGAACTTTGGAATAATTTTCACTGATAGTTTTTTTAGAATTGAACTTGAGCACCTCCAAAATGCTCCTCAAAATGGAAATACTATGTAATCTAACATTTACAGCCAGGTCCTTCTGAAAACCAAGCACATATCATGAAAACCAGCATTTCTCTCTTTTGCTTTGTACAGTTTCATGAAAATTAAATTGTGCTGCATATTCAGAAAGGTAAATATACTCTTCGGTTTTCTCTGTTTAATTATCAAATTCAAGTCAACACTTCAAATGTGTAATAATTAAAGCCAGAATGAGGAAAAAAACAAAACCTGGATTCCTTCCTCAGAAATTTTATCTATCCAGCAAATTCTTTCAAGTACAAAGAGTTATGGAATCAGTCAGTCAGTGTACAAGTAGTTCAGCTCTACATGTAACAGTCAATCCTAACATTTTTTTGTTCATCACTGCATATCCAAAACAATTTGACTGATATTTGTCTTACAGTGGCCTGAATTCTTATTTTTATTAACTGTCTTTTTAGAGTCCAGATTTTGGAGGTGCATTATGTTTAGGCCAAAAAGGCAAGTTTTCAAAAGTAGTTGGAAGATTTTATAAATATAGTCTCAGACAAGCTAGCTGTGGCATAAAATCATTAATCCAAGGAGACTTTGTTGGCCCAGGATACATATGCAGTATTAATAATACTGCTCCCTAGGATTCTGTAACCAGAGCTCAAGAAGAAGAAAGCCAAACCACTGAATTCAATATTTGCAGCCTATTTCAAGACATAAAATATTTTGGTTCTCTCATACCAATAAATTCTCCAAAATACTTTGTCTAAAATGATTTTTTTGTAGACAGATGCTAATTTCAAATTTTACATGGCTTAGTTTCTGGGGATGCACATTATCAGAATTTGTCCCACACCAAGAAGTAATAAGTCCTAGTTTTCATTTCCTATGATACTGATTTAATCAGTAATTTCTCATTGAGATATATATAATCATGGATGTTACTAAAACCATACCCTCAGAAATTATTTCACACTGTAGACTACATATATACATAATATATGTATATATATATATATATATATATATATGACATGATAATAAAATACCTAGTTAATTAATTGTATAGAAATAAAAGAACTAACTAACTAAATAAATAAATAAATAAAAATAGCCCATCCAGTTTGGTGCAAGCCTCATGCACTTTGCTACTTTGCTCAAATTACCCTCTTCCACTAAAACTCTTAGCAATTTTCCAATTTCAGCAGAAGGAAACTCAGTTCATCTCCCTGGCTCTAGTCTACCTTGCAGAATGCCTTTCCACATCAAAACCTTTAAGGTTGGGGCACCTGGGTGGCTCAGTGGGTTAAAGCCTCTGCCTTCAGCTCAGGTCATAATCCCAGGGTCCTGGGATCGAGCCCCACATCAGGCTCTCTGCTCAGAGGGGAGCCTGCTTTCCTCTATCTCTCTGCCTGCCTCTCTGTCTGCTTGTGATCTCCATCTGTCAAATAAAAAAATAATAATAATTTAAAAATTTTAAAAAAAAACCTTTAAGGTCCTATTGATTCCACTTTTTAAAATGCCCCATACTCTATCTGAACTAAATCTGTGCTTCAAACCCAGTTCAAGATCAGGGACCTCCATGGAATCCAGTGTATATCCAATAAATATTTGCTCATTTGAGTGAGAGAGACACAATGTTCCTGCCTGCGTAGCTGATACCATAGGGTTATTGATAAGTTATAGTTAGCACCTGGCTGGTGATCGCAAAGAAAATCGATTTCAACATACAAACATTTGTGTTGAAATAGAGTACATTTCTCCTGGTATTTGCATATTTGTTATGTAAATCAAGTCTCTTTTAGTATATGACATGCAGTTATAGCAGGACACTGCAAATATCTAACTGTTACTTGGAAAAATTTGAATGCGAAGGAGTGCCTTCAGTAGGAGTTAGATAACATATATACATTAGAAATGTCTTATATGGCACAAAATCTATTCAAAACTTTGTATTAAATATTCTCAAGTAACTATGATGTAAATTTGTAAATTAATTCTCAAACTTATAACTATAGAACCCTCTACTGTCCAAAACTATCATATGTTAATTTCTTCATTATATTTTATGTTCCATGTTCACATTTCTTGAAATGTGGTACAGATCTAATCAAAAGTATCTGAGTGAATGATTTAACAAGTAGATACTTGGTATCTATGGTCTGATATGCAACCTAAGAGAAATTTAACTCGTCGTTTAAAACTTAGAATAACCAAATAGAACATGATTGAATGTATTTTTAAAAGGTGTTCTTTCATTTCAGGAAAAAAAGGAAGGGAGAGGAAAAGAAAAAAACCTAATAAAGAAGAAAGTAAGGATGCCATACCTGATAACAAAGGTCTGGAACCCAGCAGAGAAACTCCAGAACAACGAGAAAACAAAGACAAACAGCAGCAGAAGAAGCGAAAGGTCCAAGATAAACAACAGAAATCGGTATCGGTCAGCACTGTACATTAGAGGGTCCCATGAGATCGTTGTAAACTCATGATGCTGCTATCTCAACCAGATGCCCAGGACAGGTGCTCTAGCCATTAGGACCACAAATGGACAACGTGTCAGTTACTGCTCTGTCTCAACAACATTCCAGATAGTTGCTATATTCTTTGTACAAGCATAGCTAACAACAAAGAGCCAAAAGTTCAAAGAAGGGATGTTTTCAAATGGTTATCTAACACGCTTCTGTGCATTTCTAAGAGACAAGAAATTTTGTATATAATTATCAATAGGCTATAAGATGTAACAGCATAATGATGACATCTGGAGAGCGACATCTTTTTCCCTATAAAAATAGTTTTTCAAGCTATTGCTTTAAGAAGCGAAAGATAGTTCTGCAAATTCCAAGAGGCAATATCCCTTCAAAGTCAATAAGAGATCAGAGAAGAGAAACATCTTTCAAAGAACAGTGTTGTTTTGTCCAGGAGATCTAGAGAGTGCTCAGACATTAGGGCCCGGCATTTGGAATCGTAGGAATTACTACCACCGAAACGACCGTTTTCAGATTGGTTCTATTGCCTTCACCCTGTCCTTCGGCAAGAAACATGAGAGTGTACACCAGAGTTAAGCATACTATGTGGGATTGGAAAAAGGCAAAATGTGGAAGAAACCATAGCGTTGGAGATGACTTCTGTGCTTTACAAAACTGTGAAGGGTTGTGATTACCTGGAACAGGTCTCTAATCGATGTCAGCACTGTGTGGTTCAGCCTCTGCTACCCCTTGGGTTATATAAGTCTGTAAACATGTACTTGTAAGTTCCAAAAGCAAAATCATACTTATTAGAAGAAAATTCTGATTTCACAGAAAAACAAAAACTAGAGCAAGGAGATTAGAACATATTTGCAAAATCATGTGGTTTCTGCAGGAAAAACCATTTTATTACCACCTGGAACTAACAGGGGATACTACTTTCTAACAAGGTGTATCTAGTAGGGGGGAAAGCCACCACAATAAATATATTTGTTGATAGTTTTAAAGTTTTTGTTCATTTTGTTTTATTGGAAAATTGTTACTCTTACAGACTCATGAACTAGGAAATGGGATTCTGTATCCTATGTAATCTGAACATACTACGTTTCTCGATGTTTGCTTTTGGAATCCACCTTTTGTAAGTAGATAGAGATTTACTTATAGCATAGTAGGAGGTATTTATTCAGCTTTTCCCTTAATCAACAAAATTCTAATTCTAGATGCATAGGCCTCCCGAGATGATTTCACAGCTCCCCCTTCACTGCTTAGAAACTAGCATCTTTCCTTGTGTGTCAGCTCCTTCTGCATTTTGAACATTTGGCCTTTTCTTCTCCATGTTTTCTCAGTCTGTGGATCTCTTTTGGGGATTGAAGTCAACCTAGCTGAAGGCCTTCCCAGTGTTTCACAGAGGACACAGCCAGCCCAGGACAGGAGGAGGCATCTTTGAGCAAGCCCACAGAATCTCGCAGCCCACCTTAGCCTTTCTGTCGTAATGGCAAGATGCAGGGCTGCTCTGCCCACCCCCACTTCCTGGCCCTCTAAAGATCAGTGCTTTCAGAAGAATTGGCAGTTGAGTCTGGCTTCTGGCTGCCTATCTCTGGTCACTTTTTTTCCTCCAACTGTACTGTTCATATGGACTGCTTGGCTTAATTCGTTTTTCACTTCTCTTGTTGTCTTCCAAGATATGAAATTTTTGAATGATGCATTTCTGTTTCTTACTTTGGTGTTTTCTTTCCTACTCTGCATGAGATAAGTGTTTCAACTAACTAGATCTATTCCCCATGTACGAAAATAATTCTATTTTCAACTACAGCTTATATCATCAAGGAGAAATAAACCTTTTCCTACAAAACTATATTAAGTGGAAGTATATTCCCATGTTCTAGGACTTTTGGATGTTTTCAGACTTCATCTTTGTCCTCAATCTTATCTAGTCAAGCAGTAGCAGCCAAATTATTTGTCTCTTTCTGTGATGGTCATTGTCTCTATTCTTTCAAAAAGCCAGTTATTGGGAGGGTCATTGCAAATGCAATGCTGAAAAATGGTTAAATCAGCCAAGACACAACAGCTGTGGCAATGACTGTCATGTCTTCCCAGGTGTTTTGACTCAAGACTTTTACCCTGAGATCTTCCAGAAAACAGCAGATAATCTAAATCCTTGATGCAGCACTTAAATAAAAGTAGAATTATTACAAAGGGAAAAAATGACAAGTAGCATTAATATTTATACTTTGGGTGAAACATAAGTGAAGACACAGATAACATCAATTTTAAATGTTCCTGTAATAGATCTTGAGGCATGTGGAAACATTATGATGTTGAAACTGGCAGCCTACTCAACTTTGAGCAAAATCTCATGATCAACTCTGGTAAATTTCCCACACTAGGCACAGAAGGCATTAACTCTCTGCTGTGATTATGTCTCTAAGATCTGGTGAACTATTGTCGGTAATGAGTGGCTGGTAAATTCTTGATTCAAAGAGAATCAAAAGACTGCAGCAACAGAAATCTATGTCTAATCCACACTCCTCATCTTCAAATTCTGCTTTATAACTAAGGAAAGGTCTGTCTTCCATAGTCAAAGTAAGGTTCTAGTCCCAGATATTAACCATTAGCAGATCACCCGGCTTCTCTATGTTCCCTTTTTTTTCCTTTAATTTTGTTTATTTATTCGAAAGCGTAAGTAAGAGGGAGGGAGGGAGAGAGAGCAAGCGTGAGCTCACGCACAAGCAGGGGGAAGAAGCAGAGGAAGAGGGAGAGGCAGACTCCCGAGTGAGCAAGGAGCCCTGTGCAAGACTGGAGACTCTAGACTCGAGCCCAGGATCCTGCGATCATGACCTGAGCCCTGAGCGGAAGACAAACGCTTAACCGACTGAGCCACCCAAGTGCCCCATGGCTTCCCAATTTCTTAAGTACAACATGAGAAAGGTGGGATGAAGATGATTACTGGCAGGGGAGCATGTGACCTCTATGTTGGTTCAGGGTGATGCCCCTACGGAGTTCTCATCAACGGCAGTGTCCTCTGGGCTCCTCAACCCTGCTTTTACCCAAACGTGAAAATGTATTAGTTCATAAAGGATACAGATTGAACTCTGATGTTACTGAATTAAAAGTTGTTCACATTAGTGGTTATTAAAATATTGAAACAAATAGCATTGAGAAGGAAAAAAGGAATATATCAATGCATCTAAGGCCAGGAAGGTTTCAGAATATCCTCACAAAAGGGAGACCTCAAAGAAAACCGGAAGTTCTCTATAGCTAAAGTTAGGCAGTCTGGGTTCACATCCCAGTTGTGTTACTTAAATGTCATAACCTGTGTGACCTTGAACCAGTTGTGTGGTCTCTCAGAGCCTCCATTCCTCCCCTGAAAAATGGAAATGGCAACACCTACCTTGGAAAGTTATTAGGAGAATTGAAAGGCTCATCACTCATTATAAGTGATTATTCTGTATACAAATAAGTATCACTAAAAAGTAATGAATCTTTTCATAAGTTACATATATAAATCAATTTTATCTCTTGTAATGATAAGTGAAAATATCCTTATAATTGTACACATGTAATAATTTCAAGGTATATAGTGAGAATCACCAAAATGACATCAAGAATAGTAACTAAACTGTAAACACTAGTTTTGTCTTAAATCCTCTTACAATTGAGAAATTACTCATTCTTTAAAGTACACCTATGCATTTTACCAATGAACATAAATAAAAATACTCTATCTTTCCCATGGATATATTTTAATAGCAGAGGAACTGACTAGACTCTTTCTCAAAACAATAGCAACTACTGTCTGCAAATTAGGAGGGATAAGTCCTCTTTCTAAGGCTGATTTGTTACTTCGCAGTTCATCTGGAAACCAAATATATCCTCTACTGAAAGAATAAAATTAAATAAAGCTGATGGTCAGATCAGTTGAGACTTTTCCCATTGCAAGAATAACATTTCATCTCACCAATTTTCTAAATTGGGGGAAAAAAGGAAAAATTTTCAAGAGAAAATTGTCCCTCCTTTCTGCTAGCCACTCACAATTTGGCTAAGTTATATTGTGTAATTCTCCTAAAAGCAGTCTGAGAGAATTACAGATCTCCTCATTTTAAAAATGAGGAAATTGGGGCACAGGGAAGTATCCGATGTTACACAAGTGGCAACCAGTAGGGCTGAAGGTCCCTCTCACCTCTGGCTGCCTCCAAAGCCCATGCTCCCTCCCCTGCATCATAGCCCTTTAAAATCAAATTTATTACTAATTCCAAGAATGTCCATGACAAACATTATGGAAGTATTCTCCTGTGATCCGAATTAGCACCACATGAAAACGAAGCTAGGAAGTCCAATCACAGAGGCCTTAACCCAGGATAAGACTCAAATCTGAATGTGTGTGCAAATGTGTGTGCGTACCTGCATCTGTTCTCCATAGCTGTGTGTGAGCTCCAGTCCTGTGGACTGACTGGTGGGACAGTGGATAGGAGGAGGCAAGTGTGTTCAGAGAGTAAAGGAGAAATGAGAATTATGTACCATCAGCAGAAAACCGAAGTTGAAACAGAAGAGGAACAGCAGGTATGGCTCCTTGGGAAAGTCCTGGATTGCTACTGTGGACTGGTGCTCAGTTTAGCTCTTCCTCAGTGTAAGCAAGGTATTTACCAACAGGACCACCTTGCCCTTGTGTCCTTGGTCAGAATTAAAACGATATAGGAAGAAACATCAACAAGTCATCCCTCTGGTTGGGACAGCCAAAACAAAATCCTTCAGATAATGCTTCATTTTCTCCCAGCTACTTCAAACATTCCGTATCCATATTTTAATTGTCACAAACCTTTTCTTGCCCATCCTGTCTCTTAAGCATTTCAGAGAGCCACATATCTATCATATAAACAGGTTAAAAAAAGAAGAAGAAGAAAGAGAAAGAAGAGACAGGAGGGAGGAAGGCAAAGAAAAAAGCAAAAAATAGTAACCACTTTTATTCACCGTCATTAAAATACAGTTGTAAGAAAACCTCAACTAGTAAAAATATTTCATTAGCTGGAAAATTGGTACATGATAATTTTAGAAGACAGAATTACCTGACCATAAAATAATCTGATATATCGACAGCTTAAAAAATGATCTTGTGCTTTTATAGCTACAGCTGTATGCAATGAAAAATATTATTGAAAACCATGTTGAGGCAATCCAAGATACTGAATCATCTACAAAAGATTATGTTTTACTTTTAAAAATAAAGAACTGGCAGATACATAGTAGAAAAAAGTGTAAGCAAAGATGAATAATTAGTTTAATTACCAAAATCTTCTTGCTAATTAAGGTTTCATTGATATGCTATATTCTATACTGTTAATATCAGTTGCTATTTTAGTTATCCCTATCAAATTTCCATCACAAATAAATTTTAAGCGAGAGATAGATTTTTTTCAGCCAGTTTAATAACTCCGCAAAAATTATACAGGAGCATCTACCTCTATAATAAAATCAAAATAATAAATACATTTATAAGTGCCTTGAAATTGTAAACACAATACATATTATAAGCCACTATTGTTTTTGCCCAATGAAGAGCAGATGGCCTTTCCTTATTTCTCACACTGTTGACTTCAATGGAACTTTATTCTTAGAGAAAATTATACATACCTTTCCAAAGAAGGAGTTAATAAAAGCACTAATGCTTGAGGTGACTATATATAAGAATGCAGCATGCAGCGTTTCCTTCTGTCATAATTTTCTTTGTCTGCTGTCATTGGAGCTACATCAAAAATAAGGCAGGAGACATCACTTCACTTTGTAAATTTTGTCTTGCCCAGACATAATACCATAAGCTACTACTAAATTTTTAATCTACACCAGGGACATTTTTTAATCAGTTGATGCTACTACGCATGCTCTCTCTGCCCAGATCATGCATACCCTTGGTGGTCCCAAGCTCCCAAGAGAGAGGAAGCTCTGTAACAGCCCAGTCAACCATCTGGCCATGACAGTCTCAAGATTTGGGGGAAAAAAAATAAAATAAGAAGAAGAAGAAGAGAAAAATTTCTGATCCTGAGAAGAATGGGGGCCCTTACTTTTATCCTTTTAGCTACCCTATATTACCATTCACTGCCTCTCCCCTAGAATGCTCTGCCAAAAGAGGGGAGGAAAAAAAAAAAAGCCATATTCCTAGCCTTTAGGGTGGGCAGGGGCTGGGTTTTCCCTGATGGCAATGTCAACCTAGCCTTTGGCCTCTCTCCCTGCTTCGGCCCTGTACTTTGCTTATTTATGTTTTTTGGTTGACTAGTTTGAAAAGAAAAAATAATACCTAATGATTTAAAAATTAATCTAAGAATAAGTTTGAAGGGAAATAATTTAGTAAATTCCTCGACTCTTAATATCAAACTAAGGAAACAATATTATTTACACTTCTTAAAGCAGTAGTTTAGTAAAAAAAAAAACAAAACATATGGACATGGGGGAAGGTATGTGCTATGATGAGTGCGTGAGTAAACCTAATGATCCACAGACCTGTACACCTGGGACAAATAATACATTATATGTTAATAAAAATAATTTTAAAAAATGAAACAAAAGGAAACTAAGAAAACAAACAAAAACATAAAAGCACTTGCTATTTAACATCCAAGGACATTTCCTTGTATGTTAACTTTTTAGAAGCAGTTCACCGAGTTTGCTCCTACTGATCTTTCTCCCATAATAGAAAAAATGGTTATCACTCACACCAAATATTATGGGAAAACAGATTTTCATTTTATCCAAACCAGCAGTGATAATAATTTATGATTCCAAAAATACATAGACAAGGAGAATCCACTTAAGAAAGGGAGTCATTTTCATGCACATGAATTCTAGCTTTCTTGGTTGCCATCCTAGAACCCTTTTAAATGTTGGAGTTTTTAGAATGGGAGAGGGGAAAATGAAGTATTGGAGTAAATCAGGATTCCACTTGTTGATTATGGAATATTTAAAGCATAGCTTTAATATGCAACTTGGGAAAGGGCCAGCTTAATTTGTATATCCATATGACCCAATCAAATTTAGAGCAGTATTATTTATAGAAAAGAGAGATCATTAGAAAGTGCTGTTCTAGGTCTTCAGATTTCTAAATTTATTATGAAAATTGTCCTTTCTGCAATCATGAAAATAGATTGTTTGGTCATAGGTAGCCTTGCAATCCACAGCAATTTGCAATTCTGGCCCAGTATGAGCTTCCTTGCCTCTACTGTTCCACTCTCCAAAGCAATCAGTCAATTAGATCATAAGTAAAGACCAAATTGACAAAGAATAATGAAAAATTAATAAACCTAAAGAGAAATTACTATAGAAGATCAGTATTTGTTTCAGTTTAATGTTTTGGGGACTACATCACTTTGGGAAATGAATATAAAACCAGTCAGGAGAGGTATTTCCTCCCTATCTTAATCTGTTTAAGCTCCTACAACAAAATACCAGAGACTGGCTAGTTTGTAGAGAGCACTTATGGGGTCTGGAAGTCCAAGATCAAGGTGCTGGCAGAGCTGGTATCTCATGAGGGCTCACTTTCTGGCTCACAGATGGGACCTGTCTGTGTCCTTGCATGGTGCAAGGAGCTGGGGAGCTTTCTGGAACTTCTTTTATAAAGGCACTCGTCCCATTCATGAGGGCTCCAACCTTGTGATCTACACACCTCCCAAAGGCCCCATTTCCTAATATTCCTCAATGGATTCTTCAATTAGGATTTCAACATACAAATTTTGAGGGGACACATTTAGACCATAGCACCATCCATTAGTGAGCTATCATCTAAATAAATAAATAATCAAAGTATAGATTCTGCCATCCTTCTTGTATAGCTAAATAGCAACAGAGCTACCCAATTAGACTTAGTATTTTCATATGTATACACTCCACACTTTCCTAAAATCCTCTATCAGCTTTCTAGGTAGAGGTTAAAGGCCTTTGTGTTGTTTTGTAACATCGCTTTGCCAACTCTTGCATCCACAGTAAATATTAATGTTTTCCAGTCTGTACAAATTATGAGAAAACAATAGTATTACATTTGTAATTATGTAACTTTATTAGTTTTGAGGTCAGAAATAATGGGAAAATGTGAAATTACAGAAGTCTAACTTTGCAGAAATAAAGTGATTTAACTATCAGTTTGAAGAAAAACATCTTTATCTGTAAAGGCAATCATGACTGAACCATGGAACTAGCCAGCAAAACTATACAAAACTCAATCACAAAGTTCAAAGTGAATTGAGAAGAACGCTTCAGAAAACAAATTCATTCCCAAATCACTTATTAAAATGTAAAAAGAAAAATAATACTAAAGGAGAAGAAAATAATTAAAAGTGGAATCCCCTGTTTTGTTTTGTTTTTTTTTAAAGATTTTATTTATTTGTTTGAGAGAGAGAGCATGAGGAGGGGGATAGAGCAGAGGAAGAAGGAGAAGCAGGTCCCTCACACAGCAGGGCTGGATCCCAGGACCCTGGAATCAGGGCCTGAGCCAAAGGCAGATGCTTAACCAACTGAGCCACCCAGGAACCCCCACTTAAAGGTTTCAATTTGTAAGAGAGGCTTCAATCTCTCAGCAAAGTGCTGCACATACGGTTCTAAAGACGCCACCTCAGCCCTAATCCCAAACTGTCCTCAGTGCTTGCCCAGCCTTCACTGGATACCACTATCCCAGCTTCTGTTTTGCAAGATCCCCAGTCTGGACTACCACAGACTCAGTGCTGGATTTCCCAGCAGGAAGACTAAGCACGCTCTAAGGGACTCCACAAAGCAGAGGTAAGGAAAACAATTTGGTGGTGGGTGGGGAGCATTGCTGTTTTTCTACTACAAAACAATTTTTGAAAAAAAAAAAATGCTAGTCAATATTACCAAAGTGGTATTGAATTAGTCACAACAGGAAAAACAAGAACATTGTTGAACTTTCTCATACTGGTGTTACAGTTTAATATTGTTTTATTTTGCAACACATAAAGGAAAAGGATAACAGAATCTTTCATTGGTGGGGAGGGGGCTCCAAGACCTTGACAAACACCTAATACCCCGCCCTCCCCTTGCCCAACAGTCAGTACTCAGCCTGGTTTAAGATACCCCAGTGATTCTATCAAAACTCAACTAACTTCTCGGTATCCTGGGAGCCTTGGGAAAAATCTCCTTTCACCTTTAACAGGAGGCTGGTTTGTAAGGAGACATATGAGATGCCCAGCCACCCATTCCTCCTTGTGTTTCCTTCATTCCTGTGTAGGGTAATAGCTCCAGGAACTCAACTCTCTCTCACAGGATAAGTCATGTAAAACCCTGTAAGCATAAAGGAAAAAGGAAAGGGAAAAGGGTCCTCATAATGAAGGAAATAAAAGGAATCCTGGAGAACACACTAGAAAAACCCAGACACACACATTGTTCCTAGTGTTATGTAGCCTCACCCACACTCAAAGGGAAAAAAATTGTTTTTGCTTCAAGAAGCTGTGCCTCTCGAAAACATAAAAGTCTTGGACTATCACAATAAACATTGCAAAATAAATAATAAAATGACATATGGACCCCAAGCTTTGGATGGGGTAGAATGAGACAGAATGCTAATTTTTCTTCATTCTAGTAATAAAGTATAGATTTCATTTTTTCTTTAAGTTAAGAGATGCTTTCCGTTATTAACCAAACACAAACCAAGGACATGCTGATTTCAATCTGAAATCCCAAAAAATGTAATACTTTCTGTCCATAACATCTTTTCACAAGTTGGGCTAATCTTCACAATATTTAATTCTTTTTTTTTTCTATTTGAAACTAAGATGATAAGTACTCAGTTACCAAGCCAGTACATTTAATATGAAAATGGTTCACTTTTAGCCCTAATTATTATTGGTAATGGTAAACAAGAAAACTACCATCTTTTTGCATTGGAAAACCTCCCATGTAATATAGTAGGAAAATGAAACACTTCTATTGTAGAAGAATATTATTGTAATGATTATGTTTAATTGCTATTCATTCCAATGACAAGGAAAAAGACAATGTTTCCTGTGCTTCTAATATAAATCCAACTTGATGTGGTGATCCCATTCAATTATTTACGGAGACTTTAGAGCAACTGATCAGGCTCTCTTCCTGTGTAAAATAATTACATGGAATGCTTGAATTTCTCCTAATAAATTTAAGGATTTTTAGATAGGTACTTGCCTAGGAGTCACTTTGCTTATCTCCTGTAATGCTCTGATAAAATGTTTGTAGGTGACATAGTAAGTGTTGCATGCCCAATGCCAAAAAAAAAAAAAAAAGCATTAACTCAGTTAAGCGTCTGCCTTCGCCTCAGGTCATGATCCCGGAGTCCTGGGATCAAGCCCCTGTGTCCCTGCTGAGCAGGGAGCCTGCTTCTCCGCTTCCCTTTACCTCTTTCCTCTGCTTGTGCTCCTTTGCTCTCTCTCTCAAATAAATAAAATCTTAAAAAAAAAAAAAAAGCATTAGAAACCTATGTCTTTGTGAGTTAATTGTAATGCCTCCTAAAAAGTCTTTATGCCTGATTTATAGTAACTAATAATAATAATCAGCTAAATTATTTCAAACTTACATACTCCATTATTTCTTGTTCCCAGCTTATACATAGTGATTTTTAACAAATGAAACAAACCTGGTAATAACTAGTGGGACAATAAATATTCCTCATTTAGTCAAGTAATTATGTAAGAATATTTAATCTCATATAAGCAGTTTTAAAAAGTGTTCTTACTTCTCTTTCCATAAGCAGTAGTGTTTGGCAGAGGAAAATGATGAGACATGGTCCGAGATACAACAGCATCTGCCAACAGTCTGCTCCAGATGATACATATTCATTGTATTTCTTACATGTGACCTACAATATACCAGCAAAATGGGGAACTTTTCCTTTTAAAAATTTATCTTTTGAAAATTAACAGGCTGGGGCGCCTGGGTGGCTCAGTTGGTTAAGCCTCTGGTTTCGGCTCAGGTCATGGTTTCAGGGTCCTGTGATAGAACCCCCATCAGGCTCTCTGCTCAGCAGGGAGCCTGCTTCTCCCTCTCTCTGCCTGCCTCTCTTGACTACTTGTGATCTCTGTCTGTCAAATAAATAAATAAAATCTTTTAAAAAAAGAAAAGAAAAGAAAAAACAAGCATTTCATTATGGATTTTTTCTTTCTTTTTCTGATTAACCCAGATTCCACTTGTTAAAGGTTTTTCTAAACTCTATTCTGTCTTTTATCAGATACAGTTTTGCAAAGGTTGGAGGTAGGTCAAATTTACCGAGGCTACAAGTTGTAACAAGTTGAATAAATGGAAACATCGAGAACACTAGGAAATGTATCTGGGGTTGACTTACTTTTTAAAAAGATTTTATTTATTTATTTGACACAGATTGAGCAAGAGCAAGAGAGAGAGCAAGCACAAGCAGGGGGAATGGCCGGCAGGGAAGAAGCAGGATCCCTGCTGAGCAAGGAACGCAATGTGGGACTCAATCCCAGGACTCTGGGATCATGACCAAAGCTGAAGGCAAACACTTAACTGACTGAGCCACCCAGGCACCACTGGGTTTGCCTTATTGAATGAAAGGTAGTGAAAAGAGCCCAGGCTTTGGAGATAGGAAGACTTAATTATTTATTTGAGAGTGAGAACAAGCAGGGGGAGGGGCAGAAGGAGAAGGAGAAGCAGGCTCCTGCTGAGCCCAACAGGGGCTCCATCCCAGGGATCTGGGATCATGACCTGAGCCAAAAGCAGATGGTCAACCAACTGAGCTACCCAGGCACCCTGGAAGACTCATAAGTCCTTCCACCACAGATGGGTGGGGAGGCAGGTCAGCATTGGCTCTCTGCTGGGGTCCCAAAAGGTTGGTCGGGAGGGTCTTATAGCCAGCTGGCCACTCTAGCCTGTTGGCGGAGGAAAGGGCCCTGTTGCATCTGGGACCACAGAAGTTGCTCTTCTGCCAGCCTCTCAGAGCAAGACCACCAAAGGACTGGAGCCACAATGAGCTTCCTGGAGGGTAAGTAGGATCCCTGAGGCTTGGTGCCTGAAGCCCCTTCCTCACTGTTCCCCCATGGGCCTGTCTGCTGGGGGACACCTCCCTGGTTCCTCACAGTGACCAAACAAGAAGGGATGTCACTCTTTAAAATGGGGTAACAAGGTCGCACCCCTTGCATGTGTCCCCTCCAGGTGGTCCCGATGATGATGTGATGAGAAGCATGTGGCTCATTTGCTGTGCTATATGCAGTGAGCTCTGTATTCTCCCCTCCCTGCAACCCACCAAGTGCTCCCATTTTCCAGAGGAGACAGTTGAGGCCCAAAATTGTGGCTGGAGAAGCTAACCGAAGACTACACTCAGCTTCATGTGCAGAGTCAGGATTTGAACACTGAACCGACCCATGTGCCCTAGCTTGGCTTTCTGGGTTTGGACAACCGATGGAATCTAGTAGGGATTCTTCCCATCTTCCAAACCTGGGGAGTACAGCCCGGTCCTAGCACCCTCCAGAGGGGGGTAAGGACATTTGTTGTTCCTTCCTGCCTCACCATCCTCTCCCTCCTAGATGATGGTTGGTATTTCCCTGCTTCCATGTCTGCCCCATGATACCAGTATGTGTCCAGTAGTCAGGGTTTGGATGGGGGAAACCATTAAAACGCAAAACCTTATTTCAGAAAATTCTGAACATATAGAAATAAAAGCACAGTACCACCAGATCCCCCCAAAATAAAAATAAACCCTTCCACCATACACTAACTGTACAATGACCTTAGAAAAAAATTTAAGTTCTTTGAATCTTGGTATCCTCTTATATAAAATGAATATTATTACAGGCTATATAACCCAATTCCTCAAATATGAGTAGTTCTTTGCCAGCGAAACAAAGTCGGAGAGGATTCGTGGCATCACAGGCCATGAGAAGAGTCTGGTGTGGAAAGAGCATACGCTGTCTGGGGAACTCTAAGTAGCTTTTGTGTTCTCTGGCAAGAGATTTGGGAGGTGTGTGGGTTGGACACAGATGTCAAATGGCCTCCTATGCTACGCACAAGACTTGGCACTTTATCTTGAAAACAGTGATGAGTGGTAATGAAAGGACGGAATTTTTTAAAGAATAAGGAAAAGATTCAGATGAGCAGCACTTTTAAGTATACTGGGTATAAAATTATATTATTCAATTTCAAAATAGAGCATAAATTAGCTCAGAGAAAGAGGCAAAGGAGAGGTGGGGACAGACGTCATCTGGGACAGACGTCATTTGTAGCCACAAAATGTGGTGACCAGTAGGAGAAAGCAGGTGAGTGACGAGAATCCCATGTTCGGTGGGTCTGAGAAGGCCAGGGTCACTACCCAGAGACTCCACTGCTGGCAAGAGGATGGCTTGTAGCTTTGTTCTTTTTGAGACATGTGAGACTTTCAGTGGAGATGAACCCAAGGGAGTCTGAAATATAGCTTTGTTCTTGATTAAAATGTATGCATTGTGGAGATACCAACTGAAGAATAATCATCTAATAAATAAATCTGAGGACACGAATGAGAGGGCCTGGGGAGAATGCAGCTAAGGAGAGGAGACTGAACACAACTGACAACATTTAACCAGAGAGCGGAGGACAAGGAAGTGAGGAAGGAAACAGAGACAGACTGGGACATAAATAAAGAAGAGAGAAGGTGACAACACCTAAAGGCAACCCTTGGAAATTGAAATGAGTGATTATACCCAATGCCACAACGAAATCAATCAATCTAAAAACCCTGTGTTCCCGCGATTTGCCAATCTGGTCCTCTTTCAGAGCTTGTTTCAAAAAAGCTGTGAGAACAACGTTCAACCCACCAGGCGGAGAACAGAATGGCAGAGAGAGGGAGCTGCGCAGGCAGAACAGGCCGCACACAGCAGAGGAGCGCGCCCTTCTGGCAGGTGCAAGGGGAGGGGCGCCCAGAGCCCAGAGCCGCCCACAATCAATGCGTGATTGACGTGGGTCTGCTTTATGAAGAAAGAAATTAAACGAGAGCATGTTAACCCACAAAGGAGAAAAAGGAATTTCCCAGCTTGTCAGGCGTACAATCATGTAAACTGGTAATAAACTCAAAATATAACTAAAAAAAAAAAAAAAAAAAAAAAAAAAAAAAAAAAAAAAAAAAAACGTATTAAGCACAGTGGACAAATATCGATTTAAACAATTGCCATTCTAACCTGTTTCTCCCAACACATCTTCCAGTTCTCTCTCAAATGCCTGTATCACTTCATAATTCCCAACAAGATCATTTGTTTTTACCTTCTCCTTTACTTTGCTGTCTCTTTTTCTATTAAAATGAATTCACTAATGCGAATTCACCGTAATTGGCCTTTCTATCTGAAATCAATATACCTTACGGCACTCCTTAACACCTAGATTAACCTTCTCAATTTTTCGGCAATATTGCCTACTCAACTTTTTGCCCAGAACATACCGATACTTAATGAATCTCCACTTTTGTGTATGTTACTTTAGAAATAAATTACAGATAAAATGAAAATGGGCATAATAGTCCTTTTAAAAATGTACAATACAAAGTACTATAATAAAATACATCAAAGACATATTTAATATAAAGTATAAAAATATAAAGTATAATAATATTACTAATATCAATGTGAGGATGCCTTCTCTCCTCCTCAATCAAGTTGTAAGCCAATGTTTGAATCATGTATACAAATCATTGACAAGAGGGAAAACCGTTTATGGCAATTTACGATGAACTAGGAGAAAAAAAAAATGTTTTCCTAAGAAAGATTAAGGTCTATGAACTATTATTTCATATTAAGCATAATTGTTTTTCTTTTTTCTTTTTTTTTTTTTATATTTGCTTTTCTGTTTTCAAACACATGCAGTGGCACACCCTTATATGCAGTCCTATTAAATGAAACCAGTTAGGTTTTGTTACGGTTTATAACTGCATCTTCTACCTATTGGCACACGTTCAGCTCTGCTATTAAAAATTAGATGTTTTATTAATGTATTTAGTTGCTGACGGGAAGCATCTCGTGCTTAGCATATTCAGCAAAAATAGGACTAAATTGTCTCCGTTAACTTATTTAATGTCTACAAACAGAAACTTGGTGTAATGCATATAGTATAGATCCAGTGATCAATATAGAAGTTTTCTGCCCAATAGAAGCTCAGATAACCAGTAAAAAAAAATCTTCTATCTTCCCATTTCCTCCTAAATAAAAAAGAAAGAAGTATTTGCTCTCAGGTCAGATCCCAAATTGTAAAATCAGGTATACAAGGATCAGAAAATCAAGCAATTTTCCCATATTTATTGTACATTTTTAAAGCAATGAGTTACTTTTTATCACTATCTCAAAACTGCTCTTTTTTTAAATTCCCTTAGTTTCAAAACTTTTTTTTTTTTTGTCTGCATAACAGGGCCTACCCTAATAAAGAAAGGGAGATTATGAAGACTTCTCTAAAGATGTACGTTTATATCTGACAAAATTCTAAAGCTAGTATTAAGCTATCTTGATAGAGTTGCAAGGCCAGACTTTATAGTCAAAGGAGACTCTACAGGCCACCTGGAATGTCCACAGGTCTCAGACATCAGGCTCTGCCTTCAAAATTGCACTTTTCCTATCATGTTTATTCATTTGTTTGGTTGGTTGGTTTAGAAGATTTTTGTTTTTTCTTTTAAGAGTTTTTGAAGTAATAAATTAGGGGAAATTTCATAGACCACATCTTGAAATTAATAAGGGATTTGACAGAGTTTCTCTGAATATTTTTTATTTAGATTCATTTATTTGTTTGACAGACAGAGACCACAAGTAGGCAGAGAGGCAGGCAGAGAGAGAGGAAGGGAAGCAGGCTCCCCGCTGAGCAGAGAGCCTGATGTGAGGCTCCATCCATCCCAGGACCCTGGGATCATGACCTGAGCAGAAACCAGAGGCTTAAGCCACTGAGCCACCCACGCGCCCCTGACTATTTTTATGAATAAGATTTACAAAAGAAGCTACAATGAGCTGTCTCTGTATCTGGCTGAGCAACTGTGTAAGGAACAGTGATCAAATTTTCTATGTCACCCACAAGTTCTATAAAGGGGCACCAAAGTCTCTGTCCTTTATTCTTCACTGTTACTTCATCTCGGTAGTTTAGATGAAGCTAAGGAAAGCGCACTTACCTAAATTTGAAAAAAAATAACAGTGATGCGCGCCTCAGTGGCTCAGACGGTTAAGTGTCTGCCTTGGGCTCAGGTCATGGTCTCCAGGTCCTGCCATCCAGCCCCACGGGGCTCTGCACAGTTGGCAGCGAGTCTGCTTGTCCTTCTGTTCCACACCGCCCCCATCTTATGCAAACTCTCTTTCTCTCTGTCTCTGTCTCAAATGAATAAAAAAATCTTAAAAAAAAAAATACAAGACAGTACTAGGAGAATAAAGCTGATACTTTGGATGAGAAAATTAAAAAATGGAAAACAGCCAAACAGTCTAGAATGATAGACTGGGACCAAAATGATAGAATCAATAAGAAAAGAAAGCATCCACCCACATTAAAGTTTTAGGAACTAACCAGAAACTATGGAAATAATGGCTATTGGCATGGGGGGTAAAATACAAGCCCCTGAAGGTTTCACTTGATCACAAGCTGAACGGGAGCTGAGTATCTGATAAGGAGCTTAAAGGAGCTCGTGAAGCCAGGTCCTGTGGACAGCTTGCCAGTCCCTCAAGGCTGCTCTTTTCACCTTGGGCTCAGGTCCTGGGTACAAGCTAATGTGAGTGTCTGGGCATTTTCTCATAAGCCCATGATAACATCCCTTTAACAGTTACTTTGGAATCTTGAAAAGCAACAATTTACTTATATCCTCAGGCCACCGCCTGCTCAAGTTTAACCCTGAGCTTTACTGGGAAATATGAGGCCAGGGAATCCCAGCACATGAGGTGGGATTTTTCACAGGAAGGGAGAGGATTCAGGTTTGTCTAATTACTCACCAGCTCCCCTCTCCTGTCCACCTCCTTCTTGAAAGAATCATTCAAACTTCAGCTAGAGCAAGGAGATGGAGGGCTAACTGACAAGGAGTTTGATAATGTGTTGGCATCTAGTTATGGGGTTGGGAGGGATGAAAGAGTGGAGGAAATTCATACTTGAAGCAACACAGACTAAAGAGGGAAAGGAACACATTTTGGTGGGTGACTGGAGATGGGGAGGACATGTGCATGGAGATGTGCGTGCACGAGAAGAACGAAATTTCTTGTTGTTGTTTTTAAACTTCAATTCTCGTTGAAACTCAGGACATCCAGCAGAATCCTTCATTACACTTAAGAGCAACTGCCATTTTCTGACTCCCTACTCACTGGCTATGGGTCTATCAAAGCCTTGAGCAGAGCAATCATCAGCTCAGCTTTTCACCCCTCTTTCTACTGCATCTTGGGTGACTGTCTCCCCTATGCCCATAACATCTCCAGCACTCCAACCTCGTTGTCTAGATCCCTCTATATGGACACCCTGGACCATACCACATTCAAAACTCCACCAGCTTTGGATTTATAATTTCTGGATTGCCACTCTCTATCCACAATGTCCTAAATTTTCTACTTCTGCAACGTGTTGGTTCACAGTGGATATTCTTCAATCTCATTAAGAACTATCATCCTTGGTTCTTTATCTTAATTTCTCATCCTCCTTCTGATTTCCTCCAATTATTCAGCTCAGCTTCATTTTTCTCCTTCATAAATGACAGTAGTCATACTCATGTCATGTAGGGGATGTGAGGTTAAGAAATAAATTACACAAAACACACAACATTTCTCCTTGCTAAGAGTAGGTATTAAATGATCACTAACAATGCTGGTCCCCCTAGAGCTTAAGATTTATTACTAAAGAAACTCTCTTGCCATTACTGTCAATGTTGTTGCCCTTTACTCTTCTTCTGCATCTATTTAGTAAAACTCTGGCCCTGGATCAACCAGTTACTCCTTTTACAGTTTCATATTTGGCTGCCAAGCACTAGTGAAAACAAATGCTGAAATCACAAAGCCTGATACCACTACAAACTGAAGGTCTGCCCCATCAACTGAACTATGAACACTGCACAGTATAACATTTGGTCCACTTCCCTCATTCCCCGCAATAATATTTTCAAACATTCAATCTGATTTTCTCCACGCTCAGCAAATGAACTTTACTTTAGTAAGAAAATGGAGACCATCATGTAAGAACATTCTCCACTCACTATCTCCCCATACAACACAAACAAATGTAAATATAGTTAAAACTAGACTTATGCCTTCTCTTTCTGTGTTGGCCAAATGGTAGTCCTGCATTTTGAATGTCAATCCTTCCATCTGCTATTTGAATCACATCCGTCCATTTCTTTGGGAACCACACTTAAATCAAGTGTATTTCCTCTCTTCTGTACCTTTAATGTCTTTTTTTCTTTTGGCATCTCCCATCTTGTCTCTTTATCTTCTAGTGATAGCCTTATTTTTCCTTTTCTAAGAGCTATGTTGTTCTAAAGACCAATATGTACTTACCTCCACTTTCCTATTTCCCAAGTCTGTCTCAATCACTGTATCTGTGCTCCTTCATCTCCATTAAATCCAAGCCTACAAACATCTTTCTAGTTGCTAAAAACAACAGACATGTTTCAGCTCTTACCTGACAGGACCTCCTTACTACTCATGCTATTTATCATCTTTATTCTTGAAATTCTTTCCTCATGTGATTGCTATGACATCAACTACTCTTAATTTTCCTCCTTTATCCCCCATAGAGAATATCTCATTCATTTACAGGATTTTAACTACAATTTAATGTTAATACTCCAACATCTAAATCTCCAACTCTGGTCCACTGTAGATCCAAGTAGGTAATAAAGAGTTCAAGAAAAATGAACATTCTTGATTTGGATGTCCTATAAAATGTCAAACTATCATGTCCCAAAATAAACTCATCATCTTCCTCCTATTCTTTCTTGAAATTTATTTATCTTTCTTTTATTCTTATCTTGGCAGACTGCCACATCCCATCCATTTTGTCAAGTCATAGATTGCATCCAACTTTTGCATTTATTCAGTGATTAAATTGTCAATTTTTCCCATAATATTCCTTAAATCCATAATTTGGTTATTATTATCCTATGATCACTGTTGTACACTTAGCCTTCCATGTGGTGTTCTACATGACATTCCTTGTTGAGTCTGCTAGATGTCACTGGAGCCGTACTCATACATGGCTGGCCAGGTATCCTCCCAATAGGAATAGCCCCCCAAAACTCTCCATTGCCTTTTAAAAAAAATAGTAAAACTACCATTTATTAAAAACTTACTCTATAAGTACTTATGGGCTTCTTAGCTTAGAAGCCTCTGGACAGTCTCATTCTGTAAGCAATTTCCCCTCTCATGCAGCCCTGTCTAAAAACTGCCCAATAAAGCTTGCTGTGTGTTACTGCTTCTCATGGGCAGATTTTTTTTTTTCCTTGATGAGCCTCAAGGATAAAATCCAAACTTTTTAGCAGATCATATTAGAGAATTTATCATCTGGTCTCTGTTTCTCCACCCTCATTTCTTGTGAACACGTATATACAAATCATACCCAAATATCCATAGAAAAGTTTGAATCAACCAAGGTTAATAGAAGGTCTGATTACTGGGCAAACTGTATTCCTCAGAGAGGGCTCAAGTCAAAAATCATTCATTTATTCCCTAAACAAATATTCAGTACATACTGACTACTCTGTAGCTGGTATTCTTCTCAGTCCTTGAACTACATCATGAATAAAATAAATAAATGCCAAAAAAAAAAAAAAAACCAACAACAACAAAAAAATCCCCCATGCTGTGAAGCTTCATTCTGGAGGGGAATGGGGTGACATTTGAGTTTGGGGAATTTATTCTGAGGTAAATGGGGAGCCACTGGCAGCTTTGAGCAGAGAAGTACTCTGATATGACTAAGATTTCAATAGCATCAACCTGGTTTTTAGGCTGAGAATGGATATTAAGGAAAAAGAAAGAAAGGAAGTACTGAGAAAAAATGTGTCTTCGAATAGAGTGGTAGCAGCAGACATGGTGTAGAAGGTCAGATCCTGGAATTATTTTGAAAACAGAGCTACTAGATTTGCTCCTAAGTTATAGGTTGTTAGTGGTGTGTGGAGGAAAAAAGGAGTTAAGGATGACTCCAGTATTTTTTGATGAGAGCAACTGAAAGAATTGAATGGCTATTGACTGTGGTGGGGAGCACTATGGGTAAGGTCTTAGCATTTATTCTCTCTCCAAGTGAAACCTTTCTCCTCAGTGAACTGTAAGTGTTATTGTACATCGAAGCTTTGAAAAAAATCTTGATTCCTGGAAAAATATAATTTGAACCAAGCAATCCCATCAATAAATGTGCAATAAAATAATGACAACTTGGGGCGCCTGGGTGGCTCAGGGGGTTAAGCCGCTGCCTTCGGCTCAGGTCATGATCTCAGGGTCCTGGGATCGAGTCCCGCATCGGGCTCTCTGCTCAGCAGGGAGCCTGCTTCCCTCTCTCTCTCTCTCTCTGCCTGCCTCTCCATCTACTTGTGATCTCTCTCTGTCAAATAAATAAATAAAATCTTTAAAAAAAAATAATGACAACTTGGATGGATCAGTGTGTTCTAGATACTCTGATAGCCCATATGGTCTAAAGGATAGTACAAATCAAACTGCATCCATGATAAATGAGTCACAAACAGGAACTGTTTAGGACTTGCAAAAATACAGTATAAATACAAACGGATCTTAAGATTTACTGTGGAAAAAAAAACCCTGTTTTTCTTTACTTTGTTTTATAACCTTCCTTCTCTCTTCTATTACCTTCTAATTTGTTGTTCTTTTCTCCTTTCTAAAATTGTTTTTTTCTTGACATTAATTTTATCCTGAAGTTAAAATGTGATTCCCAGAGCATATGGGATTAAAATTCATCCAAATCCATCATGTTTTATCTTAATTGGCCTCTTATTAGCAAAGCAAAAAGAGCCAAACCTACTACAAAGCCTAATTGGTAACAGGGGTGCGGGTGACTCTTTCACTGAGAGTAGGTGGAATAGGTACTTGACTGGTGATTTGCCCAAGGAAAGTATACACGCTGCTTTAAAAATAGAAAAGTCCCTAGGACTAGGAGAATACAATATTTATGTCAGTCTGAAAAGAACAATGCATGAATTTTAAAGCTGGGAAACTTAGAAACTCTGCATTCTGTCTTGGAAACTGACTTTAAGCAAGTCATTTAACCACTCTGAGTCAGTTTCCCCGGTTGCAAGGCATAATTCTGTACTTTCTTTTTTTCTTCCTGCTTATCTTACTCCTTCTTCCTCTCATCTATACTTTCTTTTCATCTGTCTTTTCACCTCACCTTCACTTTCTCTTTTTCTTCCTTCCTCCCTTTCCTTCCTTCCTCTTTTTTTTTTTTTAAGATTTTATTTCCTTATTATTTGGGAGAGGGGAGGGTTGGGGAGGAGCAGAGGGGGAGGGAGAGGGAGAGCTGACTCCACACTGAGCAGGGAGCCCAGTGCAGGGCTGGTCCATCCACCAGAGACCCTCAAATGACTGAGACACCCAGGAGCCCCTCCTTCCTTCCTTTTTGCCCTCCTCTCTTCCTTGTCTCCTTCCATTCTGCCTGTTAACTCTCATGCTGTACAGGACTGGGAGAGATTTCAAAAAAACAAAAAACAAACAAACAAAAAAAAACCTCTTCCAATAAAATAAGGGGAAAATGAGAATAGGAATAGAAATACAAAAGTACAAATAAATACTAATCTGTCAGACTAAAAAGCACAGACAGAGCTGTGATGGTCGATCTCCACACAATTAAAATTTAAAAAGATTTAGCTTAGGTTACTCTACTTTGATTGGAAAGAGAAAATTCAATTGCCACTGTCATTTGGCTGGGAGCAAACATATCCCCTTGTAGCAGGGTCTGCACTTCTCAGCACCCGCCAGCTCTGTCAATTGTACGCACAAGACAGGTATTTTCATTCCACTCCCATTATGGCCTTTTTCAAACTCTTCCTATTCTATGCAGTTCCTCTGCGGATAAACACTGGCAGGGTGTTTAAACTCTCTGAAATGAGTTTCATTATCTGCAGACATTGAGATAAACATAAATCTGTGTATTGCTCTAAGAATAAAATAATATATGTGAAAGTGTTTGTATTCATCTTCCATTGCTGTTTGACAATATTGACACAGCCTTAGAGGAAACAAATTTATGATCTCAAATTCGCCCTGGCCAGGAGTCTAGGCTTGGCTTAGCTGGAGCCTCTGCTTAGGGTCTCATGAATTTGTATTCAAGGAGCTGACCAAGAGGCCATTATCATTTGAAGCTCAGCATTCTCTTCCCAGCTTGTTTAGATCGTTGGAAGAAGTCTGCTCCTTGCAGTTGTAAGACTGGGGTGCCCACTGTTTTTCTGCCTGATGGTGAGTGACCAGAGGCCACCTAAAGTTCTTCGCCATGTGGCTCCCATAGATGTCCACAACATAGATGTTCACTTTCTTCTGGGCCAGCTGGAGTGAATCTGATTTTTTTTTTTTTTTTAATCTCAAGAGTTCATTCCATTACGTCAAGCTCACTGAGAATAATTTCCCTTTTGAGATTTATCAGTCATCTAAACATAAAAGTGAAATTCCGGTATAGTCATGGTTTTACCCACTCATAGTGTGTAGGTTATACATGGTTATAGGTCATTCGGGGGTCTCTTAAAATTCTGCCTGTTGAAGGTAAAATATCATGACCCCCACTCCTACAAAAAGGACACTTAAAAGAAGATTTTATCAAAAATGCTGGCTGGTTTAATATTTTTGACACACCTGAATCTTGACTATGTTGAATCATCAGTTCAGTCCACGTGCCATTACAGGAAAATGTTACCCCAAGGATTTCTCAAATTCGCAAACTTTTACCTCCTTCATCAGTCTCTGTAACTCACTTAGAACTTCATTAACTGGGGTGCCTGGGTGGCTCAGTGGGTTAAAGCCTCTGCCTTCAGCTCAGGTCATGATCCCAGGGACCTGGGATGGAGCCCCACATTGGGTTCTCTGCTTAGCGGGGAGCCTGCTTTGCTTCCTCTCTCTCTCTCTGCCTGCCTCTCTGCCTACTTGTGATTGTTATCTCTGTCTGTCAAATAGATAAATAAAAATCTTTAAAAATAAAATTTTTTTTAATTAAAAAAAAAAAACATTTCATTAACTGTCGGCTGCACACTGTGAGGTGCAAGGCTCTGCTGACAATGAACTCAGAGTGGTTTCAGCCTTCACAGGGCTTGTGGTTAGTACTGGAAGAACAAAACAAACAAAAACCTCGAACAAGTAAAGAAACAAATGGATGCGATCTTTGCTAAATACGGCTAGCACGGTCCGTCATTGGGGGCATTTGGCAGATCGGTGGTAGTATTCAGATGGCAATTTTAGAAAAAGATCCTGAACATTACTAAAAAATTAATGTTTGTGGAGAATGACTAGACCCATTTATGAAATTGCATCGTTGGGACTCTTTAGTACACATAAACATAAATATACTGGATTTAGGGAGAACTGAAGCATCTTTCATCAGCCTACCTTAAATTCTGCTTACAGTGAAGAAGAATCCTAGTTTAATTTTGTTCAAGGCTTGGAGTACTGTATTGGGCCACGGTCCTACTGGTGCAATTAAGATGTATCTGTGACAGTCTGATCACTGGGGTCCCTTCTCTTTAGGGGACCCTCTTGCCTGTAGATGTGATCTTACTGGAATTTTCTCCAACTGGAATGGTTCATCACTTAGAATTAGTTTGTCTGTGTATAAAAAAGTAATCGTGACTTAAAACAAGAGAGTTTATTTCTATGTCATGTTAAAAAAATAATAATAAAATAAAAGGCATAAAGATACATGTTCTAGGTATGGTAGGGGCTCCATAATGCCATAAACCCAGGTTCCATGAACCTCAGCTTGTGCCTTCTACCTCATGGTCTGAAGGACCTGGTCAGATTCCAGCTGGACTAGATAACAACAAACCGAAATCCCAGCTGCCCCTTAAGAAGAGTCTTCAGAATCTGTAAAAGCAAAACAAA
Source organism: Mustela putorius furo (assembly GCF_011764305.1). Classification (NCBI taxonomy): domain Eukaryota; kingdom Metazoa; phylum Chordata; class Mammalia; order Carnivora; family Mustelidae; genus Mustela; species Mustela putorius. Next base: position 26,179,886 of record NW_025422015.1, on the reverse strand, counting down.
CAAACTCAAAATACCTTCTGCTGACTTTTTAGTCACCTTGATTGCATGACACACCTAGCTGTAAGGAAAATTAGAAAATGAAGACTTTTTTTTTTTTTTTCCAGGCAGCTTATTTCCAACTGAAATTTAGAGTTTCCATTATAAGGAAGAAAAGGAAAATGGAAACTGGAGTAGGCAACCAGCAGTCTCTGCTGTGTGGTATAAGCCAGGAAACGGATTTGAGTGGAGTAGGCAAAGTCCACAACTTTGGGCCGGTTTTGCTCTAGGCTGCTCAGGCTAACCCAGTCTAGACAAAAGAGGTCCCTCATGTGTGCCATCCTCATCAACTAGAGTTCCCAGTATAGAATCTGAAATTGGAGCCCCAGTTAGAACTGGTATAGCAGCTTTTTATGCAAAAAAAAAAAAAAAAAAAGAAGAAGAAGAAGAAGAAGAAGAAGAAGAAATGAAAGTCTTGGTGTATCGGATATATGTGACAGAAACCCACATTGCCCTAGGTTAAGCAAAAGGGGATATTTTATTGGAAATTCATTTGATGGACAGAACTTAGAAAAATATCAAACAACGAAAACTTTAGAAGAACGGGTGTTGAACTAGCCTCAGGGATAGACCAGACACTGACAGGATCTTCTAGTTCTAGTAATATTCTCAGAACATTCTCCCTACTTCGCACCTCTACTCCGGGGTTGGGGGGGAGCGGGGAGGGGGAAATGAGCTTTATTTTCCTGGATTTCTCATTATGGCGAATCTGTGGAATGCATCCCAGCTATTCAATCATGCCTAATAGTTCCTGACCAAAGAGATAGAAAGAGATTCAATTTTTGGAAAGGGACTCTGATTTGCCCAGTTTGTGGACTATTTCTGTGCATGGACCAATGACCGTCAGTCCGCTCTTGAGCCTGGTGGCTGAAAACAAAAACGCATAGGCGCTGTACATGAAAAGGAGGAAAGCTACTGAGTGAGTAAACTCAACAGTGGTCTGCTAGACTTGGAGCTGACATACTTAAGTTTTGGAAGTTCTGAACAGAATAAGAGGCAAAAAGAGAATAGAGGTGTCTGTGTATATTTTAGAATTCTAATATTTCTTCAGGAATAATTTGAGAGTGAGAGCCACCTAAGGAATTTTTCATTTCTTTGTAGGAACTAAGGATGTTCTTGATTAAGAGAAGATATTCAATTTGTTTGGTTTTATGGAAAGAAAACAGTTTGCAGAGACATTATATTTCTGGCCTCATATAATGGAACTGGGCTTTTATCTAATGTTGCATAACCCTGGCTAGTTCTTCCACCCAGCTGTGTAAGAATGGCCAGCGGAGCTCCCTTGAGTTCCTCTCCCAGCCAACCCAAAAAACACAGAGGATGGGAATCCAACCAGTTCTGCCCTACGCCTTGGGCCAAACACTTTCTTGGTTTTCTCAGCTTCCTTCCATTGTTTGTTGCTAGACGGTGTGATTTCCTTGTCTCAAAGAGTGCTGACATTCTGAATGCAGATTTAAACTTTGAAGCAGAAGCAAAGAAAGCAAGTAAGCCTTCCACAGGAGTTTGATCCTAGGCTCCTTAGGCCCAATTAACCAAATCGAAAGAATCAGTGTACAGTCAAGCCTAGCCCACCCACTGGAGTCCTCCAAAGGAGTTTAAAGCTGACACCCCATAGCAATAAGTGTTCTTTGCTTTTGTTTTTGCTGCATGGTTTTCATTTTTGCTTTATTTGTGGGTTTGGATATCTGTTAAGAATAAAATTAAGGTGCTTATGATGCTGTGTCCTGGCTAGCCATATCTCTTTCCATAAAAATCTTTTGCATTTCACGCATACGTAATACACACATTCACACACTCATATACTTTACTACAACTAAATACATATATATGAGGGGTTCTGATATCCTAGTATAGTGGAGTTCAAAAATTGATTTCTAATTCCTTTCTTACTAAGGCATTTATAAGACCCCCTTAGTCCGTGTAAATGAGGATGTATAGTATTTGTACTGCTTCAGTCCAGAATCCTCTTATATTCTCTTTTATGACTGTGATAGCTTTTAGCAGGCCACCTACATTGGGATTTATGTCTTATTTAAAAGCCCTCATTACTATTTTCAGAGAGTCTTTTTCTTTTATATCTACATGCTCAAATTTCAGTATCAGTTGATTTCTATAGAGAATTGACTTCTCTAATTTGTTCTATAAAATACGTTCAGCCTGCTTTACTTCTTAACCTTGACATGATCTCTCCTCTCCCTCTTCCTCTCTTTCTCTCCCTGTTTCTTTCTTGGATAGAAGGTAGATGGACAGGAAGGAAAGAAGGGAAGGAGGCATGGGAAGGGAGGGAAAAAAAGAAAGAAGGGAAAGGAAAAAGGAAGAAAAAAACAAAAAAAAGGAAAAGAAAAAAGAAAAGAAAGTTCTCAGAGAGCCTTGGTATTATATTCCATAAACATGAGCAAAAGGGGCTATCTCTACCCGAGTTGATAACTTTCATATTGACTAAATCATGACTATCCAGCATGACATGGCCTGGGTGAACATTGACTACAACACTTGAGAAAGTATCTATTTAACAGTTTCATCCACAATACTGTAGAGGTTAAATCTAGTTAAAATTCAGTTTCCTTCTCTCTTGGCAGGAGCCTAACCACAAAGGCAGTATATTCACAAGTGTCCCAGAGGGGCCAAAAAGAGGATCAGAAGACAGAGACTCAAGCTGCCAGATACAAACCTCTCACTACCCCCTGCTCAGCCTCTTCTGTGCCTTGGGAATGAGTCAGGGAGGGGCTTTGAAAAGCTGGGAATGGGTTTCATAGCCCATGGGGCACTTCTAAAGTCAAGGAATTGGAAAGAGTGGGCCCTCTCTTAACTCCTCTTCTTTCTTGGTGGACTCGATCATGCCAGAGAGCTCAACACAGTCAGAAGTTAGTTCTTGCCATCTCACGTAGGTCTTCTTGAACTGAAAATGTTAATGAGCCTGTGATACGTGTTAACCTTGGAATGACTCCTCTTCTCTTTCTTATATCATTATTACTTGTGCAAGCTTGTATGTACGATTACAATTTAAGGAAAATAAGTTTGAGTTAAGGCACAGAGAGATTGTAGTTATTAATCTAAAAAAAATGGAATTAATGTCTAATTCAGTTACACATAAGCTGTGTTGTCGTGACTCAGGACTATGGCAACCAGATGCGGAGGATCCCATCTGCTATGTGTTAAAGCACCAATACCTATGAGTAACTAAAATTTAAGAGTAAATTTGAACTGATTCAGATTTTATTCCTAAAATATTGGCATTCTCGTTTTTGCATTTTCATTTTGTGTAGGGCTGGAGAGACTCAGCATTCCATTTAAACCTCTTTGGATCCCCTTGAGCATCCCCAAGTGGCCCTCAGCCAGTTTCTAGCCAGTGCCTGGGACAATTCTGTAAACCTGCTTGAGGGCAGCAGGAACTGTTTTGCCTACAGACTTGGAGCCAAAGATCTGAAGGTGTCTCTGTACCTCCCATTTCACCAGCCCTTGGCCAACTACTTACTGACACAAAAACAGGAATGCCCAGCTCTCTCCTCTCCAATCAGGACAAATGCTGAGGTGAATTTTACTTGTCAGAGGATTTGACATTCTCTGGAAGGCAGGCTGAGCCTCCTCCCTGGCTTCCTGTGCTTCCCTCTTCTGCTAGCCCTACTCCCTTCCTGGTGTCTCCCATGAGAACTTCCTTTACAATTCACATGTCTGTGGGTTGGTTTGTTTCTAAGAAGCCTGGCCTAAGACAATATGCTGTCTTGAATAGAAGAGAAAATGATAAACTTGGACATGGTCTATCACAAATGGCACAGGGCTCCAAGTCCACCCACAGAACTGTTCCTCAAAGGAATGTCATCTGTCAGATGTCACCACAAAAACACAATGTTGAAATCCTTCCCAAACTAAGCCTGGATGAAGAATCTTTTTATATAGTCAGTCTTTGTACCAGAGGAGAGAGAGATAAAAAAAAAAATAAGTGAGTGTTCATGTAAGTTTAAAGATTCTTGTATCTAACTGTGGAATTTTTATTTATTATTGAAGTATAGTTGACCAGTGGTGGAATTTTTTAAAAGAGAGAAATGAATTGGAATCAATTCATTTTTAAAATATTAATGGGAATGTTGAATTTTATTGACTTATTCCAAAAAAATTATAAAATTTCCATTTCAGTTACTTTCTAGAGAAAAAAAAAAAAACAACAGAAGGAAAAGAGGGAATGGAGACAAGGAGACACATTGAAAATAAATTTGCAATCATATCTAATGTTTAGAGAGTGCTTATTTTCAGCCAAATATCATCTGAATACACATATACATGCATATGTACATATACATGTGTACATATAGACATACATGTGTCTGGAGGTGTGTATTTTCCCAACCACCACTCCATGAGTTGGGCACTATTATTTTCATACTTCAGATGGGTTTAAACTATGTGGGTCCACTTACAAGCAAACTTTTTTATAATACACTACTATAAATGTATTTTCCTTATGATTTTCTTAATAACATTTTCTTTTTTCTAGCTTTATTGTTTAGTGTACAGTATATAATACATATACAGAATACATACATGTTAGTCAGCCATTTATGTTATTAGTAAGGCTTCCAGTCAACAGCAGGCTATTAGAAGTTAGGTTTGGGTGGAGTCAAAACTTCTGTGTGGATTATCAACTCCATTGGGTTGAGGGGGTAGTTCCCCCAACTCCTTTGTTATTCAAGGGTTAAATGTACACACATCCACATACAGATATACGTGTGTGTAGGTAGGTATCTACCTACAGTTCTTTGAGTCATGGTCTCCCCAGCAGGGCAGTATGACTTCTAATTTTGTGTCTTGGGACTTTAGGAGCCCAAAGCAGAAGCTGCTACTCTCATAAAAACAAGGTCTAGAACTGTCATAGTCTCTTTCACATAGTCTCTCTCTACTAGTCAAAATCGCCTCATGCCAGTCCAGATTCAAGAAGAGGAGAAATAGAGCCTGTCTCCTGATAAAAGGAGTATCAAAGAATTTGTGGCTATCCTTCATCTGCCATACCCTTCAAACAGAAACAGGCCAGTAATGCACAAATGTCTGAGAAGCCAGCAAGGATTCAAACAATTGAACACTTTCCACAAGGAAGGGCCATGGGAAGCTAACTTAAAGAGCAGGAAATGTCTCTGAGTAACTAGTGATATCTGAGGGTTGGATTATTATGGAAAAGGAAAGAAATAAGAGGACATACTGTGTGGCCAGAGCCCCAAACACTTTGTTTGGAACTAACTAAACATACTACAATTACTTGGCCCAAAAGGTTTTCTGCATGTTCTTACGTAACATTGTACCTATTGTCTTCACTGCCCACGGACTTTCTTGTTCAGACTCTACAGCCTTGTTTCTAAGAACCTAAGTTCTAATAATTTTCATTGTTCTTCATGTTCTTGAAGTATCTTCCATCTGTGAATATATTGAGGTTTATATGATTCGTTCATAGTATATAACCCCAGTCAGGAAGACTTTCCTATTTGTTAATCAAGAATCATGCACAAAGGTAGGAGTGGAGACATGAATAGTAATAGTACTGACAATTACATAAATATATTAGCAGGATTTTCTTTTTGTCCCCAGGTCAAAATAGAATAGTTCAAGGCAAAATAGGTGATGTTCACAAAAGCTCCAGAGTCAGGTAGAAATCCACCATACCATTTGCAAAATAAATGACTTGTTTAAGCCATATTTAATGTGAATTTAGCACTACTTATTTTCTAGGATTGTCGGGATTATTCAAAAAAATGTATATTGTATGGATAGCACAGAATAGTCATTCAACAAACAGTAGCAATCATTATGAATATTATGTCAACTCTAATATCATAGTGCCGTAGAGAACTAGAATAAAAGAATAAAACCCAGAGGAGCAGCCCATAGATCTGGTTAAACCTCTGTGCCTCTAGCACTTTAATTTCTGAATATTTTAATTATCTTGCATGTGCAGCTTACATAATTACACATATATTATGCATTTATAGTTTACCAGTGTAACTCATATTTATTTACGTATTGTCATTCAATCAGAAAATACATGCTATGTTATGGGTTTTACCAGTATTTATTTTCAGAATTCATTCTATTTTAAATTTGATTTGACCAGTGTCTGATTTCTGAAATGTTTTTACTTATCCATTCTTTATGAGCATAAAAATTGAGAAGCTATTGTTGTTAATGGAAAGTAGTAGATTAAAAGTGACGTTATTTATGGCCATAATGGCTGTTCTTGGCATATTCTTTCAGGAACAATTATTTCTTGATTATTGTAAATGTACTTAAAAGTAATACACTTGAAAAATGTATACAGTACCTCAAAAGAAAGTTCCCCATAGTCTAGTTGTCTTTGAATATAAAAGACTATTTAAAATAGATCATCGCATTCCTTCGTCTGGCCTTTTCTGTTTACTCCCAGTCTGGTCTCCAAGTCATCACATACTATTTGTTTCCTCTTCTCTGTAACCTCCAATGAGAATTAATCTCTCCCTCATACACCTTTGTTTTTAAGGGGCATACATTGTACTTTTTAAAAAGTAATTTTAACATTTTGATTTGATGTTTTATTTAAGAATTGTTTGGGTTTATGCCTGTCTGTCCCACTTGACTGTGAGCTCCTGAAGGCAGAAGACGTTAAATCTATGTTAAAAATACAAACCAAAATGCAAATCAAAAAGACTGTGTATGTAAAAGATACTCAGTGAGAGGGCTTAAATCTGCTAACGCACATACAAGAACCAATTGTGTACTTCATTAACCCACCCAAAACAGACGGTAATATAAAATAAATACTAGCTTTTTACAGCAACATAAGTATTTTTTATGATGGGCTATTTAAAACATACAGTCTTACTGAAGTATTTTTGTGGCTAATTTTATGCCAAGAACACATCATTTTGGGTCTTGAGACAGAACTGCAACAAGGGTAATCTCCAGATGGGTGACATTGGGCTCCTCAGTGTAGCCTGAGGGACCGCAGCAGCAGCCAGACCTTGGAACTTTTCAGAAATGCAAATGATCTGGCTGCACCTACATCTGCTGATTCAGAACCTGTGGATGCAGAAACCAGAAATCTGTGTTTTCACAAACGGTCTGTGGGACTCTGATGCACGCTAATGTTTGAGAGATATTATTATAGACATTTTTTAAAATTCCAAGCTAGAAGAGAATTGAGGGAGAATTGAGAAGTCTTTCCATCTAGTTCTTGAGGCCAAGAAGGGATACGGTCCTTGCTTAAATGGCAGAACCAGGATCACAACCAGAATCTTTAATTCCAGATCAATGTTCTTTTCAATGTTCTTTAACCCCCTCCCCAAAAAAGTCATTTTCTCTTGAAACAAAACAAAATGGTTTTGTGTTAATAGTAGGTGGAGTTTGAATTAATGCTGAGTGGAATTTGGGATCCAAACTATAGTCACTTGTTACAAATAGCTAACTTAGTCTGAAGTTATTAAATAAAAAGAAGCATGGAATCTTGCCATTTGCGACAACATGGATGGAACTAGAGCGTATCATGCTTAGCGAAATAAGTCAAGCAGAGAAAGACAACTATCATATGGTCTCCCTGATATGAGGAAGTGGTGATGCAACATGGGGGCTTAAGTGGGTAGAAGAAGAATCAATGAAATAAGGTGACTCTTAATCTCACAAAACAAACTGAGGGTTGCTGGGGGGAGGGGGGTGGGAGAAGGGGGGTGGGGTTATGGACATTGGGGAGGGTATGTGCTTTGGTGAGTGCTGTGAAGTGTGTAAACCTAGTGATTCACAGACCTGTACCCCTGAGGATAAAAATATATGTTTATAAAAAATAAAAAATTTTAAAAAAAAATAAATAAAAATTAAAAAAAAAAAGAAGCATGGAAACATTGCATTATTTTTGGCTGCTGGGCAGGAATTGTGCAGACCCTTTATTCGTCCTCTCACTGAGCAATAACCACACAGGCTCTTGCATGTGTACACACAATTATACACAGGAAATTTCACTCCAGATATGCTACTCCATCACAATGAAGCCATTCCTCCTCCAATGACGCATTTAGGAAGATCAGACATCTATGTCTTGTTCCTGACATAGTTAGAGGGCAAATATTTGTTCTTTTACCATTAAGTATTATGTTAGCGGTGGGTTTTTATAGATTTCCTTTTTCAAGTTGACGGAGTATTCTTGTATTCTTTCTTTGCTGAGTATTTTATGAGGAATAGATGTAGAATTTTTTTAAGTGTTTTTTTCTGTGTTTGTGGAGATAAGTTTTCAATATGACTTTTCCTTTTCAGCTTCCGATATAGGGAACACATTGATATATTTTCTGTTAAACCAGCCTTATATTCCTATAATATATTCCTATAATATATTTCTTATATTCCTATAACCAAAGCCTATTTGGTTATGATGAATTATCCATTTTATATATTTTGGGACTCAATTTGCTGAAATTTTGTTTGGAACATTTATAAAGATATTTATGAAGAATATTGATCAGTAATTTTTCTTATTTGTTTTGCTATGTTTCTTGGAATGCCTTTGTCTGGTTTTGGAATGCATTTAATAGTAGCTTCATAGAACAAGTAGGGAAGTATTCCTTATTTGTTAATTTTTAAAACAGTATGAGTGGAATTAATATTGTTTTTCCATTAGATATTTGTTAGAGTTCACTAGGTAAGCAATCTGAGCCTGAAGTTGTCTTTGTGGGAAGTTTTATAACTACAATTTCATTCTCTTTAGCAGATATAGGAGTAGTTACATTATTTATTTGTTCATGAATGAGCTTTGGTAATTAATGTCTTTGAAGGAATCTGACAATTTCCTCCCCCCTTGACCTGGAAACTCTCTCAAAGCACTCTGATAAGGATAGCATAGAACTCACCTTATTTGTTTCCCATCCGTCAGAAATCACTTTCCTTGTAACTGTATGTGCAATGTTTTAAAATTATTGTTGCATATTATTTTTTATTTGTTTCTTAAGTGTAAGTAAACTCTATCCCTGTTTCTTCACCATGGTCAGAAATGAAAGTCCTCTGTCATTCTTTTGATTAGCCTTCACGTGGTATTTATTTTTCCATGCATGGTTTATCTTTTGACATGCTTTTCCTTTTAACTTACGTGCTCTTTTCTTTTCTTTTTTTTTTTTTTTAAGATTTTGTTTATTTATTTGAGAGAGAGTTGGAGAGAGCACAAGCAGGAGAGGGAGAAGTGGGGAAGGGAAGCCGACTCCCTGCTGAGCAGGGAGCCTGATATGGGGACTCCCAGGGGCTCCATCCCAGGACCTGGAGATCAAGACCTAAGCCAAAGGCAGACACTTAACCATCTGAGCCACCCAGGCATCCCCATCTGCTCTTTTCTATTTAAATTCCATGTCTTGTAAATAGCACATAGCTGGCTCTTTCTTAAAAAAAAAAAAAAAAAAAAAAAATTCCAATCTATCTGCATTTTAATTGGTATATTAGGCCATTTACATTAAATACAGTTATCAGTACTAATGGGTTTAAATCTATTATCTTACTCTTTGTGATCTTAGTTTCCTATCTGCAAATTGATCCTGATTCCTGCCTTCTCTTAGATTGTGTATTATTTTTTATTCTATTTTATTCCTACTACTAATTTATTACCTCCTCCTTTTTATCTGTTTTGTGATTACTTTAGGCTTTACATTATACATCAACATTATAGTCCACCTTCAAATAACTTTTTAAAAACTGATGTATAGCCTAAGAACCATAAAACTATCTACTTCCATTTCCCTGTCATCCTTTGTACTATTTTGTCATACATTTTATTCTATGAATGCTTTAAACTGCATAGCACATTGTTATTATTTTTGCTTTAAACAGTCATTATATATTAAGAAGATTAAGAAACGAGTTAAGAATAAAATATTCATCTTTCATTTATTTATTATTTCAGGTGCTTTTTAATCCTTTAACTGAAATCCAGATTTGCTTCTGGTATCATTTTCCATCTGCCCAAAGAGGTTTGTTCTGTTTTGTTTAACATTTTTTGTTGTACATACCTGGTGGTATGAATTCTTTCAACTTTTGTTGGTCTGAAATAAACTTTTATTTTGTTTTTGGGTTTGATTTTTTGTGGGTTTTTTTGAGATTTTATTTATCTGGGCGGGCACAATTGGTGGGACCACTCCACAGGGGAGGAAGAGAGGAAGCAGACTCCCTGCTGAGCAGGGAGCTCAATGCAAGGCTCCATCCCAAGACCTCAAGGTCATGAGCTGAGCTGAAGGCAGACATACTGAACCACCCAAGTGCCCCTATTTTGCTTTCATATTTTGAACATATTTTCACTTGCTAAAGAATCCTAGCTTGACCATATTGTCTTTCAGTGCTTTGAAGATGGTATTCCCACTACTGTTTCTGGCTTCCATTGTTTCTTTTGCTATTCTTAGATATTTTTCATTGTAATGTGAATTCTTCTCTAGCTGCTATTAAGATGTTCTCATTTTTTCCGATTTTACATAATTTGATTATGATGTGATTTTATGTGGTTTTCAGAGTAATTTTTATTGACCTACCTGGATCAGTGGGTTTATAGTTTTCATCAAATTTGGGAAATGTTTACCCATTATGTCTTCAAATGTTTTTCTGACACTCTCACCCACCCCATCCCTTTCCTCTGGGATTTCAATTACACACATATTAGAATGCTAGATATTGTCCTACTGGACACTGATTCTTTGTTTTTTCAATCTATTCCCCTACCCCCTCTACCCCAGTACTTCATTAGGGCTAGTTTCTATTGCCATGTCTTCAAGTTCACTGATCTTTTCTTCTACTGTATTTAGACTGGTTGTTGTTTTTTTTTTTTTAAGATTTAATTTATTTATTTGACAGAGAGAGAGAGAGCACAAGTAGGCAGAGAGGCAGGCAGAGAGAGAGGAGGAAGCAGGCTCCCCGCTGAGCAGAGAGCCTGATGCAGGGCTCTATCCCAGAACCCTGGAATCACGACCTGAGCCGAAGGCAGAGGCTTTAACCCACTGAGCCACCCAGGCACCCCTATTTAGACTGATCTTAATTGCATACAGTGCATTATTCATATGTGATATTGTATTTTTCTACTCTAGAAGTTCCCTGTCAGCCATTTTTATAGATTCTATATGAAAGATTTTCTCCTCATCATTTCATGTTTTGCTTTGCCTTCTTGAATATTTGGGTCATATTTACAAGAGCTGTTTATATAACATTGCTAATTTCAACATCTCTGTTATTTCTGGATCAATTTCTAGTGATTGATTTTTCTAATAGTTATGGGTCATAATTTTTTTACTCATTTGCAGAAAATTTTTAATTTTGATTTTGATTGTGGATTTTATAGTATCAGTTGTTCTATTTTGTTATGTTACTTTAAATTGTGTTAAATTTTGTTCTGGCAAGTTACTTGTAACATGTAAGCTATAGGTAGGTTACATAACAGGAAAGTTACTTATAATAAGATCACTCTTGAGTTTTCTTTAAACTTTGGTATAGTGTGATTGTAGTGTAAAAACTAAAATTTCAAATGCTGCCTTATTGCCTTTGAGGCTCACAGGTCCCCACAGGCCCACCTGTGTGCTCTCCTGTTCCTCTCATCAGATATGCCCTTTACACATTGGGAAAGGCTCTCCATCTGGTTAATTCCCCTATCAGCTGGACCAGATGCCCTATACTTGTTCCTCGACTTAACTTGACTCATCTCATTGCCAGTTCACAAAATTATTCAAACAAGCCAATCACAATATCCCATAAGAACCAAGGGACACCTCTTACAACTACAAAGCCTGCCTCCCATAGCCACACTGGAGTTACTTGGCTCCCAAAGGCACCCCCATGTAGCCCTGCCTAGAATTTGGTGTTCCCTCTTAAACTCTGAGTATATGTGGCCCACTAACTATTGCCAATCTCTTCTGTCCATTGTTGGGTGCCATGTGTTTGACAATCTTATACCGTTTAGGGTGGGGGACCCCTCCTTCACCAACAGGGTGAATAAGAGTTCATTAGAACAGTGGAGTAGTCCTCAGTCTTGGGCTAATATAGACCCATGAAGGTAATGCTCTTTTGAGGATTCTATCAGATGAGCTTTGTATTATTTGATCTTCACAAATTTTTGAGGAAGAACATGAACAATTCCCAAACCTGTGTGATTTCTAGGAATTATTCTTCTGCTCCTTCATGGTGATGCTTTATGTAATCCTCAGATAGTTTTCAAAACTTCTTATTATATGTAGATAACTTTTCAGCTAAAGACTCAAGAGATCCCTCTAAAAATCTCTGGAACTCTTTCTGTGTAGTTCTTTCCTCTCCAGTAACCTCACCAGCATATTTAACTAACTTAGCCTCCCTAAAGTTTGATTTTTTTACTCTCCAGTTTAGCAAGATTCTTGGGTTCCATTTGGGTTCCTAACTTTACTGTGGCATAAAAACTCTCTTTAAGCTACTAGTAAATCATAGGGCTCATACTATTTACTTCTCTTCTCTTAGCTATTTGCTAAGCTGTTTGCTGTTTGCTAGCTAGTATCCAAAAACTTTTATTTTTTTATGTGTCTCTTTTTAAAATTGTTGAAGACATGGATATGGGTAAAATCTAACCACTCTTAGTTCATCTTCACTGGAAGAAAAAGTTCTCATCTAAAATTTTAAAGTATATTTTTTTAACAAATAATGGTGTGCTCAAAAATGGAAAAATACTTATTTTTCAAATAAAAGTAGAAACTAATTTCCCCTTTAAATATTCTGAGAATTTATAGATGTGAGAAGAAGTTCATTTTTAAAGATTTACTTTGAAACCCTGGAAACTGTTGATTTTCACCAAGATGTATGTTATTCTTCGGCAAGTTTCCTATTTTTTTCCCAATTCTGTCTCTCAGATCTCTTGCCATCATATATCTCTAGATTAAAATAAACATCTATCTGATCTTTCTGGCTCCACTCTCATCCCATGTCAGATCTCTTGCCTATCAGTGCAGAATAGATTGTTCTTTACAGCTATCTTCTGCACAATATTATCCTGCTCAAAATTGAAAGATTTGTTTTTAATGCTTACATAATTAAATCAAAACTTTCAAAATTTGGACTACTTTATAAACTAAACCACAAAACAAATGTTATTTATTAATAGAATTATACTTTGCCTAAATTTTTAAAACCCTAACTTATTTTCACTAACAATGTGAGTCACAGACTCAGTGGTATTAACCTGGGATATGTTTAGCTCCTCTTTGTTTTTTTTTAAAGTTTATTTCTCAGTATTTGAATGCTACTTTAGGGATAATTATCTTCATTTTTTTATCTAACATTTGCTAAATGTCACTATTTTCTAAATGCTATGTCACATACGGTAGATATATAGATGATAGATATTATAGGGTTAGGTATAATATAGTGTTATGCACCTTACACAAAATAATCATATAATGATGTAATATTTAATTTTAATACAATCTTTTAAAGTAAACTTCACACCCAGTTTCATTCATTACAATTTCATTCATTACAATTGAGGAAATATTCAATTAGAGAGATACACAGTGATTATATCACAGATAAGAAATGTATACATGATCTGTTTCCAGAATTGATCATCTTAACCAATATATATAAATGGACAATGTAGAATGTAAATGTTGCAATTATTTATTTGTTCATGGAATCCTGAAATAACAAATTATAATTCACGCAAAAAAATATAGGAAATAAGTGATATATAGTAATAAAGTATAAAAGCCACAATGACTATTTAACAGTCACATAGCTTTAGGGGCACCGGGGTAGCTCAGTCAATTAAATGTCTGCCTTTGGCTCCTCTGCCTTTGGCTCCTCTGCCTTCGGCTCAGGTCATGATCTCAGGGGTCTTGGGATCAAACCCTGCTCGGGCTCTCTGCTCAGCGGGGAGCCTGCTTCCTCCTCTCTCTCTGTCTGCCGCTCTGCCTACTTGTGATCTCTGTCTCTGTCAAATAAACAAATAAAATCTTTGAAAAAAAAAAGTCACATAACTTTATATACCATTGCATCTCTTATATATCACACCACTTTTTAAAATAATTTAACTACTATTTGAAAAAATACTATTAAGAATATGGCACAAAATATTAAAGAAAACATTTTCAGAAGCACAAAAGGAGTAAATAAATGTCATGTCATTCTCAGTTCATTATGATCAATTAGATAAAAAACTAAAAATAGGGTATAACTGAATATTCTCATTAATAAGATATATATATAATAACTGCGTGTTGACTAAATTCTACTACAGCCACCTAGTCTTTTCAGGCATACTTTTATATAAGAAAATTTTTTGAGTGCATAATTTTGTGCAAGCAAAACCTCAGTAAATTTTTGAAAAGCTACAGAAGAAAAAAATAACAATGTTACAAATGTAAGCTAAGAAAATTATATTTAAGACACATACCTCTCCTAAAAAATTCTTCACCAAGAAGTCAAATCTTAAGTGCTTTTATAAAATAACGTACAAAATAATGACAAGAAAAAAATGAGGGGTGTATCCAAGGAATCAGAAAAAAACAGCAAATGAAAAGTAAGAAAGATATAGAAGGAAAGAATCAAGGAAGCTAAAAGTTGAAATTTTCATCTCAGTAAAAAGAAATTATTGTTAGAAGGGGAAAGCAGAAGAGCAAACAGCAAGCTGAGATGGCTCTCTCTGACTATAATGAAAATTCTGAATAAAATAATACAACTCTTAGCTTGAAAGAAAAACAAGAAAACTCCAGGAGCCGAAAAATAGAAATAAATCAATTAATAGAGGGGGAAGGTGAAGCTGATGTCCTTGAGTATGGAGTGTTCCATGAAGTACACATGTAGGTGCTGGGGCTTTAAGGCAAGCAGGAAGATTGAACTGTGACAAAGTATCTACATAATGGAAAATTTTAACACCCTTCTCTCAGAAACTGATCCTTAAAACCTACTAGCTGATAGTTAATATTAAAAAAACATTTTTTAAGATACTAACAACGAAATTAATAATTGAGAGAACAGTTAGGGAATGCACATTCTTTTCAAGTTCAAATGAGATATTTTCAAAGGCTGATCAGGCTATGGACCACAAAATATTCTCAATAAATGCCAAACAATTCACATACACCACATTCCATAACTACTCTGCTACCAGAAGGAAATGAAAAACCAGTAATTTACAGCCTAAGAAGGTAAATAAGTCAAAATTATTGGAACAAATATCTGGTAAGTCACAAGTCAAAGAAGAAATCATAATAGACAGTGTTCATTATTAAACTTTAAGTCACAAATAACAACTAAACCCCAATATAGTAAAGTTTGTGCAATGTAATTAAAAGTCTCTAGAGGAAAATACATAGTCTTAAAATGCATTTATTACAAAACAAGAAAAACTAAGAATTAATGAGCTAATCAACTAAGAACTTAGAAAAGTAATAACAGAAAGGGCATCTGGGTGGCTCATTGGGTTAAGCATCTGCCTTCAGCTCAGGTCATGATCTCAGGGTCCTGCAAGGACCTGCTTAGTAGGAAGTCTGCCTCTCCCCCTGCCCATCCCCCCCTGCTGGTAAACCAAGAAGACATTTTTGAAAAAGACTAACAAATAGAAAAATATGTAACAAGATTGATGGGAGAGACAGGAAGAGAGGGAAAGAGCAGAGGACGATGCAGAAAGAGTATTGTTAAACCAGCTCTCTCTGGTGTGGGGGTATGCTTCAATCTGTGAGATTTCTGACTTCCATAGTGTAAATATTGCCATTATTGCTGATTTTATTATATTTATTTTAAAGATTTTATTTATTTATTTGACAGACAGAGATCACAAGTAGGCAGAGAAACAGAGAGGAGTAAGCAGGCCCCCTGCTGAGCAGAGAGCCAGATGCGGGACTCGATCCCAGGACCCTAGGATCATGACCTGAGCTGAAGGCAGAGGCTTTAACCCACTGAGCCACCCAGGTGCCCAAGGAGTTTGGAGATTTTTTTTTTTTTAAAGATGTTATTTATTTATTTGACAGACCGAGATCACAAGTAGGCAGAGGGATGGTGGGGGGGTGGGGAGCAGGCTCCCCACTGAGCAGAGAGCCCAATGCAGGGCTCCTGGGATCATGACCTGAGCCGAAGGCAGAGGCTTAAACCACTGAGCCACCCAGGCATCCGTCATTATTGCGGATTTTAACAACATGATGTCGCTGTACACAGATTGGGGAGAGATGGACAGATTTGGCTCTGGGCAGCCAGTCCAAGCCAGCTCTAGCACATCACTGGAGAGGAGTCACAAACAGAATTGAAAAAGAGTACACGATGCAGTAAAAATTTAAAACATTATAAGAGAATATCTTTAATAATTCTGTGAACATAAGGGAAAACTTGGGAAAAGCAGATAATTTCTCAGAGAAGTATAACTTCCTAAATAGACCCAAAAGCGAGCTAGACTAGAGCTACTCCTCATACTTACTAAATTAGAATTTCTGGATGCGAGGTCACAGACTTTGTGTGGCGATGTACACTGCAGTTTGAGGATGATTGCTTCAAGGAAAAGATCAACCTAAAGTCATACAAACTATTTTAGAGACCAGATAAAGAAAAAATTCCCCTATGAGGCCAATATAGCTTCCCACCCAGAATGAGATGTAAAGGGGTACCTGGATGGCTCAGTCAGTTAAGCATCTGCCTTGGGCTCAAGTCATGATCCCAGTGTCCTGGGATCAAGCCCCATGTCCAGCTCCCTGCTCAGCGAGGAACCTGCTTCTCCTTCTGCTTCTCTTTCTGCCTCTTCCCTTTGTTCATTTTCTCTCTTAAAAATAAATATGTAAATTTTTTTAAAAAAGAATCAGACATAAATGCTATAAGAAAAATTATAGGCTGATGTCACATGGAATATAAATCTTCTAGCTAAGGTGTGAACAATGGAATCCACCAATGCTTGTACGTGTTAGTCTCTGTCAGTGTGGGCCATGACTAAGTTGGAAATATCCCAGGAACCAAAGATGTTTTTATATCAGGAAATCAGTTACTATATTTGTGACAGTAATAAATTAAAGGAGAAAAGCCATATGATGATCTCTATTGGTACAGGAAGTGTTTTTGGTAAATTTAAATACCTACTCATGATAATATTATATTATTATTATTAACTCTTAGCCAACTAGAAATAGAAGATTTTAACCTGATCAAAATTATCTTTAAAACCTTTAAAAACCATAATATTTTGATAAAATTATAGATACATGCCTTTTAAATTACGAAAAGACAGATACCTACTATTACCATCTCTATCGGGTATTGTATCCGGGAGTCCCACTCTGTGCAATAAAAAATAAAAGAAATAAAAGGATATCAACCAGAAAGACAGAAATTTCATTCTTTCTTGGTGATACTATTGTGAATACAAAAAATTCAAAACACTTTGTAGACAAGTTAGTAAAGTTCAAGAAGATTTCTCAATATGATATCACTGTACAAACATCAACAGGACTCCTACAATAACATTAGATCTCATTCACAATAACTTTAAAATTTTTAAGTCACTTAAGAATAAATCTAACAAAATAAGCAAAATATACAGCCCTAATTATTTAGTAATCTAAACACTAGATAGATGGAGAGTATAGAGTACTTGTGAAAAGGATGATTAAATATTTTAAAGATGTTATTTCTTCCCAAATTAGGGTTGTCAGATTTAGCAAACACAAAATAGAAAATACTAAGTTAAACTTCAATTTCAAGTAAATTATGAATAACTCTTTTATATAACTATCTCCCAAATATTGTATGGGACAAACTTATATTAAAAAAATTATTTTATGGAGGGGCGCCTGGGTGGCTCAGTGGGTTAAAACCTCTGCCTTCAGCTCAGGTCATGATCCCAGGGTCCTGGGATCGAGCCCCGCATCGGGCTTTCTGCTCAGCGGGGAGCCTGCTTCCTCCTCTCTCTCTGCCTGCTTATCTGCCTACTTGTGATCTCTGTCTGTCAAATAAATAAATAAAATCTTTAAGAAAAAATTATTTCATGGATATGTCTATCTATCTATCATCTATCTAGATATATACACATGTAGATTTAGGTATTTGTTTATATTTATATACTTTGTTATTTATCTGAACTTCAGATTTAATTGGGCACCTTGTATTTTACTGGGCAACCCTATACTAAATTACTCTAGTGACCCAGTATTATCCAATTTAATACTAATGGGAGTTTTCATGGAATTTAGAAATAATCCTACAATACATATAGAAGAGTATAGCATGTGATATATAAATATGAAAATGGCTTTTCTGAGAATAATGGGTAGTGTAAAGAAAATTTGCACTACTGCTGGGTCTCTCCTTTACTCTCACACGATTATCACACCAACAACACTGACACAAGCTATGGTTGGAGAATCCCCCACACCAAGAAATTCTGCGACTGCAGCTGGGGGAACCTACAGTTTAACTTAATTTGAACCCTATCTACCTGGAGAAAGCATCAGATCCCTCAGGTTAGGGCTGTCTCACAAAATGGCTCCCAGCCTCAGGGGCTAATAGCAAGCTCAGGTTGTTGTCTGTATTTCTGGTCAGTCAGCTATGACTTAAAGGTTCCCATCTGTTAGAAGGTGGAAGAGAGACGGTGAAGTATCTCCCAGACTGAAAAGGCACTTTAAGACCAGAAATGAAGTAGGCCTCTCCATACAGTTTACATTATTTTATTCAGAAACTGAATAAAACTATTTACATAGTTTTATTTCAGCATGGGGCTGAAAGTTCCAAGCTTCTAATCATGTCTTGGTCTTCCTGGTGAGCAGTCCCCATCCCAGAGTTCATGGAGAGTCATCTCATTAGAATAAAAGACACCGCTATCACCCAGGAAATTCCAAGGGGTTTAGGAACTCTATGTCAGAAACAGGGATTAAACATCAAGTATCAGAATAAAAGATGTTCCTAGTGTTCTTGTTACCTAGGAAATTATAAGGATTTTAGGAGCTTTGTACAGGAATCAGGGCCAGATATAAATAAAACTATTTACATAGTTTTATTCAGTTTACATAGTTTTATTTACTGACAGGGAGCCCTGGGTAGAGAACGATGCATGGCAGCTGCATAGTTATTCCCTGCAAAAGCCAGACCTTAGTCCACAGACTTTATAGAGTGAGGGGACATGCAAAAGGGCATTGTAGTGAGATCAAAAGGTGTGCACACACCTCAGACGGTTGCATGCCCCTAACTGACAGCTACTCTTCAGTTAGATCTTGTGGCACCACCTGTGAGTCAGGAAGGGGAAAGACTATGTTATCTCTAATGGATTAGTGGGAGGCCCAAACAAGTCTTGGTGGGCATTGCTAGGTATGTATATTAATCTTCCAGGGGCCTGGAATGTGTAGCCCCAAGAGACATCTCTGAACAAACATGAACAAGATGGAGGGCCAAAGATGGAGTCAGTATTGTCAGCACTCCTACACCATTATACCCTCCTCGGGTTCAATTAATAGCTGGAGCAGCTCACAAAACTCAGGAAAACAGTTTACTTACCGTTTACCTGTTTATTATAAAAAGATATGATAAAGAAGGCAAATGAGCATCCAGATGGAAGAGATGCATAGGAAAACTTAGGTGGGAGGTTGCAGAGTGTCCATGCCCTCTCCAGGAACACCACTTTCCCAACGCTTTCCTGTCTTCACTGGCCTGGAAGCTCCCTCTTCCTGATACTTTTGGGATTCTTAGGGTATGATCATAATTTACTCAATTCCAGCTCCCTCTCCCCTACCTGAATGATAGGGCATGGGGCTGAAAGTTCCAAGCTTCTAATCATGTCTTGGTCTTCCTGGTGAGCAGTCCCCATCCCAGAGTTCATGGAGAGTCATCTCATTAGAATAAAAGACACCGCTATCACCCAGGAAATTCCAAGGGGTTTAGGAACTCTATGTCAGAAACAGGGATTAAACATCAAGTATCAGAATAAAAGATGTTCCTAGTGTTCTTGTTACCTAGGAAATTATAAGGATTTTAGGAGCTTTGTACAGGAATCAGGGCCAGAGAAATATATATATATTTTTTTTTCTTCTATTAATTCACTGGTAGGTTTTTGCCTTAGACCTGGATGATTAAAGAGACAAAGAGAAATTCAATCTTTTTACTCCAGACTCAGAAACCTCAGCCCTGATTACACCGACATTGGTCTAGTCACTCCTGCCAGGTGGCAACAAGAGGGGAAAGGAACATGTCCATATCACAGTCATTGCTTTCATCTGTTTCCTTCTCTTCCTATCAGGGACTTAAAGAGCACTTTTGATTTGTGGCAATAAAAGGCAAAAATGAAAGTATTAGAATTTGAAAATGAGTCATGACAGTCTTTTGACCTCAGTAACCATATTGCAGGTATACTGTCCTGCAAATAGATCCAGCATCTAAGAGAAAAGTAGACCAAATGGGAGGGTGGTGTCAGTAAAATCAATTTGGAATTCTCCTCGTAGATAGATATAACCAAATAATAGGTTTTTGGAGAAAAAAAAAATCATTCTTACATTGAAATGCGATCATGAGTAGAACTTGTATTAGTTGGGATTAAGAGCAAAAAACAAAAATCAAACTGTCCCAACAAGCACAGAGGAACATACTGGAGGATTGAAGAATATGAGACCTTTTTACACAATCTCAGAGTCATTCTTGGAAAAGTGAGGAGCCAAAGTATCTATGGGGAAATTGGAAGGAAACAGTCACAGCCAGATGGGATTGATCAGCTCCAACTGCTTTTTCCACCTTTCTCCACATTCCATGTGAGCTTTAAATTCCAAAAAGAGGAAAGCATCTGATTAGTATAGCTTGGGTCACATGTCCATCCCTTGGCCAAGGGAAATGCAGACATCTTGATTGATAGTTCTTTATTGTATCAATAGTGAAGAAGTAGTTTTCCCAATGAAAGTTCAGGGCACCATTTCAAAAAAAGAGGAAATGGACTTTTGGCAGCCATAAACAACAGATGTCCACTGCATGAACAAATAACACAGGTTTTGGGAAATGTACCAATGGAAAACAATGACATTGTGATTATCAGTTGTACCTTGGTGCAAGACTGTGATTGAGATATATATATATAGATATATATCACAAGACTGTGAGATATATATATATTAAGATTTTCTTGATTAATTGTTCTAGGAAGTGGTTAATACTAGAGTAGTAGAAAATGATTAGGGCTGGAGACATTCTGCTGACACCAAGATGTTATTCTAGAACTACTACTGTTTACAGTTGTTGCTGGGAATCTCTGCTGTGTGAGGTGCAACAGCAACAACAGTGAAGAAAGATAAGCCACTTTCTCAAGCTTCCAGTACCCATCATGGTAATTGAGAATCCTCCCAGGTTAAGGAAAAAGGTAACTTGAGTGAGTGGCAGAAAACTGGGGCATGGCAGAAACAAAACCAAACCAAAAACTGCCCTCCCCATAACAAAGCAAAAACAAAACAAAACATTCCAGTTATTTGAACTGCATGAAAGTTTTCTTTGCCTAAGGTTAGGATGGAGTTTCCTCCATGGGGATCAGTACATGGTCTGTGGCCAGCAGAGAAACACTGGAGAGAGCCAGCAGCAGCGTAACTCAGAAGCAAGATGAGCATGCCAGAATGAAAGAATCTGCTTACTGCCCAGCAAGCATATATACCTGCACCACTAGTGAAAATCCACGTATCCATTCTCGCATAATCAGGTATCATATAAAAAGACAAAGAAAAAAAAACAGAAACACGTGTACATATATAGTGTCTACAGATATGTATATGTGTATATATAATAAACATGATGCATATTTCACTTAGGAAATAATTGCTACTAATATTCCCAACAGTTTTTTATTCCACATTTAAGGTATCTTTGTTGTACAGAAGCTTGACATTTTTGTGGCATCAAATATTATTTTTTTTCCTGTAATTTCTTCTATTTCTTTTGTGCTTGGAAACTCTCCTACAAAACACAATATTATGTCCATAATTCAGTTTAAAAGATGTAGGTATGGACAGTGTGCTATGAGGTTGGGACTGCTTGGCTTAGGCTACACATTATGTGCAGTCATTTGCTGTAATCATATAAATCACATAAAGGATGATCAGCTAGCTTTCAATTAGGAAGGTCACACTCCAGAGACTACATAGGACTGCTTCAGCTAGTTTCTCTCTGACCACCAGATATTTTTCTAATCAGTATATGAATGGTGGAAAAGGGTTTCTGTTGGTGAGGTGGATTCTTATGGATGGAATTAATGGCATTGTATACAAATTTCAGAGACACCTCCTCTTGCTTGAACAGTATATAAAAATCAAGGGGATCCTATATCCTGTTTCCCATGGCTCCAAGACTTGATCCCTAATGAGGTGTCTTACCTACTAATAATAATTTGATAAATGGTTGCATGTGCAGAAGAATTTGGTCTGAGAATTGCTTTCTTTATAACCTGATAGAGGTTGTGGGGAAATAGGTAATTCTCAGTCACCTCTAACCCTTGGAGACTACAATTAACTAACAAAAATAACTGAAGAGTGGTACAAAATCAAATTGGCTTAAACCTTCATAAGAATCAGTTCACTATCCACCTGTGTTTTCTTCTAATTTATTTCATGATTTTATCTGTTATATCTAACTCTTGGCCCATCTGGAGTTTTTAATTTCAAATGCCTACAGGAGTGGAGCCATTCATATAAATGCGTGAGACAAGCTGGCATGGAACAGGAAGTAGGAAGAATTGTGCCAAATTGCAGAACACAGGGGGCCACCACTCCTCTGTTCATGCCAATTCTGGCCATCTGGGGATGAGGGTCCAGTATTGCTGTATTTTCTGATTAACTTTTTTTTTTACAGTTTTTCTTAAACATTTATATTTTGTTGAAAATTTTTCTGATTTTTAAGATACCGTGCAACAAACAGTATATATTTGTGGCCCAGTTATGGTAAAAGGCTGACCAGCTTATAATATTTTCTTTATCACATAAGAGGTAAATACATTTTTTCCCACCAAGTAGGCATATTTACCCCCCAAACTGTTGAAAACATAGCCTTTCTTCTTAAATTCTTGTTCTTCCTTTATCAAGCACTGTATACTTGTATACTAGAAGCTATTATTTCCCACACATTTGGGTAAATTTGAGAATGATTTGTCCATCTCCAACAACATTCAGATTTTGACATGGAATTTTAATTGCAAATTAAGTCCTTATTACTTCAAATAATTTTTAAAACAAAAAATCCAATTTGAAAACGGCATTAAAATTTAATATAAAATAATTACTTTAATATCTTAAGTAATATTTAAATTTTTGTGTATGTTTTATTTCTAAATATTAGACTTAAGTTTTTTCTAGCTCTAAGAATTTTAAAATTCATTCTTTTAAGCATTCTAAACAAATAATTGAATAATTGGTCATCACTTTCTGGGCTAGCAAGTATTTTATGTAACATGGAGGGGTTTTATTTGTTAAAAGCTTGCAAGGGCTCAACAATAAAACTGTCATGATTTGGAACTATTAATTTTTTAAAGATTTTATTTATTTATTTGAAAAAGAGAGAGAGAGCACAATGGAAGGGTGTAAGGGCAGAAGAGTGAAGGGTGTAAGGGCAGAAGAGAGAGCACAATGGAAGGGTGTAAGAGAGAAGTAGACTCCCCACTGAGCAGGGAACCCAACTCAGGGCTCAATTCCAGGATCCTGGGATCATGACCTGAACTGAAGGCAGATGCTAAACCAACTGAGCTACCCAGGCACCCCTGAAAGTGTTTTTTTTAAGTAATCCCATAGTTCCTGGATATATGTCTTAAGATTCTAGTCATTTTTATTTACTGAAAACATTATTTATTAGCAAAAGTTTCTAATGCAGCTATTTTTGCTCTTTTAGTAATTCACTTCTGATTTTTATTCAGATAACTCATAATACTAAGTTTTCTGTAGCAAATAAATAATATTTATTGATATCAACTATGTTCCTCTGTTCTATGAGCTTTGGGTAGTAAAGACATATAAGGCCCCTCTTTTCAAGAAACTTACATTCTTAGAAGCAAAGACAGATAATAAACCATGAAATAATTTTTTTTACAATATCAAGTAAGGAAAAATACTCTGGGGATGCCTCGGTGGCTCAGTTGGTTGAGCCGCTGCCTTTGGCTCAGGTCATGATCCCAGGGTCCTGGAATCGAGTCCTGCATCAGACTTCTTGCTTGGCAGGGAACCTGCTTCTCTTGCTGCCTCTCTGCCTGCTTGTGTGTACTCTCTGGCAAATAAATAACATCTTTAAAAAATAAAAAAAAAAATTTTTTAAAAAAGGAAAAATACTCTGGTGAGATTAAGAGCATGATAGGAGGGGCACCCAGGTGGCTCAATCCATTAAGCAGCTGCTCTTGGTTTCGGCTCAGGTCAGGATCTTAGTGTCATGAAATTCCACCTTGAGCTCCATGCTTCACGCATGGGGAGTCTGCTTGGGGTTCTCTCTCTCCTTTTGGTTCTGCCTCTTCCTATACTCCCTCTCTCAAATAAATAAATCTTTTCCTTCTTTTTTTTTTTTTTAAGATTTTATTTATTTGACAGAAAGAGAGGGAGAGCCAGAGAGCACAAGTGGGGGGGCAGGAGGATGGCAGAGGGAGAGGAAGAAGCAGGCTCCCCTCTGAGCTGGGAACACCCCCCCCAACGTAGGGGAGAGATGGGGAAGATGACATATCCCAGGACCCTGGGATGGTGACCTGAGCTGAAGGCAAATGCTTAGCTGACTGAGTCACTCAGGCACCTCTAAATAAAAAAAAAATTTTTTAAGTGTGATGTTATAAGATGTGACAGGCTGAGGGAAGTGGAGAGTTATGGGTAGTCAGAAAAAAAAAAAAAAACCAAACAGAAAAAAACCCACTCTAAAAAACCAAAAACAACAACAACAACAAAAAATCCACCTGAGGAGGTGATATCAAAGTTGAGACATCATTGATAAGAAGTAAGTACCACAGATCCAAAGAGATTTGTCTTAGCTATTGGGTCTACTATAACAAAATAGCACAGATTAGTAGCTTATTAATGACAGAAATCTAATACTCACAGTTCTGAAGGCTCTAAGAGATCAGGGTACCAGGTTGGATGAGAGCTCTCCTCCAAGTTGCAGACCTCTCTCTCCTTGTTCCTCACAAGCAGAAGGGGTGGGTAGTTTGCAGGACATCTTTCACAAGAGCACTAAGCCACTAAGCTCTTTCTTTTTTTTTTTTTTTTTTAATATTTATTTATCTGACAGAGGGAGATCAAATGTAGGCAGAGAGGTAGGTGGAGGGGGGAGCGGAGCAGGCTCCCCACTGAGCAGAGAGCCCGATGTGGGGCTTGATCCCAGGACCCTGAGATCATGACCTGAGCCGAAGATAGAGGCTTTAACCCACTGAGCCACCCAGGCGCCCCACTAAGCCCTTTCATAAGTGTTCCACCCTCATGAACCCATCTTCTCCTAAAGTCCCTATCTATGAACACCTTCGCCTTTGGGAATTTAGGATTTCAACTTTAATCTTTCAGGGACACAAACATTCAGACCATAGAATGATTTCATGTAGAAGGCACTGTTCATCCAAACTATTTGAAAAATTTCTCTGTTATCAATATTAGTATGTTCCAGGTTACTCATGCCATTGGAATTTTCAAATTTATTACTATAATGTTATTTAGTAATGCTATGTTCCCCCATATCTATGGCTGTTTTTCTTTCTCATTCTTAATAATATACATTTGTGGTTTATATCTTTTTACTTTTATTTTTAAATCAAACAAAACTTTTGGATTATCAATTCTACTTTCATTTTTATATTTAGGATTTTATTCCTCTATTCTTGTGTCCTTTTTAAAAAATTTCTTTTTATTCTTTATTCTTAGTAATAGAAAATTATAAGACTATGAAATTTTCTTTTAAGTTTTGCCCATGTTCAAAAAAATGCTGACAGGGATGCCTGGGTGGCTCAGTTGGTTAAACGCTGCCTTCGGCTCAGGTCATGATCCCAGTGTCCTGGGATCGAGTCCCACATCAGGCTCCTTGCTCGGCAGGGAGCCTGCTTCTCCCTCTGCCTCTGCCTGCCTCTCTGTCTCCCTTGCTTGCTCGCTCTCTCTCCCTCTATCCCTGACAAATAAATAAATAAAATCTTAAAAAAAAAATTTAAAAAAAATGCTGACACATTGGATTCTTGTTTTTCTTGCTTTAAGATTGTCTCAAATTATAATATTGATTTCATTGTTGGCCCAAGATTTAGAGATTTAAACTTTGAAATGATAGGTAATTTTTCCCCATTTAAGTGTTATTAATATCCAGTATAATTACACTGTTATCAGAAAATATGACCTGAGAAATTTATTGAAATATTCTTTGTAGTTTAAGTACATGAGTTTCTTTTCTTTCCTTTTCTGTTTCATAATTATTACACAGGTACTTGAATATAAGGTATATTCTTCTCTTGTGGATATAAAGTTTATTGTGTATCTATTGATCAACAAAATATGATGCACTTTGTCCTTCTTGTCATCTTTTTTAAAAAGCTATGTACTCTTATGATTTGTCTCCCTCCCAATCCCATCTTCTTTCATTTTAACCATAAAAGACTCAATCTCAAAAAACAGACTGAAGGTTGCTGGGGGGAGGGTGGATGGGAGAGGGTGGTGGGGATATGGACATTGGGGAGGGTATGTGCTATGATGAGTGCTGTGAAATGTGTAAACCTTGCGATTCACAGATCTTGTACTCCTGGGGATAAAAATACATTATGTTTATTAAAGAAAAAAAAAGCTATGTACTCTATCAAAAGTTGAAAGATGATATCAGTTGTACAAAACAGATTTTTTTTCCAGTTTGCCTATTTCTAAGGGTTTAGAAGGAATGAGAGAGAGTGACAGCCAGAAATACAAGTTTGCATCTAGAGTATGAGACTCTTTATTGTCAGATCTAGGAACTGTATCGTGTTATCAGGATGTCTTTTATTGCAAATACTATGCAAAAAGTGAACTCAAGCTGACTAAAACAATGTAGGGGCCATATGAGCTTACATAATCGAGAACTTTAGAAAAAAGGCAGCCTTGAAGTGTGCTTCAATGAGGCTTCTGGCATTCTATCAGTCCGATTGTTCTGTCCCTGTCAGTTTCATCTTCAGGCTGGTTTTCCTCATGGTAACAACACGAAGGAGGCAACCCAAGCTGTGGCCTCCGTACTTAATGCCATCTGAAGGAGAGGGTCTGCATCCCAAAGCTCTCTGTGAAAGTACCAGAATTTTATTCTAGCACTCTTAGGTCAAATGCCCACATCTTATAGACATTAGCCCGGAGTTGGCATATAGTCACTGACTTAGTCCAGTTTCATGCTCCATTTATAAGAATGGTGTAACGTTTCCCAGAATCTCATAGACCCCATATGGAAGGTCCGTAGGACAATGAGGAAGAACAAAAGGGGACACTCAATACTGGTTACAGTAGCAGCAAATACCTTATCTGTTGATGCCCAGCCTCACACTGGCACTTCTATATTGCTTGGTATCTAAGGGAGCCAAAAAGTCATTTTCCAGAACCTGCTAACTGTTGGTTTCCTCTGTAGTTCTACCCAGTGGAAGACACTCATATGCAAATAGGAGGTGGAAGGGGAAAGTTGATTTTTTTCTTGGTCCTGGCTCTAGCAGTAGCGACGGTAGGTAAGTCCTGGTGGTCATGAGACCCTGGATCCCTGCAGCCTTGGTGGGCTTATGAGCTCTTGGCTTGCTATTGCAGCAGGTCAAACAGATGTGCTCCAGCAGCCTTGAGGAACATACGAGTGGCCTTAGGAACCCTAGAAAGCCCTCTGTGCCTTCAACCTCAGGAGAGCTTAGTGACCTTCTAGTTACTGATTTCATAGAACCCTCTTCTTCTTTCTTTGGCTCCTCCGTTTTTTCAAAATTTGCAAGCAATTCACTGCATTAAGTTCCCTTTGTTTGAAATACATAAGGTAGTTTCTATGTTCCAAATTGGCCCCTGACTGATACAGTGCTGGGCAAAAATATTTCAACTTTTTAGGTTATCATTTTATTAAGCTGATAATTGTTATGCATATGATTCCATAAATAAACAAAAGCCCAAATGCATGATTATAAGTCCATTTAACATTGATTCCTTAATCCTAGTCATTTTGAGGAAAATGTGATATTGCAAAACATATCTGCTGCCTATATGAATGTAAATTACTTCCTTTTATGTAATAGGTGCACTGTTTAAGTTTCAGTTTTATTAAAATAATAATCAAGCTTTAAAACAACAAATAATTCTGTCAAAAAAATAAAACAGAGCACTTATCATTCAAAACTATACTCAATGAGTGGTCACGTCATCCAACAAAACAAGCACGGATTTGGGAGATTATAGCTAATATTGTCAATATAAGACATCTAAAAATCAATATATACATCATGTGTTCATACAAGCAGAGTGAGGAAAGTCAGCCTTGACTTTATAGTCAAACTGTAAAATTTTCACCCAGTGACCACTTTGTGTTGTATTATTTCCCAAGAATACAATTGTCAGAATTCGGTTGTAACTTCTAGGGCCACAGGAGGAACATTGACAACTAGTTAAAGAGAGAGCACTGATTATCACATTAGGTAAAGGAAAAACAGAGTAAAACTGCCTACTATTACTTACAAGGGAATTCTACTGGGAAAGTAAAACTGAGAACTATCTAAAATATTTAGTTGCTTAAAAATCCAACTCTTGATTTTGGCTCAGGGCATGATCTTAGGGTCCTGAGATTGAGCTCTGCATTGGGCTCTGCACTCAGTGGAGAGTCTCCTCCCTGCTCACCTCCTTCCACCCCTCCCCCACTTGTGCACGTGTGCACACACACTCTCTCTCTCTCTAATAAAAAAGCTTTAAAAAATAATACCATTAAGTGTAAACATAGTATCTAAATATTTTAAATATCTATATATTTAATAAAAAACTATATTATCCAATAAAAAGCTTACTTAGTGAGAAGAGTGGCATTATCTTGTGTTTTGTAAACCTTTTTTAGCCTGGCTTAATTGATACAGCCAAATTCCAATACATCTTTCTACATTCGATCTGTTGCTACGTCACACATCATGTAACCTCAGGAAACTTCAATGTACAAAGGCACAGGAGGTTAGGGAACTGAGTGAACCAGGCAGCTAGAGTGTTAGTATTATTATCAAAATAATGTTCACCTCTGGAGCCCTCTGAGATCTCCCCCAGGTAATAGGGGGAATACTAGAAAACAGCTTAAAAACCAGTGCCCTTAGACTAGGTACATCAGTGGTTTTCAAAAGATTTTTCACTGTAACATTATTTTCTCATGTGTGTTTTCCTGGATGTCTTCAGATATTGACTAAACAAAATGAATACTTTAATTATTAAGCAAAACAGATAACATCAAACACTTATGGGTGCTGGAGGGCAGTAGAAGGAAGTGGGAGTGCCCAGAGAAATACCTGGTTTTCATGAAAGTATTATATGTGCTTGTGGAAAATAGACAATAGGTTAGGAATAATGAGCACTTTGTAGCAGTCTGTTCCAACTCCTTTATCTTTGATTCAATGAATCAAAACAGAATGCCAGTGACCATAACATTATCAATCAGTGATTGAACAAAGTGATTTATTTCTTTAAATCACTTGAAAGTTTGAGCATTTTAACAAATACTGGAAACCAATCTCTTTTTTAAAAAAGATTTATTTACTTATTTATTTGAGAGAGAGTGAGCATGAGGGGGAGGGGCAGAAGGAAAGGGAGAGAGAATCTGAAGCAGACTCCCAGCTGAGCACAGAGCCCAGTGTTGGGCTGGATCTCACCAACCAGATCACAACCAAGAGTTGATGCTCAACTGACTGTGCCCCCAGGTACCCCAGAAATGAATCATTTTTAAAACACTTTTGACAACATTGAGAAGTATTTTATAGATAGAAACTCACCAGTATGTTTCAGGTGGCCCGTTTTTAAAACACTTTTGACAACATTGAGAAGTGCTATACCATGTGTATTATTTATAGATAGAAATTCACCAGTATGTTTCAGGTGGGTGGTAGAAATGGGGTATATACTATTATCCAATTCTCTTTATATGCAATTGCTGACAAATAATGAGGTTTTAATTCATTTATATGTTGTTTGGGATATAAATGTGTGTGCACTATTCATTCATTCTTTCGACATATATTTACAGAGTTTCTCTAATATGTCAGGTCCTATTACTGGCAGTTAGGATACAAAAGAGAACACAAATTCCTTCCCAGAAGAGATTTATGTTCTAGTGTGGAGAGACTCAGAATAAAGATAAATAAACTAACTAAATCATACCTTACTTTGTGATAAGCATTAGAGAAAAAAAAGTAAAGGGGGGATAAGAAATACTGGGAATGAGAGATGCCATGATTTAAAATAGGGTAGCAAGAAGAGGACTGACTGAAAGGATGGTTTTGGGGAACAGACAGAAAGGCAACCATTACAGGGAAGAGCACTGTAAGCAGAGAAAACTGCAACTCCCAAGATTGAGGTTGAGAGCTTACGTAGTGTGTTTTTGGAGCAGAAAGCTGTTGAGTTTGTGAGGTCAGAGAGGTAACGGGGGGCGGGGGGATCTTAGGGCCATGTATGGGACTTTGGTTTTTACTTTGTTTTGGGAGGCCATGAGAGACTATGAACAGAGAGAGGAGTGGCATGATCTGACATTCTTTTAATAAGTGTACCTTGGTCTCTATGTTGAAGCCAAACCTCCCTTTGAGGAAGGCAAGAACAGAAGCAAGAAAACCAGTCCCTGGGCTACTGCAATAATCCAAACAAGAGATGGTGTAGGTGGTTGCACAAGTGGTAACTAGCCATTTTCGGAATGTATTTTGAAGGAAAAATCAAGATTATTAGCAAAGTGGATAAGGGACATAAGAGAAAGAGGAATTAAAGATGGGTTTGGATAAGAAAAGATGGAGCTTCTCACTGATACAATTTAAGATTATAGGTGTAGCTGAGAGACAATTTGAAGCCTGAATCTCACGGCAGTGAGATTCTTGTCAATTCCTTTCTTGTGTGCAAACGGATAGATAGAATATCAGTTATAATATTTATTTACAGAAACTGTTCTAAATACACTCCGGGGCAATGGAAGACTTGTGAATAACTTTTTCTAAATTAAAAAGTATTTATGGATCAGTAAACATGCTTGTGTCCTGATCTCCACTCTACCTTGAACAAGAAAGTCTTTAAGTCATGTAACCTTGTGGTATCTATTTCTTAATTGATAAAATAAGCATTAGATGAGGTGAACTCTTACAGTCCCTGCCTGAATTCAAATTCCGGAGTGTCTGTTTTTGTAAAATGGGAATACCAATAGTACCTACCTCATAGTTTATTGTGAGCTAATATGTATAAGGCACTTAGGATGGTGCAGTTCACAGTTAGTATTATATCTTAAAGCTGGAATTTTCAAGTATATGTCAAATTTTTGGTATTACTTGTTCGTGGGGTGTGTAGGATAAAGGAGTAAGACAGAGGATTAAGCTTAAAGCTGGAGAACATGCTCTTCAACATCGTAATACTTACAGACGTTATAAAAAACATTATTTTGCTTACACTAAGCATCATTGGGCTAGATGGCACTCTTCAAGAACCTGTTATACATTGATATATATGAATAAAAACCTTGAAATATGTTGACTACAGAATAAAAGAGTATGTAAAACATGTCTACATATATAGTCACTAGAAATTTCCAAACTTAAAATAGTTAATGATGTCTCAAAATGCAGCAGCACTGCAAGTAAGATACTGCCATTTAATGTTGGAATATATACTCTTTTAAAGACAAAACGCATGCTATTCCACCTTTTTATAAATTCAGAAAATATAATCAGTTCCGAGAAAGACAATGTATATGCTAAAATATAATGGAGAATACCGCCACGGTTTTGACGGTTAAAACCACACGAACGCAACAAGATAAGCCATTCCTTCCGTTTTAGATTCTTCTGACTAATCTCTTCCTCCAGCTACCTATGCTCTAGTCTAAGAAAAATGGGTCCAAAAGGAAATTAAAGAATTTTTATTTATTTATTTGACAGACAGAGATCACAAGTAGGCAGAAAGGCAGGCAGAGAGAGGAAGGGAAGCAGGCTCCCCGCTGAGGAGAGAGCCAGACGCGGGGCTCGATCCCAGGTCCCCGAGATGATGACACGAGCCAAAGGCAGCGGCTTAACCCACTGAGCCACCCAAAAGGAAATTAAGATCTATATATTTTTTTCGATTAAATTGCTCAGCCCTTCAGACGGTGAATTAACTACAACTCTCAAAGAACCCCTTCGTTGTGGCTGTTATGAGAACAAGCAGTACTCTGCCAGGACTCTGTACCCCCAAATCCAGCTAGGCGCCCAAAGGCTTCTCTTGGGTCTCGAAGCGGGGTTTCTGAGCAGCACCACCTGCCGGTTCTACACCCGTCTTCCTCGCTTTGCCCCACATCTCACCGGTGGACCGCCTTCTTTCGATCTCCGGTACCTAATCACAAATAAAGCACAATACAAAGCCGTTAGAACGATCCAGGCAGAAACTGCAGGTCTCCAAAGGTAGTAACAAGTAGATCCCCAACCCCTCGCTTCAGTGTTGGGTCGCGGAGAAACACCGCGCGGAAGGGCTACTGCAAGCGCCCCAGTACGAGGCTCCACTTCCGCCCCGCGCGGACCCGCCCCCTCGCGACGCGACGGGCCGTCACGTGACCGTCGAGCGCGTTCCCGGCCGCTGCGGGCTCCGGGGCCGAAGAGGAAAGACTGCGAGACGGCCGCGACTGCGGCTAGATAGGTTGGAGTCTGGGTGAGGTTCTTCGGGGAAGGGTCAAAGTCAGCCGCTCTGACGTCCTAGCCCAGGGAAAGGCGTGATGGCTCGCGGTGTCACCTCCTGGAGCGACGCGCTCCGGGTCGGCCCGACACTCCGGGCCTGAGCGGGGCGGCGGCGAGGTCAGGGGCCGGTACGTAGGTGGACGCCCTTGGGCCGGCGCGGCCGCGGCTCTCGGCGCCCAGGCGTGATGGGGCAGTTCAGCTCTTCCCGCCGCCCCCACCTTGATTGCTGTCGCAGGCGAGAATACTGTGACGGGCGCTGCGTTGTCCGCCGCCGCCGCAGCAGCCCCTGCCCTGGGCGACGGCCCGGAGCTGGTCACGGTCGGGGTGCGAGGGGAGGAGCAGCGGCCATTACTGCGCAGCCTCTTCCGCCAGGGTCCTCGTCTCTGCCTTTGGTGGCAGCCCGGTTCCTCTTCTCTTCCCTTGGTGGTGGTGTCAGGCCTCTCCTGGGGGACCTTCCGTGCTCAAGATTTAAGGGCGGCTATGGTTTGAAGGTCCTGAGCCCTGTCTCCCGTGTGGAGGCCTCTCCCCGGGTCTTGGGTCAGATCGCAGCCGGGGCGTACAGTTCCCTGTATTTTGTCTTTTTCCGGAGTGTCTTTGGCTACTTCCTTCTCTTCCCTCTCTCCCTCCTCCTCCTGCTCAGTGTCTGGGTCTTGCCTAGTAGGAAGAGCAGTCCCTCCACCTTGCCCTGGTTAAGCCCAGCGCTGCGTATTCTCGTTGTTTGGATGAGTAATAATCTTCGGAACAATTAAGAGATCTCTTTACCAGTTGAGCCGCCCCCCCCACCCAGACCCTCAGTGCATCTTAAAAGCGGAGGCTGTTGCTTTGTTCTGGTTGCTGAGTACGAATTCTCTCCCTACCTCCCCCCCCCCCCCCCCATCCCATCTGAAAGAGTACGGGTCTTCCATTGTTGTCGCTGTTTTATTTTCTGTAGATCTAGAGAAGGCTGTAAAACTGTTTTGCGTTTACACACACATTTGGCAACTGGAGGTTTCTCTTGTTAATCATTTCGTATATGTTTTTATTTTTCTATCCTAAGTGCCAGTTTAGTCACACTTAACCAAATTTCGAAAAGTACTCAAATTTTAAGTAAATTTTTTTGTAATATTGGAACAGGGTGGAATTAAGGGAAGAATAAAGCCAAGAAATGGTAGAAAAAGCATTGTCTTTATAGCTTGACATTTCAGGTGCCTGGCTGCACTCCCCCCCCCCCCCCCCCCCCTTGTGTGTACTTTTTAAATAGGATGAGAAAGTATAACATTGGCACTGAAAACAGTGTATAATTACAGAAATTGGAGGACTTAAGACTTTTTGTCTTTTTAGCAAATGAATCTATGTTTAGACTCTGAGAAAGACGTGGAATATAGGACACATGAAGAAATTCCCCACAGAAATAATAGGATTTATGATGTTGGCTCTGCTGTTTTCATGACCAGCAAATACTGTTTGTCTTGAGTGTCTGAGTGCTCCAAAAACACATGAAAATAGGTCAAGCAGATTTAAAGAGAAAACCAGAAAAGTGAATGCTACACTAGAAATAGATTTTTGGGTGTGTTTGTTTTAGCCTTGTGTATCTTAAATTGAAACATTTTGTTAAACCAGCTCTTCAATTTAGAATTTATTTTTCAAATGGGCCAATGTAAGTTGTAGGCAAAATTAAAATAATGGTAAACATTTGAAAGTTTTTGTTATATACTGCGTGTTAAAAACTTGGTAGAATTATAATCATCAGGGAAACTATTTTTCCAAACAGCTAGTCATCAGACATCAGGATGAAAAAGAGAAATGGCGTTTTTCTTTGAGGAGTCGCGTGTCAACTGGTAAAGTATTTTGTTTGTTTCCACTGATTTGAATTGTTAGATTCAAATTGACAGATTTTTTTTTTAATGGATCCAAAAATGATTTTTTAACTTAATATGGAAGGAAAAGTTAGTATTTAGTCTTTTCTTTTCACAATATTAGTCTGTTTAGAGATTATTTTATGTATTAGCCATTTACTGGCATGAAATGCCTGATGAACTGTTAGCTGAGTAGTTGATTTTTTTTTTCCCCAGTGTCAGTAACAGAGGGTGCTACCCTTTTTTACATTCCCCTCCCTCGTTCTTGACTGTGCCTAAGGAACATGAATTTGTGAAACAACAGGTTGGATAAGGAATAATCTTTGTGGATATGGAAACCATTTTATTAACATTCTTCTACAGCCACCTGTGCCTATTTATGGAATATTTAGTGTTTATGGCTTACTGCCTTTGGATTAATTAAAATAAAACCTGTTAAATTTATGTTAAAGCATTTAGAATTACAGAAAAAAGAGAAGGGTTAAATAACATGGGAGTTAGGATTTGACCAGGGTCACACATATAATTAGCAACAGAGCCTTTCTCATTTACAAAATGGCTGCAGGCTTTGAAATGTCTGTTTGATGAGATGAAAAGACAGTATTTGTTCACAGTCACATTTCATGTTTTGCTTAAAATAAAATGCAGAGGCCACAGTTGGTGGGGAGATGTAAAGGTTTAATGCTTGAATATGACGAGTGTGAAGGTCATAGATTGCCATACAGTAATGTTTATAAGGGGAGTAGTAAACAATAAAGGAAGTAATTCTTTAAGATAGTGTAGTGTTGGGGCTCCTGGGCAGCTCACTTGGTTAAGTGTCCTACCCCGATCCCAACTCAGGTCTTAATTTTAGGATCCTGAGTTCAAGCTTCATTTTGGGCTTGAATAATTTCAGTGTATGGGTATATCCCCATACAGTAATAGAAGAATATGCAAAATATAGTGGAGGGAACAGTTTTGGGGAGGTAGTCAGAGAAAGTGGTAGTATAGTAGCATTCATAAGTTATAAAAGCTGGATTATACGAGGAGGAGGAAGTACAGAACTACAAAAGGGAGGTTTAGAGAAGTATGAATAATTTGGTATAAATAGATTATGAATCTGTGAGAGCTGTGGTAGGAGATAAGTAAGACTAGAGAGAGATTTAGATTTGAGGTCAAAAGCCTTTGAATACTGTCCTTAGGCACTTTGCCTTTATTGTATAGGCTGGAGAACCAATATGGGGCTTCGCATATTGGAAGTTCCTTTTGCCTTCTAAACATATCACGCAGAGGCTTTTCCACATGGGTAAAATAAAATCATATCAAGTATTGGCCCTCATTTAGTTGAAATGATTTTTGACTAAAGACTTCTGTTTCCCAGTATGACCTGTGTTTTCTGTAAGCTGAGTTTTAGCAGGGGATGAGAGGGAAAGCTAAAAATGGAAACATTAGGGACGCCTGGGCGGCTCAGTTAGTTAAACAGCTGCCTTCGGCTCAGGTCATGATCCCAGCGTCCTGGGATCGAGTCCCACATCGGGATCCTTTCTCCGCAGGGAGCCTGCTTCTCCCTCTGACTCTGCCTTCCACTCTGTCTGCCTGTGCTCGCTCTCACTCTCTCTCTCTTACAAATAAATAAATAAAATCTTTAAAAAAAAAAAATGGAAACATTAGGGCATTTAGGTATCTCTCTCAATTTGAGACTCTTAAGAAATACTAAGATGTATCTGCTAAATTATATCCCGTCTCTATTTTTTCGTTCACTGGTCTTGATTTTTCCTTTTTTTTTTTTTTGAGTTGGTATACCACAAGTTGGAAAGTTCATTGAAGTATTTTTCTTTTCTGTCACTGCTAGCTTTTATAGAGAACATTTTCTGTTTTGTGTATTTTGAATTAAAGAGTAAAAACTTTTATTAAATAGCTGTCAGTAATTGGAAAAATATAGGAAGTCTTCAAATCTTTATAATTTGATGTATTTTTTAAGATTTTTATTTATTTGACAGATTACGAGTAGGCAGAGGCAGGCAGAGAGAGAGACAGGGGAGCAGGCTCTCCACTGAGCAGGGAGCCCGACGAGGGGCTTGATCGCAGGACGCCGAAGGCAGAGGCTTTAACCCACTGAGCCACCAGGCACCCCTTATAATTTGATATTTTAGCTATTATATACTTTCCTTTTTCTTTGATAAGTTCTTTTGAAAAGATAATCATTTATTTGAATCTGTTATGTGGAGAAAAATGGTGGTTTTTTGATTTTGTGACTGACTTGAAAAGTGGAACTGTAATTAGTCCTATTTTCAGAGAAGATAACAGCATATTCAGATAATAGAAGTGTGAATTTGTTGAGTGGTCACAGATTATAAATAGTATGGTATTACTTTATTTTCAGTTATACTTATTTACTAATTGGTTGAGTGGGTAAATGACTTAAATTCACTGACAGTCTCTAAACTCATATATTTTGAAATTTAGTCTGTCATCTTTTTCCCCTAGAATTGTTAAGGGGCAGAAATATATAATGTAGTTTCAGATCATTTCTTTTTTTTTCTTTTTTTTTTTTTAAGTTTTTTAATTTATTTGACAGACAGATAACAGTAGGCAGAGAGGCAGGCAGAGAGAGGGGAAGGGAAGCAGGCTCCCTGCTGAGCAGACAGCCCTACTCGGGGCTTGATCCTAGTACCCTCCCTGGGACCATGACCTGAGCTGAAGGCAGAGGCTTTAGTCCACTGAGCCACCCAGGTGCCCCAAATCTTTTCTCTTTTTATATTACCTTCCTAATAGTTCTTTTCTGTACAAATTTTCACCTAAAGAAAGTTGGTATTTGCATATCAAAATAGTGTGGTAAATTTTACTATAGTAATTCATAAATTATATTGAGTTTGGTGTATAATTTATAAATCATTC
Organism: Mustela putorius furo; assembly: GCF_011764305.1. NCBI lineage: Eukaryota > Metazoa > Chordata > Mammalia > Carnivora > Mustelidae > Mustela > Mustela putorius. Next base: position 26,142,386 of record NW_025422015.1, on the reverse strand, counting down.
ATTGAAGCAAGAATTATGTATGTTTTAATTATTTATGTTTACCAAATTAATTCTGGCTTATAGTTAGAATTCACTATTTTATCTTACATCTTTGGATGAAAGGAAAAGCCTCCCTCTCCCCTCATTAAAAAAAAAAAAATCTTAAGTTACAAATTAGAAATTTTCTAAGGACTACTACATATGACCATTCTGAATATTTATTTACATGCTATGCCCTGTCTTATGTCCACTTGGCATTGTAATTCTCAGAGGTTATAGTGGATGAATCAGCTTGGGAGAATTGGTATCACTGAAACTAGTCAGTTTTGATTATAACACAAAATGCAGTTTTCTTTTTTATCTGTGTCAGCAAAGGTGTGAAGAAAGTAACATGGAGTTCATTTTCTTAATTCAGCAATTCTGGTAATAAATTGCCAATTTGGTATGTCAAAAGATTGTTAATACGCAAGACATTCTAAACTGGCATTGCCCAATATGATAGCCACTAGCCACATAGAGCTGTTGAACACTTGGTAAGTGGCTTGTCTGAACTGAGTTAGTGCTGTAGGTATAAATACCAAATTTCAAAGAATATATACATGAAAATATAAAATACCACATTTATAATTTATATGAAATTTGGAAGTGGTAATGTTTTAAATATTTGGGGTTAAAGTATTTAAATTAATTTTACCTGTTTTATTGTTCTTAATATGGCTAATAGAAAATTTCAAATTACAAATGGGGCTTGCATCATATTTCTCTTTGGTTTTGCTGTTCTAGACTTCTTCTCTGAGATAGAGTACACCGAAGAAGAAAAGGTTTTTTTTAAGGAAACACTTTAAAAGTGTTTTAAGACACTTTTAAAGAAACACTTCCCATCTCCCAATATTGATAGCTTTGTGATTTGGGGTTAAATCCTTATGGGTTTGGGTTTCCTCATTTATAAAATGGGTATAGTCATATATACAGGGTTGTTTTAAGGTTATCAAGAGCTTCATGAACTTTCTAGTATGCATATGAACCACCTGGAGATCTGATTCTTGCTATGGAATGGGGCTCCAGATTTTTCATTTGTAAGGGACTCCCAGGTAAATGCTGATATAGTTGTTGGGGACACAGTTTGTATAGCTGGGATCTAGAATACTACATAGATTTTAGTTTATTTTCCTCCCCCCTAACTGTTATCCATTTAGGGTCCACTTGAAAATTATCCATGGGATATAGGAATTGGAGAAGTCACTGTAGCTTGCAAGATTTACTAAAACTGGTTTTATTCTTGTTTTTTTATCCTCATTCTGGAGAATTCATTGCCAGTGAACAAAGCTGTAGGTGAATGATGTGCTTGTCAAAAGATGTAAAGATGGCTTGAATCTTATATTTGTAAATGTATTAACTTCCCTCTGTTGTATTTTAAGCTCTTTAAAGAAATGATTAGAACTTGGTTATCTTTATATCTTTAGTGGCTGGCTTGTTCACAGAACTCAAATGGTGTTATGTGAATAAATCTGTTTCAGTATTTATTTTTCTCAACAGTTACTTTAAGAAGTTATTCCTTCATCCAAGAAATAACACTTCAAGTCAACAAAACCTGATTGGCAGTTTACTGACCATTTAGAGATAAAAGACAGTCTTTATCTTCAGGAGGTTGATGGTTTAATAGAAAGTTAAAAGCAAACAAATAATTTCAGTGTATGGGTTATCCCCATACAGTAATAGGAGAATGTACAAAATATAGTTGAGGGAACAAATTTTGGGAGATAGTCAGAGAAAGTGGTAGTATAGTAAAATTCATAAGCTGTAAAAGAGCTAGATTGTTTTAGGAGGAGGAAGTACAACACTACAAAGGGGAGGTTTAGGGAAGTATGAGTAATTTGGTACAACTAGGTTATGAATCTGTGAGAGTGGTGGTAGGAGATAAGTAAGACTAGAGAGAGATTTAGGTTTGAGGTCAAAAGCCTTTGAATTCTGTCCTTAGGAGCTTTGCCTTTATTGTATAGATTGAAGAACCAAAATGGGGCTTCACATATGGGAGGCCCATTTTGCCTTTTCAGCATATCACTCAGGGGCTTAAATTTGAGCGGTGTTACTGAAGCATGATAGACTGAACAGTAGTTCAGATGAGAGGTGATACATATCTAAACTGAGGACACTAGCAATGGCAAGAGAGTAGAGGATAGATTCCAAAGGTGTTAAGGATAAAAGTTGACAGAATTTGGTTGGAGAGATGAGAAATGAGATGAGAGATGAGAAAAGGATTTTCTGTTTTTCCTCTATCTGCATTCCTTGATTAAAGCATGGAAGCGGAGATGTCACTTTGTAAGATGTGTGCAGACATGGGGGTTTGTGGAGAATGTTTAGACGAGAGACAGATGTGAAAGACAAGTATTCTATTAAGAAAGAAGTTAAAATGATTGGGTTCCAGATTGGGCAGGAAAAGAAACGAGACTGTCAACTGCCTAAGAAAAGAAGGCTGTCAAGAAACTAGAGGTCCTTGTGAAATTAAAGAGTTGTGGGCATGAGTAAGTTAGCTGGAAGGACCAGAGTTTGTAATCTAAGAGATTACAATTTTAGAGAGGTAGCACTGTAGGTGATTTATAGTTCCACGTGTATCATCATATTTTTTTGCTGGATGGACAGGGAGATGAAATTTACTGAATTTAGGATAATAGGAATTGAAAACGGAGTACAGTTTTTCTCAAAGTGGATTTGATGGATTACCTGCATCACTTTCACTTAAGGTGAGATTCCCGGCTTAAACGCCATCCAGGTCTACTGGCCTAGAGTGTCCCGGGTTAGGGCCCGAGAATGTATATCTCTAATAAGCAGCCTCAGTGGGGCTAGATTAAGAACCTCTTAGTTAGGAGTTGGAATGGGTCATATTTAAACTGGTTCACAGTAATGTGTCAGAAGTTAGGATGGAGAGGATGATGAATAGTGAAAATTAAGTCACTGCCTTAAAGGTTAAGCTAGAAGAGCTGTAGGTAATTACATAGTTAGTGGTGAGCCTTCAAAGAAATATTGTTCTTGTTAAGAGTAATAATGATAGAATAGTAGAATGTTTCCTCCTGTCCTGTGTGTAAAAATGGGCAGTTTCTGTTTTGAGTACCTGTAGAAGAGAAATGAATGACATCTCCTGTGGTGCCATGGAAGTTGTAGGCACCTAAAGGGTAAAGTAAAAGGGTTTGTGGTGGGGAGTACGGGCGGTGGTCAGGACAATGGAGTCCATATAATGTGTGGACTAAGTTTCCAAAGTCTGTATAACGAAAAGGTTATTTAGAAACTTTTTTTGAGTCACTTTTGAAAATCCTCTGGTTCTAAAACAGATGATTGTAATGTTAAACATTAAGTAGGATAAGCTGGCTCATATTAAAATCTCACCGGGAAAAATTTCTATAAAAGAAATATAATTTATCTTTAAACACTAAAACCCCTATATTGTGAGAGGCACATGGAACTGGAAGAATTCGACTCTTCCCTCTTGCTGTTACGGTGAGGCTTACAGTCTTTTTAGTCCTTATGTTTGCTTGATTCTGAGTTCTGTGTTGTGATGTGCCTCTGGCACTGGACATGGTGAAGTGGCAGGAGAGAATACTAAAAGAAGGATTAATGGCTGAAATGTTTTGGTTGGTGCTTCTGGATTCCCTGAATAAGAGGCATCTTGGGAGAAGTTTGGTTTAACAATTGTAAACTTGGATATACATATACATAGCCGGAGGTTCTAGTTAATGTGATGGCCTTGTCTTTTCACACACTACTTTCTTGTAGAAAGGCAGTGGCTATGGAATACATTGCATGTGGGCTAATTTGTCCATATAGAAACTGATTGACTTTAAAAACATTTTTATTGTGATAAAATATAAATAACATAAAATTCACCATCTTCCCCATTTTAAATGTACAACTCATTGTCATTAATTACATCCACAATGTTGTGCAACCATCGCTACTATACATTTCCACAGCTTCATCATTTTAACCAGAAATTCTGTATCCATTAAGCAGTAACCCTGTTTGCTCCTCTCCCTTGCCCCTGGTAACTTACCTACTTTCTGTCTCTGAATATACCTATATTCTTTCTTTTTCTTTTTTTAAAGATTTTTTTTTATTTATTTCACAAAGATCACAAGTAGGCAGAGCAGCAGGCAGAGAGAGGGGGGAAGCAGGCTTCCTGCTGAGCAGAGAGCCCGATGAGGGGCTCAGTCCCAGGACCCTGAGATCATGACCAGAGCAGAAGGAAGAGGCTTAACCCACTAAGCCACCCAGGTGCCCCTGAATATGCCTATTTTCAATACTTCATTTAAGTGGAATCCTAGTATTTGTCCTTTTGTGTCTGGCTTATTTCACTTAGCAAAATACTTTCAAGGTGCATCCATGTTATAGTATGTATCAGAACTTCCTTTCTTTCTATGGGTAAATAATACTCCATTGTATTTGTATACCACATTTTGTTTATTCTTCTGTTGATGGGTGCTTGGGTTGTGTCCACCTTTGATTTTTGTGAATAATTCTGCAGAGAACATTGGTGTACAAGTATCTGTTTCCGTCTTTGTTTTCAATTCTTTGGGGTATTTACCTGGGAGTGGAATTGCTGGATTATATGATAATTCTGTTCAATTTTTTTGAGGAACCACCAAACGTCACAGTGGCTGGACTAGTTTTCATTCCCATCAGTAGTGTACAAGGGTTCCAGTTTTCCACATTCTCACCAATGCTTCCTGTCCCCCCCCTCCTTTTTTTTTAATTATAGCCATCCTAACAGATGTGAAGCAGCAGTTCGTGTGGTTTTGATTTACATTTCCCCTGATAACAAATAATATTGAGCATCTTTTCTTGTATTTATTGGCGGTTTCTACATCTTCTTTGAAGAAGTATCTATTTATTTATCTATTTATCTTTTTCTTTGAAAAAGTATCTTTTGTCCATTGAAAAAAAATTCTTTGTCCTTTTGTTGTTGAGTTGTAGGCATTCTTTAATGTATTGTGGATATGAAATCCTTACCAGTACATGATTTGTTTTTTGTTTTGTTTTGTTTTTTTACCAGTACATGATTTGTAAAGATTCTCTCCCATTCTGTAGGTTGACTTAACTTGCTTGACAATGTCCTTTAACGTCCAGAAGTTTTAGTTTTGATGAAGTCCACCATTTGCTTTTTCTTTTATTACCCATGCTTGTGGTGTCATTCATATCTAGGAATCCATTGCAAAACCCAACTTCCTAAAGATAAACCCGTCTGTTTTCGTCTAAGGGTTGTGTGGTTTTATCCCATTTTAGGTAGTTGGTCTGTCTTGAATTTGTTTTGTATGTGGTGTGAAGTAGGGATCCAACTTCATTCTTTTGCAATGGGCGGTTTCTGTTTGGAGTAGCCTGTAAGAAATGAATGGCACTTCCAGTACTGTGTTGAATAGCAGTGGTGAAAGCTGGTATCCTTGTTTTGAAATTTTCTCATTTTTAAGATAAAATTTGCCACTGAATTTTGTTAAATGATTGTACATAATTGACTTTTACTGATCTTAATCTTTGTAGAAGTTGATGAAATAATTTCTTTTGCAGCACAGAATGAACCAGCCATGGAAGACAAAATACCTCACACTGTTTGACTGCCTGTGAAGATGATTGTTTATTTTTGTGACAGACAGCTGTGGGATCTGTAATAGAAATGTAAGTATGTCATCATGGTTTGTCCCAAAGATGCAGTTGATAAAATGCAATTAGCCAAGTATGTTATATTTAGTCCTAATTATACAAAATGAGCATTTTGTATTGTTTTAGATGTTTTATTGAGTTAGTAATTTTATTCACGTTAAATTATTATTAATGTAGATATCCAGAAAGCTTATTAGGAGAAATTTCTATAAAAGTCAATGAAACAAGACAAAAGAATTTTCTCATAGAAGGCTAAAAAACTGGGAATTTTTAGATCTTCTAGGTTCTACTTTCTCTTTTCATACTAATTTACTTAAAAACCAAACTAGGCAGACAGTATCACATTCTATAAATAAGAGGGACTTAACAGGACTTAAAAATACTAGTTATTAAAAGCTTGTTTAGCTAAATTGAAGTGTTCTTTAAATTGATTTTTTAAAATAAAGATTTAGAGAGTGTAGGGGAGAGAGGGGCAAAGAAAGAGAGAGAGTCTTAAGCAGACTCTGTGCTGAGTGCAGAGCTCGACATGGGCTTGATCTCACAATCTTGAGATCACGACCTCAACTGAAACCACGAGTTAGACATTTAACCAGCTGCACCACCTAAGCACCGGATTGTGATTAGTTGATTTTTAAAAAATTTAATATATTACTGCATTTTAATTGAGTTCACTCTAGCCCCCAGTTTTACCAGTTGTGTTTTTCCTATTGTTTAGTTTTTGTGAAATATGATTTAAAATATTACATTACCATGATTTTGCCCATTTTGAATGTCATTCTATTCTTGATGTATATTTTTACATGATGAACATATTTCTGTCTTCCAAGTTAATATGAACATTATCCAACCTCTAGGTATTATTTCACATGTTATTTCAGGTTGACATGTAACTATTGCTATCTACTTCAATATGATGCTTTAATTATATATTAAAAGTATGGCAGTATCGTTCTTAGTGTTGAGAATCTGATAAAAGAAAAGTGAAACCTATAAGCATTTTTCTTTAAAATTGGGGCAAATAGGGTGCCTGGGTGGCTCAGTGGGTTAAGCTGCTGCCTTTGGCTTAGGTCATGATCTTAGGGTCCTGGGATCAAGTCCCGCATCGGGGTTTCTGCTTAGCAGGGAGCCTGCTTCCCTCTCTCTCTCTGCCTGCCTCTCTGCATACTTGTGATCTCTCTCTGTCAAATAAATAAATAATCTTTAAAAAATAAATAAAATTGGGGCAAATATGTCTTTTATTTAATCTTATTCATATGTTATCTGCCCGTGTGTGTGTGTGTGTGTGTGTGTTTAAATCCTGTAGGTTAAATATTATAGGTGCTGGTCATCAACGAGCTAGATTGTGGTCTAGGAAGTGAACCATAAATATTAATTAAACAGTGGAAGAAATGCCATATTGAGGTAATAATAAGATGCTTTTGGAACTGAGAGGATTTAGTCCCTCTGATGGTCCAGAGTGAGAAGAACTTTTAGCCTGATCTTGAAGAATAAACAGAATTTTAACAAGCTGAGAAAATTAGGAAATGTTTTTCAAGTCAGGGGAATGAGGGAGGGGCACAGCTCCCTAAATATCAGGGTATCTTAGGGGAGTCAGGGAGCAATCCCATGTGGCAAAGTGCGGTAGATAGGAAGAGATGTCAGAGTTGGTAAAGGGAGTGAGTATTGAGTACCTCCTATATTGCTAGGAGCTTACTGGGTATTTTATTTAGATTATTGAATTTAATTACTGTGAAAAATGATAATAGCTTATTTATTGGTGAAGAAACAGAAGTAGAAAGATGGAATCATTTGCCCTAGGTCAGTGTTTTCCAAATTTCTCTGTTTAAAAACTTGTTAAAAACACAGATTTTTAGACTGTAAAGCAGATATATGCGAATTTCCAGGGTAGAGCACACCAGCTAATTCTTTCTTTTGGAGAGGTTTGGGAAATGCTTTCCAAGGTCCATGTATTAAAAATAAATGATGGAGCCAGGATTCTAGTTAAGTCTGCGTTACTCTAAAGGCTTATGTCAATGTACTCGGAAGCCAGTGCTTAGGAATTTGGATTAGATAATGTAGGCAGTAGAAAACTTGAAGATTGGAAAGAAGACTAATTAGACATGATTAAACTGAGAAAAAGGCATGAGGAGGAGAAAGGACCGAAGTCAGGGAGTCCACTTGGGAGGTTAGTACAAGAGTGTATCCAAGAAGCCAGAATTGGGATTACAGGCTTTGGGAATAAAGGGCATACATTCTAAAGGTTTCTGTCACCGAAAAGAGAAGTGGCTAAGGAATAAGAGCATCCAGAAGGGCTCCGAGTTTTAGGCAAGATCATCTGCCTTGGGCTCAGGTCATGATCCTGGGGTCCTGAGATTGAGCCCTGCAATTGGGCTCCCTGTTCCACAGGGAGTCTGCTTCTCCCTCCCCTCCTGCTCTCTCTTTCAAATAAATAAAATCTTAAAAAAAAAAAAAAAGAATTTCATTAACAGTTGATTTATTTAACCTAAATTGAAAGATATGTAAGAATACTTGCGCTCCCATTCTGTATCTAATTTTAGTTCTTTCTGTTCCCAAAATGTTTAAAGTAATACTGAGGTTTAAATAAAGCAGTAGGACCTGATGAATTAAAAGAGGTTTTCATATTCAGGTTTATACTTTCATTTAATTTATTCAATTTACAATAATTTTGAATTGAATGTGAATTATCCCAACTTTACTGGTGAGAAGGCTGAAGACTCAGAAGCATGGTGTGAGTGTGTGATTTTTTAAAAAACCTCTTACAGGTACATTAGGTACTGCTTATATTTGGCAGAATTGAAAGTAATGTACATAGACGGTTACCGCAGTATAAAGTTTCTTGGAACAGACAAAAGTATTCTGAATCTTTTGCCAAAGGTAAATCGAAATATGTGGTATTCTATCTCTTGTCATTTTGGGAAGTACTAAGATTTTGTATTTAAGAAATACATATGAGTTGTAGGGAGCCTAACACAATGTATTGTGCCCGGCCAGTTCTTTCTGGGGAAATAGGAGGACAGCATTGATTAAACAGTTGCTTCACTTAGATTGTTAAGTGACAAGATCTTTGAAGGCAAGTGTTTATTTCAAAATATTTTGAAGCTCTTTTAAGTGCCTACCACATGTAAGAGTTCCTATCTGGTAGAACTTAACATAGGTTGGGAAAAAGTTACAGTTTGCTAGTTTGTGTAACCTAGAGTTTCTGGTAAAGGAGTTGATTGGAAATGGAATTAAAGGTTGAAAAAAGGTTTGGAAATCAAGTATTTCATAGTAATCTGTTCTTTCCACTGAGACTGCGAGCCACTTCCTTTTCTAGACAGATAAACAATCTTTTCCAAAACTTGCTATCATTTTGAACCTTGTGTATTGTAGAACCAAGGACACAGGAGAAAGCAGTAAGAGAATAGATTGTTGGACTGGATGTGCTGTGATTTAAAGCCTAAGAGGATTGTTTCTCAAGTTTTGATGAGCATAACTATTTTTACTGACTATAACTTTTGTAACGACTTTACCCAATTTTGAATGCTTGATCTTGGAAAAAGGCAGAAATTCTTATTTCTTGTTTAAAACAGCAGAATCAGTGGTACAGAGAGACTGTCATTCATTTTAAGCAGCAGTTAATTAATAGTTGCCCATCTCTGTGAGACCTTCACCTCTGTTTCTCAGTCTTTTTACATATCACTGGGTGCACTCCTCTATCATTTTCTGCCCTTTTAAAATATCTAGGTTGGGGCACCTGGGTGGCTCAGTAGGTTAAGCATCTGCCTTTGGCTCAGGTCATGATCTCGGGGTCCTGGGATCAAGCCCCACATCGGGCTCTGCTCAGCGGGGAGCCTGCCTCCCCCCTCTCTCTTTGCCTGTCTCTCTGCCTACTTGTGATCTCTCTCTGTCAAATAAATAAATAAAATCTTTAAAAAATTTAAAAAAGGATTACATTTATAAAATATCTGGGTTTCCTAGTTCTATGGGATAAAAATCAAATCAGATGTTTCTTTAGCCAGGCACAAAAAGACTTTCATGATTTAGCTTCTGATCACCTTTGTAACTTCATGTCTTGCCTATTCCATTGCTTATATGACCCAGGGCCATGTATGTGTCTCTGCCTTCAAATTCTTCCACTCCCCAGACACCTCTGCACCCCATACTTTATAGCCATGTCCATCTTCTAACCTCTCTCTCATTATTACTTTTTTTTTTTTTTTAAGATTTTATTTACTTATTTGACAGAGATAGATCACAAGTAGGCAGAGAGGCAGGCGGAGGCCGGAGCAGGGTAGGGTAGGCGGCGAGCAGGCTCCCCGCTGAGCAGAAAGCCCGAGGCGGGGCTCCATCCCAGGACCCTGAGACCATGACCTGAGCCAAAGGCAGAGCCTTAACCAACTGAGCTACCAAGGCGCCCCCTCATTATTACTTTTTATAAGGATCCCAACATGTTATTGCAGGAATTAGGCCATATTATGATACTGTGATTATCTGCTTTGCTTGCATGTGTATTTCCTTATTTAACAAAGTAGGCATGTATCTTTAGGTCCTTCAGTACTCAGCATTGTGGGGCACTTAGGTGGCTCAGTTGTTAAATGTCTGCATTCAGCTCAGGTCCTGATCTCAGGGTCCTGGGATCGAGCCCCACATCAACCTCCCTGCTCAGCAGGAAGCCTGCTACTCCTTTCTCCCACTCCCCCTGCTTGTGTTCCCTCAATCTCTCTCTCTGTGTCAAAGAAAGAAGAGAGAAAGGAAAGGAAAAGGAAAAAACCTCAGCATCATATATGGACTATGGTAATTTTTAAATAAAGGTTCATATGACTTAATAAGGCAGAAATTAACAAATTTTATGTGAGTGTTTAAGCCCAGTATCATCCAGTTTAACAAACCTTGCTCCTTTCCCTTTCGGGCAGTTTCAACATTCATGTCATTTTCTCCCTTTTTACAGGATTGTAACATTTGTGAAGTTTTAGTGATTACAAAGTATTTTTGTTTGGTGTTTGTGTTTTTTGTGGTTTTTGGCTGTTCTCACTTAAGTTTTATAAACTCAGATTTGTAGGTAAGGAAATTTAGACTGGATTTAACTGGGTGCTGAAGAGTAAGGAAGAGGGAGAATCAGGTTTTTAGATTTCTTATCTAGCAGTGGTTTCATTGTATAATAGCTGCCTTATTGCACGTCACCTTTCTCCCTTGGCCATCTGCAATTTATCATTATAGTCTTCAGTGTGCTGCTTCTGGGTTGATCTTTAAGTGCACTGACAGAATTTTTATACATTCCCAAGGTATATACAAGTAAATTCTTTAAAAAAATTTGTCAGGGGTGCCTGGGTGGCTCAGTGGGTTAAAGCCTCTGCCTTTGGCTCAGGTCGTGGTCCCGGGATCCTGGGATCGGGCCCTGCATCGGGCTCTCTGCTCGGCAGGGAGCCTGCTTCCTCCTCTCTCTCTCTCTCTCTGCCTGCCTCTCTGCCTACTTGTGATCTCTGTCAAATGAATAAATAAAATCTTTAAAAATAAATAAATAAATAAAAATTAAAAATTTTTCAGCCAGGCGGTTTAAATTAATGTTATTTAAAGTAAAATAAAAGGGACATTCAGGTGGTTCGGTTAAGCCTCTGCCTTTAGCTCAGGTCATGATCCCAGGGTCCTGGGATTGAGCCTTGCATGGGGCTCCTTGCTAAGTGGGGAGTCTGCTTCTCCCTCTACCTGCCACTCCCTCTGCTTATGCATGCTTTCTATCTGACAAATACATAAAAATCTTAAAAAATAAAACTCAAAACATCTTTTTTTTTTTAAAGTTTGTTTATTTATTTATTTGATAGAGATCACAAGTAGGCAGAGAGGCAGGCGGGGCGGGGGAAGCAAACCACTCAGGCGCCCCTCAAAACATCTATTTTATATGATGGTACTATATTCTCCACTGAAAAACATTCATTTTCTTAGCTAATATTTGAGTGTTCTCTCTCTGCCAGGTCTTGTATGGGAATACAGAGACGAGCCAGTGATCTGTGTCTTGTCTTTACAAATCCCACCTGCTTATGGGGAAGACTTAAATTAACCAAATAAACATACATACAAATGTAACCCTGAAATTCTAATGAGTACTAGGAATAAGAAGTACATGGTAATAAGGTATTTAAAGAAAAAAAAAATAGGGTGATTTGACCTAGTCATGGAGACTTCCTCAAGAGGGATAAGATGGGTAGTAGTCAGTCCATGGGCGATGTGGAAGGCAGGAAGTAAAGAAATGTTCATATAGAGAAAACCCACTGAAGGGAGCGGCCAGTGTGGTTGGAAGCCTGATCAAGGGGAAGTCTGATAGAGATGAGGCCAGTGTGAGAGGTGGGGGGCAGGACTATTGCAGGGCTTATAGGTCCTAGTCTATCCTAAAATCAACTTTTTAAGCAAGAGGTCAGGCTAGACCAGTTAAAAGGCATTTTCACTTATTTGATAAACAGTATTTACTTGGTGGCTAGGGAACGGTAGAAATGTGTAGTAGGTGGATTCAGGAGATACTTAGGATAAAATTGATAAGACCTGCTGATGTTTTAGATGCAAGGAGTAGAAGGGCAGTTTCAGTGATGGATTTCTGGCTTGAAAAAGGTGGATAATGGTGTCATGGGGTTTGGGGTGGAGCTTTTATGGAGTAAATAAGGAAGAAACAGATAATGAGTTCAGTTTTCCTTTTTGCTCTCAAGACATCCAGGAAGAAACCTAAAATCAACTGTTAGAAATCTAGATCTAGGGCTCACTGCCATGTACATCTCATTTCTAGCACTTAGCAGAATTGCACTGTTAACATCCATGTGTGTGTTTATTTTGTTAATGTCAGTCTTCTCCATAAGCAGGTGGGCTTTCGTTTTTGTTTTCCCATTGTCCACTATGTAGCACATGTATATAATAGATGCTTAATAATAATATGAATTGTTGAATTATATTGGAAGAGTTGAAATACAATTTTAATAGTACATGTATTTTCTTCCCTTTTCTTAGGATGGCTGGCTGTGGTGAAATTGATCACTCAATAAACATGCTTCCTACGAACAGGAAAGCGAATGAGTCCTGTGCGAATACTGCACCTTCTCTAACTGTCCCTGAATGTGCCATTTGTCTGCAAACATGTGTTCACCCAGTCAGTCTGCCTTGTAAGCATGTTTTCTGCTATCTGTGTGTAAAGGGAGCTTCATGGCTTGGAAAGCGATGTGCCCTCTGTCGACAAGAAATCCCTGAAGATTTCCTTGACAAGCCAACCTTATTGTCACCAGAAGAACTCAAGGCCGCGAGTAGAGGAAATGGTGAATATGCATGGTATTACGAAGGAAGAAATGGGTGGTGGCAGTATGATGAGCGCACTAGTAGAGAACTGGAAGACGCTTTTTCCAAAGGTAAAAAGAGCACTGAAATGTTAATTGCTGGGTTTCTGTATGTTGCTGATCTTGAAAATATGGTTCAGTACAGGAGAAACGAACATGGACGTCGCAGGAAGATTAAGCGGGATATAATAGATATACCAAAGAAGGGAGTAGCTGGACTTAGGCTGGACTGTGACGCTAATACCGTAAACCTAGCACGAGAGAGCTCTGCTGACGGAGCGGACAGCGTATCAGCACAGAGTGGAGCTTCTTCCATTCAGCCTCTAGTGTCTTCTGTAAGGCCCCTGACATCAGTAGATGGTCAGTTAACAAGCCCTGCAACACCATCCCCTGATGCAAGCACTTCTCTGGAAGACTCTTTTGCTCATTTGCAGCTCAGCGGAGACAGCATAGCTGAAAGGAGTCATAGGGGGGAAGGAGAAGAAGAACGTGAATCGCCATCTTCAGGCAGGGTACCGGCACCAGACACCTCCATTGAAGAAACCGAATCAGATGCCAGTAGTGATAGTGAGGATGTATCTGCACTTGTTCCACAACACTCCTTGACCCAACAGAGACTTTTGGTTCCTAATGCAAACCAGACAGTATCTGATCGATCAGATCGATCAGGAACTGATCTATCAGCAGGGGGTGGAACAGTGAATGCTGGTGTCAGATCTAGAAGGCCCGATGGACAGTGCACAGTAACTGAAGTTTAAAGTCTTCCGCTCCATGCTCAAAGTTAAAATGGTTATCTGTAAATTTCTGCCCACATAACATTATACTCATCCCTGGTAGTGCATTTTTGGGAGTTGGGGTGGGTAAGGGTATAGGGAGGACAGATTTGTAATTAAAATGTCTAACATGTCTGTTGAGGAATTTATTTAATATAAGGAACTTGGCGTTAATAGTTGAGAGCGGTTTAGTAATAACCCAGTTTTCTTGAGATCTGTTTATTTTATATATTTTTTAAATTTCTTCAGTTCTTTTGGCCAACATGTGTGTATTATCTGTGCATTAACAGTCCTCATCTGACTCTTGCGTTGTGTCTTATTTTTCTGCATGGATTGAAGTAAAACCATTACTCAAATTTGGCATCTATGAGATGTTGGTATTGGTATGAACAGGAAGCTTAATTAATGTGAGAATAAATGTGAATTTGGGATTCTAAAATAGATGAATAACAGCTGTTAAATACTAAAGTTACTGAAATGGAAATGTAAAGAAAACAGCTAATAACTCGTTTCAGAATCTTGTCTGTAACATACTTCATGGCGTTTCCCATAGGCTTTGCTGTCTAGTCCTTGTAGTTTGAGGTTTCTCTTGACCTGCATTTTTCTTTTTGATTACAGAATTTATAATTTAATAAATACTAGAGTTTATCAAAAAATAATTTGTCTGTTGTTTGCGTCTGGAAAGAGGATGGAAACATTTTGACATTTGCGGCCAAAGGTCAGTAAACAGGTGGTGGTTTGAAATGGTTGTATTCAGCTTAGTCACCTACTCAGGAAAGTTTTTTTTTTCAGAGAATATTTAAACAGAATCTACAAGCAATTGCATGGAATAAGTATGTATGGAAATAAACCTAAAGCTCGTGAGACTTGAATTTCTTATATAACTGATAGTAGAGACCATACATATTAGATTTTCATTGCCAGTCTTCACTAGTGGTCTGATACTAATTAAGTGGTAGGCTTATTTGTAAACAGCATTAGTAGACACAAATTTACTTTACATAAAATGTAGAATTTGTGGTAAAATAGGAAGTCTTGGGTTAACTTGGTAATCCAGAATTTGTTTCTGAAAAATGGTAATGTGAGTTTGTCTTAATATATTTAACTCAGAACAGTAGGATTGTGTTGAAGCATATACAAGTTATTTTTAATGTTTTTCAAATGTGAATTGAATGTTACCATAGCAAATAAAAACTGTCCTTACTCTGAAAGTATCTTTTATCTCTTGTTGTGATAGGTTAGAATTGGGAGTTAATTCTTTGACTTACATGCTTTTTAGAGCCTGTATTATAAGATGATCATAAAAGTCTGAGTTGTACATTTGTATTAAGTCTACTTTTAGAATATAGCTAGTTATGGAAAAGAAAGGTCAGCTACTTTTCAGAAGAAAATAGAAATCTGATCTATAATGCAAATATTAGAAGATGCTTCATGAGTCCTTTTGACATCTTAGGAAGTTTTGATGTAAAGTTATTAAATTTTATTATTAAGTAAACAGTAGTACTTATTACTAGGTCAGAAATTCCAGGGCATACACATAATGGCCAATTTTGTAGAGTCAGTAGACTTTCCACATGATGACTATTGTTTGGGAGAGAATTTAAGATAGAAAACTAGGTTATTAAAATACCAAATAAGGCTCCAAATTTGTAGGAGGGTAAGGTGGGAAGCTTTTTTATTTAAAAGAAGAACCATAAAAAAATAATAAAAGAAGAGCCATTCACCAATTCTTTTTTAAAATTATTTAATTTATTCTTTAATTTTTAAGTCATCTCTATACCCAGTGTGAGGCTTGAACTCACAACCCCAATATCAAGAGTCACATGCTCCACCAACTGATCCAGCCAGGTGCCCCCTCCCCAATTCTTTACCTCCTAGCTGCTTAGAGCAGAAGAAAATGATTGATCATACCTTTTTTTATCTTGTCCCTGACCTCTCTCCACTTTTGTCCTTTAGCGCAATTTTCATTAAGTTATCTTTGTAAATTATTTCCAGGTAAGACAGAACCAATACTATATCAAAAAAAATAATCCAGGAGTAGGTTTTGTGGAAAGGTTTTTCCTTTTAAAAAACTGGTCTTTGGTTGGGTTGTAGGGTAAGAACTAGTGTGGGAATTGATGACAACTTTTAAGCCATGTGTGGGATATTTTAGCTGAATATTTCAGATTACTTGATAATTACCTAAATATACTGGAAACCTGGTCAATAACTTCACCTATTCAAAAAAATGATTAAAAACAAATCAAATACTAGTGTAGCCTTCAAAGTAATTATGGTATTTAACTTCTGTAAATGTTAATCACTGGGGTTTTCCTTTGTAGTACATCATATTTTTAAAAACTATTTATTAAATTTACCTTTCCTGGCAATAGCCTCTTTATTTGCAGGTCCACCCCAAACTCTTCCTACTAGGTCTTTTTCAATCTGTAATGCCTCCTCGAAACAAAGCTCTTTGCCTGAAGAAACACACGTTTTCAAAGCTCTAATTACTTCCGGTGGCCCTCTGGTAAACTGTGTTAGCCATTCTCGTGCCTCCCTTAGACATTCAGTTTCGTCTGTAAACTGCAAGATCTCTTCAGCCATTCCTATGTCTAGAGCTTTTTTTGAATCCAATTTGAGAGCCCCGCTTAACACTTTGAGAGCCTGCCTACTGCCAATGATTTTACTTAGTCGGGTAGCACCGCCCCAGCTTGGTATTATACCCATGTCTTTGTGGACAAATCTGATCTCACTCTCTGCAGTCATTAATCTGCAAAAGAGAAAAGAAAAAATGTTAAGTATATGTGCTTTAGTCATAAAGTACTATTCATTATCTCATCTGAAATCTCCATAGATCTTTATAGGTAGTAGGTATGTTATATTAAAAACTGCAAGTTCAAAGAATCTGGTTAAGTATAAAATTCAGTTTACTACACAGTCTTTAATAATTCCCTTTGAAAATGATGTCAGCATTTTAATTGTGCTACTTATACTTTGCTTTGGGAAAATAATTTAGTTTTTATTTTATGTTTATTTCTAAAACCCCAAAGTAGCTTTCTAAAGTGAGTGGTGGCCAAAGGAGAAAATCTGGACTAAGTGAATATCTGGGAGTAGGGAATGCTAGGGTCATACTGTGAAAAAAAAAAAAAAATGCATAGTAAAGTTAAGGTCAATAGTTGTCAGGAAAAAAACCTAGTTCTTAACCCAGCATCTATAGTCTTCAAGCAAATACCTACTAAGCACTACTAAGCACTACCTATGCCAGGTTGTCTAGGTGTGGGACTCCAGGAATGACCAAAATAAAACCGTGTGTTCAGTTCACATTCCTGATAGGAGAAAAGACACTGAACAATATAGGACCAGCAGTGATAAGTGCTACAGAAAAAATAAAATGGGGCAAAGGACTACAGACTGAGGAGATGGGAGTTGGCACTGTTAACTAAGGTTAACTAGTCCTCAGAACAAGGATATGAGGTATAGTAATATTCCCATTTACAAAGGAAAACTGAAGCCACAGAGACTAAATAAATAGACCACTCAAGGCCATTGCCACTATAGCAGAGCCAGAACTTAACACCCAGGAAGGTTAGCTTATTAGGTGTGCTCTTAACCTCACAGTACAGATAACAGCAAGACCAGGATGGAAACAGCATTGCCATCAAGAAAGCGGACAGTGGCAGCAGTTGTACTAAATGATGATTTCCTGTAGCAGGGATGCATTTTCCCCAAACAAGGTTTTTATTAATAGGGTGATTAAGAAGCAAAGTGGAACAAGAAAGGGAGTGTTAACACAAAGAAATCAGTGGACATAGTAAATGGCTTCATATTTGCCAGTTAAATATCCATGTACTATTAACAGAATGCACAAAGCTATCCTGTGTAGGAAATAATGCCTGTGTTTTATTTTGATTGCACACTTCAACGAGCTTTCACTGTAATCTGGAACAAAGGTCATGTCTGAATTTTAATTTTTTAAGAAAAATTATAGCTGTCAAACTACTCACGATGCAAAAGATGGCCTTATATTAGTTCTGCTTTTCATAGTGTAAAATGCTCAGCTGCAGGTGTTTTGATTCTATCAGCACCAAGAACAAAAGACTCTTAGTCTTTGACTCTTTAATCAGGAAAAATATTCCAGTAAATTCTCACAAAAGCCTATTTATTAACTCACTGGGACAGAGAACTTTCTCTTCACAGCTGTGAATTCCTACAAGGGAAAATCTGCCTCAATTATGAACAATTGCTTTTAAAAAGGCAAATAACTATGCAAATAGTAGTTTTCAATAAATTTAAGTAGAAAGGAAGAAAGACAAATCTCTTATGAATTGAATCTAGCCCAAAACTGTGAGAGGAGTACTGCCTTGTTACAATAAACAGAAGAAAAATGTCAAAAATTAAGAAAGTGGAATAGAAATTATAGAAATAATGACTTAGTAGTCTTAGAAATAGGAATACTGTTAATACTGAACCCAGTTCTATAAAACTTTCACCACATAAACTGAGCGTGTCATGGTTCTAAATCACATCCTAGAATTGACACTGATATTGGCTCAGAAATATGCCTACAATACAGAAAAAGATTATGTCAGAAAAGACATTCACTTAGAATCAGCTGAACATATAAAAGTAGGTTAAAGCCCCAAATGAGGGGATAATGTAGATGAGTTTATGACAACAAAAGTTATTATCTATGTAAGCACACTTATATTTGGAATTCTCTGCTTATAAAGAAGATTCTGTTTCTATACCATGTATTTTTTTTCTTCTGCCATATTTTACAAGGTCAGGGATACTTTTTGAAATCATATTTTACAACTCTAACAAATCTTAAGATAATCTTTGTAAAAACTACCTGTTGTGATCAAACTCTGATATCCATGTTTTACATACCATGTCTAGGGTATGTTTATCTACTGACATATATTTAATGTACATTAGCAAATACTACCAAAAAATTTATTAATGATAACACATCAGTACACACACCCTAGGCATGATATGTCAAAAATGGATGTCAGAATTTGATCACAACAGATAGTTTGGTTTTTTTTTAAGATTTTATTTATTTATTCGACAGAGATCACAAGTAGGCAGAGAAGCAGGCAGAGAGAGAGAGGAAGAAGCAGGCTCCCTGCTGAGCAGAGAGCCTGATGCAGGGCTCAATCCCAGGGTCCTGGGATCATGACCTGAGCTGAAGGCAGAGAGGCTTTAACCCACTGAGCCACCCAGGGGCCCTGGTAGTTTAGTTTAGCAATGAGAGATCACAAAACTCTATTAATCTAAAAATTAGAGTTTAAATATAAAGTTTTAAATGTTGATAACCATAATCTACAAAGAAAATGTCCAATATCCAAAAATAGAAACAGCTTCCTGATAGACCTTACAGAATTATACACTAATTACTTCTAGACTTTAGATGCAGTTATACCACCTGTAATAAAATTTACTGCAAGCAATAATCTATACGGAAAACTGGAAGACCTAAAACTTAAAATTCTGAAGATTTAACAGCAAACTCAATTTATAAAATGATATTAAACTCCCTTATTTTGTCAAGAAAAAGAATTACAAGTATCTTCTGCTTATCACTGTAGTTATTATTGGCAATGTTTAAAATCTTTGACATCTTGGTAGAAAGGGGGTGAAGAAATTAATCAAATGTCGATATGCTCCTCATTACTGTGTGTATGCAACAGTAAACTACCGGTAATAAAAAGTATCACCTTCAACAGGTGTTGTAAAATCAGGGATGATACCTGAAAGTACTGTTAGGTGTGCTAGTACTTTCTAGTAAGTTAGCTATAAGTTGCAGGTCTTTGAACAAATGTATTACAGAAAAACTATTTTTAAAGATTTTATTAGAGCACGCTCATGCAAGCAGGGGGAGGGCCAGAGGGAGAGACTGAGAGAGAATCTCAAGTGGACTCCCTGATGAGCATGGAGCCTGAGGCTGGACTTGATCTCACAACCTAGGAATCATGATCTGAGCTGAAACCAAGAGTCAGACCCTTAACTGACTGAGCCACCCAGGGCCCCCAAGAAAAATTTTAAAACAATTATCAAGTTTTATTAAAAAGGAAGTTTTTAAGTAATGGTTAGAAAATGTTTTTTTAAAATGTTTATTTTTAAGTAAAAGTACTTTCAGTGAACCCTGTTATAAAGAACTGAGAAACAAACAATTATGTTGGATGACAGTAAGGCTTTGATGTGAAGTGCACAGACTTGAACCAGACCACCTGGCTCTGCCGCTAGACTGACTGCATACTACACCTTGTGGAATACAGCAAAGAAAGACACATGGCATAAAGAGGGTGAGGAAGATTAAACCACTCAACATCCCTGGGCTTCAGTATGCTTGCTTATAAAATAGATATTATAACACTTGTGCCATAGAATTATGAATATTAAATGAGTTAATATTAAAAGTGCTTAGAATATATTTGCAACAATTTATTGAATAGAATAAATCTTAAAGGGATTGCATTTGTGTATGTTAAAAAAAAAAAAGGCTCTGAATCTGCCCCAGCCACATCCATAGTAGAGCACAGTATTATACTTTTATTTGGAATATAAAAGTTATATATATTTTGTAGCCTCACAGTGCCTGACACCTCTTAAGCTATGTGTACTCGCTTGTATGAAGTTGATTGCATTAATAGGTCGGTCACTACAATAACCGTTGTGTTTCTGCTAGAAAAGTAGTATGAAGTTGTTTCCTGGACTAAAAAGACTTGAACCCTAAAGTACTGAAAGGAAAAGAACTATCTGTACTTACACTGGGAAGCCCAACAAATGATGGTATACTATCCTTCTTCAGTATCTGTTAACAGAGACTACAAAATATATACAACTTTTATCTACAGGTGAAGGTAGAAATCTATAGAAATCTATAGATAAGGCTGAAACAAAAGAGTCCAAGTTGATTTAAAAAATAGACATATAGCTAAGATTAACTTAAGGAATACTGTGTAATGTAAGTAAAAGCATAAATATTTTTACATTTTAAAGAATTCGTGTTACAAATTAATAACAATGTCATAAATCTAAAGTTTGGAATCACTGATTAAAATAAGCTTTAGGACCCAAAACTGGTAGTCCTTTTACAGTACCTTTTTTTAAAAGATTTTATTTATTTGATACACAATGAGAGAGTGAACACAAGCAGGGGGAGTGGGAGAGAGAGAAGCAGGCTCCCCAGTAAGGAGGGAGCCCCTAGGGCTTATGACCTGAGCTGAGGGCAGATGCTTAATGACTGAGTCACCCAGACGCCCCTACAGTGCATGTTAAGAGCCAAAGGCAACAAAACAAGTTGTGGTGACACGAGGAAATATGTTATATAAAAGGTATATAAGTAGCAAGAGCATCTCTGGTCACAAACAATACTTTAACTCATGCTTAAACGTTAGCACTGATTTGTTTGCACATGTACTTCCCTGGCGCCTTCTCCCTCCTGCTTTCTACCTAACATCATACCCCACAACAAATTATGAAAACGAGAAGGCAAGAACCCACAGATGCTCTCCATAATTTCCCCATAATTTCCTACTCTTAAGTGATTGACTTCATGAGGCTCCATTTATTCTATCCAGAGACTGCCTGAGTAAGGACGTATATGGTTGAATGAGTGAACTTTTGTATTCGTGTATGGAAGGGGTGATAGTAGAGTGAGAGATGAGCAGACAGGAAAATGTTTTGGGATATCAACTCTGATTTTAATATTCAGTAAGTAAGCCTGCTCAGAGGTGAATTTTCTTAATATTACAGGATCTAAAGTAAGAATTTCCACATAATGTGGTAACTGCAAAACAAGCCAACACAGGCAATGTGATTGCTTCCTACGGTGGACATCTCATATTCAAAGAACAGGCACTGCCACATCAGAAATGAAATTTGATTTTTAATTACTCTGAGATATGTGTGTGCACACGGTGTGCACATCTGTCTCTGTGCAAGTGTATGTTATAGATATTTTGATTTTTACTTATAAATAAAGTTCATATGTAAAGGAAAGGGCTACCTGCAGTAGCTCCCTTGGGATAAGCATGCTTATAGCTCCCTTTCTTTGTAATATGCCTTGATCCTATGGGTAGCAGCTGGAAATGCGAATACCTGGAGCTAATCTATTATTTAGATTAGTGACACAGTGTTAGAGAATGGACACAAATTAGGCAAACTCTAAACTGCATAGCTGAGAATTTTATTTCACTAGGGTGATGGAGGAATAAAAATGTGTTTTTCATCCTGTATATAAACAGCTAAATCTTCCAAGAGATTTCAAAGAGATCTTCCAAAGAGAAACAGGAAAAGACAATGCAGACAATTCACACACACACACACACACACACCAACGAACATGAAAATTTATGTTACCAAAGACCTTTAAAAATGCAAATTAAAATTTAATTTCTGGTTATTAAAATTAGAAAGCAATTTTAAAAAATTATACTCAGTAAAAGACAGGATGCTCTCAGATACTCATCTATTGCTGGTATTAGTATAAAGTGGCAGAGTCCTTCCTGAAGAATAACTTGGCACTATGTATGAAAGACATTTTCATATCCTTTGATTAAGTACTTGAACTACTAACAGGATTTATTCTAAGGAAATAATCTGAAATGTGGTAAAGCCTTATATAAGATAGTTATCACAGCATTAATCATAATAAAGAAAAACTCGAAACAACCAAAGGAGGATATTTAGTACATCCATACTGATGGAATATTTTATACTTATTAAATTCATGTTTTCAAGTATATTTAAATACACTGCGAGACTGTTTTCCTTTCTGGGATCTCTAGGGCTCAATCATCTTCCAGACTTTTTCAGAGTGTTGGCAAAAATCAAGTTCCATGAAATTTTAGAACTGAGGTCCCTGTTTCTATGCTGGCTTTCAACTGGGGAGTTGTTATCTTCGTCTTATTTTTTTTAAAGATTTTATTTATTTATTTGATAGACAGAGATCACAAGTAGGCAGAAAGGTGGTGGGGTGAAGCAGACTCACTGCCAAGCAGAGAGCCCGATGCAGGGCTCTGCGGGGCTCGATCCCAGGACTCTGGGATCATGACCCAAGCAGAAGGCAGAGGCTTTAACCCACTGAGCCACCCAGGCACTCCTAGGTTGTTTTCTTCTAAAGGCCACCTGCATTCCTTGGTTTAAGGTCTCTTTCTCCATCTTAGATGCCTTCTCATGCCTCTAATCTCTCTTGCTTCCCATTCTGCCTCATATCTTTCTTTCTTTCTTTCTTTCTTTTAAGATTTTATTTATTTGTCAGAGATAGAGGGAGAGAGAGCGAGTGAGCACAGGCAGACAGAGAGGCAGGCAGAGGCAGAGGGAGAAGCAGGCTCCCTGCCGAGCAAGGAGCCTGATATGGGACTCGATCCCAGGGCGCTGGGAATATGACCTGAGCCGAAGGCAGCTGCTTAACCAATTGAGCCACCCAGGTGTCCCTCATGTCTTTATTTCTTAAAGGCTCATGTGATTAGACTGGATTCACGAAGATAATCCAGGATGATCTGTTTACAATTTCAGAACCTTAAGTATATTGGCAAAGTCCCTTTTGCCAAATGTTAATACAGTTGACCCTTGAAAAGCACTGGCATTAGGGACACTGACCCCATGCATAAGAGGTCCCCTCCATATAGTTGATTAATATATATTTTGTATATGTATTATATACTATATTTTAACAAAAAAGTAAGCTAGAGACAAGAAAATATTAAGAAAAACCATAAGGAAGAGGAAATACATTTACAGTACTATAAAAAAATCCGGGGACCCATGTAATATGAACCTGTGCTGTTCCAGGGTCAACTTATAACAAGTTCTGAGGAAGAAGAGAATGTGAGCAGAAAGCTTTGTGGGGCCATTGTCCTGTCTACCAGATCACCTAAAAGCATAATGGAAGTGCTTAAACTTGATTTTCCTTTCATTCCACTGTGCTGTTAATTTTCCTGCACTACAACAGCTGGCTGCCAATACCATCATCACCCCCTTTTCACCTTTCACCTTCCAGGTAACTTCTGGCTAACTATTCAAGGATTCCTTTTGTTTTATCGTTTTAGTTGTTAGTAAGTAAAGACTTCATGGGGGAAACAATCTCCATTAGGAAGAAAAAGTGAGTATTTGCTGGAATTACAGCATTATTACTCTTAGGTGAATGTTAAAAGCACTCTAAAACCTGTTGAGGAATCCAGATTTCATTAAATGTAGACTGTAGACGTGCAGAGTTCCAGAACCCAAAACAAGACTTTTTCCCTCCAATATTAACTTCAAAAAACCAGAGTATAAAGGCATGATTGGTCTCTTGCGGTGCTGTCACTTTAAAGGACAACATGGGTATAGAAATCTAATTAAGAAATTAAGATCTAACTGTGGAAAAAAAGGTATGTATCATAGTTGGTAGAATTAATGTATTCTGTTAAGAACTTCCCTAATTCCAAAATATTTCAAATACACAGAAAATAACATACTCAAGTACTCACTACCCAGATTGTACAGATGTTAACATTTTGCTACATTTATTTCTGAACTCTATTCTCATCCCTTTTCCTTCTCTTCCTGACTTTTCTTTCTTTCTCCAGTGGCAGCTAATATCCTGAAGTTAGTGAGAATTATTTCCATGCATAATTTAACTTTTGATAAATATTCTATGATCAAATAGTAAACTTCTGCATGAAATAATATTTCAGTTTTATGTCCAGTATCACAAAAGACAGTGTACTCTGACTACGAACATGCTCAATATTTGGCAGGTAATTTCTATATTGAAAATGAATTCGCCAGATTATCATAGTGTGATGACATAAACCATTAAGATAATTTAATTAACCCTGTCTACTCTGATTTATCACTTCTGCTGTTGAAGGACCTATAGGGTTGTTTCCTGTTTTTAGCTATTATGAATGGTGCCACCATGAACATTCTAGGACCTCTCTGTAGATGAACATCTGTATGCACTTCTACTGGATTTATACCATATTAGGTTTCTTTTCATTATTTAAATCCAATTTAGTTAACATATAGTGTTATTTGTTTTAGGGGTAGAATTTAGTGATTCATCAGTTGCATGTAACACCCAATGCTCATTACATCAAGTGCCCTCTTTAATGCCCATCACCCAGTTACCCCATCCCTCCACCCACCTCCCCTCCAACAACCCTCCATTTGTTTCCTAGAGCTAAGAGTCTCTTGCAGTTTGCCTCCCTCTTTGTTTTTGTATTTTTTCCTTCCCTTCCCTAATCTGTTTTGTTTCTTAAATTCCACATATGAGTGAAATCATATGGTATTTGTCTTTCTTGGGCTAACTTATTTCCCTTAGCATAATACCCTCTAGTTCTATCCACATTGTTGCAAATGGCAAGATTTCATTCTTTTTGATGGTTTGGTAATATTCCATTACACACACAGACACACTCTCCACATCATCTGCACACACACTCCACATCATCTGTTGATGGACATCTGGGCTCTTTCCATATTTTGGCTATTGTGAACATTGCTCCTCTAAACACTGGGGTGGATGCTTCCCTTAGAATAACCTTTTTTGTATCCTTTGGAGAAATACCAAGTAATATAGTTGCTGGGTCTCAGGGTAGTTCTATTTTAACATTTTGAGGAACCTCCATGTTTTCCAGAGTGGCTACACCAGCTTGCATTCCCACCAACAGTACAAGAGGGTTTCCCTTTCTCCCAACCTAACACCTTTTGTTTCCTGACTTGTTCATATTAGCCATTCTCACTGATGTGAGGTGGTATCTCACTGTGGTTTTGATTTCTATTTCCCTGATGCCAAGTGATGTGGAGCATTTTTTTCATGTGTCTCTTGACCATTTGTATGTCTTCTTTGGAGAAATTGTCTATTCATGCCTTCTGCCCATTTCTTGACTGGATTTTGGTTTTTTGGGTGTTGAGTTTAGCCCTTTGTCATTTGCGAGTATCTTTTCCCATTTCTTACAGTTTTATTGATTGTTTCTTTTGCTGTGCAAATGCTTTTTATCCTGATGAAGTCCCAATAGTTCATTTTTGCTTTTGTTTCCCTTGCCTTTGGAGACATGCCTAGCAAGAAGTTGCTATGGCCGAGGTCAAAGAGGTTGCTGCCTGTGTGTTCTCCTCAAGGATTTTGATGGATTCCTGTCTAATTAGATCTTTCATCCATTTTGAATTTATTTTTGTGTATGGTATAAAAAAGTGGTCCAGTTTCATTCTTCTGCACATGGCTGTCCAATTTTCCCAATACCATTTGTTGAAGAGGCTGTCTTTTCTCCATGGAATATTCTTCCCCGCTTATTCCAAGATTAGTTGACCATAGAGTTGAGGGTCCATTTCTGGGTTCTCTATTCTGTTCCATTGACCTGTGTGTCTATTTTTTGTGCCGGTACCACACTGTCTTGATGATTATAGTTTTATAATACAGCTTGAAGTCCAGAACTGTGATGCTTCCTATTTTCTATTACAGCTTTGTAGATTACAAAGTCCAAAAAAAGACTCACTAGTTTAAAATCAAGATTTCAGTAGAGCTGCATTCCTTTCTGAAGGCTCCAGGGGAGTGTTCATTTCCCTACCTTTTCCAGTTTCTAAAGCCTGACCATAGTTGTTGGCCTGTAACCACACTTCTCCATCTTCAAAGCCTGCACCAATGGGTTGTATCTTTCTCACACTGTATCAACTCAGATCTTGCTTCTATCACTAATCCCCCTTTCCTGACTCGAACTTGTCAGTGTCCCTTTATAGCATTTTAGGACCCTTGTGGTTACACTGGGTCTACCCACCAGGGTAGGGGATTAAACCAGGATAATCCCTCTGTTTTAAAGTCAGCTGAGTAACAACCTTATATCTATCTGCAATCTAATTCCTCCCTGCAATATAACATAACATGTTCACAGGCTCCAGGGCTTGGAAGGCCATTATTCTGTTTAACCACAGATACACAGGAATAGAATTACTGTGTCATAGGATATGTGACATTCTACATTAGTACATACTGGGCATTGTCCATTGTACCAACTTACACTCCCATCAGTATTTTCTGAAAGCTGCAGTTGCTTCACATCCTTGCTAACACTGACTATATTCTATGTTTTTCATCTTAGCTTTTCTTGTAGGAGTATAATAAAATTAATTTGCATTTCTTTAATGGCTAATTAAATTTAGTGCTTTATGGCTTTTTTCTTTTCTTTTTTCTTTCTTTTTTTTTTTTTTTTTTTTTTTTTTGCCATTCAGATATCCTCTGAAAAACTGGAATTTTCTGCCCCTTTATTTTAACTGGGTTGTCTTACTACCTTGAAGGAGTTCTTTCTTTATTCTAACTATGTCTTTGGTCAGATACAAATATTGAGATCATCTCTCCCTCTGCAGGTTGCATTTTCATGCTTTTACTTAAGTTTTTGATAGAAGTTAGTAACTTTAATATAGTCTAATTTATCAATCTTTTTCTTTATGGTTAGTGATTATTGTGTCCTGTTTTAGAAATCTTTGACTACTTTAAGACCACAAAGATATTCTCCTGTTCTCTTTTAAACAGCTTCAGTGTTTTACCTTTCACTTTTTTATCTGCAATTCATCTTGAATGGATTTTACACATATAAATACACTGACTAAAGAGACCATTCCTCCCCAATGCACGAACAGTGTCACATTTGTCTTAGATTAAATAACCATATATTTTCAATCTGTTTCTGAACTCTACTGGTCAGTTTTTGTACCATTGTATGTACAAAAAGCATCTGTTTAAATTACTTTAGTTTTATAACAGGTTTGCTATCTGATAGTATAAGCCTTCTAACTTTGTTCTTTGTGACTTCCTTAGTTCTTCCGGGCATTCTGCATTTCCATATGAATTTTAGAGACTGCTGATACACCCACACCCACACCCACACCTGTACACACCAACTTGCTGGGATTTTTATTGGAACTACATTGAATCTGTGGATTATTTGGGGGGGGGGAGGTCAATCTTTAAAATATTGAGTCTTTTATTCCATGGACATGGTATATTTCTATTTCACCATTTATTTAGGTATTCTTTAATTTCTCTCAGCATTGTTTTCCAGTTTTCAATGTAAAATTCTGACATGCCTTTTTATTTGTTCCTAGGTGTTAGGTTTTTTTGTAATGCTACTCTCAATGTACAGTTTTTTAAAATTTTGTTATTTGTTTGCTGCTGTAATATAGAAATGCTATTGACTTTTACTGACCTTGTAGCCAGAAAAGTTACAAAGTTCACTTATTAATTCTAAAAGATTAGCTTATATATTCTTTTGGATCACAATGATGTCAAATGTGAATAATAAGGTTTTATTTCTTAGAATCCAATCCTTATAACTTCTTTAATCTTGCCTTACTAAACTGTCTAGGATATCTAGTATAATTATGACCAGAAGTGGCGACAGTACTCTCCTTGTTCTTTATGTCAGAGAGACAGCTTTTAATATTTTTATCATTACGAAGATGTTTCCTGTAGGATTTTTGTAAATGTTCTTTATTAGACTAAGAAAGTTCCTTCCTAGTGTGTTAAGAGTTTTTATCACGAATGGATGTTGAATTTTGTCAAATGCTTTTTCTGCATCTATCAGATTGTAATGATCTGTCTCCCTTTTTTGTTAATATGGTATATTATACAAATTGGTTTTCTAATGTTAAACCTACCTTGAATTTCTAGAAAAAGCCCCTCGTAGTCATGATGCATTATCATTTTTATCATTAAATTAAATTTGTTAATATTTTGTTAAGGATTTTTACATTTATGTTTACAGGGTTGGTCTGTAATTTGCTTTCCTATTATGTCATTTCTAGGTTTTGGAATAAATATTATACTCATTAAAAGAGCTGGAAAGTAAAACTTCTATTCAAATAAAGAGTATATGTAAGATTGATGTTACTTCTTTCTTAAATGTTTGGAAAACTTCACTGATTAATCTAAGTTTTAAAAACTAAAACTTCAGGGGTTGGTCTAGAAGACTGCTGCCGATTGATTCCTGGTATTTCCATACATCCTCTCCCAAATTACAAATTAACAAGGAGTGAAAGAAAGCCACAATGACAGGATTACTCAGAGACAGAGAATAATGCATATTTGAAATTATCTTTTTTTAAAAATTTTCTTTATTTGACAGAAAGAGGGAGATCACAAGTAGGCAGAAAGGCAGGTAGAGAGAGGGGGAAGCAGGCTCCCCAATAAGCAGAGAGCCCGATGTGGGGCTTGATCCCATGACCCTGGGATCATGACCCAAGCTGAAGGCAGAGACTTTAACCCACTGAGCCACCCAGGTGCCCTGAAATTATCTTTAACTACAGAAATAAACACCAACTAAAAAATGCTTTCCTGCTGCTGTTGCAAGCCAATGGGCACAAAGTGATAACGAGGCAGCTTAACACATCCATGTAAAACAGGACAGGGAAATGGAAAACTTTGAGCAAGTACAGTTAAAAGCACCCCCAGAATGAGAAAATGTGGTACTACACTCTAAAAAATTGAGTACAATTTGGGGATTTGCTAGTTCACAGCACTGGCTATAGAAAAGGAGCTTAAAAATGAATAAGGCTAAAATTGATAGCTTGAATAAGCACAATTTCCAAATAAAAGACCCAGAGAAGAGGAGAAGGGGTGATTCCCTTAAAGAAATAAAAAAATTGGGGGGGGGGGAAGAATTCTATAGAAACAAAAGAGATACAAGCCATGCTATCTTCTCTTCCATTTCCACTGTGTCACTATGCGTCTGTTCAAAATCTAAACTGTGAGAAATTGGCACTCTCAAATTAGGAATCCTAGCCACAAAATACGCAGAAATAGAAAATATCAAGCTAATTCTATTTAAAAATATATAAGAATAGTATCCTGGTACATGAATAGGCAAACAAACCAATGTAACAGAAGAGAGATCTACCAATAGATGCAACTGTAAGTGGAAATCTAGTATATGATAAGATCTAGTGTCTAGTATAAGATAAACTGAATATATAATATGTATATAATATGACAGTGATATCCACAGAAGGCCTTCCTAAAGAAATAGTATTGAGATAAAGGATCACCATTTGGAAAACAGAGAAAATAAGATTCATTATTCACTCCATAAAAATAAACTCAAAAATGGATTAGATATATAAACATAAAACACAAAACTATACAAGTATTAGAAGAAAATATGAGTGAATTCCTCTATAACGTGAACATATGGAAAGCTTTTAAAAAGTACTCAAATCCCAATGCAATTAAAGAAGAGATGGATAAATAGGACTACAATAAAATAAATGCTTTCATGGCAAAAATAAACAAGAAAACATAAGCAAAGTCAAAAGACACAATAACAAGCTGGACAAATACATTAAAAAAGGGCAAATATCCCGAATCATCAAAATGGCATCAAAAATGGGAAATAATCCTAATATTTAAAGAACTTATAAAAATTAAGGGTAAAAAAGCCAAATATTCTATAGAGAAATAAGCAAAAAATGAATAGGTAATTCACAAAAATTAAAAATGCTTCTTAACCACTGGAAATATGATCAACTCAACCTACTCTGGGAGAAATGAATATTAGAACTATGCAGAAACACTATCCTCACCCATTAGACTGGCAAACATTCAGAAGCTTAATAGTAGCCTTTGTAGGCAAGGCTAAGTCAAACAGAACACAGAAAAATCTAAGAATTGTCTATTCCTTATGAAAAAGAATCTGGCAATATCTGATAAAGCTAAACATTCATTTAACCTTTGATTCAGCAGTACTCCTAGAATTTATCCTTAAAACATACCATTAATACTACTAAAAAAGTATAGTCATTCATTGCCAACACTGTAAATATGAAAAACAACTTCAAGCAACAAGGATGGGAAGAATGAAAAAAATTAAAACTGAATACTGAAACTAAATGAACCTCTAATGACTAACATAATCACACTGAAGAAGGAAAAACAACAGGGAACTAGTACAAGTAACTTCTGAACACAGTCCAATACTTGGATTATTTACCCTTAGTCTAGGAGACCAAAAAAAACCCCAAAAGACAACAGGCAAAACTTGAACTCTTTTTAGTAGCTTCTTTTCACAGTGGTATAGACACAACAATTCTAAAATTACCTCATGAGCATTATAAGATTAAGCAAATGAGTAAATACAGTGATGTTACTGGGAGCCAGGGGTCCAGGGTTGGAGGAGATACAATATGGAATGGAGGAGACAAGAACAAGCTTCATGAGAATAGACTGGATTGGGAGATATCAAGTATAAATGCATAATCTCTAATGAATTAATGCATGCTCTAGCTCTGTTTGCTAAGACAGTACAGAAACAAAGTTGCCAGTAGCAATGAGAACACCACCAGGCATCCAGATCCTGGTTTTTTTTTTTTTTTTTAAATACTATCCCCTACTCAAAGAACCAATGCTAAAAAAACAAAACCAACCAACCAACCAACCAAACAAACAAACAAACAAGAAACTAGTACTTCTAGAGAAATGTCTGAATCTAGGGTCAAGGAGAGGAAGATCTAAGATGCCTACAATACTGTACTCAGAAAGTAGGAAGTACCCGAATGGATGAATGATGGAGCATTATCAAAAGGATACAGGAGCCAACTTGAAAGGCTTCTCACTGGCCAAATCTGGGACAACTAAAGCATCGAAATAATCAAGGACAGTAATGAATCATAAACCACTGAAAACAAAACAAAACAGGAATCTATTAATCCACACTGATGACAAATGTACACACACACACACACACACACACACACACAGAGAGGGAAAATAGTGAAGGGACGCTTTACCCTTTACCAATGACAACTGATACACATGGAGGGAATGGTGGAATTAGAAAAACACAAATTTGCAACCATCATAGTAAAGATGGTTTCAGAAGAATAATCAGGGAATGCAAAAATCCAGTGAAGAAAGTCTGGTGAAAAACACAGTATTGCACTCGTCTTAAAGCATCTCTCAAGGGGGAAAGGAGCATGTATAGTAGGGAAACCAAACTTTGGACACGGTGATCAAAATTAGCATCACCAATGATGGGCAGAAAAAACACTTGTGTGCATCCAGATGTGATA
Source organism: Mustela putorius furo (assembly GCF_011764305.1). Classification (NCBI taxonomy): domain Eukaryota; kingdom Metazoa; phylum Chordata; class Mammalia; order Carnivora; family Mustelidae; genus Mustela; species Mustela putorius. Next base: position 26,110,672 of record NW_025422015.1, on the reverse strand, counting down.
CCCTGAGAATATAATAATCACTTTTGCAGGGATGTTATCCAGGGACACAAAAACTGAACTGAATAATGAGAAAATATCAAAAGTCCTCAAAATGAAGAACAATCTATTAAAAAACAAAAAGCAAAACCTGACCTATTTTCTTTAAATTATCAATGTTGTGAATGACTAAGTCAGGCTAGAGAACTCTTCCAGAATAAAAGAAAGTGAAGAGATCCTGAAACTAAATGCAGTACATGATCCTGTAATGGAGGAAAACAATGCTATACTGAACATTACTGTCTAACCAACAAAATTGGTAAACAGACAGTATATTAGATAGAAATACAGCATCAGTGTTAAATTTCCTGCATTTGACAACAGTACTGTAGTTATGTAAGACAATATTCTTGTTCTTAAAAAAAATTATATATATATATAATTATATATATTTAAGACAATATTCTTGTTCTTAAAAAATTATATATATATATAATTATTCGTGTGTGTGTATATATATAAATATGTGTACGTATAAAGGATTAATAGGGCAAGATGTTTGCAACCTACTGTCAAATTTCTCAGAAAAAATATATACACATAGATATACAGACATATATATATATATACATATATGAGAGATAGAAAGTAAAAACAAAGTATCAAAATGTTAAAAACCGGTAATTTAAGTGAATGGTATAGGGAAATTCTTTGTATCATTCCTAAACTTTCCTATAAGTTTGTAATTGTTTCCAAACAAAAAAATGCAATTCTAGTTTCTGTCTTGCACCTAATTCAGTAACAAATAATTAAATATTAGATACATCATTAAAATATTTACATGGGGGCGCCTGGGTGGCTCAGTAAGTTAAGCCTCTGCCTTTGGCTCAGGTCATGATCTCAGGATCCTGGGTTCAAGCCCCGTGTCAGGCTCTCTGCTCTGAGGGGAGCCTGCTTCTCCTTCTCTCTGCATGCCTCACTGCCTGCTTGTGGTCTCTCTCTCTCTGTGTCAAATAAATAAATAAAATCTTTAAAAAAAAAATTACATGATTTCCCTTGCCAAAAAGTGATGCTAAAAGCCAAGCAGTCTGAGTCCATCATTTTCTCTTTTCTAGGGTAGTTTTCAGGATTTTTCTTTTCTCTGTCCTTCCCCACCTCTACTTTTTAAAATTAACATATAACGTGTTATTTGCTCCAGGGATACCGGTCATCAGGCTTACACATTTCACAGCACTCACCATAGCACATACCCTTCCCAATGTCCATAACCCAGCCATCCTATCCCTATCCCCTCAACCCCCAATAACCCTCAGTTTGTTTTGTGAGATTAAGAGTCTCTTATGGTTTGTCTCCCTCCCGATCCCATCTTGTTTCATTTTTTTCCTCCCTACTCCCCACAACTCCCTGCCCTGCCTCTCAAAATCTTCATATCAGAGAGATCATATGATAATTCTTTGTCTGACTTAGTTATTTCACTCAGCATAATACCCTCTAGTTCCATTCACGTTGTTGCAAAAGGCAAGATTTCATGTTTGATGGCTTCATAGTATTCCACGGTATATGTATACCACATCTTCTTTATCCATTCATCTTTGATGAACATCTAGGTTCTTTCCATAGTTTGGCTATTGTGGACATTGCTGCTATATACATTCGGGTGCACGGGCCCCTTAGGATCACTACATTTGTATCTTTAGAGTAAATACCCAGCAGTGCAATTGCTGGGTTACAGGGTAGCTCTATTTTCAAGTTTTTGAGGAACTTCCATACTGTTTTCCAAAGTGGCTGCACCAGCTTGCATTCCCACCAACAGTGTAGGAGCGTTCCCCTTTCTCTGAATCCTCACCAACATCTGTCGTTTCCTGACTTGTTAACTTCATTCATTCTGGCTGCCCACTCCCATTTCTGAGTGATGTGGAATAAGATAGAAAGTGGAATAAAGGAATGAGTGTTCTAAGTACCTCCTAAATCACATTTTGGAATCTTGAGTTCAAAGCCAATGTAAGAAACCATATTATAATTACTCTTAAAATATGGGGCACCTGGATGGTTCAGTCAGTTAAGCATCTGCTTTTGACTCAGGTCATGATTCCAGGGGCCTGGGATCAAGACTGCGAGCCTGCATGGGATTCCCTGCTCAGTGCGGAATCTGCTTCTACCTCTCCCTCTGCCCCTCCCCTATCTCCCCAACCCCTGATTGTGCACTCTCTCAAATAAATAAATAAAATATTTTTAAAAAGGTCTGCATAAGTGAACCTTTATTAATTTGACATATATAGTTGACATATATAGGAATTATTACTGTTTTCCAAAAAGTATCCAAATAAAAGTTAAAAAAAATAAAAGTAGTTTACAAAGGTAACTTAGAATAACAAAGTTACCAGTTCTCATTAGTGCTCAGATAGGTGAAACGTGACAACTATATTCTCTATGCCAAGCCTGTTATGTTGTAGGCAGAATGCCCCCACAGATGTCCACGGCCTAATCCCTGGAACATGTGCATCACGTGTACTTCACATAAGAAGAGACTTTGCGGATGTAATAAAGTTTTACATACATTAAAATAGGGAGGTTATCTGAGTGAGCCCAACTTATCCACATGAGCTCTTAAAAGCAGAGAACTTTCTCCAACTGGAGTTACAGAGATGCAGCAGAAAGGTAAATGAGGAAAAACTCATCCCACCATTGTTGTAGGGGGCCACATGGAAAACATGACAAGGAATGCAGGTATCTCCTAGGAGCAAATACTGGTTCCCAGCTGATAGTAAGCAAGGAAAACAGGGACCTCAGTCCTACAAATGCATAGCGTTGAAATCTGCCAGTTGTAATCAGGATGAGCCTGGAAGTGGTTTTCCCTGAATCTCCAAGGCCCAGTTCAGCTGACATACTGATTTTGGCCTTTTGTGAGCAGGGTTAGAGAAACCAGTTGAGCCCAGCTGGACTTCAGACCTATACATTTGTGAGATAAACTGATGTTTTAAGCCACTACGATTTGTGGCAATTTGTTATGGCTGCAATAGAAAATTTATACTCAAATAAGTATTTTCTTAATTTATATTTCATTCTAAATATTTTAATTAGTCAAGATAGATTAAAAAATTAGAAGCGAATTATTTTATCACAGTTCTAGCTTTTTATTTCCTCACATCAATTTTATCACTAAAAGGAAAACATAATGTTTGGATGACTAGATTCTGAGCACTGAGGAATGCCAATTTTGAATTCATAAGTTAGTGTTTTGCTTTTAAAAATGTTTTTATTTTTTATATTTTTTAAGATTTTATTTATTTATTTGACAGAGAGAGAGAGAGATCACAGGTAGGAAGAGAGCAGGCAAAAAGAGAAGGGGAAGCAGGCTCCCTGCTGAGCAGAGAGCCAGACTCGGGGCTCGATCCCAGCACCCTGAGATCATGACCGGAGAGGAAAGCAGAGGCTTAACCCACTGAGCCACCCAGGTGCCCCTTAAAAATGTTCTTAAAATGCCATTTTCTCTAAGAATGTTTTATATGAAAATTATGACTCAACCGAATGCAATTTAATATAAGGGTCTATATAGGCCAAGCAGACCTGGGTGTTTCTGAACTATTCCAAAATATTAATTCATTATGTGTATGATCAGCTGGTGTTTACAGGGTTTGGGGACAGGAAGAATGCTACAGGAGCTCATTTCTTTGGAATATTCGTATTCAGTGTATCTCTCATCTTCTGAAATAGTTTTCCCATGGGTAATGGAAGAGCAGCAGAAATGAAAATCCTAGTTGAGTGAATTCCAGCCAATTCTCCAGTGTAAGAAAGTTAAACAAGCTTAAAAAGGGCCAACATATATCCTTAAGGAAAAAACTTATCTTTTTAGTGGAATGCAATGAAAGCTTTTGGTGTTCTTTTGGGAATAAGCATATATTTTTAGAATAATTAAAGCAATTTGTCACAGAAGGTAACTGACAAGGTACTGATAAACTTGGGGGAAAGATCACCTAGCGTAACTTGTATTGACTTATCCCTTCCTTGTAACTGTGGCTAGTGAGGTAGTTCAGTATGCATACTGAACTACCTCACTAGCCACAGTTACAAGGGTAGGTAGGTTAAAAAGGGCTGAACAGCCGAAGACAGTGCTTTTCAAACTTCTATTAGGAAGGATCAGTTATCAACTGATCAACTGTGAATCAATAATTTTATAAAATACAGTAAAACTATATTACTATAAAAATGAAATAAAATCCCAAGACATAAAAGTTCTTGAATGTCAGTGTCTAGTACATATAGGTGCTAAATGTATGTTTAATGAGTGATTCAACTAATTTAATATGAGAGCCTATATATACCAAGTAGTTGACCCACAAATGAACATGTCTTCATTGGGAAGGTGAATGTATCTGGTATATTATTAGATCTGATGAAAGCAAGCACAGTCAGACATCTCACAACCAATAACATACATATTTTATGAGACCCTAGGATACATGACACTCCTTTCACTTAGAGAATGAAATAGCAAGCAAGGAAAATTAGAAGTACTAAAAGACTAAGTAGTCTCTGATTATTTTTCCTGTGATTTTGCCTTTTGTCCTAAACCCTAACTACCGAAACACAGATCAGGAATGACTATGAAGAACAATGCAAAAGTCTAATTAAATGCTTACAGATGAACAAAGGGCTCTACATTAAAGATATCCAGAGGGTATCTATAAAGTTTAATTTGTACTTACTTTTATGTGGAGGATTTTTAAGTGTAATAATGTGCATTCACATATAGCTTAGAATATTCTTTAAATATATTAAATTATATATTTATGTAATATTTAAATATATTCATAAGTATATATTTAAATTATATATAAGTACCTGTATTTCAGGTTTAAGTGAGAAAAGTATTTAATCCTTTCACACATAGAACATTCTATATTTAGTCTCACGTTGTCCATAAAGCCAATGACCACTTCCTCTTCACAGAATCGAATGTAGTATCCCAATGCAATCTGCACTGATAACAGCAGAGGGCACTGTCATATGAAATGACCACTTTTCACTGTATGTAAGATTTCCTCCTCAGTTAAGAACTACTAGTTTTCAAAGAGGTTAGGATCTTTAAAAATTGTCTTATACACCAATACTACTTTAATATACATATTTATGTGAATACAAAGTGATATATTTCAATTGATAAATTGGAACCTCAGTCATAAATTATAAAAAAAGAAGAAAAATAATTTAATACTTTGAATGAATAAACTTAGTGGATCTCTCATACCATTTCTATTACTATATGATGCCATTTATATAGAGTTCAAAAAGAAGAAAAATAGAACATATCAGTTACAGGATAATTTCCTTTCTTAGCAAATAAGGAAAGTAAGAACTACTTTCATTAGGAAAAAAATTAATTCTCATAAAATTTAGGGTAACAGTTTCCCCTAGATGGAAATGAGAGGGCTGTTACTTAGAAGGGGTTTATAGGCAACTTCAGGATTCCTGACAATACTCCCATTCTTGATCCATATCATGGTAGCAGGTTCCCAATTTGTAACAGGTCACTAAACTCAACATTTATGTTTTATATATAGAAACGCCAAATATTTTAAGGCCTTACCAAAACCACTTCAGTAGTCAGAAAAATATACAAAAAAGGTAATCATAAAATGAATAGTATAAGAGGCGCCTAGGTGGCTCAGTGCGTTAAAGCCTCTGCCTTCGGCTCAAGTCATAATCCCAGGGTCCTGAGATTGAGGCCTGCAACAGGCTCTCTGCTCAGCAGGGAGCCCGCTTCCTCTGTCTCTGCCTGCCTCTCTATCTACTTGTGATCTCTGTCAAATAAATAAATAAAATCTTTAAATATAAAGACAATTTTTAAAGATCCTAACCTCTTTGAAAACTAGTAGTTCCTAACTGAGGAGGAAATCTTACATACAGTGAAAAGTGGTCATTTCATACATACATTTCATATTAAAAAAATAGTATACATGTAGAAAAACCTACTTTGAAAACAGGGGTTCTAAACCAGGGGCCCATGGATGAGATTTCATGCAAAGTTTCCTAAGATAGGGTTCTTAGCTTTCACTACATTCTCAGAAAACTGGAAGAACATTCTCAAAAAACTAGTTGCAATGTGAAAATATCATCTGGATATAATATAGGTCCAGCTATCTTATACGTAACTGAGTTCCAAATGAAAAAGAATAAAACATATCCAACATAGAAGACTTTCGGGCTAAGGAAATCATTATCTTCATTCATGAAGTTAAAAATTCTGATGTGCTTAAATGCATAATAATTTGTGAAGTTATAATATGTGGAAGCAAAATGTACAACAATAGCATTAGGACAGAAGGAAATAAGGAATATACTATAGTGTTCTTGTATTTTATGAAAAATAGCATAATATTATTGGAAGGTGGGCTGTGATAAGTTTAAAATGCATCATATTAACTCTAAACCAACGAGTAAAAAAAAATCTATAGATATATGCATATTTGTTTGTGTATGTATATAAAATGAGAAAATATTTTTCAGTATTTTAGAAATATTTATTTTTCTATATATGCCAGACACTACAATTCCAGAAATTTGTATATTTTGGTTTTCTGTTTCATTTTTTTAGAAATATATTCTTATTTTATATATATGTACATACACACACATATGTGTATAGTACATATACACACAAACATATATTTATATATAGGCATACCTCATTTTATTGTGCTTTGCTTTATTGCACTCTGCAGATATTGTGATTTTACAAATTGAAGCTTGAGAGCAAACCTGCCATCCAGCAAGCCTATCAGCTCTGTTTTTCTGATAGGTCTGCTGCCTTCATCTCTCCTTGTTGCATTGTGATAATTCTTATAATATTTCAAACTTTTTCATCATTATTATATTTGTTATAGTAATCTGTGATCAGTGATTTGTGATGTTACTATTGTAACTGTTTTGAGGTACCATGAGCCATGCCCATATTAAGACCACAAACTTAACTGATAAATGTTGTGTGATCTGACTGATCCACCCACTGGTCATTCCCCATCTCTCTCCTCCTCTTGGGCCTCCCTATTCTTTAACAGAAAAACTGAAATTAGGCCAATTAACAGTCCTGAAATGGCCTCAAAGTGTTCAAGTGAAAGGAAGAGTCTCATGTTTCATTTTAAACCAAAAGCTAGAAATGATTAAGCTTACTAAGAAAAGCATGTCAAAATCTGAGGTAAGATGAAGGCTAGGCTTCTTATACCAGTTAGCCAACTTGTGAATGCAAAGAAAAAGTTCTTAAAAGGAAATTAAAAGTGCTACTCCACTGAAAACACAAATGATAAGACAGCAAAGCAGCCTTATTGTTGATACAAAGTTTCAGTAGTCAGGACAGAGATCAAACCAATACAACATTCCCTTAAATCTAAGCCTAATCCAAAGCAAGGGTCTAACTCTCTTCAACTCTAGGACAGCTGAGAGAGGGGGGAAGCTGCAGAGGAAAAGTCTAAAAAAGCTAGCAACGACTGGCTCATGAGGTTTAAGGAAAGAAGGGATCTTTATAGCATAAAAGTGCAAGATGAAGCATCAAGCACTGAGGTAGAAGCTATAGCAAGTTAGAAGATCTAGCTAAGATAATTAATGAAGGTGGCTACACTAAACACATTTTCAATGTAGATGAAATAGCCTTCTACTGGAAGAAGATGCCATGTAGGACTTTCATAGCTAGAGAGCTTCAAGGCTTCAAAGGACAGGCTGACTGACTTGTTAGAGGCTAATGTAGCTGGTGACTCTAAGTTGAAGCCAATGTTCATTTACCATTCCAAAAATCTTAGAGGCCTTAAGAATTATGCTAAATCTACTAAATGTACTCTGTCTATGCTCTGCAAATGAAGCAACAAAGCCTGACTGATGGCACATCTGTTTACGACACAATTTAATCAATATTTCAAAACCCACTGTTGAAATCTACTACTCTGAAAAAAGATTCCTCTCAAAATATTACTGCTCACTGATAAATGGAGCTGGTCACCCAAGAGCTCAGACAAAGATATATGGGATTAATGTTGTCTTCAAACCTATAACACAACATCCATCTACAGCCTATGGATCAAGATATTATTTTGACTTTCAAGTCTTATTATTTAAGAAATACCAAAGTCTAGAGCTGCCATAAATAGTGATGCCTCTGATAGGTCATGACAAAGTAAACTGAAAACCTGGAAAGCATTCTCCACTCTAGATGCCATAAAGAACATTCATGATCCATGGGAAGAGGTCAAAATGTCAACATCAACAGGAGTTTGGAAAAAGTTGACTTTGGAGAGATTCAAGATTCCAGTGGAGAAAGTAACTGCAATTGTGGTGGGATTAGCAAGAGAACTAGAATTGGAAGTGGAGCCTAAAGATATGACAGAACTGCTGCAATCTCATGATCAATGATGAATAGATAAGGAGTTGCTTCTTACAGATGACCAGAGAAAACAGTTTCTGAGGGGTGTCTGGGTAGCTCAGTTGGTTAAGTATCTGCCTTCAGCTCAAGTCATGATCCAGGGTCCTGGGATTGAGCCCTGCGTTCGGCTCCCTGCTCAGCAGGAGTCTGTTTCTCCTCTGCCCCTCCCCTCCAGGTTGCCCTCTTTCTCGCTCTCAAATAATTGAAGAAAATCTTAAAAAAAAAAAAAAAAAGAAAGAAAGAAAGAAGGAAAAGAGAATGTTTTTTGGATTGGAATCTACCCTTTGTGAAGAGGCTGTAAAGATAGCTGAAATGACAACAAAGGACTCAGAGTATCACACAAACTTAGTTGATAAAGCAGTGGCAGGGTTGGAGAGGACTGACTCCAATTTTAAAGAAGTTCTATTGTAGGTAAAATCATCTATCAAACAGCCTTGCACGCCAAAGAGAATTAATTCATAAAAAGAAGAGTGAAGTGATGTGGTAAATTTGATTGTAGTCTTATTTTAAGAAACTGCCACAACCACAGAAAAAGCATTGCTTTTTTCATTAATCTAAAATATATTTGAGGTGCGCCTGGGTGGCTCAGTGGGTTAAGCTGCTGCCTTCAGCTCAGGTCATGATCTCAGGGTGCTGGGATCGAGTCCTGCATCAGGCTCTCTGCTCGGCGGGGAGCCTGCTTCCCTCTGTCTCTCTCTGTCTGCCTCTCCATCTACTTGTGATTTCTCTCTGTCAAATAAATAAATAAATAAAATCTTTAAAATATATTTGAAATAAGTAACTCAAAGTACACGTAACAGTAGTCAAATATCTCACAGTAAATGTCAAGAGCTGCCTAAGATCTCTCTCCTTTACCAGCCCCATCTTCAGCCTGGATTACTGCTATGGTGTCCTTTGGTTCTATAAGTACAACAAAACTGATTTGGGTATTGACTAGAGTCATGTGCATGTGATTTTTTTCTACAGTGTGTGAGGAAAAATGATTTTTTCAAGGAGTAAGTCATTATTGGAGCTACTGAATACACTCCCAGAATTATTATGGCTAGAATTCAGGATGTCCGTTGTACAGGCAAACATTTTCAGGGGCATAGACCAGATTCAAATGAAGTAAGTTCATAAATGCAGTTGGCCTTTTAGGTTTAATCTCTTCCTTGGCTTTTGAATATACTTTTAATATTAATTTATAATTTATATTGTAAATTGTATTCATATATACTTTAGATTTAATATACTTTTAAATTCATACAAAAGCCCAGTTTTCACTTAATGAAATACTCTTGTATTGGCAGAAGTGATCTATATCCCTTAAATATGAAGATTAGTTATCTAAAGAGGACCACAGCATTTTGTTTTGACTAGGCAGGAGATGACTCCATTCAAAAGTGGTTATCAAAGAGAACTGTTTCCAAGGCTTTAAGCCTGTCTCATGCCTTCTCTTATCTTCTAGGAAAGCCTACTGACTTACAGTTTTACACTCAATGCATTTTGATTATTTATTAAATGAATCCTGGTTTCCTGACTGGTCAGAAAACATTAAACTCATGAAAGCTTGATGCTTGTTAAAATTAAAGTACAAAAAGGAAGACCTAGATTATTTTATTTTGTGTGGCATTTTATTAAATCACATTTAAAACTGTTGTACCATAACTCAAACTTTGAAAATGTGTAACTAACATTTTATCCTGTTAGTTCTAGTAATTCAAGTTTTTTTATAGCTCAAAGGAACAATCTTGACAAAGAAAATTAAAATTTCAGTACAAATTATTGACCAATATAATATCTCCAGAGATAAAATTATATCCTTCTACATATATTGAGGGAGAGCTATATATTAAAAACATGAGACAGATGCTTATTTATATCTTTAACTATTACCACAAAATTTATAAAAAACATACTGAGTAGTAAGCTTTTCTGAAAGAAAGGAATGTGAAAGGATGATTTTAGAATACTTTTAGTCATTAAATATTACCTTAAAAACAAAATAAAAGCATAAACAAATCTCAACTAAAATCCCTGAATACTCAAACAACTAAAGCAGTATCAGAGATATAGGTCTGAGTGCAAATTTAGATTCAGCCTTTGACTACTTTTTTAAAGCTTTCTTATGTGCTAAAGCAATAGTTTTGAGTAACTAAAGATACATTAATTCCATTTTAGCTGCAAAAGCATTTTATATTTGTTTTGATTACAAAATTATTGTATGTCATCTTGGCTCTGGCGCTCTGATACGTTGCCCTTTTTTTAATGTACTGGGATGAGTTTCAATAATCTGTTTAATTCTCACTTTCATACATATAGCAGAAGAAAAGCATTTAAATGATGCTCCATTTTTACCTTCAATTTTATAAGTCTGTTCATTTTTTAACACATATGACACAATATATTGCACCATCTAAATTAAGATTTTTTTCAAGCATCAAATTCTAATAATCAATAATCAGTTCTTCTTCCTTATTCTTTAAATACCTCAAAAATACATTAACATATATGTGTGCATATAGCTATATATTATAAATGTATTTATACACATAAGTATATGTATATATAAATGTATACCTGCATATGAAATGAAAATCAGGATTTAAAATACTACATAAACTCAGTTGATAAAGCTGTGGCAGAGTTTGAGAGGACTGACTCCAATTTTGAAAAAAGTTCTGTGGGTAAAATGCTATCAAGCTACAGATATAGTGAAGAGAAGGGGCACCTGCATCCCAGTGTTCATAGCAGCAATGTCCACAATAGCTAAACTGTAGAAGGAGTCGAGATGCCCTTCAACAGATGACTGGATAAAGAAGATACGGGATATATATCTATATATGTATAGATATATATATATACACACACACAATGGAATATTACTCAGCCATCAGAAAGAATGAATACCTACCATTCAAATCAACATGGATGGAATTGGAGGGGATTAAGCTAAGTGAAATAAGTCAAGCAGAGAAAGACAATTATCATATGGTTTCACCTACATGTGGAACATAAGGAATAGCACAGAAGACCATAGGGGAAGGGAGTGAAAACTGAAGTGGGGGATATTAGAGAGGGACACAAACCATGAGAGACTATGGATTTGGGGAAACAAACTGTGGGTCTAAGAGGGGAGGGAGGTGGGGGGTAGCCAGGTGATAGGTATTAAGGAGGGCTTGTTTTGTGATGAGAACTGGGTGTTATACACAACTAATGAATCACTGAACACTACATCAAAAACTAATGATGTACAATATGATGGCTAACTGAACTAACCAACTAAATAAATAAATAAACGGCACTGTTTCCTCAAAAAAAAAAAAAAATGCTATCAAACAGCATCGCATACTACAGAGAAATTGTTCATGAAAGAGAAAGTCCGTCAATGAAGTGAGCTTCACTGTTGTCTTATTTTAAGAAACTGCCACAGCCACCCCAACCTTCAGCCGATCACCACCCTACTCATTCATCCAATATCAACACTGAGGCAAAACCCTCCACCAGTGAAAAGATCACAACTCACTTAAGTTCAGATGATGGTTAGCCGTTTTTTAGCCATAAAATACTTTTTAATTAAGGTATGTACATTGTTTTTTCAGACATATTGCACACAACGGACTACAAAATAATGTAAATATAACTTTTACATGTACTGGGAAATGAAAAATTCATTTGACTAGCTTTACTGCAATATTTGTTTTATTGTGATAGATGGAACCAAACCTGTAGTATCTCTAAGGTGTGCCTGTATATAGTAATATATGTAATAAATACATAAAAATATATGTTAATATACATAACAAATTCACACTACTATTTAAATATTTGTTTATATATAAATGTATTACTAGAAAAAAATATATTTTTATATATAACACAAACAGGTATAGTCAATATTAGAGATAAAATGAGATCATAAAAAATAATCTAGAAAGAGGCAGGAAGAAAAAGTAAGAAAGAATAAACAATAGATGGGACAAACAGAAAACAAAGACTAAGATAACAGGTTTAAACCCTATTATATCAATAACAAAGAATATAAATGGTATAAGCACTCCAATTAAAAGGCAGAGATTATGAGACTGGAAAAAAAAGCAACACCCAAATATGTACCATCTACTAACTAGAATTACCTTTAAAAAATACAGCATAGGTTAAAATGAAAGGACAGAAAAAGATATACCACAGAAATATTAGTCATAAGAAAGCTGGATGACTATATAAACAATAGATTCCTGATTAGACCCTGGATTAGAAAAAAGACAGTATGACAACTGAAAAAATTTGAATAAGGTCTTTCAATTAGTTAAAAGTTCTGTAACAAACAATATTAATTTCTTGATTTGATAATTATACTGTGGTTATGTATGATATTAACATTTGGGGAAATGAGTGAAAGGTTTATAGGAATTATTTGTGTAAATTCTACAAGTTTTTCATAATTCCATAATTAATACAAATGGAAAAGCTAAAAACATTTTTTTAAAAAGCTCTGCTCTTCAAAAGACACAAAATAAAAAGGCTGAATGTACACAATACTTATATTCGACAAAAAAAGTTACATATTTGACTTAACATAAAACGACTTTTATCCATAATACATAATAATATGTAATATGCATAGAAAGGCATACCACTGAGCAACAAAATGAACAAACCACTGATATATGGAATAACACATATGAATCTCGAACACAAATTGTAGTATATCCACACAACAAAAAACTTCTCAACATTAAAAAGGAATGAGGTAGTGATGCATGGTACAACACTGACACATCTCAAAATAATTACACTGAATGAAAGAAGCCAGAAACACACACACAAATATATACTGAATGAATCTATTTATAAAAGAAAAAGCTAAAAATAAACCAAAAAACCAAATTAAAAAAAATTTTTTTTCTTTTTTATTTGACAGAGAGAGATCACAAATCGGCAGAGAGACAGGCAGAGAGAAGGGAAGCAGGCTTTCTGCCGAGCAAAGAGCCCAATGTGGGGCTTGATCCCAGGACCCTGGGATCACGACCTGAGTCAAAGGCAGAGGCTTTAACTCACTGAGCCACCCAGGCGCACTCCCCCCCCCACCAAATCTTATTTAGAGTGAAAAAGTGATCAGTGTTTGCCTTGGATTACGGTGGGAATTGCTTGGGCAACAGTATATGCAAACATGTGGAGTTGATAAAAATGTTCTATATCTTGATTGTGGAGGTGGTTACACAGTACAGAATGTAAATTATACTATGATAAAAGTGATTTAAGACTTGTTAAAATGAAGGCTAGAAGAGAGAAGTCTTTGATTAAGTAATATACACCTTTAAGCATTCTTAAGTTTTTCTCTTTCTTTTTCATGGGTATCTTTTATTATAGCACCATGACTATTTTCATAGCATTTTAGTACAGTGCATAGATTACAAGATTTAGCTTATATACTTTGATAATCTGAACTTTGAAAAACATGAAAGTTTGTGATTCAAAGAAACAGAGCTGAAAGGGAATGAAAATGGTGAATTAATCAGCTATTTTTCTTCTAGTCTACTACCCTACATGCCAGAAAGGAATGGCTTTCTCTTTAGTATCTGAAAGGGAGAGTCAGAATTTTAAACACTGAAAGTCCCCTCTTAATGTATGTTCCAACATTCTCCTTCCAGGCTCAAGTGTATGATGAATAGGAAAAAAGAAGTGAGGCCAGGATTAGCCTTAACGTTGAAAATCATCTCCAGTGAAAGGAGAATTAATAAGTTTAAAACTATACCAGGTCACCTGTGTGGCTCAGTTAGTTAAACACCCATCTCTTGATTTTGGCTCAGGTCATGATCTCAGGGTTCTGGGATCAAGCCCCACTTTGTGTAGCCTGCCTGAGATTCTCTCTCTCCCTCTCCATCTGCCCCCCCAAATTGTGTGCTCTCCCTCTCTCCAAAAAATAAAATAAAAATGTTTAAAACTATGCCAAAATATTACCACACTGACATTTCTGTAGAAGTCTAGGAGTCGTAAGGTAATCTTAAGACTCTAATCAATATCATGTGTGCATCAGTGTGTACCCTGGTTAAGTGTTATGCTAAGTATCTACATATCCATGAGATCATTCACATTTATAAACATTTAGCAGAGATTATTTCTATTTTATAAAGATATTGAGACTTAGATAGTTATTTAAAGTCATATACCATCGGGAGGGAGACAAACCATAAAAGACTCAATCTCACAAAACAAACTGAGGGTTGCTGGGGCGTGGGAGGGTAGGGATAGGGTGGCTGGGTTATGGACATTGGGGAGGGTATGTGCTACAGTGAGTGCTGTGAAGTGTGTAAGCCTGATGATTCACAGACCTATACCCGGGGCAAATAATATATTATATGTTAATAAAAATAATAAAAATTTAAAAAAAAAGTCAAATACAGTTGACACATGAACAGTATGGGGTTTAGGGGCACTTAGCATCCATGCAGTCAAAATCTGCATAGAACTTTTGACTTCCCAAAACTTAACTACTAACAGCCTACTGTCAACCAAAAGCCTTACTGATAACATAAACAGCAAATTAACACATATTTTTTATGTTACATGTATTATGTACTGTATTCTTACAATAAAGTAAGTCAGAGGGGAAAAAAATTGTTATTAAGAAAACTATAAGGAAGAGAGGCTCCTGGTTAAGCATCTGACTCTTGATTTTGGCTCAGGTCATGATCTCAGTGTCCTGGGATCAAGCCCTGCTTCAGGCTCTGCACTTAGTGTAGAGTCTGCTTGGGATGCTCTCTCTCCCTCTCCCTCTGCCCATACCTTTGGTCATTCTCTCCTTCTCTCTCCAAAATAAATTAAATCTTAAAAAATAAGAAAGAAAGAAAGAAAGAAACCATAAGGAAGAGAAAATACATTTATAATACTTTACTGTATTCATATGGAGGGGAAGGGGTGGGAGGATGGGGGAGGATGGGGTAACTTGGTGATGGACACTGGGGAGGGCATGTGTTGTAATGAGTACTAGATATTATGTAAGACTGATGCATCACAGACCTGTGCCTCTGAAACAAATAATATATGTCAATTAACTGAATTTAAATTAAAAAAAATTGATAAGAAGAAAATAGTCACTAACTGATCATCCTGTTTAAGAATATAATTAATATTTATATTCCAGCAAAAAATAAGTTTGAGCATGTTGATTATATTTGTGGAGAGAGTAAAGCGATTTTCACCTTACCTGAAATCACATGCTGTAGTAACTTCTGCTCCTCCACCCAATGCCCGACCTTGAATCAGCGCAACACTTATTAAAGGGAGTCTGTTTGTTGAAGGAAGAAAGGAAAAAATGGATGTTAATATTTTTCCTTTCTATATTAACTTACAAATATTACTCTAAAAAAACTTGAGATGCAGTAGAAACAAAATTATTGAACTGTGTTCACAATAACAAACATACCTCAAAGGATAGCGGAACCCTGTGTGTATCATGAGGAATAACAGTGTAATTCTTAAGATATAATAATTCATACTAAATGTTATGTAAGTTTATCAAACTACCTCCCTGAATCATTATTTTTAAACTATTAACTCTATTTTTATATATTGAATATAGATAAAATATATAAAGTATATAAGTACCATATGAAATATATACCTTATATATATTTTTATATATTACTAACTGCATTTTTAACTATATATTGTAACTTTCTCCTAAATAAATGAATGTTTTTTATGTAATATACAGCTCCTACAACTCCTCAGGCACTGACAATCAAGAATAATTCAATGTGATCTTATCTTACTCCATTTTCATTGATGTCAAGATAGATGGTAAAATTAAGGCTACGTCCAAAGGGAGGAAATGTGGCAGAGAAGACTAAGCTCCAAACTGTGTTATTATAAAGATTCCTACCAAATGCATTTTTTATTACCTATTGAAATGATCAATAAACTAAAACTATATAAAGGAATAGGTCTGTGGTAAAAATAAATCTCTTCACCTTTCCTGTATGCAAAGACCCACTTTGGAGAAGTGTGTGAGTATTACAAGGTAAATCCATATGCTTTGAAAGTATGGAATATTTTGTAGGTTCTAACTAAATGCAAAGCTGCACACCTAAAGTAATGGAAAATATATTAACACATTCTGCTTCCAAATAAAAGGGATCAAAAAACTTTAAGATTTATATAAGAAAAAGTCAAGTTAGGGAAAGGAAGGTGAAGAGGAACTAAAGCAATGAAGAAAAGTATTTTAGAATAATGTTTTGATTCCATTATTCATTCTAGTCTCTCACATATGAAGAGCACCAAAAATAGAGTGAAGGTCAACTAGCCAATTAGTAAGTATGCTAAATAATATGGAATCTTAGTTTTTATAATTTTATAAGCTCTTTAGGAAAAGTGCTATGTCAAAATTTTTTTTATCTCTCCCTTCTCTTATCTTTAAATACTTATGCATACTTCACTAATATTTAATTAAATGACTATTCTAGGTAGCACAAATAGATAGTTCATCATTAAAATAAATATAATTTGAAAAGTGGGTATTTTTTAACTGGTGTAAAACAGAACAATGAAGAGCTCTTTTTGTTTTTTTTAAATTTCATATTTTAAAAAGAAGATACATTACCTCATCAATCTTGTTAAGGTGTTCTGCATGAACATACATAAGACCAGTCCATCCTTTAAAAAAGAATACGCATAAACACAAAGTATAAGTGTATTATATAAGAAATTTTTCACTTTTTTTCAGGATTTAGAAAGAAATGAAGCCAAAAATATAACCAACTTTTTTTAAAATGAGGTTTTCACTTAAAACTCTTTGATGCTGTCAGAAATGCAAATGATGCAGTATTAGATTTTGTTGCCCTCTTAGGACCCCTTGAGCTCAGCTCTACCTGAGGTTATTAGCAAAGACTTTCGCATGTGAGTCAGATCACATACAGCAGAAGAGTGTGAAGTTCTACTCAGGGTAAGTGGGAGAAAGAGACATAAGATATACCCATTTATTATCCCAAATTCTGATTCCCTAAGAATATAAAAATATGAAAAACAAATTTCTTAAAAGTAAAGTTGACCCTTGAACAACACAGGTTTCAATGGCATGGATTCACTTACATGTGGACTTTTTATAGTACAGGACTGTGAATGTGGTGAATGTGTGAATGTGTATTTTCTTCCTTATGATTTTCTTAATAACGTTTTTTCTGTAGCTTACTTTATTGTAAGACTATAGTATATAATATATATAACATGCAAAATATGTGTTAATCAACTGCTTATGTTATTAGTAAGGCTTCCACTCAACAGTAAACTATGAGAAATTAAGTTATTGGGTAGTCAAAAGTTATATGCAGATTTTCAACTGCGAAGGGTCAGGGGCCCTAACCCCTGCATTGTCCAAGGGTCAACTATAGTCTAAACTTACTGCCTCTTCTTTTGTAACTCTCATATGTCCTTCAACCTAGTGTAATCTAGTCTTCAGTCTTCCCTCAAAAGACTCCCCTCAAAGGTTTCAAATAATCTTCTATTTGTTAAATGACTTTTCCTTATCCTTATTCTCCTGTCTCTATAACATGGGTATCTTGCTTTGAACGGTTTCTGTATTTTGAAAGCCTCTTATAGTTTCTAGCAATACTTTCCACTTTTGATTATCTTCCTATTTCTTGGATTGTTCCTATCCAGTTTTCTTCTTTGCCTCTTCTTTTTTAGCTAAATAAGTAATTTAATACCTGTAAATTCATGTATTCCTCAAAATCCAATCCATGATTCTTTCTCTTCTTTACCTACAAATTCTTCCTTGGAAATTCTCCCATTGCTTCAACTCTTGTTTCATGCAGACTCCCAAAACCTCCTAGAAATTTCACATTCTGCCAGGATTTCAAATTCAGCATGGCAAAATCAAATGGGAGTGGAAAGAGCTGAGTTTGGATCCTAGAGCTACTGCTTAATAATAACATGAATTGGAGCAAGTCTTAACTGAACTGAGTTTCCTCATCTAAAAGGAAGGAGTGACAAATAAAAAATACTTGTTCTATTTGACTTAAATGATGGTTGGAAAGATGAAAATGTACCTAGATACTCTGTAAAAAAAAGGATCTTCTGGTCAATAAGGCTCAGAATTTTAGTATTTTCTTTGATTCTTCTGTTTTACAGTTCACTTCCAATTATTTACCAAATCCTTTGAAGTATTTCCAAAATAAATCACTTCATTTTCTATTTGCACTGCTGCTACCCTAGCTCAGACTTATGTTACTCCTACTTAGATTACGACAACAGCCTTGTTTCCTAACTAGAAATGCATTTCCTAACTATACTGCATCAAAGTATATTATATTACACAAGGTATTCTAAGAAATGCTTAACAAACTGAGAAGAGTGCCAAATAGAAAAAATTCATTTCAGTTGGGTCAGGGTAGTTGGGAAGGCTTTATAGAGGGGAAGGGAAGATGGCATTTGCTAGGTCTACACAGTAAGCCTCTAGAGAAGTTGACAAAATGCCTTTTTTATCCTCAGAAGCTAATGCAATTTTTTGCATATATTTGCTTTTGAAGTTAAATGAATCAGATGAATTTTAGATGGAAAACTATGTTATTCTAGAAAACAAATGTACTCAATGAAAGGTAAAAACCAACATAAATATAAACTTCCTAACTGAAAGCCTTTATCACAAAGGTCATTCTATATTATAAATTGAAAAGAAAAGTAACACAAGCACAAAGAGCTAGAAGGTTTAAAACTAGACTGATTTATAATCTATTAAAATCTATACAGTAGGGGCGCCTGGGTGGCTCAGTGAGTTAAAGCCTCTGCCTTCAGCTCAGGTCAGATCCCAGAGTCTTGGGATCGAGCCCCACATCGGGATCTCTGCTCGGCAGGGATCCTGTTTCCTAACCCCTCTCTCTGCCTGTTTCTCTGCCTACTTGTGATCTCTGTCTGTCAAATAAATAAATAAAATCTTTAAAAAAAAAAAAATCTAAAGAGTAGAGGGGCACCTCAGTGGCTTAGTTGGGCATCTGCCTTCAGCTTGGGTCATGATCCTGGGGTTCTGGGATCGAGCCCCGGCATCAGGCTCCCTGCTCATCGAGGAGTTTCTCCCTCTCCCTCTGCTTGTGCTCTCTCTCTCTCTCTGTCAAATAAATAAATAAAATCTTAAAAAAAAATAAATCTGTGCAATAGGGGTGCCTGGGTGGCTCGGTCAGTTGAACATCCAACTTGTGTGATTTTGGCTCAGGTCATGATCTCATGGGTGTTGAGATAGAGCCTTGTAGCAGGCTCTGAGCTCAGCAAAGTATCCACTTAAGATTCTCTCTCTCCTCTTATGCTGAGTGAAATAAGTCAAGCAGAGAAAGTCAATTATCATATGGCTTCGCTTACTTGTGGAGATAAGGAATAACATGGAGGACATTAGGAGAAGGAAAGGAAAAATGAATTGGGGTAAATCAGAGGGAGAGACAAACCATGAGAGACTGTGGACTCTGAGAAACAAACTGAGGGTTTTGGAAGCAAGGGGGTTGGGGGTGACTGGTGAACCTGGTGGTGGATATTAAGGAGGGCACTTATCGCATGGAGCACTAGTGTGGTGCATAAACAATAAATCTTGGAACACTGGAAAAATTTAAAAAATTAAAATTAAAAAAGAAAAAAGATTCTCTCTATCCTCTCCCTCTGCCTCTCCCCCTGCTCATGCTCGCACTCTTTCTCTAAAATAAATAAATAAAAAATTTTTAAAAATCTGTACAATAAAGCCTGTTAAATTATCTCAATAAATTAACTTTAATAGGCCTATTTTCTATTATACTAGATTTAGAGTACTTAAAATTCTGGCAGAAGCATCTAGAATTGATAGAAATGAAAGTGAAGCAGGTATTAGACTGTATACTCTTATAATTGTTATCCCAGGGTGCCTGGGTGGCTAAGTTGGTTAAGTGTCTGCCTTCAGCTCAGGTCATGATCCCAGGGTCCTGGGATGAGTCCAGCATCAGGCTCCATGCTCGGCAGGGAACCTACTTCTCTCTCTGCTTGTGCTCACTCTCCCTGACAAATAAAATCCTTGAAAAAAAAAAAATCTCATTCAAAAGATGTTACGCTAAAAATGTTTAAAAGCAGTACAGAAAAATTTGTTAACAATACAGACTCTAGAGCTAAAATGCCTAGGTTGAATCTGGGCTCTACTACTTACTAACTAGTTTGGCTTTCAGCATGATACCTAACCACTCTGTGCTTTAGTCTCCTCACCTATAATAATAGTACCTATCTCATTAGGGTAGTTAGTAATGATTAAATAAATCTGACATGTAAAGAACTTAGTGTCTGATATATAGTAATAGAACAAGAAGTGTTATCTAGCACTAATATTATCTATTATCTATCATAAATATTATCTAGCACTAATATTATTAATAATGCTATTATTAATATCAGTAATAGCACTGGCAATCAGACAGTGAATATGCTTTGGCTTTAAATGTTCCATAAAGTAGAGATTACACTGTATGAGCAGACATGACCTAGGAAGAAAAAAGATCAGATTTGTCCCCCAAAGCTACTGGGCCAAAAATGGTTAAATGCTCGGGCCCTTTCCTGGGCTGTAGGAAGAAAATAAGCCAATGAGAGATAAAACCCAGCTTGTGATAGAATAAGTTGAAAAAAAGGAAGCAATGAAAAGCTAGATCTGCTCTGATGAAAGAAGGCTGGGAGCTGGAAAGTAACAAAAAAAGGTTTTAAGAACTGCTCAGACAGTGGTATTTTCATCCAGCTAAATGATACCCTGAGGCCCAAACCTATTCCTCCAGCTCTTATTTGTATGACAAAGATGGGAAGCACAATGCTCAGCCCTAGTGTCAAAAGGAGCTATTAACGTCTTATTTACTCTGAGCCAGATTTATCCTGACTGGAAAAATGCTAAGCCTATAAAAGTATCTTACTTATCTCAGAACCATAAATGAGCCTTTCTCTTTTTTCCCTAAGTGCCTGTTGTATGGATTTATGAATTTCCTCAAAATACATGGGAGGGTTTAGAGAAAATTAGAATAATTTGTCTATAAATTAATGAGGCTAAAATAAAACTGTACAACAGTAGTAGCAAAAGCAAAGAAGTCAGATGAGCACTTCATTTGAGGTCACTGTAGAAATTTAAGCAACAGAGAAATAAGGGCCAACAGTTGGCAGAAAAGTAACTGAAAGGTCAGGGAGCCAAGGAAAAATATACCTTTAAGCTCTAGATTAAGAGTGTAAAGGTTTCTAAAACGCCAGACTTTTCCTCGAGGAATTATACCCATTCACTGCAGAATAAGTAGGTTTGTTTTCCCTTATCTTAAAGATTATAATTGGATTTTGATGATTTTTGCCTTCTGAAAAAAGACTTCTGATAGTCTACAAAACATCTGTAGCATCAAATCCAATTCTTATAATTGGGTTAATGCATTAGATTTTTTTTTTCTATTTTATTCTTTTCTTTGTCCCATAACTTTCCAGGGCTAATGTGTGTATTATAGTAATCCATATCCTTGCCTCAATTTTTTTCAACCAAGGATTAATTGCCTAATAGGGACAGTTGAAGCTCTTTTTTCTACTCATAAAACAAAAAATAACAAAATGAAACCAACTTCTTAAGATACCAGCTACATTTTAAAAAGTAGACTGATAAATATAATAAAATTTTGATGGTTACTAACGCTATTATGAGTCCATCAGGGTTTCACTGTATTTACTTCTATTTATATTGGGTAATTTTCACTAATAAAGTATTTTTTAAACTTTGAAAAAATACACTGGCAAAAACATCAACATAATTATCTTTTTTTTTTTTTTAACTTATTTGACAGATGGAGATCACAAGTAGGCAGAGAGGCAGGCAGAGACAGAGAAGCAGGCTCCCTGCTGAGAAGAGAGCCCGATGCAGGACTCAATCCCAGGACCCTGGGATCATGACCTGAGCCGAAGGCGGAGTCTTTAACCCACTGAGCCACCCAGGTGCCCAACATAATTATCTTTTTCAAAAAAAGCCATTTAATAATCACTTTCAAATATCTTATTATAATCAGAAGGGACTGTAATCCAATTAACTAGAATCATCATCTATTCTAATTAGCTCATCATCCTCAGAAAAGCAAATTCACCATATAAGCAAATGCTAGTGATACATCTGCAATAACAAAGAGTAAGTGTATTAGATAAAGAAAAGCTTCACTTAGAGAAAGGCTGTTCATAACTCAATGTTAAGAGTCTCAGAATACCTCAGCTGTGTGGGGCAAATGCATTGATACATACAGCTGCAACTCATACAGATGCGTGAAGCTCAAAAGTCCTGAGGCCATTTTAAATCTCAGTTTTACACACATTCATGGTTCTTTCACAGGCATATAGAAATCAGTATGATTCTACCTGCCATATGATCTAAAGAGACAGAAACAACCTTTTAACTAGAAGAAAGCAAAATAACCATTCACTTTTTTAGGGTATTTTCCTACCAGACTTACATCAGACCCAAAATAATCTCATATAATAATCATATTATAATAGCAATAATATTGTAATAATCTCATTATATCTATCCAGTATCTTTTATGAACAAAGTAAGGTACCTAGGAATTCAATCATTCCAGAGATGAAAAGTTATAATCAAATAACTTGCAGGTCATATAGCTAATTTTGCCCAAGGTTATCTTGGGCAAAAATCCATATAGTCAAATCTGCAGCTTAATGCTCTAATCATTTGAACACAGAGCAAATTTTAAGTCTAGTGGTGCTACAATGGATCATCTTCTGGATAATGTTTATTAATACTTATATCTTTGAAATAGAAATAAGAGCTAACTTTTTCAGACACTATCCTAGTATGCATTTTATATATATTATAGCATTGTGAATAGCTATAATCCTCACAATAGCTCTATGAAATACAGAATTCTCATTTCTAGATTAGGAAAATAAGACTTAGAAAGATTAAGTGGTTTGCCCAATCACTTACCCAGAAGACATTGAAACCAGAGTTCAAATCCAAGTCTATCAAAATTACCAAAAGAGAGCGCTTTCCTCACAATTTTATGTAAATACAGATTATATACGATATAGGTCAGTATGACTTATGGAGTACCATTTAAACCTTATTACATACATACATCCCACACTAATAATTAAATGGCTATGAATACTTCTAATTTTTTTCCTTTTTCTTCCCTTCTTTATTTGCCTTGGGTATATGGGCGGAAGTTCCTAGGTTCCTTGGAGGATAATGGAAGACAACTAATAATGGAAGATAATTAGGATTCCTTTTCTTTCAGGATAATTCAGAAGCAAATGTTTTAACTGTTACCATTTGCTGAAGCCTACTATGTGCCAAAGCTTTGCTGGGTACTTTATATATGTACCTCATATAAAATTCCTCATCACGAGATGCTAAGGGTCTTCCACTTAAAAGAATTCAAACTCTTGCTGGTTTTAATGGGCTTTAGTGATTGCTAATCTTTTTGTCCCTCCTCCCCTCACCCTGCCCCCACTATTTCAAAGTATTTGCAACCTCATCTTTGAGAAGAAAACCAAAACCTCTGATCCTCGGAAAGCTCTTAAAAGAGTAGCTATCATATTAACCATATGTAAAATATAAATATCTCAGTCACAGATATCTGATAAACATATGGAATCTAGTGCATAATTTATATAAATACTTGCCTCTGGAGTTGCTAATGCTTTCACAGCATTCAAATCAGATCCTGAGGAGAAAGTATTTCCTGCCCCACGGACAATGAGACCTTTCCCCTCTGTCCAATTTTCCAATTCAATCACTCTTTCCAGAAGTTGTAGCATCATAACACCTGCCAGAGAGATGAGGGGGAATCAAAGCACATAAGATACTGGAAAAAGATAAATAATTTAGAAACTATCAGGAGTCAGATAGGACTCTTAGATCCTACATTTTACAAATATAAACTGAATGTCTCTCAAATGTCTATTGTGGTGGTACCATGGGGTGTACACCAAAGAGGTATCCTTGACAGTCCCTACTTTCAAGTTTACAATATGTTAGTAACCTCTCTCTCTTTCTCACTGTCATAATTAAGAAATCACACAAATACATGGTTAGGCAGAAAATGAGAATACATCATACATGTCCTAGGAATAGGAAAATTAGAATGAAGAAAGGGTATGGTGGTAAGAAAAAATTATTTCTTAGGTAAGAGCCAAATATAGACCTGACTTCATAGTAGTATACATTATCTTAGTTAACAAGCTCAACAAGGATTATAAAATAAACAAGCTCATAACAAGAGTGATGCCTATATTCCTAGCTCAGATATAGGTCTGCCCCAGAAGACTGAGATATTAACAATCTATTGGGTATATGGTACATAAAACAAAGATAAGATTCCTACTCTACTCAAATAAGAACTATTATAAAAGGATGTTAGGTAAGGGACAGTACATATCATCTTGTTCCAGAGTTGACAAACTACGCTCTAACCCAAGGCATGCTATGAAAAGTACATTATAGGCCGCTAATAAGATACCTACCAACTACCAATTCTATGATTTACAGATTAAATTTTTACCTTAGTATCATCCCAAAATTCTACTGGAGTTTCTTTATAATGGACACATTTAAAATGGAAATAGCAGGAACTGTAATTCTTATACATGGTGATCTTCCAAGTTCACAAAGTTCATAATGCTATCAATGATTCAGTTTACTCTTTCCTCTGCTTAAGAAAATGCTTTAGAAGCCAATATAAAGATCATGACAGAGGATTAAAACCTGAAAATAAATCTGTACCACAAGGTTCCAAAACTTACTATATAAGCCCCATTAAACTATGTACACTACTTTGGAATATAAATCCCATGATATCAAGAACTATTATTCTTTTTGCCATTTCCTGAAGTAGCCAATAATGAAGTGGTTCTACAATAATGTTAATGCTATCGATTCACAAGTAACTAATGCAGCTATCCTTTCTAATGGCTAATTATGACCTAATTAAAATAGTAGCCCTACCCAAGGATGTCCTGGATGTTTTAGAAATATAGTTCTTGCTCTCCAAAGATTTATACAGTCTAGTAGCTCTTTACAAAAACAAACAAACAAACAAACAAAACAAAACAAAAACCACCGCGCATTTAGGCTAAGAATAAATCTATATAAGTAAATATGGTTCTTCAATCATCCCTAATAGTTAAGCTTCTAAAAAAGTAATGTTGGTTTTGAGTATGAGATATCTGTACCAGTACTTAATCTTTAACTCATCTTTTTAAACTTTGTAAACTAAGCATAAAAGTTGGAAGGAACCTTAATGGAGTACCTGGTTGGGTAATTTTCAAACCAGGTAATTTTCAAACCAGGGCCGTGGGGTTGCCAGCTCACTCATTTTCTCCCAGCTAACTCAATCAAACACCATTACCCAAATCAAAGCATCGCTGTTCATATTTGGTTTAAATATTAGCCATGAAATTAATATTTAGTAACATTTGAATGCTACTTACTAATATAAATTATTTATAGCTACTCAGTAAATTAAAACTATTATTCTAGTCTAATTTTTGAGAGCAGTCTTACCTTTCTAATTTTACTTACCCTAAGCTAATATTAAAATTGGGTTTTATTCTCTATAGCAGCTTAGATGTAGTGTTATTCTTTAGCAAAAGAAATATTTTATAATATACTGGCTTAAAGTATATTAAAATTAATTTCTCCTGTTTCCTTTTTTTATTTTACTTTTTAAAAATATGGCTACTAGAAATTTATTTTACATATGTGGATCACATTTATGTTCGCATTATACTTCTCTTTTTTTTTTAAGATTTTATTTATTTGACAGACAGAGATCACAAGTAGGCAGAGTGGCGGGCAGAGAGAGAGGGGGCAAAGCAGACTCCCCGCTGAACAGAGAGCCCAATGTGGGGCTCAATCCCAGGACCTTGAGATCATGACCTGAGCCGAAGGCAGAGGCTTTAACCCACTGAGCCACCCAGGTGCCCCTGTGTTTGCATTATACTTCTATTACATAACACTAATAGAGAGAAAGAGATCTCTGAATTATGCTGAAAGGAAGAAAAGTCATCTTTTGTTTTAAAGACCCACCACTGATCATTTACAAAGTTTACAGTCTATTGACTTTTGCCTATAGGTATGAAAATTTTTTATTGAGACATTTTTAAGCCCAGTATTTCAAATACTACAGTATATAATTTACCCCCCATGATTATGAGTGCATAACTGAAAAATAGAAATTGTCAAAGTCATCCTAACTGGGTAGTCAGCAAGGTTACTCATTAGCGCTTGCATAATATTATCAACCACCCATGAGGTACATCACTGACAAACAGAAACTGCCAAAATCACCTTGTAAAAAGTAGGAGTGCTAGACAGTCAGCAGTGTTACTCATGAGCTCTGTCATAACTTAGTAGTGTAAATCAAATTTGAACTTTGGTGTTAACTTACAAAGTACCACATGTCCTGGACTTTTGGGTCCCTTAAATATGAAATTCATGCGTGCCCAAGAATGCTACCTAGCAAATAAAAGGTATTTACCAGTATCTAAGCGTCAGGAATGAGGCAACACATAGGCAAGGACAGTGTTTTCACTGATTATTGGAATTACATGGTTAAAATGACAGTCTTATTTCAAGTCACAGAAAAAACATTTTAACTAATTTCTTTTTTCATTTAAAGGTTTCTCTCTTCTGTTTTCAAAAATCTTTGAAAGCTCCTTCCCCTTGTCTCCCAGGGACATTAGCTAAACATAAACAAATGAAGTCATTACCTAGTCAGTAAAAGTCAATGGAAAAAATAATCAAGATTAATTTGCAAGTTTCCTTTCTATCAACATCCACATTAATGGATTTTTTTAAAAAAAATTAAAATACAATTAGTAAAAAATGTTCCTGGTTCAAGTGACAGTTTTGAGTATTGAGTGTGAGTATGCATATTGTAACGGTATCACAACTTTGAAGAATTCTGTCACCAGAGTAGAGACAAAAATCATGTGATAACAGCTTAGATTTAGTGTCATTCTTTAGCAAAAGAAAAATCTCTATACCTGAGAAGGCATTCATTTTACTTGGATTATTCAGAGTAAGAATGCCAATGCCACTGTCTTCCTTCTGAAGGTCAACGGATCCACCAGGAAACTGCTGAAGTTTTTTTTTTAATTCTTCCTCATGGAACCCATGAGATGTATTATAAAGTGATACTCCCATCTGATGCAGTAATTTTTTCCTTACACGTCAAAGATGATGTCTTCAAAAGATTTCCAGCCATTTCTGGAAAACAGAAAAATATGCAATAGTCAAAGTGAACAGTTTTCTAATATTATATTTAACTGAGACTACTTCCCCACATTTTTTTTTAATTTTTATTTTTTTATTAACATATAATGTATTATTAACCCCTGGGTATAGGCCTGTGAATTGCCAGGTTTACACACTTCACAGTACTCACCAGAGCACATACCTTCCCCAACATCCATAACCCAACCACCCTCTCTAACCCTCCTCCCCTTCAGAAACCCTCAATTTGTCTTCTGGGAATAAGATTTCTTATGGTTTTGCTCCCTCCCCATCCCATCTTGTTTAGTTTTTTTCCTTCCCTACCTACCAATTTGCCTCTCAAATTCCTCATATCAGGGAGATCATATGATAATTGTCGTTCTGTGACTGACTTACTTCACTCGGCATAATACCATCTATTTCCATCCACGTCGTCACAAATGGCAAGACTTCATTTCTTTTGATGGTTGCATAGTATTCCATTGTATATATGTAACACATCTTCTTTATCCATTCATCTGTTGATGGACATTTAGGTTCTTTCCATAGTTTGGCTATTGTGGACATTGCTGATATAAACATTGGGGTGCAAGTGCCCCTTCGGATCACTACATTTGTATTTTTAGGGTAAATACCCAGTAATACAATTTCTGGGTCATAGGATAGTTCTATTTTCAACTTTTTGAGGAACCTCCATGCTGTTTTCTAGAGTGGCTACACCAACTTGCATTCCCACTAACAGTGAAGGAGGGCTCCCCTTTCTCTGCATCCTCACCAGCATCTGTCCTTTCCTGACTTGTTAATTTTAGCCATTCTGACTGGCATGAGGTGGTATCTCATTGTAGTTTTGATTTGTATTTCCCTGACGCTGAGTGATGTGGAGCACTTTTTCATGTGTCTGTTGGCCATTTAAATGTCTTCTTTGCAGAAATGTCTGTTCATTTCTTCTGCTCATTTCTTGATTGGATTATTTGTTCTTTGGGTGTTGAGTTTGGTAAGCTCTTTATAGATTTGGGATACTAGTCCTTTATCTGATTTGTCATTTGTGAATATCTTCTCCCATTCTGTCACTTGTCTTTTTTGGTTTTGTTGACTGTTTCCTTTGCTGTGCAGAATCTTTTTTATCTTAATGAAGTCCCACTAGTTCATTTTTGCTCTTGATTCCCTTGACTTCGGTGATGTTTCCAGGAAGAAGTTGTTGCAGCTGAGATCAAAGAGGTTGCTGCCTGTGTTCTCCTCAAGGATTTTGATCAATTCCTGTCTCACATTGAGGTCTTTCCATCCATTTTGAATCTGCATGTGGCTGTCCAATTTTCCCATCACCATTTGTTGAAGAGACAAGTCTATTTCCCATTGGACATTCTTTCCTGCTTTGTGAAAGAGCAGTTGACCATAGAGTTGAGGACCTATTTCTGGGCTCTCTAGTCTGTTCCATTGATCTATGTATCTCTTTTTGCTCCAGTACCATACTGTCTCGATGATGACAGCTTTGCAATAGAGCTTGAAGTCTGGAATTGTGATACTACCAACTTTGGCTTTCTTTTTCAACATTCCTCTAGTTATTTGAGGTCTTTTCTGGGTCCATATAAATTTTAGGATTATTTGTTCCATTTCTTTGAAAAAAATGGATGGCATTTTGAAAGGGATGGCATTAAATGTGTAGATTGCTTTAGGTAGCATAGGCATTTTCACAATATTTGTTCTTCCAATCCATGAGCATGGAATATTTTTCCATTTCTTTGTGTCTTTCTCAATTTCTTTCATGAGTACTTTATAGTTTTCTGAGTACAGATTCTTTGCCTCTTTAGTTAGGTTTATTCCTAGGTATCTTATGGTTTTGGGTGCAACTGTAAATGGGATTAACTCCTTAATTTCTCTTTCTTCTGTCTTCTTGTTGGTGTATAAAAATGCAACTGATTTCTGTGCATTGATTTTATATCCTGACACTTAACTGAATTCCTGTACAAGTTCTAGCAGCTTGGAGGGAGTCCTTTGGGGTTTCTACATATAGTATCATATCATATGCGAAGAGTGATAGTTTGACTTCTTCTTTGCTGATTTGGATGCCTTTAATTTCTTTTTGTTGTCTCATTGCAGAGACTAGGACTTCTAGTGCTATGCTGAATAGAAGTGGTGATAGTGGACATCCTTGCCGTGTTCTTGACCTTAGCAGAAAAGCTCTCAGTTTTCTCCATTGAGAATGATATTTGCGGTGGGTTTTTCGTAGATGGCTTTGATGATATTGAGGTATGTACCTTCTATCCCTACACTTTGCAGAGTTTTGATCAAGAAAGATGCTGTACTTTGTCAAATGGTTTTTCAGCATCTATTGAGAGTATCATATAGTTCTTGTTCTTTCTCTTATTAATGTATTGTATCACATTGATTGATTCGCAGGATGTTGAACCAACCTTGCAGCCCTGGAATAAATCCCACTTGGTCGTGATGAATAATCCTTTTAATGTACTGTTGGATCCTATTGGCTAGTATTTTGGTGAGAATTTTCGCAACTATGTTCATCAAGGATACTGGTCTGTAATTCTCTTTTTTGATGGGGTCTTTGTCCAGTTTGGGGATCAAGGTAATGCTGGCCTCATAAAATGAGTTTGGAAGTTTTCCTTCCATTTCTATTTTTTGGAACAGTTTCAGAAGAATAGGAATT
Source organism: Mustela putorius furo (assembly GCF_011764305.1). NCBI lineage: Eukaryota > Metazoa > Chordata > Mammalia > Carnivora > Mustelidae > Mustela > Mustela putorius. Next base: position 26,080,405 of record NW_025422015.1, on the reverse strand, counting down.
AATTCTTCTTTAAATGCTTGGTAGAATTCCCCTGGTAAGCCATCTGGCACTGGGCTCATGTTTGTTGGGAGATTTTTGATGACTGCTTCAATCTCCTTCCTGGTTATGGGTCTCTCCAGGGTTTCTATTCCATCCTGGTTCAGTTGTGGTAGTTTATATGTTTCTAGGAATGTATCCATTTCTTCCAGATTGTCAAATTTGCTGGTGTATAGTTCCTCATAATATGTTCCTGTAATTGTATTTCTTTGGAGTTGGTTGTAATCTCTCCTCTTTCATTCATGATTTTATTTATTTAGGTCCTTTCTCTTTACTTTTTGATAAATCTGGCCAAGGGCTTATTAATTCTTTCAAAGAACCATCTCCTAGTTTCATTGATTTGTTCTATTGGGTTTTTTGGGGGTTTCTATTTCATTGATTTCTGCTCTGATCTTCATTATTTCTCTTCTTCTGCTGAGTTTAGGCTTTCCTTGCTGTTCTTTCTCCAGCTCCTTTAGGTGTAGGGTAAGGTTGTGTATCTGAGACCTTTCTTGTTTCTTTAGAAAGGCTTGCATTGCTAAACCTTTTCCTCTCAGGACTGCCTTTGCTGTGTCCCACAGATTTTGAACCATTGTGTTTTCACTATCATTTGTTTCCATGAATTTTTTCAATTCTTCTTTCATTTCCTTGTTGACCCATTCATTCTTTAGCAGAATGCTCTTTAGCCCCCATGTATTTGGGTTCTTTCCAAATTTCCTCTTGTGAGGAAATTCTAGCTTCAGAGAATTGTGGTTTGAAAATATGCAGGGAATGATCCCAATCTTTTGGTACTGGTTGAGACCTGATTTGTGACCCAGGATGTGATCTATTCTGAAGAATGTTCCATGTGCACTAGAGAAGAATGTGTATTCTGTTGCTTTGGGATGGAATGTTCTGAATATATCTGTGATGTCCATATGGTCCAGTGTGTCATTTAAGGACTTTATTCCCTTGTTGATCCTTTGTTTGGATGATCTGTCCATTTCAGGAAGGGGGCTGTAAAGTCCCCTATTATTGTATTATTGTTGAAGTGTTTGTTTGATTTTGCTATTCACTGGTTTATATAGTTGGCTGCTCTCATGTTAGGGCATAGATATATAAAATTGTTAGATCTTCTTGTTGGACAGACCCTTTGAGTATGATATAGTGTCCTTCTTCATCTCTTATTATAGTCTTGGGCTTAAAATCTAAATGACCTGAAATAAGGATTGCCACCCCAGCTTTCTTTTGATGTCCATTAACATGGTAAATTGTTTTCCACCCTCTCACTTTAAATCTAGAGGTTTCTTTGGGTCTAAAATGAGTTTCTTGTAGACAGCATATTGATGGGTTTTGGATTTTTATCCATTCTGATACCCTGTGTCTTTTGATTGGGGCATTTAGCCCATTTACATTCAGGGGAACTACTGAGAGATATGAATTTAGTGCCATTGTATTGCCCGTAAGGTGACTGTTACTGGATGTTGTCTCTGTTCCTTTCCAATCTACTACTTTTAGTCTCTTTGTTTTGAGCACCTCTTTCAAAATTTCCTGTAGAGCTGGTTTGTGTTTACAAATTCTTTCAGTATTTGTTTGTCTAGAAGATTTTATCTCTCCTTCTATTTCCAATAATAGCCTAGCTGGATATAGTATTCTTGGCTGTATGTTTTTCTCACTTAGTGCTCTGAATATATCATGCCAATTCTTTCTGGCCTGCCAGGTCTCTGTGGATAAGTCCGCTGCAAATCTAATATTTTTACCATTGTATATCACAGACTTCTTGTGCCGGGCTACTTTCAGGGTTTTCTCTTTGTCACTAAGACTTGTAAGTTTTACTATTAGTTGATGGGGTGTGGACCTACTTTTATTGATTTTGAGGGGGGGGTTCTCTGCACCTCCTGGACTTTGATGCTTGTTCCCTTTGCCGAATTAGAGAAATTCTTTACAATAATTAACTCCAATATACCTTCTGCCCCCCTCTCTCTTACTTCTTCTTCTGGAATCCTAATTATTCTAATATTTTTTTGTCTTATGGTATCATTTATCTCTCAAATTCTCCCCTTGTGGTCCAGTAGTTGTTTGTCTCTCTTTTGCTCAGCTTCTTTATTCTCCGCCATTGGTCTTCTAAATCACTAATTCTCTCTTCTGCCTGATTTATCCTAGTAGTAAGAGCCTCCATTTTTTATTGGACCTCATTAACAGCTTTTTTGATTTCACCTTGGTTAGATTTTAGTTCTTTTATTTCTCCAGAAAGGGCTTTTATTTCAACAGACACGGTTTCTCTATTATCTTCCATGCCTTTTTCAAGCCTAGCTAGCACCTTGAGAATCATCATTCTGAACTCTAGATCTGACATATTACTAATGTCCATACTGATTAGGTCCCTAGCTTTTGGTACTGCCTCTTGTTCTTTTTTTTTTTTTAAGTTGAATTTTTCCACCTTGTCATTTTATCCAGATAAGAATATGTGAACAAGAGAATAAAATACTAAAAGGGTGGCAAAGACCCCTGAAAAATGTGCATTAATCAAATCAATAGAGACCCCAAATCATGGGGAGAGAAGAAAGGGGGTAAAAAGAAGTTCAAAAAAATTTTTTTAATTAAAAAAAAAACATATATTTAAGACTGGTGAATAGAACAGAACTACCTACTTGATTTTGGGTATATTTTGGTCTCTTAGAAGAAACTACCTCCCAAAATTTTAATGAAAGAAACACACACACACACACACACAGGTAAACACAATGAAGGAATGAAATAGGACTGTAAAGATGAAAATTTTTTTAAAAATTCTAAAAAAGAGTTGAGACGTTGGTTGGAAAAAGAAAGTGGAGAGAATTTGCTCAGGCTGGAGACTAAAGCCCTGTGCTAGATTTTGGGTATATTGATCTATTAGAAGAAGTGGTATCCCAAAATTGTTTAGAAGAAAAAAAACCCTATATGTATACAAAAAATAAAGTTAGATACAATGAAGGATAAAATATGACTGGAATAATGAAGGTTCAAAAAGATTTTTTTTAATAAGAAAGGTATTGTTAAGATAAACTAGTTAAAAAACACTATTCCGGACTTCAAGCTCTATTACAAAGCTGTCATCATCAAGACAGCATGGTACTGGCACAAAAACAGACCCATAGATCAATGGAACAGAATAGAGAGCCCAGAAATAGACTCCCAACTCTATGGTCAACTAATCTTCGACAAAGCAGGAAAGAATGTCCAATGGAAAAAAGACAGCCTCTTCAATAAATGGTGCTGGGAAAATTGGACAGCCACATGCAGAAAAATGAAATTGGACCATTTCCTTATACCACACACGAAAATAGACTCAAAATGGATGAAGGACCTCAATGTACGAAAGGAATCCATCAAAATCCTTGAGGAGAACACGGGCAGCAACCTCTTCGACCTCTGCCGCAGCAACATCTTCCTAGGAACAACGCAAAAGGCAAGGGAAGCAAGGGAAAAAATGAACTACTGGGATTTCATCAAGATCAAAAGCTTTTGCACAGCAAAGGAAACAGTTAACAAAATCAAAAGACAACTGACAGAATGGGAGAAGATATTTGCAAACGACATATCAGATAAAGGACTAGTGTCCAGAATCTATAAAGAACTTAGCAAACTCAACACCCAAAGAATAAATAATCCAATCAAGAAATGGGCAGAGGACATGAACAGACATTTCTGCAAAGAAGACATCCAGATGGCGAACAGACACATGAAAAAGTGCTCCATATCACTCGGCATCAGGGAAATACAAATCAAAACCACAATGAGATATCACCTCACACCAGTCAGAATGGCTAAAATCAACAAGTCAGGAAATGACAGATGCTGGCGAGGATGCGGAAAAAGGGGAACCCTCCTACACTGTTGGTGGGAATGCAAGCTGGTGCAACCTCTCTGGAAAACAGCATGGAGATTCCTCAAAATGTTGAAAATAGAACTGCCCTATGACCCAGCAATTGCACTATTGGGTATTTACCCTAAAGATACAAACGTAGTGATCCAAAGGGGCACGTGTACTCGAATGTTTATAGCAGCAATGTCCACAATAGCCAAACTATGGAAAGAACCTAGATGTCCATCAACAGATGAATGGATCAAGAAGATGTGGTATATATACACAATGGAATACTATGCAGCCATCAAAAGAAATGAAATCTTGCCATTTGCGACAACATGGATGGAACTAGAGCGTATCATGCTTAGCGAAATAAGTCAAGCGGAGAAAGACAACTATCATATGATCTCCCTGATATGAGGAAGTGGTGATGCAACATGGGGGCTTAAGGGGGTAGGAGAAGAATCAATGAAACAAGATGGGATTGGGAGGGAGACAAACCATAAGTGACTCTTAATCTCACAAAACAAACTGAGGGTTGCTGGGGGGAGGGGGTTTGGGAGAAAGGGGTGGTATTATGGACATTGGGGAGGGTATGTGTTTTGGTGAGTGCTGTGAAGTGTGTAAACCTGGTGATTCACAGACCTGTACCCCTGGGGATAAAAATATATGTTTATAAAAAATAAAAAATTATATTAAAAAAAAAAAACCAAAAAAAAAAAAAAGATTTTCAAAGAAATATAGTTTTTTAATTTTCATGATACTCTTATGATATGATTATTATCATTTCTTTAAATTTTCCATTTTAAGAAAGACACCTATGGTTTTTGCTTTTAATTATTTAATTTATCTGTGATTTATGTGTGATTATCAAAATAAAAGTAATTAATAATAAAAAAACATTAAAAGAGGAAAAAGTAAAAGTTTAAAAAATTAGAATAAGAAAAAAATAAAATAAAAACAATTAACTAACTTTGCAAAACTAAAGAATCATGGGGAGAAAGCCATGAATTCCGTGCTTTGCTTTCCCCTCCTCTGGAATTCCACTGTTCTTGATCAGTAAGTTTTATCTTGGCTGAATGTTCTTGCTGATCTTCTGGGGGAGGGGCCTGTCATAGTGCTTCTCAAGTGTCTTTGCCAGAGGCAGAATTGCACTGCTCTTGCCAGGGGTTGGGCTAAGTAATCTGCTCAGGTTTGCTCTTGGGAGATTTTGTTCCCTGAACACTTTCCATAGAGCTCTGGAGGATGGGAATGAAAATGGTGGCCTCCCAATCTCCGGCCCAGAGAAGCTGAGAGCTGGGGGCCCCACTCCTCAGTGCGCCCTTGGAGAAAAATCCTCAATCACTCTCATCTCCCTGGTCTCCAGCCACGCTTTGAGCTCACCCGGCCTGTGCCTGAGCATTTCTGTCTAGGCACACAGTCCCATTTGGAGTCTTCAAACCCAGCAGATTCCTGCCTCCAGAGAAGGAAGATGAGTCTCCCCGGATCTGCCACTTGTGGGGTCACTGCTCAAAAAGCAGTGGCCGACTGTGCCATGGGTCACAGTTTAAGGTAATCCCAAGCTGTCCCAAGCTGAGAGCTCAATCTTCAGCTCTGTCTCTGTAGCAGGCTTCCCCGCTCTAATACGTGTGAGCTTTGCTACACTCAAGGCACCCCTGATCCTTCTGTGACCCCATGGGGCCTGAGACTAGGCTGTTGTCGCAAGAGCTCCACCCCCGCTTAGCCTCTGGAGTGATGTCCCTCAGTGGAGCAGACTCTTAAAAGTTCTGATTTTGTGCTCTGCTGCTCTGCTGCTCTGCTGCTTGCCGGAAGCTGGCCTCTCCCCCCAAGGTCTATCTTCCCATCACTTCGCATTCACTCCTCTGCAAGTCCTACCTTTCAGAAAGTGGTCGATTTTCTGATTCTAGAATTGCTGCTTCAATCTAGAATCTTCTCTTCAATCTCTTGTTGGATTTGTAGGTGTTCGGAACGGTTTGATAACTATCTAACTGAACTCCTGCATCCTGATGCCCTCTCAGCCTGCTACTCCTTGCCATCTTGACTCCTCCCCTATTTCCCCACTTCTTAAAAGCACTCTGAGGAGAAGGTGGGTATGGAAATCTTTCCCTTTCCCCTCCTTCCCAAACCAAATAATTCACAAAGTATACCATTTCAGTCTATCACTGAGAGATGATGATGTAGTTACAGTACATTACTGGGATCCAATACACTGGGAACGTTTACAAAAATGTTGCTATTCTGTGTTTAGCACCATCTCCTGCCTCCTGGAAAGTCTTTCTCATGATAGAAGCTCTTCTTCCTCCAACTCTTTAACTTTTGCAAAATCAAAGAATAAATTCAGTCCAATGGAAACAGTCCCTTGGAAACAGTCTCTATGCAGGAATGCTACAGAAGCAATCCTACTCTCTAATAGAGATTTTATTCTCAGCATTATTCTTGCCTTCTGCAATACTTTCATAGGAAACCTGAGGAATATGGGGAAAGAAATAGGAACATGTGCATGGTTTCTTGCATTCCCCAGCATTTTGTCACTGTTCTCTTCTCACTGTATATATACATCCAGATAATCTCATCTCTGCCCATAAGGATTTTTGCCCTCTGTAAGCATTTTTGTTGACATAAAACATACTTTCAAAACAGTATACAAATCATAAGTTAATAGCTCAATGAATTTCACAAGGTAAATACACTCAAGTCAGTAACACCCAGATCAAGGAACAGAACGTAAAAGCTAAACAAAACGATACAAAGCTCAAAGGTCTGTTGTGTCTTCTCTCTGTCACAACTCCTTATAAGGATAATAATTACCCTAACTTCTATACCCTAGATTAGTTTTTTGTTTTGAATTTTATACAAATTGAATAGTATATATTCTTCTGTGCCTGGTTTCAACTGTGTTTGTTATATCCATTATGGTTATTAAGTGTAATTACAGTCTAAATATTCTATTCCTCCCATTGTTGTGTTTTATTATATGAATATACCACAATTTATCTATTGTAATAGATAGATATACTTCTGTTGGCTATATCTAAAAGTGGAATTATTTTGTCTGGCTGCAGCTGACATATTGATTGTTAAACACTGAAGAATTTTGCAAGTTGGTTTTTTAAACCAGTGGGGGCTTGAAACTGAGCATGGTGGGAGTATCAGCAAACTCTACATATCAATATTCACCTGTCTCTCTCCCCTCTTTCCTCTCTTCCTTTCTCTCTCTCTCTTTCCCTCTCTCTCTCTCTCTCACACACACACACATACACACATACACACACACACCCACAGCTGGATTTCCATTACTGAATCTGTTTATTTGTTCAACTTGAAAAGATACCAAAGAGTTTTCCAAAATGGCTGTACCAATATATACCAGTATTTCCACAGCTAGTGAATGTTCTAATAGTTTCACAATCTTACCATCACCTGCTAACATTTTTTTCTTTCTTTTTTTTTTTTTTTTTCATTTTAGGCATTCTAAAGAGAAGTATGTCATTGTGGTTTCACTTTGCTTTTCTATGATGTCTAATGAAGTCAAGCTCCATTTTCATATGCTTACTGGTTACTTGTATATATTTTCTAAAGTATCTATTAAAGCTTTTTGCCCATTTTTTCTATTATTTGCCTTTTTATGATTGATTTGTTGGAATTCTTTAGTCTGTAGCATTTATTAAAACACATAAAAAAACAAATCCCACATTACCATCTCCAGTAGAAACCTTATACCTGCGTACTCCTAACTCAAACAGAAATCTCCTTATTCCTCACCTCTAGATGTACACAAACTTCTCAAAAATCATCATCTAAACCTGAAGTCATACTTCTCCTAAAACCTGTTGCTCCTTCTTTATTTGTTCCCTTAAATATCTGTAATATCACGAACCTGCAGGCCACAGAAAAACATGTCTCCTTCCCCTCCTTCATTTCTCATATGCAACCTACCTGTAAAATGTCTTTTTCCTTATCTTTCCCGTCCTTTATTCCTTCTACTATCAACATAGTTCAAACCTCATTATATAACATATATGTCACCAATTAGTTTCACACTACTCCTTAAAATGAGAGCTATCTCTGTAATCTAGTCAAATTATTCCAAACATAGGGTTTTTCAGTAGCTTTCTAATAACAAAAGGATCAAGTCCAAAGCTCACTTTGATTGGGCCCTTATTGGTAACTTAAGTCTCTCCTAACATCTCTACACATAGTCTGTGTGGACACCAAACGACTAGAATTTCACAAATTTACCTTGCTATTCTATATTATTACATCCCCATATAATGCCTTTCCTTCCTCACTGACCTGGTAAGTCCCTAATCATCTTTAAAACCTAAATTCCTAAATTTGCTCTTATAAGTAATTTCCTAAGCAGAGATAATTATTCCTTTTATTTATTCTATCTCAATGCATTATATGATTACATTTTAGCACATTTTACACATCATTTTAATTTTATTTTTCATTTGTCTTTCTCACCAGACAGGAAGCTTCCTAAGAGCAGTTCTCTGAAGTACATACCCTTTGTCACTAGGACCGAGTATAGTGCTCAACACAAACAAGGTATTTAAATGCTTAATGAAGAAAATAAATCATTAGGTTGCCAAATGGAATGTCACAAGTTTGTTTTTATACCTTTAGAAAGATCTCTAATATGTGAGTTATAAAATGATATCAGAAGCAGGTGGAGAACAGGTCATCTAAAGATTACAATATGATCTCCCTTCTATTTTAAATTGTTTCACCTTCAAAGGGACATTCTTGTTAAAGTGACTCAGCAGAATACTTGTAACTGTGAAAGTATCTAAAAGTATTACACAATGGAACGCAATCCCCTAAACAGATATACTTTAAGAACTTAAGAACAGTATTTCAAAATTTCCTCATTAAGATGACTTTGAATACAATATGGAGGAGACCAAGATGTTCCTTAAACTCATCTAAAAAAAAAGTAAATAAAATATAATTCATATTAGACACAGTATGACCTAATGTGCTGTGATACATAGGAGAGGGTTTAACAAAAAAGAATGGTAGTGAGTTAGATGCTTGTTGTCTTTGAAAACAATATCCAAGAACAAGACCTTAATGCTATTCCTCCAATAAAAAAGGTGCCATAAGTGCTGTGACTTTCAACTGCCACAACTTTATTCTTACTAACAAACTCCTTATGGTCTTAACAGTTAATCCTCTTTCTTCCTACTGGAAGGGTACTCACTAGTATACATCAAGGCTAACAAATTGACATTTATTCTACATTTTATGAGCTTAATTTGTCAGAAAACAGCCTCATATTTTAATACTCATGGATGGAGAGGCAATTTTTTTCCATTTTATTTTATTTTATTTCTTTTCAGTGTTCCAGCATCCAAGGCAATTTTTTTAAGTTTAATTCTGAAATGTTCCAAGATTTTTAAAAAATAGGAAAAAAAATATAACGAATACCCATTCCTCATTTTTAGTAAATGTTAACACTTATTCATATTGCCTTCAGCTCTTTCTTTTTATTTTTTTAATTTTTTAAAAGATTTTATTCATTTATTTATTTGCAAGATAGAGAGAGCCTGAGTGGTGGGAGAGGGGCAAAGGGAGAGGGAGAGAGAAAAATCTTAATCAGACTCTGCACTGAGCATGGAGCCTGACACAGGGCTCATTCCCAAGAGTCTAAGATCATGACCTGAGCTGAAATCGAGTCAGGCACTTAACCGACTGAGCCAGTCAGGGGCCCCCAACTCCTTCTTAAAAACAACAACAACTTTTCATTTCTGAAATTCTCTAACATTCACAAAAGTAGAAAGAATAAAATTTTCCAACATTCACAAAAGTAGAGAGAAGTATAGAGAATTTTTATCTCATAGCTTGAAAATCATCAACATTTTTGAAAACTTGTTTCATCTAACTGCCATCTCACATACAACACATACAACCCTTCTTCTGCTTCCCCTCAGTATTTTAAAGAAAATTTACAGGATAACTTTCAAATGTCTAAACACAAAAGCTGAGATCTTAGACCACTGGCAATCTAAGTAAGAAGCCCTTTCAGGCACTTCCTAAAAGATATTAAGAGCACCTCAACTGGGGCTCCTGGGTGGCTCAGTTGGTTGAGTGACTGCCTTCGGCTCGGGTCATGATCCTGGAGTCCTGTGATCGAGTCCCCCATTGGGCTCCCTGCTCGGCGGGGAGTCTGCTTCTCCCCCTGACCTCTTTCCTCTCATGCTCTCTCTCTCTCTCAAATAAATAAATAAAATCTCACAAAAAAAAGAAAAAAAAAAGAGCACCTTAACTATAACAAGTTCTTTGAACCCAGAAGTTACTTGACCTAGAAGTGGAAGTTAGCACTCTGGAACTTAGTAAAATTTTTCTTAGAATCTCTGTCATTTATATTCAACTTGAACATTCATCTGTCCATGCAAAAGCTTTCAAAATTATTTCTAACAACTCCTGGGGTTATTCCTAACAGGGTTAAGATTTCAAGGATCCTAACCAGAATCAAATTCTTTTAGATTTTTATCAATTCATTCCTAAAACTTATAGGAAAAGAGGACCAGGGAAAGAGGCTCTACTTATTGTAGTTTAGGCTATAGTAGATCTAGGCATTGTCTCTGCATTCTGGAATAAAAATGACTAGAAATTTAAAAGAAAATATGCAGGCTAAGTGGAAAGGATGCGAAGTGCTCACATGCATGGAAATAAGCAGACAAGTGTTTATTTAGAACAGAACATGTCCAGGGCATCTGGGTGGTTCAGTCAGGTAAGCATCCCACTTTTGGTTTCGGCTCAGGTCATGATTTCATAATCACATGATCTCATGACCTCTTGGGTTGTGGGATTGAGTCCCGGGTTGGGAGCAGGGAGTCCTCTTAAAAGATTCTATCCCTCTGCCAACTTCCCTCACTCCCTTCCTCTTCCTCTCTCTTCCTCTCTCTCTCTCTCCCTCTCAAAAAAACCCAGACATGTCCATGCTCCTTTCCTCCCCTGCCCAAAAAGTGACTATTTGTCTGTGGCTATAGTTATTAACATTAACCTATCAGTAAAGAATAATAAAAGCACAAGGGGCCCACTTATGGACTATAAGTAATACTGGTCTGAGTCAAAGTGACGAAACAGTACCCAGTAAGCAACCAAAGTAGTCAAAAGTTACAAGTTGCAAAATAAAATATCTAAGTACTTAAAATGACGTTTAATACCTTCACCTGAGGCCAATTTTAAACTCCTTTTCCAAAACTCATATAATATGCTTACTTCTATACCACTCTCCCATCCCACCACTAGTCCTATCAGATTAGAAAATGATACAATTAAGATGACAGATTCTATGGTATGAATTAGTTTTAACACATGTAAAGCCTCTTGAAGATATTGAAACCTAAAGGGAATGCTTATCAAACATAATCCTGTATTATTACAGGAAATCTTCGGTTAACTTAGGAGATATTGCAAGATTTCTGAAATAAATTTCTTTTTTTTTTTTTAAAGATTTTTTTTATTTATTTGACAGAGAGAGAGATCACAAGTTGACAGAGAGGCAGGCAGAAAGAGAGGGGGGAAGCAGGCTCCCCACTGAGCAGAGAGCCCGACGCGGGGCTCGATCCCAGGACCCTGGGACCATGACCTGAGCCGAAGGCAGCGGCTTAACCCACTCAGCCACCCAGGCGCCCCATCTGAAATAAATTTCAAAATGAACAAAAGAATCCAATTATAACAAAGAAATACGTAATGATGCAGAACAAATGCAGAATAAATTTATATTATAGATGTTCCCACCCCCTGTATTAGTGTAATAAAAGGTACTTGATTGGTACTACATAAAATTATTGGACAGATAGGAAAATTACATGATACCGTAAAACTGAAGAAAATGAGGCAATCTCTAAACGTTGACAATTACTACTACATGCTATTGGCATTGCTGTAAACAATCATTCATTTGAAATAAATCATTTTCCTGCAAATATTACTGCATGTTATTGCCTATATCTACCTTATTTCTTTCCTTTTCATAGCCCCAGTTCTCAAAACTTAAGCCTGATTCAAAAGCATAGGTGCCTGCTTTTCCAAAGGAGAGTAAAAGCTCTGTCTATGGAAAGGAAGTACCTCTATAATTATGGTCATTAGTTATCTAGCATCACTAAAAATGAGCTATTCTGGTCAAATGAACTAATAATCTTTAACTGAAAGCAAAACTGTCCTGGACAAGAACAAATCCTTTTGTTGAAAGTATTCTTGATCTCAAGTACATAGAACTGCAATGTTAAATATTTCAATTAATTTCAAGATATTTTCATTTATTTTTAATAAGTGAATTGTATACGTCAAATGTACACCCACAGAAGTATAAATCTATGTACACATTTTCAAAGAGATTGAAAAAATTTAAAATAAGGTGGCTTCTCAGGACTTGAGCATGAAACTGAAGAGGAAATAAAGTAATAAAGGTAGAAAATTTAGGTCTATAGGAAGTGGGACTGGGTAGGAAAACTTCAAAAATAAAATGTTATTACTAAGTATGAAGTGGTTATGAAAAAACACAAGGATTTGGAGGCTTCCTAGATTATCACCCATATGTAAATATCAAGTTGCCTCAAGATCTCTTGAGCTGGCAAAAGAAGCCTATGCTAAAAATCTCAGGATTTATTGAGAATGACAAGGATTGGGGCTTGAAAAAAATTTAACAAAACCAGGATCTTCACGACAAGATGTATTCATGTTCATAAGCTCCAGCCATGTGAATAATTTCTCATCTCTAACAGAGGAGGGATAGAAGCAGAAAAATGTTCTTTAGCCTAGAAAGTTAACCTATAGCCTTCATAGTTGTGATAAGGATCAAATCTGCACTGATAGCTACATTCTTTTTTTTGGTAGCGACATTCTTAGGGTGTCTCAAGACTGCCCAGATCTCTCACTGATAGTTAATATTGAATTTAATGATAAGCACGAGAGAAATCTTGCCACAGTAGTTTTATGACTACAAGCAGAAATTCAAAGAAGACATTTATGATCTAACACACCTGCCCCACATGTCTCCTCCTCCTTGAGCACTAAGCATATAACCACCAACTTCATAGAGTAAAAGTGTAGTAGCTCTTTCTGCGCAAGGGTCCCCAGTCAGTGCTACTTAAACTAAGTTGCACCATACACAGCTCAAGAATTCTTTTTTGAACATTATGCTCCACCACCAGGCAAACCAACCACTGGTTTTTTTCACTCCCCTTTCATTACTCTTAGACCCAAGTTCAGGAGTCAATGTCCATTGGAAAAATAGTGAAATATACCAAAAACGTACCATTCAAAATGAGTTGTAATGGGAACAGCCATCTTTCAGTAATTTGCCAAAAGATCAACACAAAGGAAAAGAGGAAAAGACAGCCACAGTCCATTCCCTAGGCTTTTAGAAAACCTGGAGTTGCCTTTGGCCACATACATGCAAATCTTTAAGAAAGGTGATATGGTAACCATCAAGGGGATGGGCACTGTTCAAACAGGAAAGCCCCCACAGATGTTACCATAGCAAAACTGGAAGAGTCTACAATGTTATCTAGCATGCCCTTGGCACTGCTGTAAACAAACAAGAGCAAGATACTTTTTTTTCTAAATTTTTTTTAAAGATTTTTTTTTAATTTATTTATTTGATAGACAGAGATTACAAGAAGGCAGGCAGGCAGAGAGGCAGGCAGAGAGAGATGGAGAAGCAGGCTCCCCACTGAGCAGAGAGGGCCCAATGGGGATTCGATCCCAGGACGTGGGATCATGACCCGAGTCGAAGGCAGAGGCTTTAACCAGGCGCCCAAGAGCAAGATTCTTTCTAAGAGAATTCATGTATTGAGCACATCAAGCATTCAAAGAGCCAAACAGCTTCCTGAAGAATGTGAAGGAAAATGATCAGAAAAAGAAGGAAGCCAAAGAGAAAGGCGTTTGAGTTCAACTGAAGCATCAGCCCGCTCTACCCAGAAAAGCACATTTTGTAAGAACCAATGGACAGGAGCCTGAGCTGTTGGAACCTATTCCTTATGAATTCATGGCATGATGTGTAAAAAAAAATTTAAAAATCTCAAGACTGTTTTAAAAAAAAGGAGTTGTGACACCTTCTTTGCTACTCTAAGGACAAATTTTGACAATATTAGCAATTAAGATATTTTAAAACAGGATAGTAGTCTTCATCAAATTATTTAAAATAGGCAATAATTCCTTTCTAAGAAATAAAAAAGGACTTGAGAGGTGCCTGCCTGGCCCAATTGGTAGAGCATGTGACTCTCAATCTCAGGGTCACAAGTTCAAGCCCCACAATGGGCATGGAGCCTACTTAAAAAAAAAATAAAAATAAAAATAAAAATAAAAGGTTGAATAGTTCCTTTGCATGGAAATGACACCTATGTATATAGGTTTTGATGGCCAACAAATTCACAGACTGGGATCTTAGTGCATAAACATACATACATATGATAAAAGCATTTGGTAAGATATAATTGGTAACAATTAAATGGTATTTATTGAGTTCTGACTAGTGACTAGTTGCTAACTGTTTCAAGGAGAAAAAAAAGTAACCTTACCCTAACTTACCCTAAGCTTACCTAACTTAAATTTTTTTTTTAGTTTTATCGAGGAAACAAAAAGATGCACACAAAAAGCAAATATACTTCATCTAATCAAAACCAGAATAAAGTTCCTCCTTTTAGTAAGCTCTGTTAGAGATTTACAACATACTTAAAATATAGTCTTGACATCATAAAAGGATTTTTTTTTCCTTCACCAGTAAACTTTCATCATGAAATCTAAGCATTTTCCAGAGCACCTAGGTGGCTCAGCTGGTTAAACATCTATCTTCGAGTCAGGTCATGATCCCAGAGTTCTGGGATCAAGTCCCACACCGGGCTCCCTGCTCAGTGGGGAGTTTGCTTCTCCCTCTTCATCTGCTCCTCCCCTGCTCATACTCTCTCTCTCTCTCAAATAAAATCTAAGAAAAAGAAATCTAAGGATTTTCTATAGGCAAAAAAGGATCCAATGACATTAAATCACCTGCAAAAAGTTATGGTATTTTATTTCCTTCATTCTTTCCAAAGTTTAAAATTCTAAGGAGAACCACAACAAAAATCAGGCAATATTCCAGGTCTCCTGGACAGTAACTGAAAGAAAACGTAAACTCAGGCTTGCTTTTCTTTGTAGTGCCTTATGGTCAAAATATTGGCAGAGGGAGCCACCCTTAAATACTCTCATCTTACATATTTTCAGAGTGTCATTTCTTCAGAAGATTATGTTACTGCTCATCTATTAGCATGATTGTATAGTTCCACTCCCCTCCATGAAACAAATCTAGAAGAAAAAAAAAAATAAAGCCCACATTTCTTTTTCACAATTAAAGCTTACCTTCTGTCAAATTTTAAAACAATAAAAATGCTCTCAACCAAAGTTCTCACTCTATTTTTCTTGAAATAAATACTTATTTTTAAATAAATTATCAATTTATAAAAACCTTTAAAACTTTAGACATAATTCCATGTAACTCCATAGCTAGAACCACAAGCCTTTTGAATGGACAGTAAAATATTTTGTACATATGCTATTTAATTAAATCAAAGTATTTATGAGATGGTTATAAAACTATACACACTATTGTTCATATACTACTTCTAGAAAGTATTATTACATTTATTTCCTGATTTGAAACTCAGGTCATCTGGCCAGTATGAAAATAAATGAAGATATTATGAAGAAAGCTATTGCCTGAGTCACCTAACACACACTAAAAAAGTTAGGTTTCAGAAAACACATGTTTTTTTTTCTTAACCTAGGTAAGGGATACACACTTATTTTCTTTGTTGTTTCTTTATTATTGTTCTTTAAATTCTTCTTATGCATTTTTCACTATATGTATGTATATAACATTTCTCAATTTTTTTTAAAGATTTTATTTATTTATTTGACAGAGAGAGATCACAGTAGGAGAGAGGAAGGGAAGAGATCACAGAGAGAGGAAGGGAAGCAGGCCCCCCGCTGAGCAGAGAGCCCGATGTGGGACTCGATCCCAGAACCCTGAGATCACGACCCGAGCCGAAGGCAGCGGCTTAACCAACTGAGCCACCCAGGCGCCCCTCAATTTTTTTTTTTAACTGAAGGATATCATTCCAAACTTTGGGGGCTGCCTCTGCCTTTACCAATAATCTCTCCCAATCTTCTAAATGGCCATTTTCAAAACTAGTTTCCTAAATACTCTTTCTCTACATTGAAGATAGCAAACAAAGAACACACAGCCATAAAGATACTATACTAAACAAAGAACACAGTGGCCATATAGTCTGGCAGGTCTGACAACTACTAAAGAGTCCTTATTGAAGTACCTTAGAGAATTAGAAATGAAGCTCCTCCCTCCATGACAATAAAAAATTTTTAAGGGCAGAACTGCATCTTATTCACAGGCTTTAGCACACAGTTTCACATTTAATATTTGTGGAACTAAATAAACCTTAATATGGTTATTACTGTGTAGGCACTACAGTACCTACCCATCATTTTCTAAACTATTATGTTAAGATCTCTATTTGCAAAATAGAAAAATTTATTTCACTGTTGGGTTTCTATGAAATCCAAGTCCAGGATATGTAGTTACAAATGTGCAAGGGTATGATTTTCCTTTCGTGTTTACAAAATGGCTTTGCATACAACACAATCTTTATTGTTTCACTAATAAAAAATATCAATACTTTTTAAGAAGTGAAGTAATAAATAATAAGACATCATTCTATCTATAATATGTATAGTTGGCAATACATATTTTACAAGGATCTGACTGGTAATCTTCTTTGTTCTTTATGTAAAATTTCTCTTACAGGAGGAATCTTAGGTCAGGTCTAGACTGTTACATTCTCTAACTTTCTTGGGAGGAGAGACAATTGACCCAGTGGTACTGAGGTTAACATTTAATAACTGTTAGTGGCAAACTTAAAGAGGGAATCTGAGATTTGACCTACTTTGCCTCACTTTCTCTTCTTCACCTTCCAAAGTAGGGGTTTTGAGGCAAAACAAGTAATTCAGTGTGTGGTTTTGCATACTAATCAACAAAGTGAAACTATCTGCCCTGGAACTACAGTTCTGTTCTCTTAGTTCTGTTCTCCTTTTTGTCTCTATGTCGGTCTGTCTCTCACTCTAAGAGGCTTATGTGGTAAAAGGAACCTGGGGCTGCCTTTATCTTTTTCCATTTAAAGAAGATCAAATAGAGTAGGGCTCAGGGTTCCTTATGCCTGCTTCCAGTCTAGGAAAATAAGCTCTCAAGATCACTTAATCAGGTCAGTTCACAAAACTGGAAGGTATATAAACAGAGCTTAATCAGGTCAGTTCACAAAACCGGAAGGTATATATACAGAGCCAGAGCCAAAGATAATACATCCAAGCTCTTTCCTGGATATTCTCTAAGCATGTCGTGTCCCTGGAGATATCAGACATAGAATAGAAACTCGATGGAAAATTCAACTGAGGCAGAGGTCCTGGTCTTCTCTATATTTACCATGCCTTCAACATTTAAAAAGGTGCCAAAATAAACTTAATAAGGACTTTGATGGCTATTTTCAGAAACTAAATTTGGCTGTTTCCCACAGTATTCTGCTTAGGGAAAAGAACAAAGAAACTAGAAAATAAACTAGAAAATAAGAAATAAAACTTACAAAATCATTAGCATTTTTTATCGATAGCCTTTTTAATTACTGTGGAATAACAAAATCAATGAACAATATATCTTCTCTCTTATAAGGAGCCCGTTCTGTCCTCATATATTACCTCTCCAATATCCAACAACAGAAGGGCAATTAGTATATATGCCATCAGGTCTATTATTTCCTTATCTTTAAATATTACACAATTAAACATACATGTAACTAATATTTTTGCCTCACTAGACATCTTTGATATGCTGATTTTTCCAAATAAATCTTATAATAAATACTTCACATATCCTTCTGTTAATTCCATTTTTTTCTCTTCTTCCTCATTCCTATCCCCCTTCCACTACTAACTCACCCTTCTTTTCTCTCTTCTCATGTTCCCTTGTCTATGCCACAGAAGAGTACCACAAAAACTTGAGGGTACTGCTTAAGCCTCCTAGGTTTGCTGACCTCAAGTTTAGAAATCCAGTTCTAGAAATATGATAATCACCTATTTATGTATACTTTCATCCCAATTTTAAATTCAAAGGCCAAATCAGACAAGAGTTCAGTGCTAAGGAGATGACAAAAATATCAGCCACTAATAAACTTCTATAGTATCTGAAAGTACACGTGAACAAACAAGGCTGAGATTCAGGTTCTGTGTAAGCATGTGGTTAAGCAATCATCATTTCTGGACTCTTCCAGAATCATAAGGCAATGAAAAAGTTCTGAGGAATTTACGTTTTATAAACATTCTTCAGGACAAAGCATTATGTTTAAATTTTGTCATGCAGGATGCTTTGCTGTTCTGCCACAGTCACATCAGCTAAATAAGCTCTTAACCACGCCACTGGAAAAGGGAAAGAGGAGAGCCCTATGGACATCTTCGACTACATGTGTTACTCTCCCGTTTTTGTTAAAGTTCTGCAAAGGTTTTTAAAGAGTTCCCCTCCTTGCAAGGGGAATAAGCTGCATTTCTCATGAAAGCCATATGTAATCCATTTTACCATAAATCAGAATTACTAAATCCAGAAAATTAAAACAGATGCATACTTACTTAACAAGAAAACTATTAACCTGAGGCAAGTGGTAAACAACAAAAAATAAATATTCTAGACTGTCACTACAAAACTTTTTCAAGTTTTGCTTTCATTTTAGACTATCATCATACAACCAACTTTTCAAGCTTCATTTACATGCCATCATACACACCCCCCTTCTTCATATAGCCAAAATGAACTTTTCTCGTTTTTCAAATCCTTCAGGTTTTTGCTCCTCACTCATCACCTATATAATTGTGATACCTCACCTGTTACACTTTTCCTCATAGGAACGCCGCCTCATCTCCTTTAGTTCTTTAGACTGCATAAAAATACTGTCCGCTTGCACAGTATTTTTATTAAGCCTCATGGAATAAATTTTTAACTGCATTTTGCAAAGTAAGAAGGTCTTTACAATGCCTAGAACAGTGCCTGACAAATAATATAAATCAGCAACAATCTGGCATACAAGTATTAAGAATTCATAATGCTACTGGAGGCTTGAGACTCTGTCCACAAACCAACTCTCCACCTGCCCTATTTCTTACTCCCATCACTCACCCTGTTTCAATTCCATCGGTCTCTGCTAGCTGGCTTCTCTTCCCAGAATGGAACCTACTGTTACCCACTTCTCCGTCAGGTCAGGCAACAGGAGGTCAGCCGACTTACTACTCCTCCCATTCCCAGAATTCGTAATTACAACTCCTCCCTCCCCGTAATTTCCTCCAATAGAGTGCTTCCCCGAAGGGATCCTCTGTGAAACTCGCCATCGTCCCGTTTATCTCTATACGTCCAGCTCCTGGAGCAACCGCTGGTAAACGTGCGGTCCTCGGATAACAAATGGGGAAAGGAAAGGAGGAGGGAAGGGGGTCGATAGAGATTGTTTTCAAGTTCCTCATCAGCCCTTTCAACCAGTAATTTAAGTTCTCTGCGGTTCCAACCCCCTGTATTTGTGACTAGTGGGTGGTTGTGGGGAGCATTAAAGGATTATCGAGGCGCTGGAGAATTTCAGGAAGGAAAGAGCCCACACCAACAAATGATCTGGACATTGTTTGTTGCTGAAAAGTCGAATGCACCCAACAAATAACGTTAAGTGTTAATTAAGCAAAGTAACACAGAGAGAGGACAAATTCACAAGTCCGGGGAGACCTCACCCGCGCAGCACAGGACCTCGAAAGTATTTAGAATTTAAATTAGTGTGCTGAAATCACGCCTCCCTATTCTGAACACATTCATCTGGGCGGTTGGCCGCGCTCCTTCCAACAGTGTGAGTCCCTTTCCCGCCGCCCTCATTCACCTCTCCAAGTCCGCGCGCGGCTCTGGGCACTGCGTCCCCACGCCCAGCAGAGGGCAGTGGGCCTCCGCGATGGCCTCCCACGGAACGCGCCGCGGAGCCCGGGCGGGTCTCTGCTCGGAATTCGTGTGGGGAAGCGCTAAAGTCCACTACACAGCGACGAGCTACCGTCCTCGCTCGCAGGACATTCCAAGTACGGTCCTGCGGCCACACAGTCCTGCGGCCACTCAGTCCCTCACGCCGCAGGGCGGGCGGCTACCCCTTCCGCTCCCCCCAGACCTCCTTCCGCTCCCCGCTCCCTTCTTCCGCTCCCCCTGGCGCCTCTTTCCCTGGCCGGCGCCTCCCTTCGTTCCGCCGCGTGCGTTCCCCTGTGTCGAGTTCCGGTGCCCTTTCGCGGCTTCTTTACCTCGCTCGCACTCCTCCTTTCCCGGAGCCCTTTTCCGTGGTCCCGCCGGCGCCGGTCCCCGATCGCGGAAATCCCGCGCTGCGGCGGGCCTGGGTAGACAGACCCTCCCTTGGGTCGTGAGCGAACCTGGGGTGAATGGACCCGCTTGGCGTTTTCGGTTCTGGGACACAGAGTTAAGGACTGGTCCCGCGAAGCCTGCAGACTGCATTTATTTTTCAGGCATTCTGTCTACGTGGGAAGAGTGGAGGGCGGAGGAAGCTGGGTTGGGGCATTTTGAAACAGAAGGGGAAAGGAAGGTACCAAAAGCTTTTACTTCTTGAACGTTTTTTCTGCCTTACTGAACGGGGGAAGTATTTGTCTTTTTTTTTTTTTTTTTTAAACGATTACTCAACATATGTCCTGCGTGTCGTAGGATTTTTGGAAGGCTCAGAAGGCCTAGAATTCTGTGCCCATACCTGTGCCATGGAGCAAACAGGACTGTCTTTGGAAGACAGCTGCAGAGGAAGGCCATTTTCCCCTGGGATTGGGATCGTTTTGTCTACAGGAGTTTCGGAAGGTATAGATCTTAGTAAATAAGGGAACGTCTGGTGGGAGGAACAGAAGGTACCAAGAAGAGGAGATGATAAGCAAGTTTTAAGGTATGGAGAAGTGGATAGGAGGGAAGAAATGAGAACCAAGTTTGGACCGATGGGAAGAAGTCCAATATTGAAAGTATTTTATTTCAGTTTAATATGAAATGAGCAGCCATTACACCTTGGAGCAGGAAATTCGCTTGATTAAATGGTGATTTGGGAGAATTAGTTTGTAGAGTGGGGGTAACGAGATGTATTGTTTATGCCATAAATTTGTATGTGGATATATGGTACTGCACAATAGGTGTATGGGACTGCAGCTCCAAGGATGGCAGCCGTGGCTAAAGGTTTGACCTTTAACATTTTTGTGTAGATTCCCTGAGGGTGTCTTTCTTAAGTTCAAACAAAGTATTTCTTTAGGGATGATACTATCTCATGCCTTGTCTTTTGCCAGCATGCAGTTGCTGGTTGCTAGTTGTGAGAATTTACCAGCAAGCTGAGGAGATACAATGTTTTAAACGTTTTTAGAAAACACGTACTATCAAAAGAGGTCCAAAGCACCTTAGGGATTTGGAGGAGACAAAGGAGGTCGGCAACTAGTGAAAATTCAAGGAAGGTGCCCCAAAAAGAGGGCATTTATGCATTTTCAGTCCTATCACTAATATGCTAACAGATAAAACAGCATTTCTTTTTTCAATAGTGCTCAAGCAGTACCTTTTTACCCACAGGTGTGCAAGTGTAACAGGAGGGAATGGGAATTTGCAGTGAGGTGTCTGGTGGTGCTGGGTAGTGTAACTGAACCAACATGAGTTTTCTCTTTGGTGAATTAGAAACTGCACGTGTTGAATTGTCACACAAAGAGAACTTATTTGCAGCAAATGAGATCGTGGGGAATGGCTTCCAAAGCCATTGATTCCCTGAGAGAGAGTAAATGGATTCCTTTTGTTTAGGGTTAGGATGAATATTTAGACAGGGAAGCCTTGTCATCCTATGTACAGGCAGGCATAAGGTCCTGTCTGAGCCTAATAAAACATGCCTATACATACATTATGTGTTATGCAGATAAGGCTGAGGCTTATTCCTGGGTGTAGATTAGTATTATAATAAGGTAAAGATCATTGTAGGTCATTCTAGAGGTCACTCCATGATCCATCTGTGTAGGCACAAACCAGATTTAGCTTAAATGGTGTGGGTGGTCTGGGCCGGTGGGATGGCAGGAGGTCTTGTGTGGGCAGTCCCCATCCCCTGGGGAGAGTTTCCTTTGCCTGAGTGGAAAAGAAAGCTGGGAAGAAGAGCTTAGGGAGAAATATAAGACAAAAGTTAGTAAGTATAAACAAGTGGGCACTAAAGTCCAGGTCTTGGTGTCAAGCCCATAAATTGGAACATATTTTGAGGTTAAACCACACACACACAAAAAAAAATTTAACAAAGGTTAGTAAGTACAAGCAGGTGGGAGCTGGGAGGGCTGAGACCAAAATATCTGGTACTTGCTTCCCATCTCCTGTAGAAAAAGGGAAAGGTTTTCTACTTTAAGACTTAGTCTTTCTAACTTTTTTTCTTTTCCAGTAGCATTCTGATTGTTCATCTGTATGTATAGCATTTCAGTGTACTTGCACATACCATCCTAGTATCAAAATACATTTTACTCTAATAATGGTGTGCCGTACCACAAACTAAAAGGTAATGCACTGTAATATTAGCAGGTCGTACTGAGTTATTTTTTTAACTACTGGCTCAATAAGCAAATATTGGATGATAATTTCTTTAATCGTTTGCTTTTTTATGAAATACATATCCAGGTATTTTCCCCTTCCTTCACTAGACTGATAAACTGCTTTCTTCCTTTTACTCCATATCATGTTTTATAGTCAAAACTTTTCAATACAGAGATCATCCACTATCTAAAAGTTACCATTAACCTTTCCTAAGGCAAAATGGCATAAAGCAAAGAAGAAATTACTGTTAATTTATGGAAAAATTTTTGAGCAACCCCAGACCCAAAATAGAACCTCTTGTAGGCTTTTTTGATACTTAGAACATATCTTGTTAACAGATGCACAATATAAATTGAGATAAAGCACATCATGAGGGATAGAAGCAGAAAAATGTTCACCTTTAGTCCAGAAGGTTGACCTATAGCCTGCATAGTTCTATTAAGGATCAAATATTTACTGGTTGCTCCATTCTTAAAGGCCCTTATGACTGCCTGAACATCTCACGGATAGTTAAAAATCAAACTGAGTGATAAGCACCAGAGAAATCTTACAAAAGTAGTTTTATGATTAGAAATTCAAGGAAGACATTTTATGATCTAATACTCCCTGCATGTCCCCTGCTTCTTGGGCATTAAGCATATAACCATCAGCTTCATACAGCAAAACTACATCTCTTTGTGCCCATGGGTCCTGTCCCCATGCCATAATAAAAGCACCTTTTGCATGAAAAATGTCAAGAATTCTATCTTGAGAGCGCCTGGGTGGCTTAGTTGGTTAAGTGTTTGCCTCCAACTCAGGTCGTGATCCCAGGATCTTGGGATCAAGTCCCATCTTGGGCTCCCTGCTCTGCAGGGAGTCTGTTTCTCCCTCTGCCCCTCCCCCCCCATTGGCTCATGCTCTCTCGCTCTCTCTCTCTCTCTCCCCGTGTCTCAGATAAATAAAAATCTTAAAAAAAAAAAAAAAAAGAATTCTATCTTGACCATTTGCTCATGGCCCCACATCATCACAGATGTTCACAAATACAGTTCAAAGATAAGGCAGCTTGATGCTGAGATGTGGAGTATAATTCCCAGGGAAGGAGATGGCAGTGCCACTCTTGTTGCTTAGGGTGCAGGCTTCCTCTACAATAACTTGCTGCAAAACCAATGCTGAATACCATTTTTGTTTGCCTCACTTCCTAAATAGTAAGAGAAACTCCCTGGTATCCTCCCAGCTATTTTTAAAAGAAGGTTGGCATTAGGAAAAAAAACCTATCACATAGATATAACTGCTAATATTTGAGAATATTTTTAAAATATAGATTGATATATTCTATCTATGGGAATGTGTACCTAGTTATATATATGTCCACATTCATATATGTATGTATATACCTATAGAATCTATTTAATATTTAGCAAAATAAAATACATACAGATTTCTCCACATTGGTAAGTATTTTAAATTGATGTTTAATGATTTGTTAATATTCTCTCACTTTTTAAAGATGTGCCTTTTATAAGCAGCATTTAATTCAATCTAAGAGTTTTTACCTTTTAGGGGAGTTTAAATCATTTACATTCATGTAATATATACTCTTTACTCTGAAATTAATTTCAGAATATTTAAAATACATAAAATTTTTGAACTCCATTAAAATGGCAGTATCAATATTTGATTTGGTTACTTTTTTGAAAGCAGTTTTAATCTCCAACTATAAATATTTCAAATGATAGGGAAACGGAAAGCATTTTTACTGAGTTGTATTTACTCTTTAGCAGATAGTGCTTGTGTGGTAAGCAGAATAATGGCAACACTCAAGTCCATTCATTTCTAATCCCTGGAAACTGAATAAATTATCTTGGCAGGCAAAACAGACTTTGTAAATAACTAAATTTAGAATCCTGAGATAGAGGGGCGCCTGGGTGGCTCAGTGGATTTTTTGCCTTTGGCCCAGGTCATGATCTCAGGGTCCTGGGATGGAGACCTGCATCCAGCTCCCTGCTTGGTGGGAAGCCTGCTTCCCCCTCTCTCTTTGCCTGCTTCTCTGCCTACTTGTGATCTGTCTGTCAAATAAATAAATAAAATCTTTAAAAAAAAAAAAAAGAAAGAAAGAAAAGAATCCTGAGATAGAAAGATTACCCTGGATGGTCTACATAGTTCTTGGCCCAAGATAGTCCAAAAATTCATAGCCAGAATGAAACTGTGCCTTCTAGATACAACAAGACTACCCAACTAAACAGAATGCCTGTAGCAATTCACTTTGTTCTTTGAACCTAATAGTCAGAACCCAGAAAGTATACTGACCAACTAAATCATTATGTATGAACTTAATCACATCTGAAATTTGAAGGCACTTAATTGTTTCTCAGCTGTTATGGAAAAGACCCTTTTTAAAGTATGGTTTCATTCCTAGATTCACTTAGCTCTGGAGTAAGATATTTGAGAGTCATATGCTTTGCAAGATACTTCAGCTAAAGTGTAGATATTTCTTTTCAAGGAGATGTTCAACAAAAAAAAAGCTTAATACAATTTTACTAAGTGTCTTGGAGACTTCTCCTAATAAGATGTCAATATATGGCGGACCCTAAAACTCTCCTATAATGCTAACAGGAATGTTGCCACCATACTCTCTGTTCATTTCTTGGTGGTTATGTGGTCACCACAATTGCCCATTATTATCCATTTTGGGGTGGACAAATGAACCAGGCTTTGTTGAGTCTTTTGTGTGAAAAGACAGAAACAAAAACTTACAGACAATGAAAGCCAATAAGCTATTGAAAAATGATTTAATACCAGAGAAGGATACACTAGGAGCTAGAAGAAGGATGTTGCGTACTTGGGGAAAACATGTACCACTAACAAAATAATGTGGAGGTCCTCAAAAAATTAAAAATGTAACTACCATTTGATTCAACAATTTGACTTCTAGGAATACATCCAAAGGAAACAAAAACATTAATTCAAAAGATATTTGCACCCCCATGTTCATATCAAAATTATTTATAATATTCAAGGCAATATTAGGAAATGACCTAACTATGCACTGATGGATAGATGGATAGAGAAGTTGTGAATATAGATATACATACATAATGGAATATTATTCTGTCATAAAAAAAGAAATCCTACCATTTGTGACAACATGGATGGCCCCTAAAGACATTACGCTAGGTGAAATTAGACAACAAAGGACAAAGACGGCAGGATCTCATTTATATGTGTAACCTAAAAATAAACCAAACTCAGAAAAAGATACTTGTGGTTACCAGAAATAGAAGATGGGGGAAGGAAAAAAGTGGTCAAAAGGTACAAACTTCCAGCTTGCCTGGCTGGCTCTGTCAGTAGAGCACACAACTCTTGACCTTAGGCTTGTGAGTTTGAGCCCCACATTGAGTGGAGAGATTACTTTAAAAAAATAAAATCTTGGAGCACCTGGGTGGTTCAGTCAATTAAGCGTTTGCTTTGGCTTAGGTCATGATCTCAGGGTCCTGGGATAGAGCCCTGCGTCAGGCTCCCTGCTCAGCAGGGAGTATGCTTCCGGCTCTCCCTCCTCCTCCTCCCAGCTTCTCAGGCTCTATCTCTGTCTCTGTCTCTCTCGAATAAAATCTTCTAAAAAGAGGTACAAACTTAAGTTATAAGGTACATGGATACTAGGGATCTAATGTCCAACATGATGATTACAGCTAACACTGTTATATAGAAGAAAGTAAATCCTAAGAGATGTCATCACAAGGAAATTTTTTTCCTCTTTTTTCTTCTTTTTATTCTATCTGTATGAGAAGCTGGATGTTAACTGAACCTATTGTAGTACTCACTTCATTTCAAAATATATGTAAATCAAACCATCATATTATACTCCTTGAACACATACAGTGATGTATGTCAATTATTTCTCAATAAAACTGGAAAAATATAATTAAATTAATCTTGTGCATTGTTGGTGGGAATGTAAACTGGCACGGCCATGGAAAACTGTAGGAAGTTTCCTTACAAATTTCAAAAAAGAACTATCATACGATCCAGTGATCCGCTTCTGTGTATATATCCAAAGGAAATGAAAATAGGACCCTGAAGAGGTATCTGCACTGCTTGTTCATTTCAGCATCATTCCCATTAACAAAGATATTGAAACAATCTAAATGTTCATCAGTGGATAAATGGACAAAGAATTCATGCACATACCACATCTACATAGCATGTACATACATACATACAATGGGATCTCACTGAGCTATGAAAAAGAGGGAAATCCTGCTGTTTGCAACATGATGGATGGATCATGAGGGCATTATGCTAAGTGAAACAAGTTAAAGAGACATCAATGTTGTATATCACTTACATGTGGAATCTAAAAACAATCCAAACTTATAGAGACAGACTAGAAAGATGGTTACCAGGGTCTTGTGGATGAGGAAAATGGGGGAGAAACTGGTCAAAATACAAAATTTCAGTTATGTAAGAGGAATAAATTCTGGAGATTTAATGTACAGCATAGTGACTGTAGTTAATACTATGTTGTATACTTGAAATTTGCAGAGAGTAGATCTTAAGTGTTCTCACTACACACACAAAAGATAGCTATGTAAAATGATGGATACGTAATTAGTTTCATTGTGATCATCGATTCACAACATAGATGCATATTAAAGTATCACATTGTATACTTTATAAAATTTTATTTGCCAGTTATATCTCCATGAAGCTAGGGAGGAAAAAAGAAAAAGTGACCTAAAGACATCTTCAACTATTACTGCTGAATTTCTATTTCTCTAAGTTTATTTATTCTCACAATTTTGTTAATTTTTTCTTAATGTATTTTGTGGCTTTAATTTTAGGTAAATATATGGTTATGAGTGTTATATTTTCCCAAGGATGACACTATTACCATTCTTAAAATTCTCTATCTATCTCTTGTAAGATTTTTTAAAAGACCAATTTGTCTTATGTTGGTATAGGCATTTCAGCTTTCTAATTATTGTTTACATGATATATCTTTTCCATCATTTTACCTTCAACCTATTTGTGTCTATAAATCCAAATGTGTCTACCCTAGGCAGCATACACTTTGTTCTTGTTTTTTTCATCCAGTGTGACAATCTGCCTTTTTATCAGATTGTTTAATTCACTTACATCTCATGTTATGGATATAGTTGAGTGTTGTTTATTGTAAAATAACAATCTGCCATTTTACTTTCTGTTTTCTCTCACATAATTTTTATTCCTTTATTTTTTCTTCTTAGCTTTCCGTTAATGAATACTTTCTAGTGTTACATTTTTTTTCCTTTTTTCATCGTTGTGGTTATTTTCTTAGTGGCTGCTGTAGGTCTTGCCATATACATTTTAACATATCAAGGTCTACTTCAGATTTATACTAACTTAATTCCAGTAACATACAGAAATGTTACTTTTTTAGAGTTATTTTTTCTGCCTTTTGGTGCCATTATTGTTATACATATTATATCTGTAAATGTTACAAACACAATAGTACATTGTTATAAGTGTTGATATATATAATTGTATGACTTTGAAAGAAGCTGAGAGAAGAAAAGAGAGCAAGTACATATTTATAGTGCTTATTATATTAACCTTCTTATTTATCACTCATGGTTCCCTTCATTTATCCCATACATTGATGTTATGGGGTCCATGTGGGGTCATATCATTACTTCAATACAACTTTGTTCCCACCAATCTCCTCTTTGCTGTTATTAGCAAATACATTACATTTCTCTATGTTATAAACCTAACAATACACTTGTATGTACGTAGTTTTATGTAGATGCTTTTAAAATCAAAAAAAGAAAAGGGAAGAAAGAAAGAAAGAAAAAGAGAAAGAAAGAAAGAAGTAATATACATTTATAGAATGTCTTACAATTACATAATTGTTTTACCAGTGCTCTTTTTCTTTGCTATTTGTCATATGATTTCCAGTTACTGTCTGAAGTCACTTCTTTCAGCCTGAAGAAGTTTTTTTTGTTTTTGTTTTTGTTTTTTGTTTTGTTTTGTTTTTACAAACAGTGAAATCTTTTAATTTTTGTTTATTTGACATTGTCTTTATATTTCAGCTTCATTGTGCTACTTCCAGATTTCCTCTTTAGATAAAGATGTCTTTAGATAAAAATGTCCTTCAACATTTGATGATGGTGTTTCTCTGTATAACCCTTTGTGTTTTTCCTACTTGGAGTTTGCTGAGCCTCTTGGATGTGCTGACTAATTTTTTTATCAGAGATGGGAAATTTGGGTATTACTTCTTTGAATAAGTTTTTTATGGTTTTATTTATTTGTTTACTTTTTTCTTCCTCTCCCCTCTCTCCTGGTTATTCCATTGTAGGTATGTTGGTGGGATTAATGTGTCATACATACTCTGAGGCTCTATTTTTCCTTCATTCTTTTTGTTCTTGCAGGTTTTTTAAAAAAATTTTATTTATATTCTAGTTAGTTAACATACAGAACAATATTGGTTTTAGGACTAGAATTTAGTGATACATCACTTATATACAACACCCAGTGCTTGTCATAACAAGTGCCTGCCTTGGTATCCATCACACATCAGCCCATCCCCCACCCACTTCCCTCCATCACCCCTCAGTTCTCTATTTTAAGAGTCTCTTATGGTTTGTTTCCTTCTTTCTCTCTTTTTCTCCCCCCTCAATATGGTTATCTGTTTTGTTTCTTAAATTCCACATATGAGTGAAATCATATGGTATTTGTCTTCTCTGACTGACTTATTTTGCTTAGCATAATACACTAGCTCCAACCACATGATTGCAAATGGTTAAGACTCCATTCTTTTTTCTTTTTAAGCTTTTATTTATTTATTTGACAGACAGAGATCACAAGTAGGCAGAGAGAAAGGCAGAGAGAGGGGGGTAGGGGGAAGCAGGCTCCCTACTGAGCAGAGAGCCTTCGGCTCAGGTCATGATCCCAGGGTCCTCGGATCAAGCCCCACATCGGGCTCTCTGCTCCACGGAGAGCCTGCTTCCTCCTCTCTCTGCCTGCCTCCCTGCCTACTTGTGATCTCTCTCTCTGTCAAATGGATAAATAAAATCTTTTAAAAAAAAATCTATAAATAAAGTTACTTCCTTTGGCAGACCTACAGAATTCTCTATTCAAAGATCTACCTTTTTCTTCTAAGAAAAAAAAAATCTCTGAGCTGTGAAACTGGGGTAGAGACTTTTCTATGTATGGTACCCTTCCTTTAGGAAGAGGTACTGAGTATAGGCAGTCATTTCTGGCCCTCTTGTCTTCCTCTCCCTTGATGGAACTTTCACCCTACAGAAGAGCTGGTGTAAAGGAAATCAGGGTCTCAGTCTAACATACACACTTATGTTAGAGCCTCTATCCTATGAATAGGGGCTAGGTCAGACAGGAGACTCTTACTTCTCATGAAGTCACCTGGAATCTAAAGGATGGGAACAGACTGTGATTCAAATGCTCCAGATTCTCATTATTCTTACTGAGTTTTAGATTTTCTTGAGTAAATGTATATTTATTTATTGTAGGCCCTTTTGCCAATTTCTATATACATTAAATGGTTGTGGCTTTTTAGGGCACCTGGGTGCCTCAGTGGGTTAAGCCTCTGCCTTCAGCTCAGGTCATCTCAGGGTCCTAGGGTGGAGCCCCTCATTGGGCTCCCTGCTTAGTGAGGAGCCTTCTTCTGCCTGTGCCCTGATTTCTGTTCTTTCTCTCTCTCTCCTCCTCTCAAATAAATGGATAAAATCTTTAAATATAGATAAATAAATAGTTGTGGCTTTCTGGAATAATTATTACCAATTATGCTTATTCGGCTGTAGAATGATTCCATAAAACTCCTAGTGCTGCCATTCCAGAAATGAGACTCTTAAAATTGGTTACTTTAATTAAATTGGGAAGAGAGAACTAAAATGATTAAAAACTCAAATGGTAGTGGTGAAGTGAAGGCAAAGGCTATAAACTACTCTTTTAGAAGTTTTGATGCAAGGTAGGGTAGCTCTAAAATTATAGAAAAGAATTACAGGGGTGGAGAGGTTTTTTTGTTTTTTTGTTTTTTTGGTTTTTGTTTTTTGTTTTTTAAGCTTTCCCTTGAGTAAACATGGAAGGAAAGATTAATTGGAAAAGCCATTGTATATCTTTTGATTAAAAGAAAAGGTATGATAGCATGTCTTGAGATGAAAGACAGGAAACTTAAAGAAGTTATGAAATCTGGCTTTGATCTTGCTAAAGCATTGATTCTCATGTATGTGCAAGGGAATTGCATGATAGAATTTTCCAGTGCCTTTTTTTGCCTCCCTCAGAAGCAGACCGTAATCTAAGGGCTCAATGCAAGCAGATTATTGAAAGTTACAGGTACACAGATGAGATGAAGTGAAGAGGAACGAGAAGGAGGCGTCATTAATGACGCTACCACAGTGGGAAAGTAGAGCCTAATCCCTGGGAAGCTCTGGAAAATAATGCAAAAGTCATGTACAAGAATTCTCCCTTCCAAGGAAGGAGGAGAGCTATATATCCTCACACCAATGAGTCACTGGTAAGTGTCTCTGCGGGTATCAATTTCTGACCATTTTGGCCTAATGTCAGCTTCAGCAAAGTGGATTCTGGTAGCCTAAAGGTAGCTCTTAGACAAAGATGCAAAAACGAAATGTGGCAAATTATGCTGGTATGCATGGAAATTAGGGACAATGCATCAACAGTGCCTACTACACAAGGGAGTTTTTCAAACCCACTTGCTTGTACTCTTCTCTTTCCTCAGCTACTACCCTGAATTCTGATTACCCTTGAATTCTGCTTACCACTATTGAGAAAAGGTGTATATAAACATGTCATCAAGATGCTGCAGGATTTAATAGCCTCAGCATATTAGTTAAAGGCCACAGAAGTCAAATGAGACAAAGTTTCCACTGGGACTGAATAAGACCATTGTGAGACTGGGAGACTGCGGGGGAGGGGGGGAAGAGAAAAACACTTTTTGAGATTTCTTCAGTGAATATGATTGAGTCCACAAAAAGGACCTAAGTTTCCTGAAATTGAGATGAAAATTGCAAGAATTTTAAAAGATCCAGTCAGCACTATCTTGACATGTGGTACCATTAGACATTAAAAGGAACAGAAGCGAAGAGTGTGAGTGGAACAGTAATCACGATGTATGGGTTGTTGTGAGTTAGTGTGAGGCTAAAGAGACCGGGGGCACAAAGATGCTAGAAAGAAGAGCAGAACTGAAATGAGCATGGGATTAGGCTAAATAGAGAGGTAAGGGAAGACAAAAGACACCCTAATGTACTGAGACTCCAGAAGGGGAGGGGAAATCAGAGGTTATCTGATGGCAAAGCTTAAGTGCAAGAAATATGGGAGGAAACAGATCTGGCACAAAGAATCTAGATAGAGGTAGAGCCTTGAGATTTAATCTTCAAAGTGGAAAATTCAGAGCAGTCAGGCTGAAGTGGAGACAAAATTTTTTGGAAATATGGAGCTTGAGAAATTATAAGGCAAAGAAAGCTCTCTCATGAGTCCTTTATGTGTGTAATGGCAAGGGTTCAAAGGAGGAAGAAAATCCCTGACCTAGTATTAAAGTTATAAAAAGCGGGGCACCTGGGCAACAGACCGGCTTCTCCCTCTCCCTCTGCATGCTACTCCCCTTGCTTGTTCTCTCTCTTTGTCAAATAAATAAAAATGAATAAAATATTTAAAAACAAGCAAATAGGGGCACCTGGGTGGTTCAGTGGGTTAAGCCTCTGCCTTCAGCTCATGTCATGATCTCAGGTTCCTGGGATCGAGCCCCATGTCTTTGGGTTCTCTGTTCAGTGGGGAGCCTGCTTCCCCCTCCCTTTGCCTGCCTCTCTGCCTACTTGTGATTTCTCTCTCTGTCAAATAAATAAATAAAATCTTAAAAAATAAATAAATAAATAGAATGAAGTTATCAAAAGAGATGATATGAGATGTTTTGTAACCTGAAGATACTACAGTAAAGATCTGGAAAGGATGGCATAATTTTTCAAAGTCGCCCATCAAAATTATTTTGGTATTTAACACAGATGTAATATTTTATTTAGTATTACAACTTTGGTCTTTCTGACTCACACAGAAGAAATTCAACCAAAAAGAAATTATTCTTCAGTCTCAACCATTATTTTAAGATTTCCTACTGGAATGATAACCTTTTAAATTGTATAGTAAGCTCCCATTGAGTAGAATTAGACTCTCACCTGAGAAATTTAGTTGAGAGTTGACAATTCACGCAGTGAACATTCTGTTTCCATAAAGCATTTGCTCCAATACGGAAGCAGTAGGTTCAATCTTTCCTCTACAAATGTATGTTGGGAATGATTTTTAAATTTTAAACTGTAGCTGTCCACAAGTTAATTACTTCAGAATTACCCATTGAACAACCAATTACTAAAGTGAAGCCTGTATTTCAAGATGATTTTAGGGTCTTTTATGTCCTAAGAATCCCTGTCCTGGGCACTGAGAATCCCATGGCGAACAAAGACATGATTGCAGTTGTCTAAGAGGACAGCATGACAAACTGGAGCAGATAGTCAAAATGTTATTACTGTGGAGAAAAAAGAAATAAAGAGGGATTTTTCCCCCCTACTTAAATTTTTAGTTTAATTGTCAGTAAACAGACGAACATGAAGATTAGAATGACAAAGCAAATGATTTTCCTTTCAACATCTACCTGAACTCCCAGTGAACAAACTACACACAAAGTTTTACTTAATGATTTACAAACACACAAAAAGTAATTTTGGGGATGCCTGGGTGATCAGTGGGTTAAAACCTTTGCCTTTGGCTCAGGTCATGATACCAACGTCCTGCGATCAAGCCCCACATCGGGCTCTCTGCTCAGCAGGGATCCTGCTTCCTCCTCTGTCTCTGCCTGCGATCTCTCTGTCAAATTAATTAATTAATTAAATCTTTTAAAAAAAAAAAAAAGAAAGAAAGAAAAGTAACTGTTTACTGAGCACCTA
Source organism: Mustela putorius furo (assembly GCF_011764305.1). Classification (NCBI taxonomy): domain Eukaryota; kingdom Metazoa; phylum Chordata; class Mammalia; order Carnivora; family Mustelidae; genus Mustela; species Mustela putorius. The sequence goes on along the minus strand of NW_025422015.1, from coordinate 26,046,993 downwards.
CTATATACCCAAGTCGTTAATATACATGAACTCTAACTGGTGATTGCACCAAAGTAGGAAATTGCTATTTTTCATAGAAACTTGAGTTTAAGCCTTCACTCCCCCACCCCAGTCAGTTTGCCACCTCTAAGTCTCCACTGTATAGAAATCCTCACAACAAATCTTAAGAGAGGTGTCACTGATTTCATTTTATCGATATGGAAACTGAGATCAGGTGGTTAAATAAATTGCCAAAGGCCTCACAGCTTCTAAATGCAAAAGTTATAACTCGAACCTAAATTTTGTGGGTTGTTTTCTTTATGGTGCTTCAATAATTGTTATGTTTCTCTTTTCTATCTATACTGCATATTGAATATACTGAATATTTTTTTTAAAAATCCCTTCTTCTTTGGTTTCTTACACATTTTTAGAGCTTCTTCTACCTCATTTTTTTCTTTACTCAGATTTATGTCTGAGGAAAAAGAAGAAAGGTTATTTTAAGAATACCCACAGATGGAGCCCTGCATCGGGCTCTCTGCTCAGCAGGGAGCCTGCCTCTCCCCCCTCCTCTCTCTGCCTGCCTACTTGTGATCTCTCTCTCTCTCTGTGTCAAATAAATAAAAAGATTTAAAAAAAAAAAAAAGACGGCCCGCAAACATTTCTGGCTGGGTGATTACACAGCCAGGCTGACATAGAGGTAGGGAGTGAGTAGAGCATTCAAAACTGATATTCCCAGCATTAAGTTCAATATTCTTAATTCCTGTTTTATATTCCCTGTGCAGGTCCTGAGCCAACTGGTCCTCAAATTCCTTTCTTGGTCTGGGTCTATTTTGCAAAAGAATGAACTTCACTGCCAGTTGGCCTATTGCCAGTGTGGGACAGCAGAGAGAAACTGAAGGGTGAGAGACGCCAGAAGACGTGCTCTGGCTCCGTCTCCTTGATAGCAGCGCCTTGACTGGCAGCAGTTGCATTTCTTAATGGAGTTCCAGCTCCAGAAGGGTGACCTGACCCCTGTGCTAGGATAGTGCTGCCTCTGTGTTTTGTCCCTTGGGCTGAGATGGGGGCAATGGTGTTTTGCCATCATTGCTAGCCTCTGGATGGCCTGGCTGTCCTCTTGGGCTTCTCAGTTTTTCATCTCCTGTGTAACCATTCCCCTGCAATAAAGCCATGCTATTTTATTTGTATTTATTTATGTATTTTTTAAGATTTTATTTATTTATTTGAGAGAGAGAAAGAGAGAGCATGAGAAGGGAGAGGGTCAGAGGGAGAAGCAGACTCCCTGTGGAGCTGGAAGCCTGATATGGGTCTCCATCCTGGGACTCCAGGATCATGACATGGGCTGAAGGCAGTTGCATAATCAACTGAGCCACCCAGGCACCCAGTCCTGCTGTTTTTTAAAAACCCACTCCTGCTAAAAAAACAAGCAAATGAATAAACAAAGAAAAAGCAGAAACAGACTCATAAATCTAGAGAACCAGCTGATGGTGGGCAAAGGGGAAGAGGAGAGGGAGATACAGTCTTCCAGTTATGGGATGAGTAAGGCAAGGGGCTAAAATGCACAGCATAGTCCACAGTATTATAATATAGTCCATGGTATTATAATATAGTTCTATAATATAATCCATGGTGTTATAATAGTATTATCGTATGGTAACTGATGGTAGCTACTACACTTGGGGTGAGCATAGCATAACAGAGAGAGTTGTTGAATCACTCTATTATACACCCGAACCTGATGAAACATTGTGTATAGACTCTATTTCAATTAAAAAAAGAAAGAAAGAATTCAGGTAGTTTTTGTTTTCCTGATTGGATCTTGACACTTACCCCAAATACTTTATACTTCCTTATAAAGACCCATGAACTTTTGATGGTATATTTAATAAGTATACATTTAATATATATACTCTGTGCACTTGTGAGTGTATATTTAATAAATATCTTCTTAGCCAATCTCTGTGTTTCATGAGGGCAGAGACCAGGCCTGTCTCCTTCACCCCTGTAATGTAGTAATTGCCAAGTGAGAGGTGTTTAATACTTACTTGTTGGACAAATAAATGGATAAATAAGATGCAGCATACAGTTTTTTCTCTCTTCAAAGTATCTGTCATCTCCTCACTTATTCTCGCCCTGAAATAACAAGGTAAAATAACAACAAAAGTGGCTGTTCTTCTGCACATTCTGACTCATCCTCACATCACTCAGGAAAAGTCAACTCACACACAAAAATTAAGTAACATCTGCCTAAATGATTAACAGAAAAGTGCAACACTTGTAAGTACCAAAGAATAAAAGAAAAACTTCATGAAACCAACTTGAGAAGCCAAAAGTGGGACATTAAACCTGATTTGGCTTTATAAAACCAGAGAAAACCGAGTGAGTGCTGAACCAGTTTCCTTTTAAATGGAAACTTGTTCTTTTCTGTCATCTTTTTCTGCCAAATGATTTGAATTTGAATGAATCATACCAATGACTCAAATGTTTTGGAAGGCATTACTATTTATCAACGTCAGTAGGAGAGAAGGGAGAATTTATTTTGAGAGTTGAGAAATCTTAGTATGTATTATTCTGTAAGAGTACAAAGACGTGTGCACTCTTTACAAGTCACAATTTGGGCAGGTCCTATAGATTTTTCAGATATTTTTTCATGGAAGCAGAACTGGCTGTGTATCTTCTTGGCTTTTATGGACCACTGTCTAGCCTTCTTTCTTTTCCTTCTTTATGAGGACAGTGGGAGGGCAGCACAGCGGGGGTGGGAGGAGGAGAGAGTTAGGAGTTCAGTCTTTTGCTTGCCATGGTTTTGAGAAAATAACTGAGTTTCTGCAAAAAGAAAGTGGAAGAAAGTGAAGCAATGCTTGAAGGAAGCAAAAATCATTTAGTCAGCACCAAAAAGCAATGAGCTGAAAATGATCTCTTTGTGCAAAAAATTGCACAATAGTAAATATTTCTCTGGAAACCAAATTCTTTTTTTTTTAAAGATTTTATTTGTTTATTTGACAGACAGAAATCACAAGTAGGCAGAGAGGCAGGCAGAGAGAGAGAAGGGGAAACAGGCTCCCCACTGAGAAGAGAGCCCAACACGGGGGCTCGATCCTAGGACCCCGGGATCATGACCTGAGCGGAAGGCAGAGGCTTTAACCCACTGAGCCACCCAGGCACCTCTGGAATCCAAATTCTTTTATGTAATGCGTCTTAAAAGCTACTCTGGAGTGTTCTTATGATAGACTTAAGGGATAGAGAAACTTCCAGCTCTTTTTATGTAAACACAAAATTAAAATAGGTACACTACAGATAGCCCAGAGAATAGCATACCCACAGCACAGCATAACAAACAGCCTTGGTATATAGCCACAGAGGATCCATTTAAAACAGGAGGCATGAGGCAATTGAAGAACAGCAAAACAAACAAACAAACAAACAAATAAATAAATAAATATAAAAATAAAATTTAATATTTTGTTGTTTGTTACTATTTTCAAAGGATTTCCACATATGCTATCATAAAACTCAACCAGACAAGCATGGCCCTGCTTTACCTTCTAAAGTAATCAAACAACTTTCAAGTATCTAGAGCATAGTAGGCAATGGCAATTCAACTTTTTTGGCTGGTATATATATGTGTATATGTGTATATACATGTATACATATACACATATATATACCACACATAGAGTTTTAAAAAATATGTATCTTTCAGATAAAGGCATGTTACTATGTTTACAGGAAAAATTCTCACCAGTAGGTTCATTAAGCGACATGATAGCAACGATAGAATGTGTTGGAATCTTTGATCCTTTTCAACTTGAAGATTTCATCACAGAGTGGTTATAAAGATTAGATGGAATAAGGTGTGTCAAAATTGCCTTGTGACCTAAAAGTGTCTTTCCAGGTGTCATAAAGGATTAACTTGGGCCCTGAGATTTAAGGGAAAAACAGGCCACACTGTTCTCCTGAAAGGAATGACTTGGAGTCATTTTAACTGTTTGACTTTTGTATATCTGAAACCCTCTGACTGCAGCATGTGTCTCAGTCCTGCAGCTCTGGAGAGGGACGAGGGGAGTTGTGCAACATGTGTGGGTGAGAGGCAGCAGCAGAGCTGAGTGGAAAAGAGGGAGGAGAACCAAGATTTTATTTTTAAGTGGTGGCTTATATTTATCCTTTGACCCACTAAGCAGTGAGATGTACCCTCCTCTGAGTTTGTGCAGTATTTTGTCCATCCCTCTTCTCAAGTGTGTGTAATATCCTTCTTCAAAAAAGTATTTTATTTTTAAGTAATCCCTCCACCCAGCATGGAGCTCAAATTAACAACCCTGAGATCAAAAGTCACCTGTTCTACCTACCGAGCCTGCCAAGTGCCCCAAGAGCATGTACTATCATGATGGCTATCTCTCCCAACAGAGCTGGGCATCTTGACTGAATAAATATTTGTCACATGAATAAAAGAGCTGTATCAAAATCCACTTTTTTCCAGACTAACCAACTTTTTTTTTTTAAGATTTTATTTATTTATTTGACAGAGATCACAAGTAGGCAGAGAGGGAGACAGAGAGAGAGGAGGAAGCAGGCTCCCTGCTGAGCAGAAAGCCTGATGTTCCTGGGATCATGACCTGAGTTGAAGGCAGAGGCTTTAACCCACTGAGCCACCCAGGCTCCCCCAGACTATCCAACTTTGATGCCCACAGCCAAAATGAATAGCATTTAGTAATTCCACCAACTCTTGACTACACATTTTGTTTTCTTTAAAAAATTTGCTATGCTAGATATAAGCAAAAATGTGTTTGCTTGTACAGTCCTTGGACTTGAGGAACTACAAATGCACTGAAGGAATTAGAGTTATAATGACAAATCACCCCAAAGTAGGAAATCATGGAACACCTGAAACTGGGGTAACATGTGAGTCTGAGTCTTAAAGGGTAGTAGTATTTTACTAGGTTAAAGTGTGGAGAAAAAGGCATTTCCGATAAGGAAGAGGATGTGTAAAGATATGGAAGGATCCAGTAGTATGGTTCATGCAAAGCATTAAAAATGAAGCTCTTCAGCTGAAGCAGGGAGAATTACAGGACTCCTTAATGCCCACTGAGCTGCCTGCCTTTCTCCATTTTTCTTGATTGCAGTTGTTGAGGATTTCAGAGGGTGATAGATTGAATTACCGACCCTATTCTTTATTTCTCCCTGTACCCACCCCTTTGCTATCTCTTTTAAAAACTTGTTCAAGCCTTTCCCAGCTCCTTCACCTTGTCCAGCGTGGTAAGAGTAGATAGAAACCAGGCAGAACTTGAAATGCACTTGAGAAGGAGGGTTTGCCTTTTTGAATTTTTGCTCTTCTGCTCTTACTATGGTGAGAGCTTCCTGTGGGTAGCTGCTGCCTCTTTTGCCTGAATTTCAAAATGAACACTCAGCAGAGCCACACCATGTGACCAATGGATCCAAGAGTGAAATCTGTGCTGATTGCTATAGGCCACTGAGATTTTGTGGTTCTGTTTACGCAGTGTTGTTGCAGTCCTTAGTTGGCCCGGAGCATATTAATACCTCTTTTCACAGCCTAATTTCAGAAGCAATGGAGAGAGAAAGAGGGCAGGAAGAAGAGTGGGCGAGAGACAGGGAGTGAGAGAGGGTGGGGGACAGGGAAAGAGCAAAGGAGCAGAAAGAGAGCAAATCTCTCCTTTATGATGAAAATCCTGCCGTGAAGGATGAGGCTTAGGGGTCTTTGAACCCTGGCTTCATGATACAGACCCTAGAGTCACACAGCGCTCCTGCCCCAGCTGCAGCACTTTGTGCACACAGAGGCTGAGCCTTTCCCTTGAAACTCTGCCAGGCCAAGAAAAGCAGAATGGCTCTATTTGGCAGGCAGATCCCAAAGGCAGAAGGAGGGGAAGGATGAAATACCCATATGTAGAGCCCGGTCTCAGGTTTCCCCACAGGATAATTTCTATCAATAAAAGTGCCTGATGAATGCCGCTTCTCAGCATTCTGTGAGAGTTAAATTTAAAAAAATACATAAATAAAGCACCAAGAGAGTACCTGATTGAGACTGCTCAGCAAACTTACTTGCCCAAGTTCTTTCCCTACCCTCTCCTGCCTATATATCTATTTTTCCCTCTTCCTTTTGATAGTGTTCCTGTCCCTCCATCTTTCCAATTCAACTCTAAATCAATGATAATATATACTGTGTTGTATTTTACCAACTACATGTTCCTCAATTTACAGACTTAATGTATGAAGCATTTATTTCCTTCTATAGACATAGATCAAACTAAATTAAATTCCTTTCAAAAATAGGTTTGGGTATTCAATTGATCTTCATTGTGGGGTCATTTGATCTTAACTATAAAAACTTCCATCCCCTCAATATGTTAGTCAGTTTTCTTACAGGTCTTCTATTTTTCACTTGCAGTTTTGTTTTTATAAAGAACACATTTATCCTAATTTAATGTGTGTCTGAGCTTATCATGCTTTCAGTTTCAAAATTTTTCAGATTACATACTGGAACAATATGGAGGCGCTAAACAACACTGTTGTGTTTCCATTTTCAATGTTCATTTTTTTTTATTTTTGGTGGAATTTAAACACTGATGTTGAGAAGTTGACATGAGAGAAATATTAAAAAGCTCAGCATTGGACCTACGTGATGTAGTTAGTAGCAAGCAAGTAGGAGAGGAGAGAAGAGGAAAGGAAAGGAAAGGAAGGAAGAAAGGAAGAAGAAAAAAAGGAATACATTTAAAAGCTGTTACGTGCCAGGGTAATATACGCATGAAAGAAGTGAATAAAGACTGTTAAGAGAAAACAAAGAGGCACCAGTCCCACTTGCCTCAGAACCATGAGAGAGAAACAGGAGCAGAGGTAAGGACAGCCTACAGTGTGATGGGAGTGGAGTACAAAAGCATTTGAGGGGCGCCTGGGTAGCTCAATGCGTTAGGCCTCTGTCTTGGGCTCAGGTCATGATCTCGGTGTCCTGGAATCAAGCCCCGCATCAGGCTCTCTCTGTTCAGCAGGGAGCCTGCTTCCCTCTCTCTCTCTCTGCCTGTCTCTCTGCCTACTTGTGATCTCTCTCTCTCTCGGTCAAATAAATAAATAATGTCTTAAAAAATTTGTTTGAGTCCACTATCTAGGCAGTCTATGTGTGAAGATAACAAATATAAAACTTCTGTAGAAGTCACAAGTTTAAAACCGTACATATTAAAATGGTTTAGGAAGACAAAACACACAGTATGAAGACTTCAGTCTATCATCAACACAGATTTTGAAAGCTCTGTACTAAGGCCAAATATTTCCTAAGATTTGGGGAAAGTATATTTTTGTTTTATAGATTAGTTTTTTTTGAACATTCAATAGATACAGCTTTTTTTTTTCCCCTTTTGCACATAACTCCCCTGTAGAAGGCCTGCAGCACCCTAAGCATTAGAAAAGGGAAAGGCAGAGCTGTTCCTCCTTCAAAAGCAATAACACTTGCTTCTCTTAAGGACCTGCTTCTCTGATCTTCCCATATTTAGTAAAGTGAAGGCTAACAGAGGAAGATACATTAATAACACTGGCAGGTTTATGTAGCAATGCCCAAAGGTGAAAAATAAAGAAGTTTGGATACAGTGTGCATTTTGGAGGAAATTTTCTAGATGTTTTTCCTGGGCTATTTAGGTTTTGTTTTTGTTTTTTTTTTTTTAAATGTACTCCTGACAGTAGTGAATATTAATTTCCATCGTATGGGACTTTTGACTTGATCTGTCTTTGATCCATGTGGCAGACTTGGGTTTATTCTGGCATCTTCAAACGGCTTCAGATGATGGGGTAAACATTTTTCTTGCCCCTCTCTTAAGCACTGTGGATGGAGGGAAGGAGGTATGCACTGCTTTATTTCAATGAAGTACATGCCTTACATTTCCTCTTGTTTGAACAGAAAGACTTGGAGCCATCATGCCAGAATATCCAGGTGGGATTTAGGACAGAACTCAGAGAATCTCACCTCCTAGCCTGGAGCCAGATAACTCAATAATATCGTTGTAGTGCATATCTGATGCCCTTTGGAGTTTTAATCAGTTTTTCTAGCTGTTCTTGGTTAAGAGGGCTAGTCTACAATAAAATGCTTTACCAATTCCAGAAATGGGAATACTATATAAATACTAATAAATATGGACAAAAAATAACTTTTTATTTTGATGAATCTTTCAGCAGGAATGGATATTGAACTTTATTGAATTTGTTTTTGTTTCTAGCGAGATAATTATATATTTTGGCTTTGACTTATTGATTGAGTCAATTAAATGAATATATATTCTAATATAAAACTATTCTAGTATTTCTTAATTAGAGTTACTTAAAATAAGTGTATTACTTTCAGCATATGACTGAATTAATTTTGCTTAATTTTTATTTATGGCTTTGAGAATGTATATTTATAAAGACTCACTTTAATTTTTAAGTGCAAGTTTGATTTCTTCAGGGATGAAAATGTGATGAAATCCCTTTGAGTTTTAAATTTTTAAATGATTTTTTTGGTTCATACTTCTATTATTACTTTGGTTTTATTGCATTATATTCAGAGAACATGCCTATGCCACTTATGTTTTTTGTAATTTGAAACTTCCTTTGTGACTCAAAATTTTGTAAATTTTCCATTGTTATTAAGAAATAAGTTGTATTGGGGCGCCTGGGTGGCTCAGTGGGTTAAAGCCTCTGCCTTCGGCTCAGGTCATGATCCCAGAGTCCTGGGATCAAGCCCGCCACCCCCCCCCCCCAATTGGGCTCTCTGCTCAGCAGGGAGCCTGCTTCCTCCTCTCTCTGGCTGCCTCTCTGCCTACTTGTGATCTCTGTCAAATAAATAAATAAAATCTTTAAAAAAGAAAGAAAGAAAGAAGTTCTATTGTTTATAGGGCACAAATTTGGGGAAATTGATACATTTTATTAATTATATCATCAGATTATCTAGAGATACAATTTCTGCCTACTTTATCAAGGACTGAGAAAAGTACGTTATTTTCTATTAAAATAGTGTTTTTGGGTGCTTTTCCTCTTAGTTAGAGTAGTTTTGAAGTTTTGTTGTTTGTTTGTATGGGGGGAGGATGCCTGGGTGGCTCAGCCCATTAAGTGTCTGCCTTCGGCTAAGGTCATGATCTCAGAGTCTTGGGATTGTGTCCTGTGTTGGGCTGTCTGCTCAGTGAATAGTCTGTTTCTCCCTCTTCCTCTACTGCTCCTCCTGCTTGTGCTCTCTGTCTCTCTGTCAAATAAATAAAATCCTTCACAAACCTGTACCCCTAAAACAAATAATACATTATATGTTAATAATAAATAAATAAATAAATAAATAAAATCTTATAAAAATAGTTTTGATATCATCTATTTCAATGCAATATTTTTTAATACATACAGATTACTCCTTAACCTATAAACACACATGCTGTTCCTTGTGAATTTTATCAATAAAAAAATGACTGCCTTCATCCTATTAAATGCAATTTCCTTGAACCCTTTCCTCCCTGCTAATTATATCATCAATTCTGCTTTTAAAATTATATCTGTCTAGTATATTGTTTATGAGCAACCCTATTTGAGTTAATTAAAAATTTTTGGAAAAAACTCTGATGTAAATTCTTTGTAGCTCAAGTTTCTTTCAATAGGAATTAAAGTATTTTTTATTAGACTTGTAATGCTCTTTCCTTCATTTTGAAACTGGTACACCAAAAGTTACGTGATATACTGATGAACAAATTTGAAATATGTATCTAAGAAGCATGTCTTTATGATGAGCTAAGTAAACTATGTGGCGACTCTGAACATGTAGATAATTACAGAATGATCTTTATTAAAAGATAAAGAGTTCTGAGCAATAATTTTAGGTTACTTTAAAATTACAATAAAATATAAAAAATCTCTGATTACCTCTACTTGGATTTAAACCAAATTAAGTATAGTAACATTAGTTGGGTTTTCTAGCAAATTAAACTGATGACCACAGTGCCTTAAGTGGAAGAGAAAAAAAAGAAAAGAAAAGTTAAACAATCAAGGAGTGATAAGATTTCCTGGTAGTGGGACACCTGGGTGGCTCAGTGGGTTGGGTATCTGCCTCAGGTTCAGGTCATGATTCTGGGGTCCTGGGATTGAGTCCCCCATCAGGCTCCTTGCTCAGTAGGGAACCTGCTTCTCCCTCTACCTGTCACTCCCCTGCTTGTGCTCTCTCTCTCTGACAAATGGATAAATAAAATCTTAAAAAAGAAAAAAAAAAAAGATTTGCTGGCAGCACAAACCTGGTATTTATCATGTTTTCTTTTGATTAATCATAAATGACTCCTCCAAAATACAAAATAACAGAAAGTACACTATTTACAAGATTCATGATGTTGGTTGCTGCATATGTTGTACCCTGTACCAGTACCAGTTAGGATTCTTGTTCTCCAATGTCATAGTACAATTATGCACTTCGACCACCAGCATATTGGGGTTCCTATTTATTCACATTCTTGCCAACACTTTATATTATCAACTTCTAACTTTTATCTATCTTATATGTGTGAAAAGTTTAAGCATCTTTGATGTGTTTATGGCCCCTTCATCTCCTTTGTGTGAACTGTCTAGATTCTTTCCCCATTTCCTAATTTTTTTCTTTTGTTGATTTGTAGGAAAACATTTTATATTCTGGATATTAACCATTTATCAATCATGCATTGTCAGGAGCTCAACCGATCTGGGAGAGTGAGCTGAGCTATTGTGTATCATAGAAGCCAATTACAACAAGAGCCCCAAAATGAGAAAGATGGGCATTTAATGACTTACTGCCATGATAAGAGCAGGAGGCTACAACTGGAGAAAGCACTGACTCCTCTCCTCCCTTCTATTTCTCCCCGTGGAAAGGTGCATCAAATAAGGGTCAGGTAAATCAGCCTAGACATGGGAGTCGTCTTCCTGTGGAGGGAGAACCAAACAAAATACTCCATCAGTTTTATGAACCTTGGATGGGCAAAGGCTTAGGGGGAAGGGCTGGGAGTAGGAATGTACAGGCAGATGGAGACAAGTATCTTCTCTCTTCCCCTCCTCTCCCTGACAAGGTGGTCTCAGCAGAGGTACCTGAAGAAGTTCTCTACCCAAGGCCTCAGATACAGAGACCTAGGAATTTAAAACAAATATTCAAAGAGCACTACCCCATGGAGCCTGAGTGCTTGACTGCAGCTCCCTCTGGAAGCCACCGAGGCCACCATGTGCAGGCTGCACACATCTGGTATGGGGAAGGCAGTTTCCTCCATGAGGTCTGTTGGGCACAGCCTTTGTAATCGCCTGTGATCAGAGCTGAAATATCGCACATAGCATTTTAGCCAGGAGCTGGACTCCTCTTCTGCTACAGATGTCTTGTCCCCGTATGTGGTTTATTTTGTAACTCCTTAGAGAAGTCAAACTTCTTTATTCTTTTTTTGTCCCAAAGTCATAATTCTTACACATTCCCTTATCATATTTAGGAATTTTAATCTGATAATGATTTTTGTGTATGATATAAAATATGGCTATAGCTTATTTTTCCATATTTATAACCAATAATTTAGCACCATTTATTAAGTTGTCCATATTGTCTCTGTCAGTTAGCAATGACATGTGTCATATAAGAGCTTTCTGTTTATGCGTGCTTCTGTTTCTAGGCTTACTATTCTGTTCCTCTGGTCTTGTGTTTCATCCTGAGCCCACAGAATGTTTCAGTTATTATTGCTTTATAATAAGCATTGTTTATAATCGGGCAAATCCTTCCACCCTGTTCTTTTTCAAATTTGTCATGGCTGTTCTTGGCCATTAGCTGTTGTATACACATTTTCAAGCCATTTTGTCAAGTTGCATAACAAACTCTGGTATGATTTTGAAATGAGTTCATATTAAATGTATAGGTTAAGATATGAAAGTGAATATCTTTACTGGAATGACTGGCCGGTTCAGTTGGTAGAGCTTGCCACTCTTGATATCAAGGTTGTGAGTCCAAGCCCTGTGTTGGGGATAGAGTTTACTTAAAAATAAAATAAACATTTTTACTATATCAGAGTCTCTTCTGCATGTACTTGATTAATATCTTAATATCTTCTAATAACATGTTCTTATTTTCTCCACTAAGCTTATACATTTGTTTTATTAGGTTTTTTTTAAAATTCACTTTATTATTTTTACTTCTCTTTGGTATTTTTATTTGTTCAGTCAATGTTGTGAAGGTTATCTTTAAAATTATCATTTGCAATTGTCTTTTTAATGGAGAGATATATATGTATATGTATAATTTCATCTCCAATTACTGTGCTTTTATCTGATTAAATCAGGTAATTTTCTAGGGATTCTTTTCTTTATACAAACATTGTTTTCAAATATGATGTTTGGTTAATTTTGTCTCTTTCTTTCATTTGTCTAACTGATTCCTATGGTTTTCTTTATGTTATTCAATATGTTGAATAATAATGAGCACTGGTGAGCACCAATAATGAGCATTGGTGTCTCAATCCTGATCTTAATGTGAATTAACCAGACATTTTGCTAGCCTGTATGGTAAATTTCCATAAGTTATGGTACATCCCTTTTATGAGTAAAGAAGTTTTCTCCTATTCCTAAGTTGTGACAGTAAATGCTGAATTTCATTAATACTTTCTTCTCCATTTAATCAGATTATCAGTTATCTTTTCTCCTTCAATATATTAAAATGCTGAACCCATGATAAACTTTGAAACGCTAAAGTGTTCTTGCATTCTTGCCTGGGATTAATCCAGTTTATCATGATGTATAATTTTTAAATGCATCATTAATTCAGTTTCCTGATTTTTTTTAAAGATTTTATTTATTTATTTATTTGAGAGAGAGAAAGAGAGAGACCACAAGCAAGGGGAGCAGCAGGCAGAGGGAGAAGCAGACTCCCGGCTGAGCAGAGAGCCTGGACAGTGGCTGGATCCCAGGATCCTGGGATCTTGACGGAAGCTAAAGGCAGCCAGTTAACAAACTGAGCCACCCAGGTGCCCCAGTTTCCTGATAGTTCTACAATGATTTTTGCCAGAAGATTTCCTTTCTTGTTCTGTCCTTCACTAGTTTTCATATTAAATTTTTCCTGTTTTCTGTATATCTTTTTTTTTTTTTTAAGATTTTATTTATTTATTTGACAGATCACAAGTAGGCAGAGAGGCAGGCCGAGATGGAGAAGCAGGCTCCACTCCCTGCTGAACAGAGAACCGAATGTGGGACTCTATTCCAGGACCCTGGCATCATGACCTGAGCTGAAAACAGTCTTTAACCCACTGAGCCACCCAGGCGCCCCTGTTTTCTGTATATCTTGATTTTTATGTTTCTCTTTTTTCACCATTTTGAATTTCTTTTGGATTACTGTAGTTTTTAAAAAAAAAACTTCTACTGCCTCCGCACCACACACACTGACTTGGAAATTATAAATTCTATTTCTCTTAGTTTCTCCTTTGAAAATTATAATAAATATTATACAGAGTTCTGATTAAGTCTCTCTTACTATGTAATTATCCACTATTTTTGTTAAATTTTTTTTGTGCTCCCTGAGTTAGAAATTAATATTATTGTTTTATGCAAGTTTTTAAGAAAAATGTATTCTCTTTATTTTTATCAATTTCTTCATCATTATTCCTTCTCATTTTTTCTGTGACTGTTTTCTCGTTTTTGAAATGTACTTTGGGATTCCTGTATTGAGGGTTTATTGGAGAAGAATGAATCCATTTTTTGGTTGTTGTTCTAATATGTTTTTATTTTGTTCACATCCCTGAATAGTAACTTATCTGTGTCTGTAATGACAGGTTGAAATTAATCTGTATCAGTCCTTTGAAATGTTCTGGTTACCATTGTTGAGATTGAGAAGTCTGTAGTGAATCTAATTATTTCTTTGTAGGTAATCTTTTTCTTCTGACTGCTTTTAATATCATCTCACTGTCTTTTCTTTTCTTTATTTTTACTGTGATACGTTGAGGAAGAATTTTCCTTTATTCTGATTATATGGATTTGTTCTTTATTAATTATAAACATTTATTAATTGTTATCTCTTGAAATATTTCGTCTCCCTTTTCCTATTTGCTTCTTAAAGAACACCATATAAATACACATATATGTATTTGTGTATATAAATATAAATGTGTGTATATGTATGTGTACATATATAATATATACACACACATATATGTATGTGTATACATACTTATATTTTTTCTCATCTTATCCTTCATGTGTCTTAATCTCTCTCGTATTTGTTTTTATTTTTGCGTGCAATTTTTTAGAAAACTAATTTGGATCTGCCTTCTATTTCCCCAGTTTTTCTTATAAGCTACATGTAGTCTGTTATTTAAAGCACTTGAATGTATAAATTCAATGATTACATTTTTTCTACAACTTCTATTTGTTTACTTTTCAAATCTCCCAATATTTGGGATTAAAATATTGGGTTAATTTCTTCATTTTTATTTCTTTCTACTTCCTCAAGCATTTAAACATTTTAATTTTGTGACGTTCATCATTCTGAGATGTGAGGTCATGTTTGGCCTTATTTTATCTGCTTGATTTTTAGACTTCTGAGAACTTAGATTAAGTGTAAGCCCTTTAATGAGAATGTTCTGCCAGGTACCCAGAACTCTGCCAAGGAGGACAGCAGCAAATTTATTTCTCAGCTTGGCACTTCCGGATTCATAGAAGTAGTTTAAATTAGTTCCCTAAAGCTGCCCAAATCATGCCTGTGTTTACAGATACTCAAGGGAGAATTTTTCCTCACTCACAGCACAAATTAAGACAGATACAGTTTCTAATTGTACAGATTTAGCCTTATTTACCATTTTACAGAAGGCATAAGCCTCCAAAGACCACAGCTTCTTTTTTTTTTTTTTTTTTTTTAAGAATGAAATGAAATGAACGTCTTTTTCCCTTGTAAGTGTGTCAGGAATCAGTCTATAGGTAAGGAATTTGGTTTGGGTGGCAGGCAGCCTTCCTGTTCTCCCTGAAGAAACATTGCATATGCAGTCACTGACGAAATGTTATCTCAAGGCTTCTTGATCTTGGGACTATATGTTATTTGGACACACAAGCCATATGCAATGGGAACTCATTTCCTTTAGTAAAACTCAGAAATCAATATGATGAAACATGGGTTCTTTTTCCTTTCTCTACTGCAGCCATCATTTGTATTTTTTTTTATTATTTTTAAAATATTTTATTTATTTTATTTGACAGACAGAGATTACAAGTAGGCAGAGAGGCAGGCAGAGAGATAGAGAGAGGAGGAAGCAGGCTCCCTGCTGAGCAGAGAGCCCGATGCGGGACTCGATCCCAGGACCCTGAGATCATGACCTGAGCCGAAGGCAGCGGCTTAACCCACTGAGCCACCCAGGCACCCCCATCATTTGTATTTTAGAAGTGCTTCCTGTGAAATTTTTAAAAATTGAATTTCAGGAAAGAAAATATCATACCCAGAAAAAAAAGCCATACGTGTAGGGAAATGCGTCTGTGCCATCTGCCTTTAAATTAATCACCAGCTCTTTTTGTCTAGGTGAATGTAGCAACTTGTATTTTAAAAGGTAACAAGACACAAACAGAAAATGTAATTGACCCCTACTTTGAAAATTAATTAAGTGAAATATTATCTTTTATGATCTTTCAGAAGCCCGAAGCTTATGGTCTTTTGTTCATCAGCCTCCAAGATTTAACTCAAATTATGTGGTTGCTGAACTGCAGCTATTCACCACTCTCATGCCACTGCCTTCTCTCCATTCCTGTTGCCTGGTTTATAATGGCTTCTGATTCCTTGTTCTGTGATATATTTCTCAGCAAGACCACTCTCTTTTTTTACTCTACCCTGTAAAATCTCTGCTCATCCTGTTCTCCTACACAGAGAAATCTCCCATCTTTTCACTGTCAGTTGAAATGCTACACTGTCTGACTAATGCCAAGTTGCACATTGAAATTTTACCTAAATACATATACGGAAATTTACCACTCTACCTTGTGTATATCACATAACTTTACCTTTAGAATTCTATTCAGGCTGTTAATTTTGTTTACTTTTTGTCTTCATTGTTTTGAACTTATTTATTAATTGCTTTATCAAATTTCATAATATCTAACATATTATGGATAGAATAGGTTCTTAATAAATACTTCTTGCCAAGAAATAAATCATCGTAGTTCATTCTAAAATAAATTTTGCAATGATGAAAGAGTTGAACCATTATCAATATAAAAACTTATAAATGGGATAATAAGGACAACAAAAACATACTTTTCTCTCTTGGCTATTGGAAGCCTTTAAGGATTGTTTTCAACAAAGACTAAATTAAAGAGAGTAATGTATACTCTTTGGGTTTAATTTTCCCAAGGACTATATTTATTGGTAGAAATATAGGTGGTGAAAGGAAAGCCCCTTGCTACCTATAGTATTTAATCCATGTGTGTAGGAGAAACACAACACAGCACACCTCCCCTGAGAAGCATGTTGACCATATTGGTATCTGCAAACTCATCAGAGACAGCCTCTGTCCCAGTCAACTTTCTATCCCCAGCGCTGAGGATGGCTTCTGTACAACAAAATATTTAACTTTGATTGAAGTAAAATGATTTTGCACTTGGTGATGAGGCAACAACTCTTTCTCCTACCTGGCATCTTAATTTTAGTTTTTTAAAAGACCTTATTTAAATTCCAATCAGTTAACATGCAGTGTAATATTAGCTTCAAGTGTACAATATGATGACTCAATACTTTGATACATTACCCAATGCTCATCACCAAAAATGCACTCCTTAATCCCCATCACCTATTTAAACCACTCCCCGCATTTTCCCTCTGGTAATCATCAGTTTGTTCTCTGTAGTTAAGAATCTGTTTCTTAGTTTGCCTCTCTCTCTTTTTTTCCCCTTTGCTCATTTGTTTCACTTCTTAAATTCCACATACGAGTAAAATCATATGGTATTTTTCTTTCTCTGACTTATTTCACTTAACATTTGCTCTCTAGGTCCGTCCATGTTGTTGCAAATGTCAAGATTTCACTCTTTTTATGCTGAGTAATATTTGAATACTCCTGAGTGTGTGTGTGTGTGTGTTTGTGTGTGTGTGTGTTTGCGTGCGCACACACGTGTGTATATATCACCTTCTTTATCCATTCCTCAATCAATGGACATTTGGGCTGCTTCTATAATTTGGCTATTGTAGATAATGCTGCTATAAACTATAAACATAGGAGTGCATATATCTTTTTCAAATTAGTGTTTCCATATTCTTTGGGTAAATACCCAGGAGTGGAAATACTGGATCATATGGTAATTACATTTTTAATTTTTTGAGGAACCTCCATACTGTTTTACACAAGGCTGCACCAGTTTGTATTTTCACCAACAGTTCACAAGGGACCCTTTCCCTTCACCTCCTCTTCAAAACTTTTTCCTCTGTTTTTGATTTTAACCATTCTTATAGGTGGGAGGTGTTGTTTCATTGTAGTGTTGAATTGCATTACCCTGATGATGAGTGATGTTGCATATTTTTTCATGTGTCTCTTGGCTATCGAGATGTCTTCTCTGGAAAAATGTCTGTTCATGTCTTCTGCCCAATTTTGGATTAGATTATTTGTTTTTGTTTTTGTTTTCTTTTTGGCATTGAGTTCTATGTTCTTGATGTATTTTGGGTATTAACCCTTTATTAGATAGGTCATTTGCAAATATCTTCTTCCATTCCATAGGTTGTCTGTTTGTTTTCTTGATTGTTTCCTTCTCTGTGCAGAAGGTTTTTATTTTGTTATAGTCCTGATAGTGTATTTTTTATTTTCTTTTCCTTTCCTCAGGAAACATTTCCAGAAATAAGTTGCTGATATGGCTGATGTCAAAGAAGTTACTACTTGTGTTTTCTTCTACGATTTTGATGGTTTCAGGTCTCACATTTAGATCTTTAATACAGTTTGAATTTATTTTTGTATATGGTGTGAGAAAGTCATCCAGTTTCATTCTTCTGCATGTCACTGTCCAGTTTTCCCAACACCACTTCTTGAAGAGACTGTCTTTTTTCTCATATGTGGAATTTAAGAAACTTTTAAATATAGAGAACACCAGATGGGAGATGGGAGGAATGGAATGGGTGAAATAGGTGAAGGGGATGAAGGGTACACTTATTGTGATGAGCACTGAGTCATGTATAGAGTTGTTGAATCACTATATTATATACATGAAACTAATATATCACTATATGTTAATTATACTGGAATTAAACCCACAGACCTAAGCGTGTGTTTCTTTCTCTTTCCCCCCCTTTGCTCATTTGTTTTGTTTCTTAAATTCCATATGTGAATGAAATCATATGGCATTTTTCTTTCTCTGACTGACTTATTTCACTTAAGGATTTCAGAGGGTTGCAGGGGTGTCCTTGGGAAAGGCTTGTGTGGAGGGGAGGGACTCTGAGGTAGAGCAGAAGGTAACAGGTTTCTCAAGGGACTCTGTGTTGGGCTTGTCTGGGATGTGGGCTGTGGTCTGGCTATAGAAGAATATGATTTGTAGTTGTAGTCTCTTTTCTGAGAATGTGGGGCACTGTGACCTAGAAATACAGAGTTAGGGCAAGTACAGATACTTGTGAGTTTGGTATATAAGCTTGGCTGGGGAGGGGACTTTGAATAGAACTCTTTTATAACCCTTATCCTTAGCTCAGATGTTTACATATGTTGTATCTTGGAAGGAAAGAGGAATTTATGCATAGGTAAGGCAGGATCTATTCACTCCACAGCTGTTTTAATACAGATCCAAATCACTCGCCAGTCAATAACCTTGCTCTTGCCTTTCAGCCAAACCCATGATGTGAGATTATTGATTCTAATGCTTTGCAAACTGTGTTTGCTACACTAGATGCCTTCCTTTTTTTTTTTTTGACAGACAGAGATCACAAGTAGGCAGAGAAGCAGGCAGAGAGAGAGGAGGAAGCAGGCTCTTTGCTGAGCAGAGAGCCCAGAACCCTGGGATCATGACCTGAGCCGAAGGCAGAGGCTTTAACCCACTGAGCCACCCAGGCGCCCCACTAGATGCCTTCCAACAGAAAACTGTTTCTCCTCTGACAACAGAACCTACCCTGAAGAGGTTCAGATGGAGAAGTTTCTCCCCTCTTTCTCACATGGAGGAAAGGACCAGAAGGAATAATTTGTTGGGTCAACTTTTTGTAGTTCCTTCCAAGTTACATTAGTTGTTATTTTTTGTTAGTCTATATGTTCTTCATTTTTCATGTTTAAAACACAGCTCCCGAGGAAAGCTGTCATCTTATGCTCACAATATGGGTTCAGAATGAATTTAGCCTTATAAATAAAGGAATTGACTTAGGTTTAAGGTTTAGTAGAAGAAAAGTGTTAAGACAGGATAAATGGAAACCCTATAATAAATAAAGAGAAAATAGTAGTTATGTAGTAGTAATACAAAATGAACTTAGCCAAAATTACCAAATGTAATATGGTAAGGATGACAAGATGTCTATCTCATCAACTGCTTTACTCAGTAATATTGGCACAATCCACTTGTGCTAAAAGCCTGGGATTCATTAGTGTGCAAACCAATAATGTTCCATTTCTTCATAAAGCTTATAGTCTAGTGGGGGACCTGATAGTGAAACAATTAAGATATTTTTTGTGGTAGGTGCTGTGATGGAATAGTACACAAGGACTGGTTGAAGCCTTTCACTGAAAAACAGAGAATGCTAATTCTACCATGCAATCTCCAAGGAATGTGCTTTTCTTTCACTTCAAGTTATCTCAACTGTAACATCATTCACAGAATTCTTTTAGTTCGGAGCAGTAGGAACCAGTTGAAAGCAGCATAAGCAACCCAGGGAATATGTCAGAAGACAATGAACATATCTCAGAAAACCAAAGTAAAAATCAGAAT
Source organism: Mustela putorius furo (assembly GCF_011764305.1). Lineage (NCBI taxonomy): Eukaryota > Metazoa > Chordata > Mammalia > Carnivora > Mustelidae > Mustela > Mustela putorius. The sequence continues at coordinate 26,027,172 of NW_025422015.1, read as the reverse complement.
ACAAGAAAGGAGGGAAGGAGGCAGACCCCTTGATCCAGTAGTAGGAGACCATTAACACTTTTGTCCAGATCTTCCCTGCCATTTTAAGCATTCAGCTGAACTAACTCCCAGGATCCTCTCCCCTTTTCTGATTGATCAGTTGTTTTGGGCCAGTCCCAGCCTAGCAATAACCAATATGTGGCTGGACCAGCCCTGTGTTTCTTATTACCATTGCAAGATCCCCTTCAACAATGACTATCAGGAAAATTTGGAAGAACAAAATTTTACTACTGATAAATCCTGGGAAGGACATGACATACCTGGGCCACATAGTGATATTTTTGGGAGAGAGAGAAAGAGGGGTCGGGGAGGAGAGGGGATGCATGGACTGGGTTCTGGTTTTACAACCAGCAAGAGTCGGAGACTAGGGTTTCACTGGCTCAGTCTTCACTGGTGAAAATAAAAGTTAAGAGTGGAGAATTTAAAGCATGAGAAAAGAGAAAAAACAAGTGGCCTAGATGGATAGTTATTTTTTTTTTTAAGATTTTATTTATTTATTTGACAGACAGAGATCACAAGTAGGCAGAGAGGCAGGCGGGGGCGGGGTAGCAGGTTCCCTGCTGAGTAGAGAGCCCGGTGTGGGGCTCCATCACAGGACCCTGTGGTCAAGACCTGAGCCGAAGTCAAAGGGCCCAACCCACTGAGCCACCCAGGTGCCTCAGATGGAGTTATTGAAATCAATCAAGATCTGTAAAATGAAGGAAGTTCATAGAGGGGCAGGGTGTGTGTGATTCATTTTCTAGTTGTGTAGCTGAAGACACATGTATTTGAGATAGCCATCTTTGAAATGGATGCCTCTTTGAAGGGAATGTTTCAGCAATCAAAGCTTAAAAAAAAGAAAGTGTTAAAAAAAAGAAAGAAACCCCACAACTATCAGGGTTTATACTAGAGGCCACCCTGTGCTACCACAATATCAGAGTTTAGGATGAGGACACTAACTGCCTGAGTGGCTGATATACTAAAAGTCAGGGGCAGGGCTCTGTTGTAACCCAGACTTTGCACATCTAAAAAGGATCAGAGTAGCAAATCCTATAATAATTCTATAGGCAATAGCCTGGAATTGAGTGCATAGTCACTGTCTCCCATCCAAGTACTAACCAGGCCCCACCCTGCTTAGCTTCCAAGATCAGACGAGATCGGGCACATTCAGGTGGTATGGCTGTAGACTCACTGTCCAAATTTAAAGGTCCAGACATAAAAAGGGATCAGTGATCTCAGAGGTCTTGGGAATCTGTTCAAGGATTTGTGTAATATTGTGAAATATTCCAACACCTTGAGCCAAAGGTGTAGTGTGCAGTAAGTTTGAACAGGTCCTGAGTTGGTAGATTATTCATCTAAGGAACAACTAAGGGAGCCAACCTCTTAGTCCTGAGAATAGGTCAGTTCAGTTAAAGGGTTGTGTCTCATTTTAGGAGGTGACAATGCAGGTGACTTTCTTAAGTTATTAGGCCAATATTGTGCAAGGATTTGCACCAGACATTTAGTAAGAGGCACCAGGTATTTAGTAAGAGTTTCTATGGAAACAAACAAACAAAAAACAGAGGTTAGTAATTGGAGCACATGATAATCCCAGTTTCTTACTTTGTAAAGGCAGCCTGTTAAGATTTCTAGATGTTGGGGCACCTGGGTGGCTCAGTGGATTAAAGCTTCTGCCTTCAGCTCAGATCATGGTCTCAGGGTCCTGGGATCAAACCCCGCATCGGGTTCTCTGCTCAGTGGGGAGCCTGCTTCCTCCTCTCTCCCTGCCTGCCTCTCTGACTACTTGTGATCTCTATCAAATAAATAAATAAAATCTTAAAAAAAAAAGATTTCTAGATTTTGGGCTCAAAGCACCTTCAGATGCGGTGAGGACTGATAGACTTTCTTGGCTTAGAGTTTGAATGTCTCTGGTGATCTTTCTGAGTGACCCACACAGCAACTGGGTGTGAAGCCTGTCCATATATGAGCTGTTTTGGTGATTTCTCTGAGGTTTATATAAAATTGTCCCACTGTAGCTTGCATGATTTCAGGAAAAGGAAAGTTGTGGTTCTCAATGATTCTAAGTCAGAAGGTGGGGGAAAGGAATGGAAATGTTAGTTTGGAGAGTTATAGCCGGATATTGGATGATATGAGAAGAATTCAACATTCAGTTTAGTTTATAAGTAAAAAGTAAAACCTCAAAGACAATTAAGAGAATTAGAATCTTTTTTTAAAAAAAGACTTTATTAAAAAAAAAGATTTTATTTATTTATTTGACAGAGAGAGACACAGCAAGAGAGGGAACACAAGCAGAGGAAGTGGGAGAGGGAGAAGCAGGCTCCTGCTGAGCAGGGAGCTTGATGTGCGGGGCTTGATCCCAGAGCCCTGAGACCATGACCTGAGATGAAGGCAGACTGGGATATGACTCGATGCGAAGGCAGATGCTTAATGACTGAGCCACCCAGGCGTCCCAAGAGGATTAGAATCTTATATTCACAACGTGTACTATAGTTTCCATTGAAACACATATATATTTTTTTCTCTCTGTAGTCATCCCTACTTCTATCTATCAAAGAAACCACACCAAGGACTGGCCATCAGACTTCACCTGCAATACCTAAAGATTTGGGTAAATCCTCTCTTTTTGAGATCTTCAAAATATCCTGAGTTTCCTGGGCCATAAGGAAATGACCTGCCTTGCACATCTGGTAAGGCTGCCAGGAATCCTGTAAGTAAGGTGTCAGACTGGCTTTTCCAAGGGCATTTACTGGCTCCATGAAGTCAATCTTAGATCTTTAAAATTGTCTGGTCATATCTGAGTATATGCACATGTTTCAAACAAAAAATAATAAAAATTATAATCACCCTTATTAGTTCATTCATTCTCATGTAATTAACTGGTGTTGATCTTGATCTTTTGTCAGTAGTTTTAGAAGTCATCAATTGCTCCATTTGTGTCCTACAAATTCATACCCAGTTTAGTGGTATGATCTGAAAATTATATGAAACCTCTACTCATTAGAGTTCTTTTCATGAATCTCCCTGAAGACAAGCACTTTTCCCAAAGCATCAGAGTAAGACAATAACTGTGAATGGCAAATGTCTTAAACATGTCTATGGTTAAAGATCTTGTGCGATTCATTATAATGCAATTGACAAGGAAATTCAGGTATTTTGTTGACCCGCACATTTTAAAATAACAATGGAATTATGAGTGATAACATTACATAGCAGATTTTTAGAAATTTCATATAACTTCCAAAAGACTTTTATTAATAACATATCCATACAAGGATATCCATAAAGAAGGTTTCCCATTATTTTTAAAATAGATTTTATTTATTTATTTGAGAGGGAAAAAGGGAGCATGAGCGGTGGGGAGGGACAAAAGGAGAGGGAGAAGCAAACTCCCTGCTGAGCAGGGAGCCTACATGGGGCTCCATCCCAGGACCCTGAGATCATGACCTGAGCCAAAGGCAGACACTTAACTGACTGAGCCACCCAGGTGTCCCTTCATCAAGTTCTCCATTATTTTTAATGTAACAATGCTTCCTATGTAATTTAAGATATTAAGGAAGCCTAATCGCTTTGATATCTCTTTTTTAAATTAAAGATTTTATTTATTTATTTGACAGAGAGAGAGATCACAAGTAGGTAGAAAGGCCCCAGATGTGGGGCTCCATTACAGGACCCTGTGACCATGACCTGAGCCGAAGGCAGAGGCTTAACCCACTGAGCCACCCAGGTGCCCCTAATGTCTCTCTTTTTATAAGGAGAGAGAACAAATCTTTTGAGATGTTTTAGGAACTCTCTGCAAATTCCCAAAGGTAGTTCCAGTTAGGGTAGTTTAATTGATTTTATTTAGAATTTGAACTATTGATAAGTTTGTAAAAAAAAAAAAAATCAAAAGATTTTAAAACACTTGATTGAAAAGAATCACAGTTCACTGGAAAACAATACTTAGTAATCTGTTCAACCAAAGTGGTAATTTAAGACTTTGCAGGCAAACACAGAAAGTTACATAGTTTTTAAAATAACAAAAACCTTTTAGCTCTTCATAGAGAAGACTCAGTTTTCGCAAGTAACCCAGATAAAGACAGTGGTGCACAAACTTAACTGAGCACAACTCAAAGGATGTAAATCACCAAAGAGGTTTGGTAAGTAGATGTATCATAAAACATAATTGTTGAAAATTTCACTTTGTAAGGGCCTATTCAGCCAGAGTGGCCCCACCTCAGTTGAACAGCCATTTTGTTGTTTACACAGTAAAACTTAAATTGACCCTGCCCCCCGCCCCCCTCAGGGGAACTTATTTAAAAGCAAGTCCAGGAAACCAGTCCCAGGTAAAAAAGCCCAAATACAAGCGTGGGTCAGGTCAAGTGGAAATAATAGCCTGAATGCAGGGATGAGTCAGGTCAGGTGGAGACATCTAATCAGTAGGGCACGCATACTGTCTCCCTAGCTACCAAGGAGTTTCGGCCCCGCCTTTTGGGTGCCCAATTCTCACCAAGGTGATAGGCTGGATCAAATGTCTACTATAGGGTAAATTGTAATTCAATTGGTCACTTATGTGTGACCTAGCATAACTGTGCAGCTTTCTCTGTGTGTTACAATCTCATTCACCACCTGTGTGTGACACAACCTCATGGCCTTTGCTCTATAAAAGTTAGTCTGTGAGGCAGGGAGGGGTCGTGCTCTCTGTAAGAGGCATGGCCCCAGCCAGTTGGTTTGATTCTCAATGCTTGGTGCAAAATAAAGCTTTACTTGACCTTCGCTTTGTATCAGTCTTGCTCCTTTAATCACGGACCCATTATTGGGAGACCCAACACTGGGGACCCAACAACTTGAAAACATTTATCACACTTACATTTATTTACTTGTTCCTAAGATCCTATCTAGATTACTTATAAAAATTTTTATGAGGCATTAACATAGCTAGCCAGAATTTTATAACAGGTATCAATGAGTTTATTTGACTAAAAAACCCAGATAGAATAAAAGTTCTGTCTACATTATATTTAATGATGATCTCTGAAGACATGCTTACTTTAATTAAACAAACTTAAACTAGCTTTTATTTACCAAAGATTATCTCAGATCTCATGAACATGAAACACATTTAGGTTAGTTTCTATTATATTTATGAGAGTTTAGAAATATTTAATTTGATAAGCACTTATTTTTATTTAAGCCAGTTAAATAGAGCTTTTTCATAAATTAGTTTTGGCAATACCATCCAGAGGTAGAGAAGGGGTGGGGGAGGCACATATAGATAACACCTCTCCAGACATACATAAACACACAGACAGACACTGAGACTCTATACCTTTCCCTCCAAATTGTAGCCAGGAATCAGGTATAACGATATAAAACTCACCGGTTTATAAATAACGGTTGAATTGAAATTTTGTCTTTGGCAGATAGAACAAATTAAGGTTACCTGCTCCAATGGCTAGAGCTTTTAAGAAATATCTGTGGAGAAGACTCTAGTATCTGTCCTTGACAACTAATCTTAGGGAAAAAAAAAAGATTTTATTTATTTATCTGAGAAAGAGAGAGTGAGAGAGGGGGAGGACAGAGGGAGAGGGAGAAACAGGGGGGTAGGGCCTCTTGTTGGTTTCGTCAGTCCTCATAAAATGTAATGGTGCTGCCTTGTAATTAAGAGAAAGAGCTTGTGAAAATAATTTTATAGACTCAGGGTCAGATGAAACCTCTTTGGAGTTGGAAATGAAGACTGTGTCCCTTGGATCACTGTGGTTGTGGAAATGTGCCATTGGACTGTGCCAGTTTTGTGCCACAAGAAGTGGGTCTCATCTTAATGTCTTCCATGCACTGTGAGCCTTAACAGTGACTATGATGGGGGGATGGGCACAGTGCCAGGCATTAAATATCCAAGAGAGGAAAGGGTGGGGGGCCCTGGTACAGAAATATTGCCCTAGGGTCCTTTGCCTTTCCATTTCCAGGAGATCATCAAAAACCCTGTCAGCTTTTCCTTTGGTGGCTGGGACACTTCTTGAGGCCTGTTGTTGAGATCTACCCCTTTCAGAGAAAAGTGGAGGGGACTGCAGAGCTCTGGTATGTTGGAGGAAATGGGCATATAGCCTGGGTGGATCTTTAAGAAGGCTATGGATTTTAGGGTCTTTAGTGATACTGGCCAGTGGACACATTTTGGCAGCCATGTGCAACATTTCAGAGCCCATTCCCAACCAATCATATGAAACCCCACAAAGACCAATAAGCTCCTCACCTACTTCCTACTGCGTAACATCTTTAAGAAAAGTTTAAATTTCAGTTAAGAAATAGTTTCTGATCTTACTTTCTACTTCTTGATTTTCCCCTGTTGCCTTATTCCTACTTATGGTTATCAGGAAATTTTGACTGATGCTACTTTGTAGACAGCCACTTTCTTTTCCAGGGTGTCCCAGTTAACCTCTAGAACTGGGGTCTGATCTGCAAGCAGGATATCCACATGGTCTTTGGGGAAAGCCCCGAGGCCTCCAGAGTACAATATTAGAGTTCTGACACATTGTCATGCCATGGCAATACCCAGGAACTCCCAGGAAGCTTCTATAGTGTTTTGCTTTATTAAGGAGGTGGTATACCTCTATGTCATTCTTTTTTTTTTTTTTTTTAAGAAGATTTTATTTATTCACTTGACAGACAGAGATCACAAGCAGCAGAGAGGCAGCCAGAGAGAGAGGGAGAAGCAGGCTCCCCGCATGGCAGAGTGCCCAATGTGGGGCTCCATCCCAAGACCCTGAGATCATGACCTGAGCCGAAGGCAGAGGCTTAACCCACTGAGCCACCCAGTCGCCCCCCTCCATGTCATTTTTAGGAGGCAGTAGCACCAGATGTTCAGAACATTTATATTTGTCCACTAAGTTTTTCTTAGCAACACTGTGCCAGAGATTAGACCCACAATTTTCCATTGGATCAGGGGACAAAGAGTGTGTTGAATGAAGTGGTGACCCAGGGACCATAAATGTCTGTTTTATTTTTCCTCTGGTGTGCCAGTGGTTTCCAGTTGCAAGATTATTTTCACTCTTCTGGGTTAGGACTCATATTCTCAGTACAACCCACTGACTCAGTAGTCACAGATAAAGGTCTCCCATCCTCTTTAAAGATTTTTATTTATTTATTTATTTATTTTTTTTTTTGACAGAGAGAGATATCGATCACAAGTAGGCAGAGAGATGGGCAGAGGAAAAGGGGAAGCAGGCTCCCCACCGAGCAGAGAGCCCAATGTGGGGCTCGATCCCAGGACCCTGAGATCATTACATGAGCCAAAGGCAGAGGCTTAACCCACTGAGCCACCCAGGTGCCCCTCTCCCATCTTCTTTAAAGGGGGGAATCCTTTTCTTGTGCCTTTAGCCCAGAGCCTTTCCTTGGGGGGTGACAATAGACTAGCAGTCCAACCTACCCTTCTTAACTGTCCTTGGCCTTGAGGCTTGGAAGACTCTCATGACATGAGTCATCAATTAAAGCTTTTATAATTAGTGGTCTACATTCTTATGAGACTGTGAGGCCTTGATCACACCACTCTGGGGGAAATTGTTGGGTTATTATGGGCATCAACCCTTTGGCAGACAAGACACAGTAGAGGCACCATGCCAAAGTACATAGCAGCATGAAAAGCTCCCAGCAAGAAGAGATCCTTTCCCAGACGATAATAACCATTGAGTTAAGCAAGCTGCAGGTAAAGGACATTCCCCCTTTTTAATTGCAATGGTAGGAATACAGTCCTCCTGATGGTGCCAATTGTTTGGTTCCAGGCTCAGCCTAATAATGAACTCTGTTCTGGCTGGATCAGCCCTGTTCTCATCATAACTGCAAAACCCTTTCAGCAATAACCACCAGAAAACTTTGAAAAAGGGTTTAGGACTTGCGAGTCCTGCGAAGTGCATGAAACACCCCAAATTACACAGGGACAGAGAGGGAGAGAGGATGTATGGGATGGGCCTGGGATTCTGGTTTTACTGTTGTTGGGGTGAAGGCCTAGAGTTTCACAAGCTCACTCTTTATTTGGTGAATTTAAAACATAAGAGTGGGAATTTAAAGCATGGGAAGTGGAAAAAAAAACAAGTGGCCCTAATGGTTAGTTATTGAAATCAACAAAGATCTCTAAAATAAAGGAGGTTCAGGGTGGGTAGGTGGCCTGACTCATTGTCTAGATGTATGGTTAACAAAGTGTTTATTTGAGATAGCCATTTTTGTTGTGGATACATCTTTGACGTGGATGCCTCCGCTAACAAAGCTTAAACTAGGCAATTGCATTACAAGAAGAAAAGAAAAATATCCAACTGTCAAGGTTTACACTACCCCAGTTTGGCTCTAGAATACATCCTTGGATCAAATAGATTTGGCTATGGTGACAACGATATTTCTACAGATACAGACATTATGAGTCCTGCCTTCCTAAGGTAGAAGCCAGAAAACTTGCACCCACAAATTTCTTTGTAACTACAATACGAGCATAAGAACTAAGATTGACCAGTTAGATTTATGCCTTATATGTATATATATATTAGTAGCAGAAACTTTAGAAACTTCTACAACACCAGTTATTCCTTGTTGAAAGAGATGTCAGATCTGACTGTGGTGTTAGATCTATACTGAATCATTTTTTAGGACTCCAAAGGCTCTCCATTCCCTTCATTCCCTTCAGATTAATACAGTGTCATTACATGATCATAATCTAGGGGTTTCTAGTCTGTATAGTGTGGCATTGCATCAGTTCTGTTACCTAATAGAAAGGAGTTATTAGCTTGCATATAATACATTTTATTTTATTTTAAAGATTTTATTTACTTATTTGAGAAAGAGAGAGCAAACATGAGCCAGGGGTGGGGCAGAGGGAGAGGGAGAGAAGCAGACTCCTTGTTGAACGCACAGCCCAGTGTGGGGCTCTGTGCAGGGCTCCATCCCAGGACCCTGAGACCATGACCTGAGCTGAAGTGAGCTGCTTAACTGACTAAGCCATTCAGGTGCGCCCTGGAAGGCTCACATTTTAAGCAACATCTCAAGATACAACATTCAAAAGCAAGCAACATTTTCAACTTTTTTACCCTTGTTAAATTAAATATAAATAATTATCTTGGCTTGTTAGTATTCCCTATTCCATGGGTACAAGTCGGCTATGATTGGGAGAAAACTGTGAAGTGATCATGTTTCCATACATGCTTTATATCACGTGTAGATATTTTTTTTTTAAGATTTTTATTTATTTATTTGAGAGAGAGAGACAGTGAGAGAGACGTGAGCGAGGAGAAGATCAGAGGGAGAAGCAGACTTCCCATGCAACTGGGAGCCCGATATGGGACTCGATCCTGGGACTCCAGGATCGTGACCTGAGCCGAAGGCAGTCGTTCAACCAACTGAGCCACCCAGGCGCCCCTCACGTGTAGATATTTTTGAATTTATAGATTTTTTTTTTTTTAGATTTTATTTATTAATTTGACAGAGAGAGATCACAAGTAGATGGAGAGGCAGCCAGAGAGAGAGAGAGAGAGAGGGAAGCAGGCTCCCTGCTGTGCAGAGAGCCCGATGCGGGACTCGATCCCAGGACCCTGAGATCATGACCTGAGCCGAAGGCAGCGGCTTAACCCACTGAGCCACCAGGCGCCCCGAATTTATAGATTTTTATATTCTATGCCCATTCAATGGATGGTACAGTTTAAAGTTTACTGAAGAGTGAGTTAGAGCTCCCCCTGTTGTTGAGAAAGTTATCAGAGCATTCTGGAATTAATGGTGACGTCCCACTGAGAGGTCTTGCTTCCTACCTTGAGGTGATTGATGAATTAGCAGAGCAGCAGGCCTGTCTTGTTCTCTGAATTGCAACAACAGTGGTTAACCAACAAAAGGAAACAGAAAGAACAGTGGTAACAGCAGGAAGAGTAGTAATAGTCTGTCTTCCTAGTGCTATCTCTCCATTCTGTTGGAATGTTCACGACTACTCTTTCCTGGAGAGCTGAGTGTATCTGTTTAGATAAACAACGTATGTTTCATATTCCGTCTTCTCCAGGTCAAAGGTAAATAGAGGACAAATTTGTACAAAGGACATACTGTACGGGATGCTGGATGAATAGCTTGTGAAACACATTCTCACTTAATAAGGTAATTAAGTCTTAAGAAATTTGTTTTTTTCCGAGCACTTGGCCAGAAACCAGAATAACAACAATTTTTCAGGAAAAGTCTCTGGTAATTTTCCCAGTTAGAGGGATTCTAACTGTCTCCCATCCTCCTTATTGTACAGCTACTCATCAGGACTGTGCAAGTCTGAGTATGAGGTTCAGTACCGTTTGTGAACTGGTACAGAGGCAGTTCTTAACAGAATGGTGACCTAATGTTCCCTAAGTCAACTTCTTGGCACCCTGCTCCAAAACTGTTTGTGTGAAATACTTTGGAACTCAGTGAAATAACGGGTAAAGCCTAACAACAGTTATTATTCTACTGGATGTCGAAATTAAAAGGGATAGAGAGATTTCTTTTAACAAAGTCTAAGGCTACTAAGAAAAAAGGAGGAGTAGGTGGGGAACTAATCTTTATTGATGCCTTGTCTGTGGTGCACTGTGCTAGGAGCTTGGCAGTTTATTACATTAAATCTTCAAAAAGATATTGGCCATAAAAATTATTTTCATATTTCAAAGAGGATGAGACAGTTTCCTAGAAGGAAATACTGAAATAATCCCTCCCATTCCTAGAAAGGAGCAAACATAGAATTCAAAGCCAGAGACACCTGATTTTAAAAATCATGCTCTTTTTACCATGTGGTTTTCTTCAGTTTTGTAGGTTCTTTTTTTTTTTTTTTAAGATTTTATTTATTTATTTGACAGAGAAATTACAAGTACACTGAGAGGCAGGCAGAGAGAGAGGGAGAAGGAAGCAGGTTCCCTGCTGAGCAGAGAGCCCGATGCGGGACTCGATCCTAGGACCCTGAGATCATGACCTGAGCCGAAGGCAGCGCGGCTTAACCCACTGAGCCACCCAGGCGCCCTTGTACGTTCTTTTTTATTTTATTTTATTTTATTTTATTTTATTTTATTATTTTTAAGTAAGCTCTAAACCCAATGTGGGGCTTGAACTCATAACCCCCAAGATCAAGAGTCACATGCTTTACTGACTGAACCATCTGGGAGCCCTGTTTTTGGTTTCTTTTATAAACTTAAAAGTTCACTTAAAATTAATTCTCAGGGTTTGTAAATTACCAACTAACTAGGAATTTCCCATATGAAGCAGAGGAAAATGAAAAAGCAATATTTCTAAGAGCTGCATTCTAATGTCTGACATCAGTGGCATTCATTCTTGAAAATGGAGAGAAAACTTGAACTTACCAGTTTTTAAGATGTTGGAGAAAGACATATACAATAGTATACAATTTAAAACATATTTCTAACTTATTAGGAACAACATAGTCTTGTTGTATACAATATACAACATATTCCTAACTTATTTAATATTTCCATTATATACAAATGTCCTAGCGACACCTCTCTTTTTTTTTTTATTTTTAAAGATTTTATTTATTTATTTGACAGACAGAGATCACAAGTAGGCAGAGAGGCAGGCAGATAGAGAGGGGAAGCAGGCTCCCTGCTGAGCAGAAAGCCTGATGCGGGGCTAGATCCTAGAACCCTGGGATCACCACCTGAGCTGAAGGCAGAGGCTTTAACGCACTGAGCCACCCAGGCGCCCCCCCTAGTGACACCTCTCTTAGAATTTAATTCAACACATCAGACAGATTTTGATATTCTGTTCTTCGCTGGAACTAGTAAGATAAATTGCTTGAAATGCTTTTTATGAAAAGAGGACAGACACAAGTCAGAAATTGTCTTTGAATGAAAAATTACACTTTACAGGGCCAAGAAATCTCTGGACACTATACTGTGACTGAGTAAGGAGTACAAGGCACTAACTATAGTGTGGTGTGGAAAGTATCACACATTTTTACAATTCTGTAGCTATTTCCATGACCAAGAATGTGATGTCTTGGAGCCATCACGCCACCAGGAACCCCTCATCCATACACTAATTGGCAGGACAAATGTGTATTGCATCACAGTGACCGCATGCCAGCAAATTTTAGGTGCAAACTTCAGTGCAACCCCTCTCACAGATGACTGGTTCATCACCCTGTCTCCCGAAGCTCATCATTACCTACAAAGGGTCCATCTCTGACAAAGCCTGGGATGTGTGTAATGCCTATCATATTCCCTGTCGATGTGCAACGTTCTGTCAGAGAGCTATTTTGCCCATGTGACATCAAACAGATAGGTGTTCATTCATTTTCCCATTCATTTATCACATAAAGTTTTCTTTTCTCATTTGGATGCTTGATATCCTTTAAATATGATCCAGAACTTAGTCAGAAATGAAAAATGCTCCTTTCTCATACAGCTCAAATTACCAGCATGATATTACCACCACCTGGCTATACATAATGGGACTATCAGTCATCCTGCTGCTTCCCTCACACAAGGAAAATGACAAACTTCTACCCTTTTTCTCTGGAGGAAGGTCTAATCCACAATGTTCTTCTATTTTTACATCTACAAAAACCAAGTCTAGGAGACAGAGGAGCTATTTAGGATATTTTAGTTCTGTTGGCCATGTTGGCTCGAGGACATCTGAGAGGCCTAGCCTCCAGCATGCAAGCTGGGCTCACTGCTTGTTTCTGACACAGCTGTCTACTTAAGTCAGGTGGCCCCCTAAGCGTGTGGCCTCTTTCAGCCCAACCAACACAAAATTCGCCTTGAGTCATTATGTCGCTATCAATCTCAGAGACTTTTACCCATAGTACAGACTAGTAATTTTTAGCCGGCAACTCACCAACTAACATATGTTGTCAGCAAAACCTGATATGACTGTCATTAATATTAGAATTACAGAGTTTTAGAGCTAGAAAGAAACTTCTGGATCATTGGCGTTCCTCTCCCTATTTTAGATAGGAGGAGAAAGAGACCCGACTACATGTTGGTGGAGATACAAGGTTCTCCCATGGAATAAGGTGAAGTTGTAAGATTTTATACGGAATAACGCCATGAAATTCTTTGGTACATGACTCTGAGTGGTAGGCAAGGAATGATGAAAGACGGAGACAGGTTTTCCGCACTATAAAAATGTATGAAAACGAAGAATTGTCATTGGTCAAAAAGCAGCTTACAGTGAGTTGCTGAGCAAGAGGTGTGGTGTCTTTGTAAGGAAGGCCTTTCCTGCCAGGACCTGGCTGCTGGCTTCGCTTGGTAAACCAACACTCTCAGGCCTTCTTCCTGCAATTGATTTGAGTCACTCCTAAGTCCGATCTAAGAACTCTTCTTCTAGACCCCAGGGAACTTCTATTCAAAACCAAGAACTACCCCCACTCCACACACACACATTGATATTCTGTAAATCTGAAATGGGCAAAGATTCCTAGCTCTTATTTCCTCAAATTCTTACCTCCTCCCCACTCCCCCAAAGTGGTTAGCTTTTAAATTTCATTCTACTGTTATTCAGTCATTCGTTTGTTTGTGTGTCTTCTTACATTCATGCATCCCACACTTATTAAATACGTGCCTTATATAGTGCACATTGCACATTCTGGATGAGATATAAAGATGTTTAAGTTATGTTTTCTGTTCTGAAGGATTTCACAGGCATGTAAAAAGATAAATTATGAAACCAGAATACCACAACAATGGCAGAATTGCTGTGGGAGCATAAAATAGGGTGTTACCTACTATTCGTGGGAACATCTGAGACAGAACTTGAAATAGGAGAGAAGTTGTCATTGGTCAGAGGGAAAGAAGGAAGATCCTTGAAAGTAATAGCATGTGCAAAAGCAAAGTTATACAAGGAACCTATGATGTTTGGGAATTGGTGAGCAGTTTCATGTGGGCAGAATAAAGAGTAAATGTGATGTGATATTACCAGAAGTTGTTGGACTGGATGGATGCTGGAAAAAAGAAGCACCAAGGTTTCTAGCTTAGGAAACAGGATAGATAGCGCATATAGTAGAATATCTTTGCCAAGTTCAAAATATGGCACAGATTTCAGTTTGAGACACTTGAGAATGTGTAAAGCCAAGTCATTTGTAAAACAATTATTATTCTGCCTGCTCAGTAGTTTTAAAAAACTGTTTTTCACCAATATAGATGGTCTTGTTTTGTTCTCAGTAATCAGGAGATAAAGGAATACATAAATATAGGGGCGATACTAACTTAAAAAGAGAAGACTTTATTTCCTGTTATTGATAATAATCCTGAAAAACTGGACCACCTTTCTACTGCACTTTATTTATTCATTTATTTTTAAAGATTTTATTTATTTATTTAAGAGAGAGCAAGCATGAGAGAGAGAGAGAGAGCATGAGAGGAGAGAGGTCAGTGGGAGAAGCAGACTCTCTGCCAAGCAGGGAGCCGGATGAGGGAATCGATCCCTGGACTCCATGATCATGACCCGAGCCAAAGGCAGTCGCTTAACCAACTGAGCCACCCAGGTGCCCCTGCACTTAATTCATTAACACTAGAGTTTTTGTTAGAAGTGTGGCCTACCTTTCTAGTATTGTCCATTTTTTAATTAATTGAAACAGTTACACACCTAACTTACAATACTAGTTTTTAAAATAATTGAAATTAGAATGGAAGCAGATGTATAAGACCTGAAGAAAGTAGGAAAATAGGGCGCCTGGGTGGCTCAGTGGGTTAAACTACTGCCTTCGGCTCAGGTCATGATCTCAGGGTCCTGGGATCGAGTCCTGCATCGGGCTCTCTGCTCAGCGGGGAGCCTGCTTCCTCTTCTCTCTCTGCCTGCTTGTGATCTCTCTCTGTCAAATAAATAAATAAAATCTTAAAAAAAAAAAAGAAAGTAGGAAAATACATATCACAAATAAATTAGATCACAAGGGCAGAAATACAGCCAATGTATTTTTTAAAAGGTAACTGATTTACATCACAAGTGATTTGGCCTTCTCCGTCTTCTTCTTCTCTTTCTCCTTCTCTTCCTTCTCCTTCTTCCTCTTCCTCTTCCTCTTCTTCTACTCTGAAAGTAAGTGATGTGGTCTTCTGCTAATTTGGTTCAAATGTCTATTCTTCTATGACTGTATCTATAGATTATCTACATAATCTATAAAAAAAGTGTTGTGAATTATTGTAATAGAATAAGATAATATATCTTATATGTTTTCTTTTTTTTTAACTTTTTATCTTAAAATATTTTCAGATTTGGGGTGCCTGGATGACTCAGTCATTTGTACATCTGACTCTTGATTTTAGCCTGGGTTGTGATCGCAGGTGGTGGGATTGAGCCCTGCATCAGGCTGCACGCTCAGCAAAGAGTCTGCTTCTCTCTTTCGCCTTCTCCTTTTGCCCCACACACTCTCTCTCTAAAACAAATGGATGGATCTTTAAAAAATAATAAAATGAAATAAAGTGTTTTCAAATTCATACAGAAGTTATAAGAGAAAAAAATTTAAATAATGTATGTCAACACAGTATAGTTAACAAATTCAGTAAATTTTGCTTTGATACAATAGTTTTTATCAAATCCACAATCTGTATTACAATTTTGACAATTTTCTCCTAAAGTTCAGAGTATTTTTTTTCCTTTGGTAAAAGACTAGAGTAGGATCACACATTTCAGGAAGTTGTCTTCTCTCGGGAAGAGTTCTCCCGCTAATGACATTGATATTTTGAAGAATACAGGCAAGTTATTTCACAGAAAATTCCTGAATTTTTAATTGTCTGGTATTTCCTCATAGTCAAATTTAGGTAATGCCTTCCTGTCTAGAATGCTACAGAAGTGATGTGACTCTTTCAGGGTGTTGTATCTGGAGGCACATGATGCCTATCTACTACTCCTTACTGATGTTTTTTGACCTCTGGTCAGTGGGTTGTCTGGTTTCTCCACTGTCCAATTACTAATTTCCCACTTGAAACTCATAAACAATATGTGGAGAGACACTGTGAAACCATGCAAACACTGATGATGATGATCTTTATCAAATCATCCCCTCCCCCCACCTTCATATCTATCCATTGATTGTATACACTCAAACCGGTGTATACTACAATAGAGGCAAAATGATGATTTTTACAACTCCAGTATTCTTTTCAAGGTTACTAGTTCTTGTCTGACTCTAAGGAATAGTCCTTTAATCTCCTCTATCTATCCCCATCCAGACCATCAATTCCCGTTTTATTTGCTATTACTGTCCTTATTTACTTAGATAATTAAAACATCTCAGACTGCCAAGGTGGAAGTTTAATTTCTGGCATAACAATGGCTTCCAGGCACACCTTGTACATTCCTTGCCCCAACCCTGGAATCAGTTATCTCCCTTTTATTAGTTTTATGGAGCCATTTAAAAGAGTTTATGTTTTAACATTTAATATAAACTCAAAGATTTATTCTGGCATTCTGGATATATTCCCTGTTTTTGCTTGCTATTCTAATGGATAAAAATATAAAAATACTCTCTTTTTAACAAATGTGTGGCTCATTTTAAAAAATCTAATAACACTTCTGTGGATTTAAAAAAAATCAACACAACGGGGTGCCTCAGTGGCTCAGTCAGTTGACTGTCTGCCTTCAGCTCAGGTCATGATCTCAGGGTCCTTGGATTGAGCCCCACATCAGGCTCTCTGCTCAGCGGGAAGCCTGCTTCTCCCTCTCCCCCTGCCACTAGTCCCCAACCACCCCCAACTTGTGCTTGCTCTCTCTCTCTCTCTCAAGTAAATAAAATCTTTAAAAAAAAAAAACACTAGGAAATTTGTAACAGAACTTGTAATCAGATAATAGAATGCCAGGTGAGAATATTTTCTTTGGCCTGTAGGGCATGTTCATAAGGACAGAGGTGCTAATTAAACAATTAAGTATTGCTCAAATGATGGGAATTACTGTAAAATCTGTACTTGTCCAATTAGTGTCTACTATCACTCAGGACACCTGTCACTTTTGGCTATAGCTCTTGGCACTCTGCTGCAACCTGTCGACAGTACAGATTTCCTTTCATCACATATATTTTTTAAATATTTTATTTATTTATTTGACAGAAAGAGATCACAAGTAGGCAGAGAAGCAGGCACAGAGAGGAGGAAGCAGGCTCCCTGATGAGCAGAGAGCCTGATGCTATGCAGGGCTCAATCCCAGGACCCTGGGATCATGATCCCAGCCGAAGGCAGAGGCTTTAACCCACCGAGCCACACAGGATCCCCGACATGTTATTTTTTAATATGACCTTTTTATCATATGATTCAACAATGACTTTTTGTTTCTCAAAATGAATTACTATAGGGGCACCTGGGTGGCTCAGTGGGTTAAAGCCTCTGCTTTTGGCTCGGGTTGTGATCCCAGGGTCCTGGGATCGAGCCCTGCATCGGGCTCTCTGCTCGGCGAGAGGCCTGCTTCTTCCTCTCTCTCTCTCTCTGCCTGCCTCTCTGCCTACTTGTGATCTCTGTTTTTCCAATAAATAAATCAATAAACAAATCTTTAAAAATAAAAAGTTAAAAAACATAAAAAATGAAATACTATATATTCACTGATCAAGAATATCTTGTTTATACATTAATAAAAGAAAGAACAAGAATTGTATGATACTCTTGATAGATGCTGAAAAAGCACTTGACAAAGTACAGCATCCTTTCTTGATCAAAACTCTTCACAGTGTAGGGATAGAGAATACATACCCCAAATCATAAAAGCCATCTATGAAAAACACACAGTGACTATCAGTGACTATCATTCTCAATGGAGATATTCATTGGAAATATTCAAGGGAATATCATTCCCCTAAGGTTAGGAACATGGCAGGGATGTCCACTATCACCACTGCTATTCAACATAGTACTAGAAGTCCTAGCCTCAGCAATCAGACAACAAAAAGAAATAACAGGCATTTGAATTGACAAAGAAGTCAAACTCTCACATTTTGCAGATGACATGATACTTTACATGGAAAACCCAAAAGACGCCACTCCAAAACTGCTAGAATTCATACGGGAATTCAGTAAAGTGTCAGGATATAAAATCAATGCACAGAAATCAGTTTCATTTCTACACACCAACAATAAGACAGAAAAAAGAGAAATTAAGGAGTTGATCCCATTTACAATTCTACCCAAAACCATAAGATACCTAGGAATAAATCTAACCAAAGAGGCAAAAAATTTGTACTCAGAAAACTATAGAATACTCATGAAAGAAATAGAGGAAGACGCAAAGAAATGGAAAAACATTCTGTGCTCATGGATTGGAAGAACAAATATTGTGAAAATGTCTATGCTACCTAAAGCAATCTATACATTTAATGCAATCCCTATCAAAATACCATCAGCTTTTTTCAAATAAATGGAAGAAATAATCCTAAAATTTGTATGGAACCAGAAAAGACACCAAATAGCCAGAGGAGTGTTGAAAAAGAAAACCAAAGTTGGTGGCATCACAATTCCAGACTTCAAGCTCTATTACAAAGCTGTAATCATCAAGACAGTATGGTATGGGCACAAAAACAGACACTTAGATCAATGGAACAAAATAGAGCGCCCAGAAATGGTCAACTAATCTTCAACAAAGCAGGAAAGAATGTCCAATGGCAAAAGAGAGTCTCGTCAACAAAAGGTGAAGGGAAAATTGGACAGCCACATGCAGAAGAATGAAACTGGACCATTTCCTTGCACCACACACAAAAACAGATTCAAAATGGATGAAAGACCTCAATGTGAGAAAGTAATTGATCAAAATCCTTGAGGAAAACAGAGGCAGCATCCTCCTTGATCTCAGCCACAGCAACTTCTTCTTAGAAACATCATCAAAGTCAAGGGAATCAAGAGCAAAAATGAACTATTGGGACTTCATTAAGATAAAAAGATTCTGCACAGCAAAGGAAACAGTCAACAAAACCAAAAGACAACTGACAGAATGAGAAAAGATATTCACAAATGACCTATCAGATAAAGGACTAGTATCCAAAATCTATAAAGAGCTTACCAAACTCAACACCCAAAGAACAAATAATCCAATCAAGAAATGAGCAGAAGAAATGAACAGACATTTCTGCAAAGAAGACATCCAAATGGCCAACAGACACATGAAAAAGTTCTCCACATCACTCGGCATCAGGGAAATACAAATCAAAACCACAATGAGATACCACCTCAAGCCGGTTAAGAATGGCTAAAATTAACAAATCAGGAAATGACAGATGTTGGCGAGGATGCAGAGAAAGGGGAACCCTCCTACACTGTTGGTGGGAAATGCAAGCTGGTGTAGCCAGCTTGGAGGTTCCTCAAAAAGTTGAAAATAGAGCTATCCTATGACCCAGCAATTGTATTATTGGGTATTTACCCTAAAGATACAAATGTAGTGATCTGAAGGGTTATGTGCACTCCAATGTTTATAGGAGCAATGTCCACAATAGCCAAACTATGTAAAGAGCCTAGATATCCATCAACAGGTGAATGGATAAAGAAGATGTGGCATATATATATATATAGTGTACTCTCTCTCTCTCTCTCTATATATATATATATATATACACACACATACACTATGGAATACTGGAATATTATGCAGCCATCAAAACCCCCAAATCTTGCCATTTACAGTAATGTGGATGGAACTAGAAGGTATTATACTAAGAGAAATAAGTCAATCAGAGACAGAAAATCATCATATGATCCCGCTGATACAAGGAATTTGAGAAACAAGATGGAAAATCATAGAGGAAGGGAGGTAAAAATGAAATAAGGTGAAACCAGAGAGGGAGACAAACCATAAGAAACTCTTAATCTCAGGAAACAAATGGAGAGTTGCTGGAATGGTGGGGAGTGTGGGGGATAGGGTGACTGAGTGATGGGCATTGGGGAGGGTATGTGCTATGGTGAGTGCTGTGAATTGCGTAAGACTATTGAATCACAGACCTTTATCCCTGAAACAAACAATAAGTTATATGCTGATTAAAAAAAAAGAGAAAACATTTCTGGCTATATTAAAAAAAAAAAAAAGGATATCTTGTTAAGTTACATTAGAACACAAAGATGCAGTAAGTTTAGGAATGGATTAATGTACCCAGATTCTGAGACAAGCTATTACACAATGAAATGAAATTGCAGTGTGACCAGTTTTCTTTCCTTAGTGCATTTGAAGGTTATAGAGGTCATATTGTAGTACTTTAAGTAGTGTAAATTATTTAGCTTAAGATGCACATCTGAATAAAATCCTATGATAAACAAAGGAGCAATTTTGAAATGAATGTTGGGTTTTACCCTGAGTACTATTTTTCATTCTAGAAGACTTTTTGTCTTTCTGGACCTGTTTCAGAGAAAGCAAAAGCCAAGAATTATCTTGTTTCCTTTGTAGTATTTTTTTTTAAGATTTTATTTATTTATTTGACAGACAGAGATCACAAGTAGGCAGAGAGGCAGGCAGAGAGAGAGGGGGAAGCAGACTCCCTGCTAAGCGGAAAGCCCTACACGGGGCTCAATCCCAGGACCCTGGGATCATGACCTGAGCTGAAGGCAGAGGCTTTAACCCACTGAGCCACCCAGGTGCCCCTCCTTTGTAGTATTTTAACCAGTATTTCTAGAGAAACAAATATGATGTGGTATGTTATGGTGTGATATCATAAATATTGGATACCCTTCAAAGTCTTTTTCAATCTTTTGATGTCATCAACATCTCTGGGAATAGTTTAGAAGACCCAGGGCTTCTACATCACTAGTTGAGTTATAAATTGAGTGAGACCTCATTGATGGTATATACAGTGGTTTTCAGGGTTACCTTCCAGATTATCCCAACATGTGAGAACATGTTTTGTGGCAATAGAGCATGTCCCAGCATGCTCGTAGGCAGAGAACACAGGATTGGGCGACAATTGGGGCTCTATTTGAATTTTGACCACTCCAAAGGTGTGTTAATTTAGGACATTTAAAATTCACAAATTTTACTCTCTTGGTGTATTAAGTGGGGGTGGATAATAACCACTTCATAGGATTATTTTGAGGTTTAACAAAGCTAAAATAATTAAAGAGCTTTGAATATTTTGAAGCATAACCTATGCTTCATCTTCTTACTACAATACAATATATTCATTCTGTAAATTAAAACAAATCAAACACACCAACCAACAACATAACCTACAACCAGACAGGTATAAGTTACTCTGAAAACAGAAGAATTGGATTACCTGAAATCTAAGATATTACGGTTTTTACTAAGAGAATAAATAACAAAAGGAGATTAATAGGTTAATTTAGAATTTGCTTACTAATATGTACTATGTTGACTTAAAAATAATTTAGAAGAATCAAACATGGGGCACCTGGGTGGCTTAGTCGGTTAAGCATCTGACACTTGATTTAGGCTCAGGTCGTGATCTCATGGTTGTGAAATCAAGCCCCCACCTCAGACTCCAAACCTGCTTAAGATTCTCTCCCCCTCTCCCTCGGGCCCTCCCCCACCCTCCCCCACCTCCATCATGCTTTCTCTCTCTCTAAAAAATGAGGTGGGCGGTCAAACAAGGAAGAGAGACAACACACATGGTTAAGTTTGGATTTGCTCGACTTCTTTTTGTTCATTTTTCCCCTTAAGCTTAAAAATGTAAATTTACTGACTGATTTTTTCCATTGGATTTTGCTTCATGGCAAATCACACCAAAGGTTAGTGTTTCAAAGCAACAAACATTTATTTGGCTCATGAAATTTTGTTTGGATTTCACTGTTTGGAGTCTAGGCCTTACTCAGGTGTCTGCAGTTAACCCAGGTTAGCCTCAGTGGACATGGCTTGGCTTGTCTCTTGTCTACGGTCTATGTGATCTGTCATCTTTGACCTGACTAGCTATATGTGCTTGTTCTTCTGGGCAAGCTATAATACACAGGTGCTTGTCAAACTTCTGCTGCTCATGTCTCCTTTACTAATGCCAAAATCAAAGGTGAAAAATAGATTATACCCTTTGATGGGAGGATCTGTAAAGTCAAATTGCAGTAACATGGATTTATGGAGAGAAAAAATTTGTGGCCATTTTTAGAATCCATCACATTGATCTACATTTTAATATAAATAATACAAAATTATAAATAAATTGTTAGTTATAAATACTTGTTTTTTTAAAAGATTTTATTTATTTGACAGAGAGAGAGAGACAGGGAGAGAGAGAGCGAGCATATGCAGGGGGAGTGGCAGAAGGAGAGGGAGAGGCAGGCTTCCTGCTGATCAGGGAGCCTGATGTGGGGCTCAAGCCTGGGATCATGACCTGAGCTGAAAGCAGATGCTTAACCCACTGGGCCACCCAGGTGTCCCTCTACTGTCTGTTAACGGCAACTTGCTCTTCCTTTTGGAAATTGTCCCTTCCTCAACTGAAATTCAAAGGGGTAGAGGGCAAGCTATACATGGTTTTCAAACTGTACCAATTACCATCTCTTAAAAATCAAAATCACAAGTGAAATCACACAAGCACAGAAAGCCCTAAAAAGACCCTCTGAGGGTTTCTCTGGATGACACCTGCCAGAAATAGCCCATTTCCTGTATTTCTTGGAACGTAATTTTTTCAGCATTTCCTTCAAATTTGTGAATTTATATCTTCAAAAATGTTTTGCTTTAAATATACACATATATCTAACATATATGTATAATTTGCTCGATTCTATGTAAATATATAAAATTATATGTAAAGTAGAACATTTATGAAGACAACATTTATATCTTAAGGAAATAAACATACTTATTTAAGTTTGCTAAAATTTTAGTTTTTTTTCAGCCACTCTATATTAATAATAAATTAATATAATTCATTCAAAAAGGGATATTACAAGCCCTGAATTGCAAAACCTCATGGAAGGCAGTACATTCTTTCATTCAACAAATATCTACTGAACATCAACCATGGCCAAGCCCTGTTTTATGGGATTAGATATGTCAGTGGACATAGCAGACAGGAATCCTTGCCCTCCTAGAGCTAACATTCTGGGAGGAGATTATACCTTTGCAGTGGGTTTAAGAATTCAAGAAGATGTATGTCACTGAGCCCTAAAATGTTCAAGGAAGGCTTCATGGAGGAAGTAATGATAACTATGCCTTCAACTGAGTACGGTTTAGATAAAAAGAAAGAAGACATTAGACTACAGTAAATGTATTCCTGGAATTTGGTCTGCATTTTTATGAATTAAAATGCTAGTGTTCTAGTTGGTTTTGTTAACAACAACAACAACAAAATCTGAAATCTGCATTTAAAAAATGCAAATAACCTCAATCTTGATTTAAGTCTTCCAAATGGCTTCCCATTGCTTACAGGATAAGATCCAACATTCTTTTTTTCTTCTTCTTCTTCTTAATATTTTATTTACTTATTTGAGAGAGAGAGAGTGAGAGAGAGCATGAGAGGGTAAAGGTCAGAGGGAGAAGCAGACTCCTTGCAGAGCTGGGAGCATGATGTAGGACTCAATGCAGGGACTTGATCCAGGGATGGCTCCAGGGACTCTGGCATCATGACCTGAGCTGAAGGCAGTGGCTTAACCAACTGAGCCACCAAGCACCCAAGATCCAACATCCTTAGCAGGCTTCTTTAAGATCTGGTTCAAGCCTACCTATATTGCTCCTTCGTTACCCTCTCTTCTTCTTGGTCAATAGACTCTGGTCTTTTGGTCAATAAACTCTAGACCCACAGACCTACATTTAATTAGTATAGCTGGTTAAGCTTCATGCCAAGCTTTATGATCACTTTGCCTAGAAAGCCCTTTTCTCATCAATTTTGCTTAACTAACGCCTACTCATCCTCCATTTCTTAAACAAATGACTTTTTTCATGAAGGTTTTACTGATGCAACAGTTATGCAAGATTCCTTGTTATGTACTCTCAACATTCTATACTTTTCTTTCTGAGGAGTTAATAGACAAATGACACTAGACAGTCTCGTGATTGGATTTTCCAACAAAGGACTTTCCAGGAGAGGGTATAATCTTTTCAATCTCCTTAGAGGCATGGGGCAAGAGAGGATGCTTTCTTAGGGTACCAGTGAAAGCTCTCCTTTCCTTGTTCCCTTCTCATGGGATGACCAGCATGTACCTCACAGCTGAATGCTTGCTGAGTTGCAGGATCTGCTATCCCATTCTGTGCCTCTAGGGTGTGCAGAAATATTTTTAGAGTAAGGTGGAATAGTGGATATATAGGGAGAAATAAAAAAGAAACTGATTTAAAGAAGTTAATCAAATCTATGGTGGTGAGTGAGATTCCCTGGGAAAAATAAATAAGTATAAAAAGAAGAGAACTAAAAGCCCCATCTACACTTAAGGGAAGATTAGAGGAAGAGAAAAAGCATACTGAATGGGAGAAGCCAGAGGTCTAGAAGAAAATAGGGAAGCTCTGTGTCAAGATGAAGGGCAAAGTCAGTGCTTTAAATGCTCCAAAAATGTTGAGTATAATTTTAGAACTTTTCAAATTACTTCCGACAGGAGATCATTGATGACCCTGGGAAAAGATAATTTTATGAAGTTAATGTGGCTTGGAAGCATGGGGCATTTTGAGCTGGGGATGTTTTAGAGAGAGTATATTTAAAGACTTGTGAGAAAGAGATTATAGAGATAAAAATATTTAAGATACATCAACAAGCAAAGGGAAAATTCTTAAGGGAGTAGGAGGAGAGCATCCAAGGCATAGGAGAAAGAGCCAGTCTTTGAGATAGGAGGAGTCAAGGTTGGATGGCTGGCATGGACATGGGGGAAAGATGATCCAGTTCTTGCCAAATGATCTCTTTTTTTTGTTATTGTTGTTGTTGTTAAAAATGAGGTGAGGCAATTGTTGGGAAGAAAGAAGGCTTGGGAAAAGTGGAGTACTGAAATGCTCATAGGGCAATGGAAGGGAGACAAGAAGAAAATCGGAGCAATGCCAGGCACTGAGGTCCAAGTGGACTTAATGATTAACCTATGTGACAATATCCAAACCTGTATAGGCATAGGATTTCCTCTCGTTCGTTCAGCCATCCCAAGAGACCCAAGGAAAGAAACTATAGGATGACTATAAATCTTGATTTTTCCAAGTGAATGGCATGGCTAGGCACAACAACATGACCACTTCTTTCTGCTCCTATGTTTGTCATTTAAATCACAGAAGAAATTCCAAAATTTAGAAAACAGAAGAAAGAGGAAAGAACATACCACATAGCATAAACAAACACACCAGTGAGACGTCACTATAATTGTCTTTTTAATGCATGTTTTTATTTTCTATATATGAAAATGACTATATAATGAGGTGGTATTTTTTCAAATTTAAAATAATCTTTTTGGGGGCATCTGGGTGGCTCAATGGGTTAAGCATCTGACTCTTGGTTTCGGCTCAGGTCATGATCTCAGTGTTGGGAGATTGAGCTCTGGGCTGGGTATGCCAGGTGTGGAGTTGGCTTGAGATTCTCCCTCTTCTTATCCTTCTACTCCTCCTGTACCCCCCCAACTTGCACAATTTCACTTTTTAAAATTAGTAAATTAATTAATTAATAATTAACCTTTTACAATGATAAAAATTATGTATCAGGGGTGTGGAAATTTCAAGTTAGAGGTTCAAAGTACTGGAAATGATTGGCAAGGGGCTCTGAACTCTAATCTTTTTTTTTTCCATGATGTGCCAAGTGGCCTATATTATCAATTATATACCTCTCTTATGGTCACTTCAATAGTTATCAAATGTCTTTTGCCCAAACATGATCCTGTAAATGTTTTTAGCAGATTTCCAAATTACTCTGTTAGACCAGAATTTAAAAGCAAAATATTCCTCATATTCGAAACTACTAAGTGATCATGCAAATATCATCTCTTTTAGAAATGTTTAATTAGAAAAATTATTTTTACATTATAAGGTAAAAAAGATGAGTCAAAAAATCAGAAAGTTTGCCATTTTAGTTTTTCATTGTGATCTAGTGAGAAAAAGGCCTATGGGCATTTGTTGATGTTTTTGTTAAATTTTCTTAGAAAATATATTTATTTATTTATTTATTTGTATGTTTGTTTATTTATTTATTTATTTGACAGGGGGAGAGAGAGAGAGAGCACAGGTAGGTAGAACGGCAGGCAGAGGGAGAGGGAGAAGCAGGCTCCCCACCAAGGAACTTGATGCGGGGCTCCATCCCAGGATCATGACCCGAGCTGAAGGCAGTCACCTAACTAACTGAGCCACCCAGGCACCCCATTTTTGTTACATTTAACTCAAATTTAGACAAGGTTCTTAAGTCCTTCCTAATGTGATCTTTTTCCTCTCAGTTGTCTCTCTAGCTGCCTAGAGCTGCATATTAAATTTAACAGCTCAGGAAGAGGAGTTCTGTACCCCATTCGTTAAAAGACAAATTGTATTATTCCTTTGTCTCCCATTTGTGCAAACAACATTCTCTTATACGCTTGGTCAGCCACTCAGTGCCAACAGGCTTTTTCTTTCTCTGTCTGACACGTCTTAGGCTACTGATTGACCTTCTGGCCTGACTTGACCTTTTACAAATCCCTGCCTGTTACTCCTGGGTCTTGAATCTCATAATTCTGCTTTCACCATCCCGGTTACCTCTGTGCACTCACCATGAGCTTTTCTTTAAGTACCTCACTACCCACGATGTTAAGGACAATGGGAGGTCCTCCCACTTGTATCCCTTTAGATGAAAATAAAATTGTGTCTTGGATACTATCTTGGCATTTAGACTCTCTCCCACAGGGTGGTATTTATATGTGTTCATGGGTTGGACGGGGGAAGGAAGACATTGAGAAAGACATTGCTTTCATTGCTCTTATTATGATTTTACCTTCTGCCCACTCAATTCTCATCTTGCTCTGCTCTGAGCCGCGTGGAGAAGTGAACATTGACCTTTTTTCCTCCCTCCTTCCTAGTCTGCTAGGAAAAGAGCAGACTCCACACAGATAGCTTAAGCACGTCTCCCTAAAACTCTCCATTTCCAAAAAATTAAAAAAAAAAAAAAAAAGAAAAGAAACCTCCATTTTTGGCAAGAAGGAAATTAACTTTACCTGTGATCAAACCCCAAGCTCTATTCTATGCCTACATGTCCTGAATGTTCCAAATCCCTAAGTTACTTTCATACTCTAAATAATCCAGATGAAAAGGAGAGAAATTTACTTTTTTTGAAGTTAGATTTACTGAATCGGCTATCTTTATTTGAATTAGCAAGATTATAATTCATATCAGTGCTATGCTTACGGATTGAGAGAACCTACCTGACAGGCTTATTGTCACTTACAGTTACATTTCAATTTCAGGGTTATGTCTGGGAACTCTGAAGTCCTTGATTTCAGAAGATACTCACTGACTTATATAAAACCTGAAATACAGTTTTGTGGGAGGTGGCTTGGATCCTGTTCCTTTCCTCCTGTAACTTGAGAAAACAATTTTTTTCCCAGTATTTCAAGGTTCTGTGAGGAGGGAGGTCCTTCTGGGTATAGTTTTCTGGGGGGTCTGAGATCATGCCATGTTCAGGTGCTACAGACTCCTGCTGCCCACAGGGCCAACGCTGGTTCAGAGTCCTCCTCACCACTCATTTACACAGTCTAAGGATCAGGCTCATGGTAACCCTGAAAGGGAAAAATGAGGGCACAGCCAGAAAAAGGTGGACTTTGGCTGAGTTATGCCTCCCACATCTCAGCCAGGTTCTTGACCTCCAGCACTTGCTTCTGACATTTTCTTATGTTTGTTCAAGAAAAAGACTGAAGGAGCAATGATGGAAGTTTCTATCATCTTCCGTGTCTCAGAAATAAAATGAAAAGGGGCGTTATCTCATATTAGCTTTAGATTGCTTAGTACCTGGTTTTATCTAAAATATATGAAAGTCAATGCGAGCTGTATATATTTTTTAAATTTCACTAATGTTTTATTTAATCTAATATGTTACCATATCAGTAAGTAATTAATGCCAAAATTATTAATGGGATATTTTATATTCTTTTTTTGGTAACAAAGCTTCAAATTTTGTGTATCTTTTCTGTGCACACCCTTAGTGGTTTTGTCAAAATGAAGGCAAGAAAAGTAAGTGTAATGGAACTTACGATAATTTATTAATTGATGTTTGTCTGTATTTTAACATTCATCACAACACCAGTCTATAAGCAGAACACTAGACACATGTAACCGTAATTGAATTCTGCCAACTTCAGTTTTTTTCATGTTTCCAGTTGTTTACAAAACCATAGTTATAGGGGTGGCTGGGGTGCTCAGTCAGTTAAGCATCTGACTCTTGATTTTGTCTCAGGTCATGATCTTGGGGTTCTGAGACTGAGTATGTACACACACTAATGCTGTCTCTCTCTCTTAGGAAAAAAATTGTAGTTATATGTATATTTTGCAGCTTTATTGTTATGAAGGTATCTGACACGTAGACTATGGGCCTCCATTTGTGCTCTTGGCCCAAGCCCCATAAATATTAGGGGTAGGATTGATTACCTTCTCTCCACCATATGACCAGGTACAGTAAAAACAAGGAGGATGCTTCAGCAGTCATAGACTCCCTCTGTGCTAGCATTTACCACGGCGCTTCTTATTCCTAAATACCTTCCCATGTTTCCTCTATTATTTCCAACCTTTCCCTTTCAGTGGAACAAGTATTTATCGACTAATTAAGTTAGTGTGGTGTTTTGCAATCTGCAAGGACTTTCACATACATTGTCTGCTTGGTGTATGAAATACTCTGTTAGTAGGTAAAGCAGGTAGCAAAACAGGTTGAGAAAGTTTGAGTGATGTCTCCAAAGTTTAGCAACCACTCACCCAGGGCTTCTCATTTAAGTTCTTGATCTTTCTACTTCATTTTGGATCTTTTGGGAACCAGGAGAAGGGGGAATTCTGGAAGCATTTTAGGCAGAGCCAACAGCATAAGCAAAGAAACAGACAACAGTTGCCCAGTTTGGCTAAAGCTCATTGTCCATGTTCAGGAAAAACAGAAAATATGGGAAAGAAGAGCACTGTGTAGATGAAGCTTTGGATGTCAGGTTTGGGATTTAGTTTTACTCTGATGAATGTGTGCTACAGATTTTTTAAAGTAAGCTCTATGCCCAACTAAGCTCTATGTTGGGCTTGAACTCATGTCTCTGAGATCTAGAGTTGCTGAATATGTGCTCTATTTTTTAAAGAAAGTAATTGAAGTAAAGAAGTCTTACTTTTTTTTTTAATTAATAAAATACTGTTTGTTTGCTGTTGAGAGCAAGCTGAGTTTTGCTTAAGTAGGAGTGGGAGGAGACAAAAGTAGTGCAACTTGCTTCTGCCAATAACAAGTTCCTGAGGCCCACATCTTCCTTTCATCTCTAGTGTGGGAGGGAAGCACATAATCCTGACCAGCTGGCTCCTCGGTGTGTACAACCAGTCATGAAGGTACCAAAGTTAGAGAGGATGGATGGATCTGTTCCGATTTCACCACCATTTTTTAGCCACATACCTAAGTGAATATGAATCAGCCTCATCTTTGTACAAAGGACAAGACATTTTCCTTTTCAATTCATATGTAATCATTTTATGGACTCCTTACTTCCAATGCAAGGGAGGATTATATGTTTAGACTTTTAATTTTCAACACAGCAGTCAGAGCACTCCCTTTGAAACGTGAAAGATCCTATTATTCTTTTGTTTAAAACACTGTAATAGCTTTCTGTTCTACTTGGAATGAAAGCATAATTCTTTAAAACATTTTGGAGGGCTTTACACAGTCTGGTTCCCCATTACCCTCTTAGTCTATTTTTTCTTTCACTCCCTCTCTCTTCCTTATTCTTCTCCAGCTACTCTGGCCTTTCTGGTGTGCCTCCAACATACTAAACACACTGCTGTCTCAGGACATTTGCACTTGCTATTCTCTCTGCCTAAACAACTCTTCCTCCAGATGCCTACAAGTTCAACTCCTCACCTCCTTATGATCTTCGTTTGAATATCCTCTTCCCAATGGGGATTCCCGAGTCATCCTATTTAAATAGAGTCTGCTTTCTATTGCACTCTTTTCTCTTTCTCTTTCATTTTTCAACATACTTCTTATCACCACCTAGCATCCTATGTCTTTTATTTATAGTTTTGTTTCTTGTTTCTCTTCAGCCACTTCACTGTTAGCACCAAGGGAAGAAATTTGATCAGTTTTGCTATAACACCTATAACAGTGCCTGACACATACATGTCCTCAACAGATATTTGTTGAATGAAAAACTGAGCTCTTTTATTCTATGGTGATTGAGCATAGAATTTCTTTGGATCTTTTAGTTTGTTAAAAAAAACTATTCTCTGTATTCTTCTGATGAATTTCTATAAACCTAGATAAAATTCCTTCTTCCTGCTAAGTATCTGAGGTTAAGGTGATAGAGGCTTCATCCTCTCCCCGCTCCACCACCGCCACCAGGACTGACAACGTCAGCAGGGTTTTAGTCTGACTGAACAAAATGACGTATGTTTTCGAGGTCATAGAATGGGCTTGTTAAACCTGAAACTTGGAAAAAAATCTTCTTCTGCTGAGTAGGACGTGGGTACCATCTGTGGTCAGAAATATTATTCTCCAGTCTGTCTAGTTTGTTATTTTTCTCTGATTCTATTTAATATGTAATGTATTTAATTTGTGCTATTACAATATTGTTTTATGCTCACTGACTGCTAACTTTAGAAATGTTTCAAATCATGTATGTTTTTCTTTATAACCAAGTTTTAATACTTAGGGATGAAGGGCCAGGTTTCTATAATGTGTAAAATGGTGGTGTGCACAGAAGTTCAATAAATATAGGTTGACTTGGTATGGTAATGACAATCTTAATTATGAGAGGCAAATAATGCCATAGAAGTTGTAATCATAATCCATGCATATCAGTTATACCAAGATTTTCAAGATCTGTATCACAAACAAATCGTGTATATTCTTAAAATATCATGATATGAGAAATCAGAGAATGGAAGAAAAGGAATAAATGAAAGGATAACTTTCTATTATATTGTTTCAGTGTTTCTGTTCAATTATTTAAACATTGAGAGCATCTTTAGAATGTTCACTAATTTTATTCATCCTGGTATGTCTCGCTTCCATATGTTGTTATAAAATTAATTGGTATAGTATTCAGAAGAACAATTTAATGATTCCTTCAAACCCATAGATTCTGTCCCTGCTTCGTCAATAAGGAACTTTGTAAGAAGGGCAGAGTTCCACTGGAGAAATGGAAGATCACTCTTCAGCTCTGATCTGGAAGCAAAAGACAAAGAAACAATGTTGCCAAGCCCTAGATCTGAATCTATTCTTAGGTCTTAAAACTTCATAGACTCCAAACCAGTGTCACTGGTAAGCCATTCACTTCCTCTCTGCCATGCCTC
The DNA here is from genome assembly GCF_011764305.1 of Mustela putorius furo. NCBI lineage: Eukaryota > Metazoa > Chordata > Mammalia > Carnivora > Mustelidae > Mustela > Mustela putorius. The sequence goes on along the minus strand of NW_025422015.1, from coordinate 25,995,906 downwards.
TTAGTTTCTAGGGCATCTCAAGGCTTTTGAGAAATAACACTGTGCCTCAGAAAATGTTCAAAGTCCTTGAAACAAAGGCTATTTATTAGAGATGATTTGACCTCAGTTTTTTATTAAAAAAAATGATTCTTAGAATTTCTGGACATTGTAACAAAGAAACAGTTGACATAAATGATATCCTTTAGCTACTATCAAACAGAATGGAAGCATCCGTTAGTGGATTTTGACAGCCCAGTGTTATCTGTAGAGTTTATGCCAAGATTAGTGGTCTGAAAATTGATTCTGTCATATTGTGGTAGTCCTGAGTTCCTAGAGTTAGTTAGGAATCAATTAACTAATCATTATTTGTTAGTAATTAATTAATTTAACTAATAATTTTCATTTGGTAGAACTTTAGACTTCTGTAACTTGTTGAAGGCTATTGTCATTTTCCTCAGAGAGATATAAAGTGACTCCCTTATTCTAAAATTTTCATTTTTATTAGTTACCCATTAATATACCTAATGAAGTATTCACACTTTAGACTTACCATTCCAGCCTCATCTGAAGCCTCCCCATCACGCAAGCTTGTTTACTCACTGTTCACCAAGCTTCAGTGGAGGCCTCTAGAATTCCTATTGCCAGACCTTTGCAACAAACTTGTTTTGCCCTTAACATGACCTATGTGCTTTGGTCCAGTCAAACCCAACGTCTATCATGGATGTTCTCCTGACTGGGCCATGCTCCAGATTTGATCTTGCAGACATTTAATTCCCTGGAATACTCAGAGTCATGAATTTGATGTTAGACCTTATCTTTTATAACAAGTGAAATAATGGGCATGAGCATGTCTCCCTAAATCCCAATTTCTTTTATCTCTTGAATGGTAATAACACCATAGTCACAGAGTCATTGTGAAGTTTAAGCTTTTTAAATGTTAAAAAGTTATGGAAATATTAGGGATATCATAATTTCTGCTCAGTATCATGTATTATTTTTAGTTATCATTTTATGTATAAATATCTTATTTCAGCGTTCCCATCCTAAATCCTCTAGACTGCTGTATAGTTTTTATACTTTGTCTCCTTAATATGCCTCGTCAGATATCCTTTTTATTCTACATGAACAAAAATATTTGTCAATTGATGGGCGCCTGGGTGGCTCAGTGGGTTAAGCCACTGCCTTCGGCTCAGGTCATGATCTCAGGGTCCTGGGATCGAGTCCCGCATCGGGCTCTCTGCTCAGCAGGGAGCCTGCTTCCCTATCTCTCTCTCTGCCTGCCTCTCCGTCTACTAGTGATCTCTCTCTGTCAAATAAATAAATAAAATCTTTAAAAAAAAATATTTGTCAATTGATTGCCTGTATTTGATACAGTGATGAAATGTTTCCATAGCATCTCATATTCGATACCTTATTTATTATATAGTGCTTAATTCATTTTTGTTGTTGTTAACTATAGTGTGTTTGGGATAATTTGAAATAATCACTGTGACAAAGAAGAGTTATATTGTATATATTTAAAAAAAAATATGTATCCCTCCTTTTTGTCTCTACTAGAAAACCAATGTTGGATTTGGTGAAATGCCACCTGTATTCCCTGTTTTAATTCACATAAATTAACTTTCAAAGCTAAGATGCTGCCTTGAGTCTCTGTAGAATGACTTGTAAGTCAGGCTCTTGGGGACTGGCTGTGTATCAAAACATGGTGGCTTTAATAAGAGCCTTCAAATAGCTAATAAAAGTGGAAAAGCTTGAGGTGGGGTAGAACAAAAAGAAAAGATGCTTTGTTTTAGGGACTTTGTTATTTTTTTTTCATCCAGTAATGACAGGATATCTGTGGCTGCTTCAGAGATGCAGACAAATGAAGTAGCCAAGGTATAGTTTCATGGGTCTCTAGGGCAAATGTGACAATATGGAGCAGAGCCAGAAAAAAACATTACACAGCCAAATACATTACTTACATAGGCCACTATTTGGTTATTAATACAAAGTTGAACAATCTGTTCATATAACATTATCACAGGTGTTTGTTAAGGCTTTAACGTTGAAGGCAACCTTGAATTTACCAAGTATTCTATCCTCCTCTCTTATCTTTGATAACTGCTACAGGGTTGAATTTATTTTTGTGTCTCACTGTACTTCCAAGGGGAGAAAGAGGGTTGGGCTTTCCCGAAAAGGAGGGGGGCAAAATAACAGAGATATTCTTTCCTGGACTCCCAATGATTTTGAATGTTTTAGAGTATTTAATCAGGACAAGAAGAAGGAATTTTAAAGTCACCATAAAGGGGCACCTGGGTGGCTCAGTGGGTTAAGCCACTGCCTTCGGCTCAGGTCATGATCCCAGGGTCCTGGGATCAAGCCCCACATTGGGCTCTCTGCTCCATGGGGAGCCTGCTTCCTCCTCTCCCTGCCTCTCTGCCTACTTGTGATCTCTGTCTGTCAAATAAATAAATAAAATCTTAAAAAAAAAAAAGTCACCAAAAAAAAAAAAGTCATAGAACCCTACAATTGCTTGAAGAACAAGGGGAAGATAGAACTATTGGATAAAACACATTGTGCTATTCAGAAAAAGAACTTTTATCAATTCAGCAACATCACAACTTTCAAAATATTCATTCATATTTACTTAGAAATACTATTCCTGTTAATATTTCAAAAGGAAATATGAAAGAATAAAAGCTTTATTCACCAACATATTACCTAACATAAATTAACAGTAATATAACTATTAAAATACTACTATTAAGTGTGATATTTATAATAGCATGCAATAATGTTAAGAGAAAAAAGATAAAATTATGTTTATATCATATGATTAAAGCTTTAAAAAACAAAGTGGTATATTATGTCATTTATATAATATATTATAGCAAAATACACCAAAATGCTAATGAGGTTATATCTAGGTATAGACCATATCAAGTTAACTGTTCTCTTTTCCTGTGTATTATATAAGGACAAAAACAATTTAAAAATCAGAGGCTTAATTATTCCTGTTGAAATTAAGGGAAGTGATTTATCTCCCTTCCTTTTTCTGAAAGCATTTACTTTAAAATTCTTGCATTGCAAATACTTTCTCTTCTCTTCGAAATAGAATTCCTTCTGAAGTCTGGGTAAGACTTTTGTCAGGAAGTCTCTCTCCAGGATCTGAGAACCATCTCTTTAAAATGCAAATGCAAACATCAGACTTTTCCACTGTATGAGGACACGGTGAGAATGAACATACCTGTCTATGGACCAGGAAGTGGCTTCTCACCAGACACACAATCTGCCAGGTTCCTTTATCTCGGACTCCCCAGTCTCTACTCTGGAACTGTGAGAAATAAATGTTTGTTGTTTAAACCACATCTCCCTTCCCACCCCAAAAGAAAGTGTAAATGAACTTTAAAAGCATTATGCAAAGTAAGAAAAAAAAAAAGCAGCCAGTTAAAAAAGCCACATATCCTGTGACTCCATTTCTATGAAATCTCTAGAATAGCCCAGACTCTAAAGACAGAAAGTAAATTAGTAGTTGACAGGTTGTGTGTGTTTGTGTGTGTTGGAGATGAGGTGGGGACTAACTGCTATCAGTCTAGGATTTTTTTTTGGGATGATGAAAATGTTCTAAAATTAGATAGCGGTCATGATGGTACAACTCTGTTAATAGACTAAAAACTGCTAAATTGTACATTTTAAAGGATGAATTATATGGCATATGAATCACATCTCAATAAAGCTATTATAAAATACAAAAGAAATTGCCCGGGGAAGACTGGTGGTTCTGGCCAAGATGAAATAACCCAACCCTTTTCAGGTCCTTCTTCTTTAAAAACTCTGGACATATCACTATAAACAAATGCCAGAAGTCTCTGAAAGCTGAGATGAAGACAGAGACTTCATCCAGTTACCCTAGGATGTGAGGCACAATACAGGGTTGGGGTCCCTGGATTTTCCTTTTGCCTTCCATAAATTCTAGATGGGGCACTGGGGAAGCCTGCAACCTGAGCCACAGATAGGTCCAAACCAAAAGAACTCCAAGTCTATTCACCCTGAGCAAAGAACCAAGAAAAAGACAACCTAACAGAAAAGAAAAGCTTTTTGACAATACCTACCACTACTTGAAACAAAATACCAATACAATATTCAATACTCTGTCCATCTCACCCATAGCACACATTCCATGGGTTTGGCAGAGATGAGGGAGGAGATAATTCTACCTCCTACTTGATGAATACTGGCACCAGTGGACTGATATTCCAGCCAGGGCAGTGTTAGTGGGGTCTGGCGGGGAGCCAGTCTCCATTCCCAACCTGGCATTGATAAAATAAAAGAAGAGGAGCAAGCTGGGCTGGTCTTCACTCTGTATTCCCACCCACGCCATTGTCATCAGGACCCAGTGGAAGGGGGACCTCTGCCCTTGCCTGGCATCAAGGCGGATCAAGGTGGAATGTGTTGGGCTGGGTGGCACTCTGGTTTCCTCCACTCTGGTGCAGCAGGGCAATGTAAATTAGAACCACAGTGAGATATCATTACATGTCTATCAGACTGTCTAAAACAAAAAGCATTAATTACAAACATTGGTGAGGATGGGAAGAAACTGGATTTCTTACACATGACTTTGGAAAACAGTCTTCCAGATTTTGCAAAACCAAATATGCACTTCTCCAATGACTCAGCAATTATACTCTTTGGAGGCATTTACCCAGAGAAAGTTTATGTTCACACAAAAACCTGTGTAAGAATGTTCAGAGTGAATTTATATAGTAAAATACTGGAAACCACTCAACTCTCTTTAAGGGGCTGTATGGTTGAGCAAACTCTAGGACATGCAGACACTGGAATTCCACTCTGCAATAAAACTAATGAAATAATAATATATGCAAATAGCTGGGTGGATCTCAAAGACATTACGTTTAGTGAAAGAAAGTTAATTTCATAATGCTACATATTGTATGATTCCATTCACATAACATCCTCAAAATGATAAAACTACAGAGATGGACAGATGAGTGGTTTTCAGCGCTCAGGGACAGGGGGATTATGGGAGATGGAAACAAATACAAAGAGTTTGCACAAAGGAGTTCTTTGGTGATAATAGAAAATATCTGTATCTTGATTATAGTGGCAATTATATTAATTTTTACATGGCAAAATGCATAAAACTATACACACGCACACAAATGTGGGTTTTAAAACAGTCATGTACCAATGTCAATGACTTTATGCTACAGCTTCATAAGATGTCCTCATTGGGGGAACTAGGTAAAAGGTGTGAAAGACCTGCGGATCCCCTTACCCAAGAATTCAACACTGCCACAGGATGCAAACAGCAAGAGGTTCTTTATTGTTACGCAGGCGCCTGCGGGTGGTCAGCGCACGCCTGCGGGTGGTCAGCAGCTCCTGCTAGCTGAGCACACCAGGCTGGGGTGGTGCAGGATTTTTATAGACAGGTACAAACAAGTTTTGGATGGGATGGAGCTGATAGGCTGACAATTTGAACATTTAAAAAAAGGCATACTTGGTGTTAGCGGATTGGCTTTGGAAGACCCACATTTTGGCCAGTCACCGTTCAGATAGTGTACAGTAGAGGGTATGTGTTGAATTGCACGTTTCTAACCTTTATCTATATACGTGCTGAACTGCCTGTCTCCGGCCTTGGTACGGGAGAGGATCCCCTTATCAAGTACGCGCTGAACCGCCTGTCTCCGGCCTTAGTGTGGGGGACTTAGGAGTAGGGGGAATTCTTAACAAGGGAAAAGTATAACTTTATTTGATTACACAGCGAGCAAGGGTTTAAGCAATTTTTCATTTCTTAGCAAAGCATTAGGAGCATTATTATACAGAAGCCAGAAACAGCCGGGTTAAACACAGATTTTCGCTATTCGTTATCCTGTTATGCTGCTTGCTGACTCCCTTATCTACGGTCAGCTGGCCACAGTTTCTCAGTCAGCATAAGTTGGTTATAAAAAGAATGTTAAAACTTATAGGCTATAGTATAATTCTGACCTGGGGTCCTTCAGGTGCATGGAACTCATTCTATTCTCTCAGCCTCCCATGAGACTATTAATATTTTAAAATAAAAAGCATAAAAAAACTGTTTTCTACTGGCCCACAAAATGAAAATTTAAAAATCTGCTTTTTTGTGTGTGACTATTTTGTTGATTTTGTGTAATCCCAGAAAGCATAAGATTTTCATCCACAATTGTTGATTGAAAAATTTGGTAACTCTATGCTGGGGGAACAAGTACTGTCAATATTGCAGTTCCAAGAAATTAATCTGGATATGCTGCTAGAAGAATTAAGTGTGCTAAGGTTGTTCACTGCACTGACTGCGGGAGTGGAAAAGCTTAAAATTGAGAGCTCCTCATGCGTCTTCAGGGACTTGCAGAGCCATTTTTTGGAGAAATTGTTTTGCTATTGTAGCAACCTGTGTGTGGTTTCTTTTTAGCTTTATGTATTTGTCAGAGAGGGAGAGAGCACAAGCAGAGGGAGCCGCAGACCGAGGGAGAAGAAGGCTCCCTGTTGAGAAGAGCCTGATATGGGACTTGGTGTCAGGACCCTGGGACCATGACCTGAGCCAAAGGCAGGTGCCCCTCTGACTGAGCCACCCAGGCGTCCCAATCAGCATTTGCTTTTTAAGATTTAGGTTATACCACCACACCACCCCAGCCAGGCAAGTCATTGATTCCAAAATAGAGCTTAAGGATTTCTAAAAATTATTCTCATTACATATTTCGTTTACAAGTGCTTGATTTCTTCTAGTTCTACTTTCTGCCAATAGCAAGTAAGTATCCCCTAAGTCTGTACTTGTGTGTGTGATTTACCATTTTTTTCCACAGATACATTTAAAGTATAATAATTTTAAATAAAATTAGATTTCCAAAGGAAATATATTAAATGATTTAATACAGGGAGTTTGGATCACAAGTGGGTATTGGGTAAAATAGGAAAGATAGTTGAAAATTTTTAGTACAACCAGAGTCAGCAGTCAGCCTTACCAGTGAAAATGACGGTAAAAAGGATGGTAATAGGTAGCTGCCATCTAAAAATAGTGGGATACATTTAGAGGCATATTTAAAATATAAGCTATAATATTGTAACACTGCCAGATGTCTAATCCTTTAGATCTTCTAATGGATAAAACCCTGAGAGTAATTGCGTAAACCATCATTGTTCTTTCGGGTGACATTAAAAATGAACTATTTAAATAACCAGAAAATTTCCAACAAAGGAAACAAAAATATCGGCTGGTATGAAAAGCACAATTAAAAAGACAAAATTAGGGGCACCTGGGTGGCTCAGTGGGTTAAAGCCTCTGCTTTTGGGTCAGGTCATGATCCCAGTGTCTTGGGATCGAGCCCACATCGGGCTCTCTGCTCAGCAGGGAGCCTGCTTCCCCCTCTCTCTCCGCCTGCCTCTCTGCCTACTTGTGATCTCTCTCTGTCAAATAAATAAATAAAATCTTTAAAAAAAAAAAAAGACAAAATTACTTGATGGTCAATTTAAAGAAAAACAAACAAGCAAACAAACAAACAAAAACCATGGAAAACTCCATGCTAGGGTTATGGTCAAATCTTTTGGGATCTTAAAAAGAGATGAAGAAGTTACCCATACTGAGCGGCACTCAATAGCTCTAACACTTCAGAAGAATATCTTAGAATGTACTAGTTGAATGTACTAGTTGAGAGAGAATGTACTAGTTGAATGCTAACCTTGCTCTTTATCTTAAATTGGAAAGCATAGACACTATTGTGTGTATGTGTGTGCAATTTGATCAGTTATTGACTTTTCCCCACTAATTTTAAAAGAATGCTTTATAGTAAAATACCTAGTAAAAATCATTTTTAAAAATATGAGTACTCTTTTTTAATTTTTTAAAAAAGATTTTATTTATTTATTTGAGAGAGAGAGAAAGAGAGCACACATGCTCATGCATGCACACCCTGAAGAGACAGAGGGGGAGAGAGAGGGACAAGCAGATTCTGGGCTGAGCAGAGAGACCCACGGTGAGAGGTGGGGGGTGAGAGGGCTCCATCTCAAGACCGCTGAGATCATGATCTGAGCCAAAATCAAGAGAGAAATTAAGAGAGGGTCACCTAAACTGACTGAGCCACCTAGGTGCCTGGAGAATTCCTTCTAATGAGCGGAAAGACAGATATTAATGGAGACATGCAGGGAAAAATCTATGATGCTGACGTTGGTGGGAAAAGTCACCCTTTTGTATTTTGCATGAATCAGCAGCCCTGTAGCAGCCCGTCAATAACATCTCCTCTCAAAGAGTTTGCCTCTTGATTTTCCTTGCATATTAATGGCCTGGCAAAAAAAAAAAAAAAAAAAAAAAAAAAAAAAAAAAAGGGAGCTTTTGTTGTAAATTTGCAGAAATAATTATTTAGATGCTTATCATTTTAGATAAATTTGTAAAGAAATGGGAAATGAGTTTGAAAACTTGCTATTTGACATAGCTATGTGCTGATTTAGGCAGAGAAAAATGCTCATCAAATTTTCAATTTAGTGGAAAATTAAAATTTTAAATTTAATTTCTCTTTTTAGTGGAAAATTAAAAACATTATCACAATGGCTAAAACACGGCTTAAAATGATGAATTGTGGTTTTGCCTAATGACAAACAGTAATTCCCAACATTGGCTTATTCAGCAAAAACACTTGAAGGGTGAATTATTTGCAGAAGTGAAATTGTGAAAGCTTTCACTGGGTGTGGCAGGACATAGCAGATTTAAAGTGTGAGAGTTGTCATGAGTTGACTTTCTTGACAATGAAATTTTGCAAACTTAATTCAATTATGTGTGATAAAATTTAGCCCATATAATGTAATTTTTTTTTTTCCTTCGAAAAAGCCCTGCAGGATGTGAGGGCCATCTGGCTGTGATACCCGTCATCACATTGATCACCAGGGTTGATTCTGCTGATCCGACGGGCTCACCCTTGTCCCCTTCTTCCCTCACCTCTCCCCACAGGTCCTTCCTGAAGCTGTGTGCTCGGTGGACCTGTCTTCAGTTAAGGGTACAGGAGTAGGTGCACTCTGAACCCCCCAACAAGCTCTCCAGGTCCACTTGTAGGAGAAGGCAGGGTAGTCAAGCTTCCAAGAGTCCACACTCATTCAAATGATAGGCTGTATGTGGCAATCTGCCTTTTCAAAAAAAAAAAAAAAAGCCAAAAAGCCCTTCAACTATTTTCCCCTTAAGACAATAAAAAAAGACATCCTCACGATATTTTCTATGACACGAGTCATTTGACTTTTCACCAAAACGATACTTAAACTTTTCACCAGCAAGCATCTCTTACCTTATTATGCTTATAAGGTTTGCCCAACCATGAGAAAATCTATTTTGATTTGTATGCATGTTTTTAAATGGAGTCATGGTCTCAAAATGTGATGACACTATGAGAAGAAGAGAAATTACTTTACATGTAAAATCAGATTGCCTCAATTCTATAAGAGAAGTACATTACCAGCTGTGATTTCGTTGGGAAGCAGAAAGGAAAACCTTTTGTTTTTCCTGTAGCAAACAATGAAAGCATTTAAGATTTGCCTTAATTTATTCAACAAATGTTTATTGAGCCTACTATTTGCTGACATCTTTCTAAGTGCTTGGCACAATCAGCGAATAAAGCAGAAAATACCCTTAAGAGCTGAAAAATGTTCATGTTACAACCCTCCAAAATTCAAGAATTGTAGATACCAGCCCAGACCTTGGGATACCTATTTCTTTTCTCTGCTATTAGAGAATTTTCTGACACATGTCAAAAGGACGCTGTTCTAGATGCTCTTTTGCTTCTGTAAGCACCTAGGTAGTTAATTTGAGATTCAGAAGGCTGCTTGAGTGCAAGCGGGAAGAGTGAGCTGCTGGAATTGGGGGACCTTGAGGGTTCTGTGTGTGGTACGATCCATCTGGGGGAATCACCTCTCCTAGGATAGACTAGAATAGGCCATGGGCAGGAACTTCATTTTTTCAGACCTTGGCCTCTTCCACTGGATGGCAGTGAAACAATACAAATATTCTGCTCTCAGGCTACCTTTTCTTGGGCTCCATGCAGCTCGTCTCCTTTCCATACAGACAGAGCTCAGAGTAGCTGGTTACATTTTGCCTTTAGTTATAAACACACTGCATTTCTTTGAGACAAAATTCTATTCTCAGATGCAACTTGGAGATTCCCTATGCTCACCCACGTCATGCAGACAATTTTCTGTGATTTTCTAAGTTCTAAAAATGGGCTGACTCTTTGATTATGTGCCTGTTTTATATTAGTATTGGAGAAGAACATCACTTTCCATTTCTGGGATACCTCATTTTGCTCTCATGGTCTATTACATGAAGGTGTGGGTGGCTTATTTTATGAGCTCTCTGGATAAGGTTTTTAGATTCTGCTGATACAGTCACAAGAAAACATAAAACAAAGGGGGAGAGCAAAGGATATCTGTCCACATGTCATCCTCTTTACCTGTCTTTTTGAATTCCTCAAAGCAAGGACTTCTGATGGCCACCCATCAATTCTAGTTCCTCAAAATATTCTAGATGAGAGCCCAAGCAGTACTGACTCCCCATGTATTTCAGCTTTGTGGTGGTTACACTGCTAGCTGCCTGCTAGCAATTGGTGCCTCCTTCCCTTGCTGTCCAAGTCTCCTTAGCTCCCAACTTCAGCAAAGATTTTGTGTGCGGCTGAAGACCTCTCCGTCTGTTCCTAGTCCCAGTGGGAATGTCCCAGCCCACCTAGAGCTGCATCTCTTAACCTCCTTACATGCTGGTCCCCAGAACAAGGCTTCTTGATCTAGTATCTTGCTTTTGACAATTTCCTTCCCCGATCATTTCATTCCTACCCTGGCTCTGGCCTCAGTTTCAGGGTCTTAGCTGTCTTATGAAGAATCTCCTTGAAGATGACCCCTTACCTGAATCCTAAGCATGAGGCACCCTGGAGTCTGATGTCCTGGGAAAACCTAGTGGTTGCTTTTGCTGAACTAAGTCATGAATTCATCTAGCTTTGGCTCCCTGGGCTATGCCCCCACTCGCTTCTTTTTTTTTAACAAGGTGACATGCTTAGTCTTAGCTCCTCTCTCCTTGCCTGGATCTCCCAGGAAGAACCTTTATTCCCCATAATTTACCTCCCAAATTTTAGCATTTAGCAACTATTGTTCCCTTTTACTCCAACATGTAACTTCTTTTAAAAAATAATGTAAATGATTCTCTGGCATTCATTGTGCATTAACTATTTCACTCTAGAGATCATTAATTTAGAGAATCTGTTAACTGAGTTAATTGTAACACAAAATTTTGTGCAAAGCTTAAAATATATCATTGAGGTTAGACAGTTTAGCATTATTTTGAGGCTGAATGATGTTATATAGAAAGAAAACTCTGCAGATCCCAAACAGCTACATTGAATTTGTTTAATGATTTTTATAAAATTACATAAGTACATAATTTAATTGGAGAATAAAGCCTCAAAAGGAAATTGGCAGATACAATTTATTTTGGAGTAAGATTATAAATTAGAAATAACTGCAAGTTCCAAGGGAAACGTTCTCATTTATTCTTGAGTACATTTAAGCCATATAGTATGAAAATTTTCTGTGATTGTTTTGAAGGGTGAGGAGATCAGGATTCACTTGATACTACAGATGAGGATTGCTTTGGCTACTTATCAGTTTACCTTCAAGATTTTGGCCCACATACAAAATTTACACAATTTCAGAGCATAGGCACCAAAAGAAAGAAACATATTTTGGTAAAGTGAGCCTTCTTCATGACTTTAATAATCTTTTTGAAACCATATAAAAATGAAGAACTTTGGTTAAGAAGACTGAAAGGCAAAATTAAGAGAAACTCTCAACGAAATCAAAATAAACAACTTGCCATGCATAAAATGTATGTGAAAAAGAACTTCACTCTTTGCTTCCTCTTCCTCTTTTTTTGGAAAAGAGTCGGAATGAGGAGTCCATAGAATCACCTATTTATTTCTCAGTATTATCTTGAGAAATATTTATTATCTTGGTTATTTAATTTTTCCATCTGAAATTAGAAATCACAAAGGCTGCCTTGAAGTTTGTTGGAAGAAGTCAACAAGTCAAGGTATGTAAGTGTGCTTTGCAAACCATCAAGTCATAGGTGCACGCAGGCATACAGGGAGGCAAGACACTGGTGTTGGAGCCTACTGTGGTGACCATTCTTATAACCTTGGCCGTCATACAGACCTCTGAGTTTCAGGATTGTTTCATATGACTTTTATGATCCTTGCCATTCTAGACTTTATTTCTAGACTTCATCATAGCTTCATATAAGCAGAACTTCTTTTCCAGAATTTGCCAATCATACATGTTGGACTCAATAGATCATTGTAATATGTGTAAGATTTTTTGACTTTTTTCCCACTGGAATGAAAATTATTTTCTATGATAAGAAAAATTCCTACAGTAAAAAATGTTGACTAGACACTTGCCTGAAAGCTGCCTCCTCCAACTTTGTTTTTTGTTTGTTTTGTTTTAATTTTTAACTTTATGAAGCCCATTTTTTGAGAGAGCATATTCTGGGCTCTATCAAACAATAAGTCATAGTTGTACATTCTAATAAAGATACTTGCTACTTAACAAGAAACATGCAGAATTTGAAGCAAAATAACACTATAATAGAAATCTGAGTCTACCTAAAATAATTAAACTAACTTCAAATGTAAAGGCAAATTTCAGAGGAGTACGCTTTTTTTCAAACAAAAATTAATCAGATTCAATAAACGGTTTAAATGGGCAGAGTGGCTATCAGGGTATGAGAAGCTATTTGGGGTTACGTGTGGCTAAGTGCAGGAATTCATGCAGGCTTTTAGATTTTATTATGTAGAGATATCTTAGGAGAAGCTAGGCTGAACTGTGGACATATTTGATTTTAGACTTCATAAAATTTTAGCTTTCCTGGAGACTGCTATAGGAAAGGAAGAAAATAAAAATATTCTCAATGTATAGACATGCCACAACATGTGTCTCCACACCTATTTAATTCAGTAACTTCCAATCACTGGAGGAGATTCTAATATCAAGTATCTATTTGTCAGGAAATGTGCCTAAAAATAATTTTAAAAATCTCTGCAGGGAAACATATTTTCTCTTTCTTAGGTCCACATATTTTCTCAAGATGACATGGAGTCTGGTTACCTTCTCTCTGTAGAGGTAAATCATGCATGATATAGCTAATCATCTTCATTGTCTATGTAAAAACAAATGAAAGTTAAGGTTAATTTTCAATAATTGAATTATGCAAACATAACTTACATCTTTATATTTGGCTTTGGTGATAAGGCAACATAGAGAACTCGTGCAAGGGTTGTGTGCGTGCACACACACACACAAGCACACATGCACGCACACACACATGCACAAAAACTCAAGAACTTTATCTGCCTTGTTCTTATTCCTTTCTGAGATCAAATTGCTCACTTGGAATAACATAAGAGTTTCCCACCAAAAAGTCTGCTCAGCAAAGCTTCTATTAATACAAGTGTTTCTAATCAAATATTTCTGAAATGTTTACAAATGTCTTCAATCCAGCATAATGAAGGGTGTTTTGGGGAAGAAAATGCCCTCCAAAGTAGAAAAACTACCAGTTAAAATTCACAATAATAAAAAAATATTTTTGAAGGATAATTTCCATTTACCTGATAGGTTTTTCCATAAAAAATTATAAAATATTTTAAAAGAGAAAACAGAATATTTCAATAATCTTTGCTTTAGTTTCTTCATCTTAGCAATCAAGGAGTTGGACTAGATACTAAGTTTTTTTTTTTTTTTCCAACTCTATTATTCTATGAGATTTTAGTCAACATAGGAAGATGTTAAAATGTTTCATTCAAATAGTAATAGAAAAGGTGACTTAAAATTGTATGCCTGATAATATAACCCTTTTATTTTACAGGTAATAAAATCAAGTCCCAGGGAGGTAACATGACTACCCAATGGTGCTCATCTGTTTGGGCATCCATCAAAGTCACTGCTTCCAAATCTCTTTAATCATCAAATGTTTGCTTTCTTTTTGTGGTTGTTGTTGTTATTGTTTTATTAATGACTCCAGATCCTCCTCTGAACCCCTGGAAATTCTGCTTTAGTAATTATGGGATGAGATTAGGAAAGAGATCCTCAATATTTTGACTTGTAGTTAGAGGTAGGAACCATAGATCCACATCAGACTACCTGGGATACAGTGATGGAGGGAAGCAGGTATGTTGCCCAATTCTTGGGCAGTCTCTCCAATGTAACACAGCAGCAACTTCCTCATGGGTCCATCCTTGCACACCACCACTTCCCTTTCCACCCCACCCTTCTAGATGAAAAGCATATGATGTAAGTGACATCACTTGGTGTCTAGGTTACTTTTCTCTGATAGGTTTCCTATGGAAAAGGATATTCCTGAAAGAAACAAGAATTAAAAGCATGGCTCTAAACGCCACAGAAATAGAAACAATTTTAAGAGAATATTATGAAAAACTATATTCCAATAAACTGGACAACCTAGAAGAAAGGGGTAAATTCCTAGAAACATATAAGCTACCAAAATTGAAACAGGAAGAACTAGAAAATTTGAACAAACCAATTACCAGCAAAGATATTAAATCAGTGACCAGAAAACTCCCAACAAACAGAAGTCCAGGACCAGATGGTTTCACAGGCAAATTCTACCAAACATTTAAAGAAGAGTTTATACCTATTCTCCTCAAACTATTCCAGAAAAGAGTGGGTCTCTAGCTCTTACTTATCATCTTCTCCAGCTTCATACTCTAGCCATTTTATTCATCTCAACTCCTATAAACTCTCCTTTTTGGAAAACATGAATCTGTCTATCATCACACAACAAACAGTCTTGAGCCTTTTAAGGCAGTCTGGGATTTAGAAATCATTTACTTTACCTCAGATCATGATGTATAATGCAATGAATTTCTCTTAATTGTTAAAATATATCATAAGAAGAAGGTCTTTGAATACTCATGTCACTAGGCTTTCTCAACCTTTCTGGTAATAAAGAAAAGCTTATATAGAATTCATATCTAATACCAAAGTTGGTTTTATAGAGAGACAATGGAAAGCAAAGTTGCTTCTAAGATCTTACATATAAAAATCCAAGCACTTCAACATTCATACTTCCTTCAGTTCTCAGTATAGATCTTATGTGTTCACTGGATGCAAATTATGGCCAAAATACACATTTCTGTTCTTATGCTACTCATGGATGCCAAGGTTTAGTTTAAGGCTTTTTTTTAAAATGTAGAAACTGTAAGAAATATATTATAATTCAGCTTTCAGTCAAATACCATTCTTAATATTTCTTGTTAATTAAAAAAGCGAATTAGTTTTTGTCTACTAATTTTGTGGAAAAGTTAAAAAAAAGAAAAAGGAAATGACTTACCTCTAAATATGCCTTCAAATAAAGGAGCTTAACTAAAAGCTATATAATTTAACAAAAAATTAGAATTCAACATAACTGAATTTCTTTTCATATCCTATTTAAGGATTATGTGTTACTGAAGTTGACAAAATAAGATCAGTTTTAAGTCCTGTTATTTATAAGGCTGTCTCATAATATGGCTCTGGGGATCAAGTACTCAGTTAAAGCCATAATAGACTACCGAATGATATACAAAAGATTTTGCGAACATTTTATGTTTGCTTTAGAAGCCTGAACTATTAAACCTGTGACAATTTTATTTATTTAAGAGAGTAACAAGGAAATCAATGGTATTAGTACATCCTTATGTCAGTTAAGAAACTATTTATGAGCTGTATTTAGAAATCTACCAAATGTTATTAATGTGTATAATTCTTATTTTTCAGTGTAGTTGGGGCCCAGAAAGTGGTCAGTTAATATAATTACCTCAAATGCCTTAAATGGATACCTATTAAAAGGTATACAAAATATAAATAGTACTGTATATTTTCAAAAATTTTAAATAAACAGAAAGATACATAGGTATACAGGTTATAATTTCAAAGTCAACACTAGCACATATGTTTTTCTTATCTAAATACATACTAGGATACTTCTCATTGTAACACATGCATCTACAAACACATGGCCATGCACATAACCTTGCTTTCTGCCACTTGCAAGAAAGTTAGAATATACAATATAGTACATTGTTTCAACTTAAAATCATATTGGCAAATTAATGAGGATGGCATTAAAAAATTCTGATCTAAGAAATCGAAATACAGGAAGATAATTATTCCATAGATTAAAAACACTGAAGACTGATGGGAAGTTAAGATTGAAATCATTTGTCCCAGTGATCTTGAAAGACAGAGAAGAGACAGGATTGGCTGTAAACACTCGGAATGCTCTATTTGGCAATTAGGACTTTTGTCATCTAGCAATCCAGGCCAGAGACTCAGACCATTGATGCTGTGGATCTCAAAGAAATGGTATAACTGGGGGCAGTCCTCCGCAAGGCAGGGGGCGCTGATGGAGATCTCGAGGCCCATCTGGAAGGGAGACGGCGATTTGCTGGTCTAGCCGGTCGGGAAAATCCTTTTCCACGCGAAGATTTCACTGCCATGGATTCCTAAGAGACAAAGGAAGACCTCCATCTCACTATACAAGCACCAACAATTGATAATATATTAATATATTAATTGCTTAATATATATTATGGATCCCAACTTCAAGGGTGATGGACTAACCTATTTAGAAGCAAGTAACGGCACGGATATCTGAAGAAGGTGATTGTCTACTATTTGTGGTCTTGAATCAAACGCATCTCACTTTTAATGAGGAATATGGTATTTGATAATCCTGTAGATCTTTTCACATTGCCACATTTTAATACAATTGATCTCTTTTTACGACTAATTATGAGTTCAGGATTCAAAAATTTGTGTTAGATAACTTTGAAGATGGAACTGTACGTGTTTATTAGTGGGACATTAGGATGGTTTAGTGTTCTTAAAAAACAAAAAGATAATATTTTATAAGAGAAACCGTGCTCATTTATGTCGTTATTGGCACTTTCAGAGGTCATAAGCAAAAGGCACACATATCACCGAACGATTTATCTGATGCTTTTTTTCCCCCACCAAGAACCACTATTACTACTTCTCAAAAGTTTCAAAATTGTCACTAAAATATTTCAAAATATAACTTGTTAATACAGAATCATTATCTATATTGGGCATTATTGGATGACTTAAAACCTTTTCTTTCCTGTCCCTTCCTTTTCTTTAATATCTTCTTTCTTTTCTTTCTACTTTAATGGAAGAAAAACATTCTTAGACCTTTGTAATTAAAAAAAAAAGTTTCCACTATACATTTTATACCAGTATTATTATCGACTTTCCCAACAAAGCCTGTGCTCTTTCATCTGAGATGGGTAGTGAGGATGGCCTCTATTTCTATGACAATAACCTAAAATTTCTTTTTCTGTCTTTGTAATCTTATTTTTTTTAGATGTGCTCCCACAGGTGGGGGAGGGGATGAAAAACTACACTTAAGAATCTATGGTAGAGGACTCCCACAACCAATGCAAAAATGTAGCTGATGAGTATTTAGCCAGTATCCTATACATGTTTCCATTTGTCATCTGAAGCTTACAGGCCTCCCAGGTATTTATGGACTCAAGTAAAAAATGGAGAAATACAAAACCAGGGTAATTACTTGTACCTTGTACAAACAGGCAAGGTTTCTGGTAAAATGGATAAAAACTGATATCTTTATGAGGTTGAAAGCCGCATAAAAATATTTTTTTTTTACACCAGAAGAAGGCAACCTGCATAGCTTAAAACTATATTGCATACACACTGAATTTTGCAAAAGTATGATTTTTTGAAATATTAGCTAATTATAACAACCTGTCACCATGTAACTTTTTGTAAATTATGCATAAAAAGGGATTGTTGGATAGCTCTTTGTTATAAATATCAATCTCTTCAACTGTCTTCTTTTCCTCCTATAGCTAGGGAAAACTATATCCTTTTGCAAACAGACTGGAACAAAAAAAGAATAACAGTTTATTTAAATACTTTTTTGGGTGGGGACAATTTTCATGTTAGGAATTTACACCAATAAGAATGACCTTAAAAATTTTAACCTATAATATTTTATTTCCATGTACTGCCTTTCTGCTCCACACAAAAAAGAACTTTATAAAGCATTAGTTTACAATGTGTTAGACCCATAGTCACATCCATGTGACTAATCCCATGAAAAAAAACATGAATCAAATGTTGGGAATGACTGAACCAATCATAGCCAACAACTGAAAAGTGCAAGAAATTATTTTAAAAACATTTGTAATACTCTTTTAAAAATATAAACACTAAAAGAATAAAATTCTATAAACCAATAAATGCACATTTGGAATGTTTTTTCAAGAAAGAAACAACAAACATTGAATCTTCTTGAGGCTCTTGGTTCTACTTATTTTTTTTTATTTTTTTCAATTTATTTATTTTCAGCATAACAGTATTCATTATTTTTTCACCACACCCAGTGCTCTACTTATTTTATTTATGTTGTCCCATTTCAAAATTTTAAAGAAGTTATAAGGTACTATTCGCAGTCTTAAAAATCATATTTTAAGAGGTTCGTGTTAACAATTCTAAAATTTATACTTATTCACAAATAAAGGATCAAGAAATTAAGAAGATGTCAAACCATGTGCCTACATTCTATTTATATAAATGGACTATTGACTGAACTCTGAGTCACTGCTGCATGTAGACACAGTCCTCTCAATGCACATTAATTGCTTTCTCACCTCTGTTATCTTTCTCCAGTCTACTCCTTGCTTCACTTGCTGTGCTCCACACATAGTTGGCTTTTGCTGAAGCTCTTGTTCTAACTGAACTATTTCTAAATGCTGACTTAACGTGGGCCCACTGCTGACATCAGCATTACATCTGGTCCAGTTATCCTGGAAGCATTTAGAATTTTGCACTGCAGATCCTGTGGATGTCTCATAGGTTTTCAGCAGCTTTTCCACAACACCGTAATTTGACCTAGGATCAGCTGATCTTGGCCGACCAGACAAATTACTGGGTCTCCAGTCATGCTCTTGGAGCATATTGCGGTAGCTGCTGGGGCTCATGTGTTCCTGCATTTGTTTAACGAGGCCTGTTGTGGATATTGTGGTGGGATTGTCAGGCACATTTTCTCTGGGCGCAGGCACGTGGACACTGGTTTTCAGAATATCAGACACATTGTCATTTTCTGAGATGTTACCTGTATGAGTAATTAAGGTATCACAGGGCTTAAGATCTTCAGATGATTCTGAGTAGCTTTGATTTTGCTGTATTGCCCGACAATTTCTATCTGTTCTAAATATGATTCTGTTAAATTCATCAGTCTTTGCTGCCAGTTTTTCATTCCTAGTTGTCTTCTTAAAGCCACAGCTGAAACTTTTAAGTGGGCCACTGCTCTCTGTCACCAAGGAGCTATAGTCACTGCTTATATGCAGATCGGGATGAGCTTTAGTAGGGTGATCTGGAACCATCTTTTCACACTTTGGCTTACTGGGAGTCAAGCAGGTTTTCTGAAACCACAATGGAGAGGGACTATTTTTTGCACTGATCCCAGGGTCATACGACCACATGCTAAGTCCAACATTTTCATTACATGAAGGCTTGTTATATATTTTGGCTTTGGGGGCCAAAGAAGGAGACACGATACCATCTTTCAAAGTCTTGCCTTCATTTAGACACAGGATAGGCATCTCATTGTGCCTCAAAAGGAAACCAGAACTGCAGTTCCTTTCATCTTGACCCTCTTGGGCCACCTGGCTGCAGTGATCTAAACTTTCCTTCAAACTTTCATGAGCTTTTTCGGAATAGGAGCTGGGAAAATTTCGAGATGTGCTTCTTGGAGGAGGAAGTGGTGGAATTTCATTTCTTTGCAGATCAGTTGTATCAAGTTCACATGTCTTCAGAGAATTGCTTTGGAGCACACTGGTACTTAGGTTCTTCCTATTTTTCTGCTTTTCTTTTTCTAAATTGAGGGGAAGAATGCCCTGGCCATCATTGACCATGTGGTCTCTGTGAGGCATATTAATTACATTTGGCATTTCCTGAAGAAACGAATCTGATTTCATCCTAAACAATTATAAAACACGATATATTAGTGATAATTTTATTTAGGATGAGTTCTCAAAAGAAACCATGGCTTAAGCAATGAATTTCTGCAATAAGAAAAGGACTCCCAACATCCTCAAATAGCATTTTCATATAAATTCTCTAGTCAGAACCTCCAAGTCCTTTTTCTTGAAAGATAAAGCCCACCTCCCAATGTAGCATTCATGGTCTACATGCTCTGACCCAAACTATCTTCCCATTATATTCCCAAACTGTCTCTTACACTCAGACTAGACTATGGAGTCTTTGGGGTGTCTGCCACTGGTCTTCCCATTTCTACAGGTTCCCTTCTACCATTTTCTCATCTCTGCTCTGCCTACTGAATGCCTAGTCATTATGTCATGTGAGTTCAACTTCCTTCTCTTGGATTTGAAATGACATTCTAAACTAAGCAGAGTGACAGAAATCTGAATACAAGCTCAGTGAAACATGAGTAATACCAAGTAGAAGGTGTCATTTGGGCTTGAAACAAAAGTAAGAAGGGGTGGGGGGTGGGAGGTTGAGGGAACAAGGCTGTGAGTATTAGGGAGGGCATGTATTGCATGGAGCACTGGGTGTGGTGCAAAAACAATGAATACTGTTACACTGAAAAGAAATAAACAACAACAACAACAACAACAAACAAAAAATCTCTGAACAGTCAATTCTGTTGGTTGGGGAAATAATGCCTCAGCAAAAAGTACACTGAAGGAATAGTTCTCGATGTCATGTCTAAATGGGACTTTTGGGGTGTGATCCTCAGTGCATGTCGTTCTTATGTGTATAGGAGAGTAAACAAAGTATTTGATGAAGATATGAGCAGAATGTGTTACTTATTACCACTACCCATTGAAATCCAGTTATCTCTTCCATTTGGGAACATGGGCAACTAAATTTCCAGGCTCCCAGTTATAGGGGTGAACTACGAGACCAGGGAGCATGAATGATGTGGGTCATTTCCAAGCTAGATTATTAAATTGCTGGTGTAAGACCTTCCAGAGTTCTCCACCCCCATTTCTTCTGCTGACTTGATCATGGAAGCCCATGTTAGACTGAGATGTGCTTTCGAGCCTGAGTCTCAGTGAGTAGAACAGAGAAGATTTTCCCAATTTAATTCAAGACAAACATGTAGCTTCCATAAACATTAAACATTTTTGCTTTAAAATTAAAAAAAAAAACAATTTGGGGGGTGAATAAAAGGGCAGATAGGCAAAGTGAGCTACAATAAAATATAGGTGGTTCTTTAAGGACAAGAGAGTACTTAGGTATAGCAGGATCATAAAGCAGAGTGGGAAGGAGGAAAGAAATATTAGACTAAATTGTAATGTAAATGTAATGAATTAGTATTACATACTAATTCAAATACAATATTTGAACTATCCTTCTGAAGTGTATGGTGTCACAAGGAGAACTTTATACCAGTTGTGGTTTGTAAAAGAAAATTGGCAAGTGAGTCTTTTCTAAGTTCAATCAAAACAAAAAACCTAAATAAAGCAACAAGATAAATCCACAAGTTAAATTGATCATACTGATAAATATAAATCATATTTATATATCTTCAGCTTATAAAATGTTACAAGATAGAATACAGTAAAGTGCAGATAAATACTCAGTAATGGAGAATGGTAGGCAAAAACAAAATGGCCAGGTAGAGAGCAAAATTATGTATAAAATATGGTTGAATTAAAAAATCTATTGTAAGTCAATACAAAAATTCTTTCTGAGCTTCCTAAGAGCTAAAGAGAACTAAGGGTATTCTTAAGAGCTAAGAGAAACACTGCTGCTGTTTCTAAGAGGAACACATTCCTTCACTAGGAGATGAATGTTGATTCTAGAACAATCCATCTTTACTTACCTTGTAGAGAATTCCAATTTATTTTTTTAATTTGGTGAAAACTTACTTTAATAATTATATAGGTGTTTCTAAACTGAAATAGCACCATTTACTCTCATCGTATGTCTGTGTATGCATACTTACAATAGGTTGTTCTGAATTATGTATGCTTCCATTATATACATGTAAATGTAGAGAAATAAATGACTTAGGTATTAAATACTCCACTAGAACATCATTATATAATTAAAACTCCACCTCGTTAATTCTTAAGATATTTTAAATTGGATTAGCTCTGCTGTGTACTCGTCCCCCAGCCAACACTCAAAATGAGAAAGAGCTGCACGAGAAGATACTTGTTACAGTATTCGGGAGAGTGTCCCTTAACCAAACACCAAAAGAGTGCAGTATTCCTCACAATCCAATTATGGAGACAATGAGAAGATTTGGTTTAAGAATTAGTAAGCAGAGAAATATTCAATTAAAGTTTTTATCTTCTATCTAAGATAACCCTTTAATAACTCATGGTTAATTCACACGAACCAAGTATAAAGAGGAGGCAGTTTAGATTCATTCACTGAAAATAATATTTGTCTTGATTTTCTGATAGAAAATAATCATAGATATATCAGCCCACCTTCTGTGGTTGGACCGCTTTCGGATTTCCTCTTGAAAGCTGCATAACTCTTCACTAACTTTGGCAAGTTCTTCAAGAGCCTTTATACATACAAGCAACAGCACGTTAGCACTTTGAAATGTAAATATTTCTTTAGGAACAGTTCTAGGCCAATCACAGTCTTACTTACCAAGTTCAGGGCCCCAGAACACCTCCTGCTCTCTTCCCTCCAAGTCGTCGGACCAGGGCAGGCCTCACAATCTTTTTGGTTCTCTGTGGCCAAAGGATCCATAAACCCTACTTTGGATTTTTTTGTTGCTTTTTGTTCCTTACACATTTGATTTCCCTCGCAGAGTAAGCTCTGCTCTGTTTTATTTTCTTTTTCCAGACCATCCCTGTGATTTATCCCTGTAAATTCACATCGCCCTGAACTAGGGTCATTTGGAGATTCCAGCACTTGATCTCGAATTGCTTTCTCACCATCATGACTGATGATCTTAGCACGTTCATTCATGTTGATTTTCCTCCGAAGCTTTACTTCATGGCAAAGCTGCAAAGAAAACAAAGATAAAGCTTTTTTCTCCTCCTAATTTACTTGGTCGATATTTTTCATACCAAGCACACTATTTTGAGTTCTCTTTGCCATATTATGATATACTAACTACCCTGGGGTGTTAATACTCATGCTTCTGAGGAGTGCTTCTAAAATCTGATCAGTCAGGGGTGCTTGGGTGGCTTAGTCGTTAAGCATCTGCCTTCAGCTCATGTTTTGATCTGGGGATCTTGGGATTGAGTCCTGCTTCGGGCTCCCTGCTTGGCAGGAAGCCTGCTTCTCTCTGTCCCACTCACCCTGCTTCTGTTCCTTCTCTCACTGTCTCTCTCTCTCTCTCTGTCAAATAAATAAATAAAATCTGGTTTAACTGATACTAAAGTGATGTTTTAAAAATATATGATTCTATTTGCAGCTAACGGCGAAGTGTCTAAGCAGTTGACAGTATCATGTAGTGTTCCAGTTCATTCCACCCCCCAAGTGGACCTTGTGCAGATGAAAGATGTTTCCATTAGAAGATATGTTGGTGTTACTAAGGTATTGCTAGGTACCACTGAGATTTTTTTTTTTTTAAGAAGAGATTCCCCCCCCCCCCCAAAAAAAGCTTTCTCAGGTACCTGGGTGGCTCTCATTCAGCGTCTGCCTTCAACTCAGGTCATGATCCCAGGGTCCTAGGATTAAGCCCCGCATCGGGCTCCCTGCTCTGCGGGAAGCCCGCTTCTCCCTCTCCCACTCCCCCTGCTTGTGTCCCCTCTCTTGCTGTGTCTTTCTGTTAAATAAATAAATAAAATCTTAAAAAAATAAAAAGATTTCTGATCCTGATTAAAACACACGTGACCGGTCCTTTATGATACGAGAACTCTAAGGCTTCCATCATTTATTAGTCTATGTTAAAGTGGACTCCAAATTATCTCTTGATGAGAGTTTAGTTTAACCTGTAGTCACTCACACAACTCACCCCTAAATATAGGAAGTAAGTAGCCTTCCTCTTTAGGCTTGAGCTGTGGGAAAGCTTGGCAAATTTCAAAGGAGTTTTTCGGATAACTATTTAAGCAAATGACTACATTTTATGGCCACAACCTATATCTATTCAAGGAAGACAATACTGCTGTTCAATATTTACTCACATCTCAGAGAGAAGCACTATGCTGAGTTGGTGGCTGAAGTCTATACAGTATATATATTTCCAGAGATTCACATCTATCATTGGATGATCTCAGGATAGCATCAAATTATAGCCATGGAGCAATCATTTTTGTCCTCATAAAATTACTTGCTCTGAGCTCTTGTGGGCATTATGATTTGAGCTGACCTTGAGAGATTGGATACAAAGCAACCCTCAAAACTTTATGTTAAATCTAAGGATGCTTATGGTGACACTGTCTGCTTTTTAAGGAGCTATGGGTAAAAACAAAATTGCCTTATTTTCAAAATCAGGGACAAAAGTACTATTCCTGGGAAACAGGTTTGCCTTTGTCTCCTGAATACTGAGAAACATGCAGCTTCTAATTTTTATGTTACTACAGAGATAGACTTGCTACATGTAATTCACGTAAGATCCTTCCTCCTGTCTTCAACTCATCTTTTTGTTCTGTTTTGTTCTAAAATACTTTACGTTCTGTAAAATTTTACATACCATCTTAAATTCTCTTAGGATTTAAGTGAGGTATGGATAAGCAAACAATACATTATTGATAGAAAGCAAATTTATTTTGTACAAGAAAATCTGTTTTACTCCATACTCAGCACTTGTTTATGGTTCTCTGATCATTTGAACAAAGGTGACAAGCAGAAAAGACTGCAATGTGATTAAAAGAAAGAAAGAAAGAAAGAAAAAATTCTAGAAACCAAGACCTCTATTTAGGGTTTCTTTCTTTTTTTTTTTTCTTTTTTAAAGATTTTATTTATTTATTTGACAGACAGAGATCACAAGTAGGCAGAGAGGCGGGCAGAAGGAGAGAGGAGAAAGCAGACTCCCCGAGGAGCAGAGAGCCTGATGCGGGGCTCGATCCTAGGACCCTGGGATCATGACCTGAGCTGAAGGCAGAGGCTTAACCCACTGAGCCACCCAGGCGCCCCTATTTAGGGTTTCTATCTGGATTACTCCAGGTTTCCAAATACATCTGGGTTTTGCAATAGCAGTGCAATGATTGTGGATAGTGGCTGAGCAAAGAGCCATTAGCATCTATCTTAACATTCAACACTGGATCCTCCCACTGGAAGATAGCTCTTGGAACCAAATCGCATATGCACATTTGGGAACCCACAATTCTCTAGTACATGGCTTAATAACTTGTGTCTGACTTAATATGCACAACTTAGTGATATATGTTAAACAAATACAGTCTATTATGCTCACAGAACGTTATAATTATTTTCAAATGTTGATGTTTAATTTTAGTTTAAAAAAATTCTGGATTCTCTGACATGCGAGGATACTTTCTTCCTGTTTTCCTCAAATTTTTCTACCCTCATTTGTAGCCTGTAAGACGGACATATTAAGGGTACATTCTTATGGGCTACAAAGCTGGTAGTGGAAAAGAAATATGTATTAGTATGATAAAGGGAGTACAATGCTAGTATTCAGGTATGAAAGAACATTATCTATGGGTATTCTGGGGAAACACATTATGCAAACATACTCCCAGTAGTGGGGCTGTATATTTCTGGCAAGACACAAATAGCACCATGGCTACTATCCAAGATGAAGAAAAAATATTACAGCCTTCTATCTCCTTGATGCAGAAAGAACAGTATTTCTACAAACTATCATCCTATGTTTAAAACACGTTTAATGCCTGCTCATCAAAAAAGCTAATATTTACCATAGACAGAATCTTCAAAGTTGTGAGAATAATTATTTGACAATACAACAGTACAATGTCTCACCAGACAGCAGATTATTTTAGTTCTATTGCTTAAACAATTGGCTAGACTAATCCTGACTCCTTAATTTTTAAATTTTTTTTATTTTTTTGCTTAGATGCTAGAATTATCTGGTCTCCCAAACCTTTGGGAGGCAATGACCCATGACTTCAGGTTTCTGTTTGAAGTTCTGGATTCTGATTTGACTTAGACATCTCCTTGTTTTCATCCACCCTTAGTCTTTGGATAAAGAGGAGTTAAGAGAATAAGCAAAACATCCTTTCCAAACTACAGAGGTATGAGCAGTGGATTCTCATTTCAATAGAATCACAGACTACATGTCTGCCTTCTCAGCTCTGTTACAGGAAGAGTTGAATAGTTACTTTTTAATTTTTCCTTGTAGTGTGCCGATTTATATTTTATTCACAAGCAATTACACGGCTGTTAATAAGAAAAATATTTATACTGAAAACACATAAAGCACCAGCTTTGATAGCCTGTGAATAAAGGCCAAGGAGTCTGTTAAAAGTATCACTTTGGCAACATGCACAAACCACATGACAACATGGATGGCACTAGAAGAAAGCAAGATAAGTAGAAATAATTTTCAGTTGAAACCAGCTCAAAAATACATCAATGTAAATACTTGAAGGAAATATTCCCGGGCCAACAGGGAGGGATGGTTAATGGGGATAAAATGACTATTTGTGTCAGAGTCATGACATGTTGTTTTTCATAACCCTTTTCTTAACAAATGTGCCAATAAATGTGGCACATTCTGCCAGAATAAATATCATGTCCACCGCCATTTTGATATACGACACTCTTTTTGATTATGCTGAATAATCTAATACGTAATTTCCTTTAGTAGACATGATTCATAAATCATTTCAGGAAAGATCTGTATTTTAAAGCCCAATTGTAATTTTGCTAATATATGGTCCACCAATTGCATTTTTCTTACATTTTCCTCCTGGGCTTTGTGCTTAAAAATTCATGAAAAAACAAAAACAATAACAAAACTCATTTTTTTTAAACAACTTGTTTTTGATACCAAATCACTTTAGTCAGAAAATAATAAATTGCTACATTTTAGAGTAACATTTAAGTTCTTAATTTTCATGCAGGGGTATATCTATCTATCTATTTATCTATCTATCTATCTCCACCTAGTCTCTTCAATACCACTGGATAAGGTTCTGCTATTTTTGGTCTAGTAAATGTCATTGAGACTCGATGTGCATCTCTTAGGTAGAATAAGGAAAACAGAAATAGTCTCCAGTACAACAGAATCTCAAACAGAATTTTCATTCTGAGCGTTCAGTTTCAACGTATTCAAAACAAACCAATTTGTACCTCTTCTATCTTCTTCTGCATGATTTTCCATTGACTCTCCCATTCCTTCCTTTCGTTGTCAAACTGGTCCAGTAATTCCATCTTCTCCTTGTGCCAGTTAGCCTCTGTGTTCTCCCACTGCTTATGCAGGTCCATGGCAACCGTGTGAGTGTTAGTGAAGGGGTATTTCTGCTTGTCTCTGCCTTCTCAACTGTTTCTTGGAAGCTTGGAGTTGTTTTATTCAAAGCAGTCTCACTTGCCTTTAAAATAAAGCCTAATATAAACATAAGAAGGAAGAGTTCCAAATCCATTTGCTTTTTGGAAACATGTTATCACTTTGTTAAGAGCCATCGACATAAACAAACTATAGGAAAACCGTACTTAAGACAGAAGATGATTAACAATCTGCTTAAGAAGAACTAACACAGTTGGGACACCTGGGTGGTTCAGTCGACTAAGTCACTGACTCAGGGTTGTGAGTTCAAGTCTGCACTGGGCTCCATGTTGGAGCCTACTTAATTAATTTAAAAAAGAAAGAAACAAAGAAAAAAAGAATTAACACAGTCAAAAAGTAAGTATTGTCCAGGGTGCCTGGGTGGCTCAGTGGGTTAAGCCGCTGCCTTCGGCTCAGGTCATGATCTCAGGGTCTTGGGATCGAGTCCTGCATTGGGCTCTCTGCTCAGCAGGGAGCCTGCTTCCCTCTCTCTCTCTTTGCCTGCCTCTCCATCTACTTGTGATTTCTCTCTGTCAAATAAATAAATAAAGTCTTTAAAAAAAAAAAAAGCACTCACTTAAAAAAAAAAAAGAAAAAAAAGTAAGTATTGTCCAAATGGTTTTTTCCCCCTTTCTCAAATGGGGTTTCCCCCCTTTCTGAAACAAGTCAGCAAAATTATATTTAAATGCATATGTAAGATGTATGCATTCCTTTAACCAACCACCTAATCTAAAGATGGAATTTTTGTGTGACTATCTAAGAGTAGAAGTATGAAATTCCACTGGGTGGTCTGTCCTATCCATACAGCTGTGGTAGATTCTGCTGCAACAGAATTACTCCTGTTTTTGATGCAACCGGACTGTGTGTTTCTGTGAATTGAAGTCCTGAGTAGTACAGGATCACAGTCTCCGTTTGTATTCAGAGTCGCAAGCCCACGACAAATGTGAGGACTGTAGTGATAAGACCCCTGAGTTGTTAGTCAATCTGGGTGGGACTGACATGGCAGCAAAAAATGAAACTGAATCATAAAAATATGTTCATTATTTTAGTTCATCAAGTAAAATGTAAAAGCGGCAAAGCCATCCTGGGAACCACATGCTCTGATTTTCTTCTAACGAACCATATACCACAATCTGTTTAGCCTATTGAATACAGAGCACTGAAGAAAACACTGCTCTGTTTGCAAGGATATCCTTGATCACATTAAGCAGTGACTGAAATAATTAGATTTCTAGCATTTCCAGTATGTATATTTAGGCTTTGAAGATGCGATTTATTTAATTAACATTTATTTATTTATTTGGATGGCACGTGTGTATGTGTGTGTGTGTGTGTGTGTGTGTGTGTGATTGGAAAGGGGTAGGGGGAGAGAATCTAAGCAGGCTCCATGCCCAGCATGGAGCCCAACACAGGGCTTCATCTCATGACCCTGAGATCTTGACCGGAGCTGAAATCACAGGTTGGGCGCTCAACTGACTGAGCCACTCAGGCACCCCTGAAGATGCAATTTAAAATACCAGATCAGTAATTCTGTTATATGTCATCTAAAATCTCTGAGATTTATTTAAAAATGGATGCTACTTAAAGGGTTGTTACAAAGATTATATGACACACGATAGGCAACATCGTTTGAGAAATCTACACATTTTCCCTAGTTCTTCCTTAAAAAAATCATGGTCTGATTTCCGTGAAAAGCAATTTCGATTAAGAAGGGCATATGGGAACCTGGCTGGCTTGTTTGGTGGAGTGTTTGACTCTTGGTCTCAGTGTTGTGAGTTCAAGCCCCACGTTGGGTATAAAGTCTACTTAAAAAAAAAAAAAAAAAAAGCAGACTGACACTTTTTAGTGGGTGGAAAAGAGTATTTAAAATGTCTAAATCACACTGAAGATAATGATGGCTATTGGAAGTCTAGCTCTTTGGTTATCTGGGTCATGACCGAAATGTGTTAATTTACCAGGTGGCTGCTAATGCTAATTACAAGCACAGTGACCCCAAAGTCAACAGCTGTTTGGGTATCGGAGCTGTGGCATGAAGCCGACATAACTACTTAGCAAGCCCCATTTTGTAGTGGCAGAAGATGACCGTGTATTTCGCGTCCCAAATGTAAGATAAACATTGAAGACTAATTTCATTTTTATCAGACTGTTCTGAACATGCATATCCAAGGGGTAAACTGCTCCAAAGATATTTTTTGAGCCGCAATCTATCAATAAATTATAATAGACTAATAAGGATAAAAAAGAAATGAGTGCCCTAGACAGGGCCCTACCTTCAAAAACAGCCCATAAATATTGCGATCTACATTGTCATTCTCATAAACAATTTGCTACAGAGCCTTTGTCATTTTTACCTACTTCTTTGACAGTCTTAATACTGTGACTAATTTAGTCAAGAAAAGAAGCTAATTTCAGATCTGAGATGCTCTCATGTCTCATTTTATCCACTCAGCCATGCTGTTTTCCTAGTCTCATGTTCCATCTCCTCTGTCGATCCTTTTGTCCTTTTGCTACCTTCCACACCTGTGAGCCAGTGACCAGTGACCACAGTACCCAAAGCAAGTTGCCTAAAATAAATACGTCAATGAAGATCTAACAAAACGAAGATGGTAAAGAATATACACAATCTTGTTTTCTGTTTGTTTTGGTAGATCGGTCATTAATCTTGATTACCTAGTAATCTTTTAATTTCATCTACTAACTATTCACAGGAAATGCACGGTGCCTATTTTTTTGACTGGCAGACTGCTTCGAAGCTATATGTAATTGATTGTGAGCTGAAACTCTCTTGCTTACAATAGGTACTTAACACTGAGGTTTCTTAGGGAGAGTGGAATGGTTTAAGACCTCAAGAGGTAGCTGCAAAGGTATCCAAGAAAATTATAGAAAGGGAGCAGATTAATTTCAAGCTACCTGGAAAGAAGGTGTTATGACAGCCCATGTTTCGTCCTGTTTCTAAGCACAGGAAATATTCAGAAATCTTCACAAAGTTTCTCCTATAGTTACATAGCAAATGGCCCCAATTTTCTTTCCCTTTTTTAAACTATTTTTTTTTTTTAAGATTCTATTGTTTTGTGAGAGAGAGAGAGAAAGAGAGAGAACAGGAGCGGGGGTAAGGGGAGAAGCAGGCTCCCTGCTGAGAACCCAAGGCCCTGAGCTCATCATGACTTGAGCCCAAGGCCTATGCTTAACCAACTGAACCACCCAGGCGCCCCTCCAATTTTTCTTTCTATTGCTAACTCTTCTTCCTGAATCACTTCCAGACCAAGGCTAAAAGGTGTCAGGTTATTCTTTTTTTTTTTTTTTTGGAATCTACCTGAAGGTCATCCAGGAAAACTACTTCAGGCTTGCTTTTTGTAACAGCATTATACATGAACCCAGGTAATGTTGCCAAAGCAGACCGAATCCTGCACTTAACTGCAAACAGCCAAACTCATCACTTACTTTGGATGAGGGCCAATCTACAGAGCTTCCCCTTTCCATGGCCAGAGCAGTATCCAGTGCCAGGAAATGTAATGGTTATGGATCAAAAGCAAGCCTTTGAAAGAAAATTCCTATAGAGCAATATCTGTGCCAAATTTTGTGGGAGGATTTATGTTGTCTTCCTAGCATCTATGTCATGTCATAAATGTCAAACGTAATATGATTGAATTTATTGCTTTCCCCTCCAGAAATACAGTGGGGTCCTTAGAGTAGTCGTGAGGATTACATGAACAAAAGAGGGAGAAGGCTTAATAAAAGTGCCTCACATGGTTTTGAATCCGAGTGGGTGTTCAGTAAATGCCTGTTTCTTGGTTTTTTCCTTCCGTCCTTCCCTTTTTCTTTTCTTCCCTCCCTCTCTCCTTCCTCGCCTTCATTTTTCCTTCTTTATGTTTTCTTTCTCTGGAATAAAACTTACAATTTTCACCTTTATTTAATTAGAAGATTAATAGGAACAAATCTAATTTTGCAGACTCTCATATTTTCAATGACGTTCTTTTGCCATCAGTATTTTTCAAATATGTTAAGAATACATGGCAAATTGAACATTTAGGCAATTTTTTTAATTGTAGATAAAAATTTGAATAGATAAATCTTATATTAAACTGCTTTTATTATAATTCTCCTTAAATATTAAAAAAAGTCCAAGTAATAGGGCAACTCTGTAGGAACATAATGTCCTATCATGAGAAGTTACAGGGTAAAGTGGTTCAAAAGATTTTAAAACTCCGTTTCAGTGCTCTCTAGTGAGGCCAATATAAAAGTTCTCTTTGTTCCTAGTTGTCATACTTTTCGCCCATGGATATTGGCATCTACGTGGGAGAGGAGGAAGGATTTGAGCCATCTGCATCCCTCTCTGTGTCTCCAACTCTGTATCATTTCGGTTCATGCAGAATTTCATTCAGAATACAAATTTATTAGAGCAAATATAAAAGGATCGAGTGAACTGCATTAGTCACGCATGTGTTCTTCCCTCGACAAGGCTAAGGTAGCATTATATAATCTATGTAACCTACTTCTGAGTCCCTGAGGCTAAGGCAGGAAGCCAGAATTGTTGGGTTGCGAGTGGGTAGCCCAAGCATGGTGATGGGTGAAAAATAGTTCTGCTTATCTTCTGTCCTATAAGCAAGCAGCATTTAAGAGAAACTTAGGAATCTCACAAAAAATTAATTTCCCAACTCAGTCTCAATTTGGTCATGGTAACACGTCTTTTTCTAAGGAGAGCTCCAATCTTCCTACAGTTTGGTCATTACCATTTTAGCCACCATTCCCCTCTCCCCCCACTGGAAACTGGACATCAGCCAGACAAATGAAACAGTGTTATGGGTGCTGACCCTGTCTATGGCTACTTCTCTCTTCTGAGATTTTTGTTCTGAGTATTTGTTTCTTGCTCTCCTATTTCTTTTTTCTAAACATGCTACTTTTCATATAAAATCAAAGGTTTGGGGCACCTGGGTGGCTCAGTGGGTTAAGCCTCTGCCTTCGGCTCAGGTCATGATCTCAGGGTCCTGGGATCGAGCCCCACATCGGGCTCTCTGCTCAGTGGGGAGCCTGCTTCCCTCTCTCTCTCTGCCTGCCTCTCTGCCTACTTATGATCTCTCTGTCTGTTAAATAAATAAAATTTAAAAAAAAATCAAAGGTTTTTCATTTGTAGGAGGCTACAAAGGAATGTAGGAATGCCACACAGTAGGTACAATCAATCTCACAATTCCTAGAAAAATCATTGGCCCTAGAAATGCTTTGCTTCTCTTTAAGCTTGAGGGATGAATAATTCCTATGCCCATACCCATTGGCGTTAGGCACCATTAGCCTCTAAGACTCTCTAGCTCTTTCTCCAGGCTGTTACAAATCACTTGCATCATTTCAACAAATTAAGACCTTACTCCTCCCCTATTGTTGAAAGATGCATCTTTCAAAGACAACCACGATTTGATTTCATGCAGGGCAAAAGGGAGTATTTTCTCATTGCTGTTTCTTGTTATTTCACCATGTTCCTCATGTTTCAAAAAGGCCAAAGCAATAATGCTACATGCCATTCTGAAGAAATCCTTCTTGCCTTCTCATTTGATTACCTTCTCTTTCCTTGTTTTTCTTCAGTTATACACTCATGCTAGAAAACATCCAGGATTAAAAAAGAAAGGAAAAAAAAAAAAAAAGAAAGAAAGAAAGCTTCCAAGATAGACACGCTGATTTTACTTTTCTTAACTTAGAAAACTTTCGAAAGGAACTTCTGTCATGGATAAGTAAGTATCCAAAATTCATCAACTTAAACAACAGAAGATGTAGTGTAAGATTCCCAGCTAACCGCAGATTCACGGGTTATGAATGGCACGCACTTCCACTCAGATTACAAAAGCACTAGTCATGGAGGGAGCAAACCATCATCTTGAATGAACTACATTTACTTTTCGTTGTAATTTTCAAATACCAACAATCTCCAGGAGTGTGAACTTTACTCTGTAAATGTAAACAGTCTTCATCCTGATGAAAAACAGCATTCTCATAAATACATTTAATGAAATTCCACAGTAGGTGAAGTACTGCTCGAAGTACTGAGAATCAGTGCTTGAAAATTACCGTTTCAGAGGGTGGATGTCGCTGTCAGCCCTGAGTTGGGAAATCCACCCACAGCAGCTGAACCTTGCTTCCCCGGGAGTCAGTAAAATCCGCTACTCCACCCCGCTCACTGTTTTTAAGCCCAGACACAGACACTGAAAGAGGCAGATGTTGAACTAACCCTCCCCTTAAACAGTGTTCAGAGTTTAAGTCATATCAGCAGCAGCCCCTCTATATTTTGCCACAATGAGTCATTTGATAGAAAGAAACATACCTTTTTGCTTTGGGGAGAAATCCTATGGATGTCCCACCACAACTAGCAGTGGAAGGATAGCTAGGTTTTGTTGTTGTTGTTGTTGTTGTTTTAAAGACGAAAGTCTCAGCTCAGTGTATCTTGGTTCTTTGCAAGAAATGGGAGTGCAAAATCTATCCAACCATTCAACAGAGCAGTACTGACAAGTCCCTTAGAAACCTTCAGCCCTTTCACAAATCAAAAAGCTGCTCAGCTCGGTGTCACAGCAGCCGCTGAGACGACTGTGACGTCAGTTACTTGGAGGCGGCCTTCAAGCCAGTCTTCCAACCAGAGCTCTGTAACTTTAGAGCGGCTCATACTCTGGGTAAACAACTCCAGGTCCAGGACATTTTTAGCTTTTATAATGGAGCCCAGTATTTTCCAACTTGCCAAAAGAGCTGGTGTTAATATCACACAATGACAATGGCCAATTTTAGATTTCATTTGGGAAAGTCAACTCAGTTTTTATAGGCAAGAATTATCTCCTTGCATACCTCTCTCTTTCCCTTTTTCAGCTAGAGTCAGAAAGCCCTCTTCAGTGCCTTGACAAGTAGGTGTCTGTATGTGGCAGAACAACACCGAGAGCCATCTCCAGAGATGTGTGAAAACGTATCAAACGTCTGACTTTAAATAAAGGGGAAGCAGGACATAGGGAAAGACCAAAATCATATGCTTCACGTTTCTATGACAGCTTGCTCTCTGTAATGTCTGTGATGTCTTCCCGCCAGAAGAAGTCAGATACCATGGGAAAGAATGATATTTATCATGGGAAGAAAACAACCACCACCACCACGAGATACCCATGTGCATGCTTTCAGCTGAGGTGTACAGCAGCCCAAGTATATGGAGGGGCCTCCTAGACCATGGCCAAATCAATCTATCCTGGAAATACTGGGAGAGATGCCTTCTCGGCAACATTTCCAGGTTGTGCACGAACTTGTACACGCATGCCTCTGCTCATGTTCTGTTTAAATGAGTTAGAAGAAAGTGTCTAAAACGGTTTTGTGTGTATTTCGGCAAATAAGCCTGTTAAAGGTTTAAATACTAAGGTCTTACTTTCAAGTCTGAAGAATTTCCTGCGTGGTCATTAAAACATTACACATTCACTTTCACACTTTTTTTTTTTTTTTTTGCCTGGTTCCAGATTACTAGGAAAATTTTGTGGGAGTATTTCGTGGGAGCTCAAAAGTTCAGTAATAATAACCTGCTCATGGTAGCACTTTAGTGCAATTGAAGGAAATCATGCTGTGTTTCAAAAGCCTGCCATCATTTCAAAAGCAGTAACAACATAATTGTTATAGCAATAGTAACGATTACTCAGGGAGAGACAGCTCTCTGCAAAGCTCTGCACTAAGTACTTGGAATATATCTTTATCCTAGTTCACGGTCATAGCAAATGTATCTGTTGATATTATTCACCCAGTCTTACTGATAAAACCCTGAGATATAAAGTAATTTCCCAAAATTCATGGAAAGATGCCCATGTGGAGGAGTAGGGTTTGGAACTTGTTTCTTTAACTGGAGGCCGGGGAATTTTGTCATGGAGATCTTGGTTTCCATCCTACTGCCACCACTCATCCGTGTGAAATTCTGAGTGTGTTTCTTCTGTAAAGGGATACTTATATTTACTTCCTGAGGTTGTTGTCAGAGTGTGAGGGGAAACTTTTAGTGCCATGCACCCCAAAAAAGGTAGCATATTTCTGCCTCTATCCTTACCAGGACAGGAGGAAAATCCTGGAGTAGGGGAAAAGGATTGCCCCAAAGCACCTATACAGAATTATCTGGTAACATTTCTGCCCCTACAACTTTTTTCCACTCTGAACCTCTTCATTTCCATGTGTCCTTTGTAAATATAATTAAGACTGGTTTTTAAATCCTATCGGAACTTCAGATAATATGTGGCTAAGTTATGGGAGAAATGATGTTGGGCTATCCTCTGTACTGTCACTCAACAGGATCAATTCCAATGCCTTCTTCATGGAAGTCCTAGTAATTATTTATCATAGGTGCTTCATCTGCTTCTTGTCATGGTAAAGCTCACCTGAAATTATGCAGAACCAAACTAGGAATTTTGACAAGAATTTCGCTCCACATCTATCATTTATTCTAGTGTTTCCCAACCCTTTTTGTTGAATAATTTTTATATGTATTAGCTTCAATTTCCATGCCATATACACACATATATATATAATGAAAGGACAGGAAGTCAATGAAAAATTCAGCACAGGTGCTTTTGAATCTTTCCACGAAAAACATTTTTAAAAATACTTTAAGAAAAGTTCCTACTGTTAGGTACATAAAAGACCAAGGCTGGTATACTCAGCCCCTCAGGGATATCTGGGTACCTTGAAGTGCCTGACATTTTCAAGCTGATGTCAAGAATGGCTGAAAACTTTATGGCAAAAGTGCAATTTGTGGTATAATCTAGATTGCTTTTAAACCAATTTATATATTTATGCCTTCAAATATGAAATTGACCCAAATCATTGCTCTGTCTCTTGGAGAAAATTTGGAAGAATCATGCAAATCTGGTCCCATACTAATCTTATCTCAATGTAGAACTAATATGTGAGGACATGAATAAAATAACATTTCATGTCAAGTAAATGCAGCAACACCAGTTAGGTGTCGAGAGACAAAAAGGAAAATCCCCAAAAGGACTTAACAAGGTCTATATGCATAATAATTTTAGACCACAGATGATAACATTTTGGAAAGGGTGAAACAAGAACATTGAGTGCATAAATGTCATGGCAGGTGTTTCTAGATGTAGAGAATTTTAGAGCCAGAAAGGACCTCTGAAATCATCTAGCCAACCCTCTCATTTTACAGCTGAGGAAGAAGGCCCTGACAGTACGTCATCGGGTCAAGGTCAGAGAGCCACTTACTAGCAGTGCCGGGAATAGAATCCCGGTCTTCTCATTCTTGGTGGAGTGCCTTGAAGTTTAAAATGCCAAGGAGTTCAAGGGAAAAGGGTTTGGGGCATGAGACATTGATTTCTGGTCTTGTCAACTTCTAAATTCTGTCTTCTTCTAAGTCCACATGAGGCAGAGGCTACTCCATTTTCCGAGTATAACATAGGAGTCAAATAGAGTATTTATCTTAATGACTCCCTACCTACAGAGGCCTGTGTCCTGAGATAATCCGCATCTTGGGTCCAAATGCAAAGATAAAGGATTTTAATTTGGTGGTTGAAGAAAATCTGGGAATAAATGTTCCAACTTTGCCTTTAGCAGGCCAGCACACATTTAATTTATATTTTTCATCGAATGATGATCTTGAAGCCTTGCAAAGCAGTCATTTATTTAATTTCTTTATGCTACGGAACTCTGGCTGTGTATGAGGCTGGGTGGCTTCTGACTTCTGGTATGCATACTTTTTAAAGTCCCTTTTCTTTTACTCTTCAAACATATTTACCAGTTGAAAGGGTATCATATTTCTATTTTCCTTGACAAGGAAATGGAAACAATTGGAAAGGGGATGAATCTGAAAAACTGAACTCATTCTTATGCATATTAAAATGTAGAGACTATTATAGGGCATACACTTAAAATAATCTTTCCTTCTGGAATAATGTCTTTTGCAATTTTCAAAATGTTTTATGATACATGATATTGGTTGTTTAGTAGAACTCTCTTGACCTTTAAATTCTCTTTCATTCTTTAGGGAGAAGTCTTGGGCACTCAAATTAATGTTCCGTTTAACAAATATTTGTGAGCACCAACTCTGTACGAGGTAAACTGTTGGATCCTAAGGCCCAGAAGAAGAATAAGACAAATCCTTGTTCACAATGAGCTTGGTCAATGTTGATGATTCCTGAAAGGTAACCTGTGGCATGACTGCTCACATCCTGAGTAGTCCACTACCCCAAAATAAACTTATAAACAAATGTGAAGAGACTCTCCTCCTAGTCCCTACAGCATTCCATCAAGGGGACCCATAATTTAGTGTTAATTCTCAGCCTTGCTGTACCCTGCAATCACTCAGAGAATAATTAAAAAAAAAAAAATCATGAAAGCTGGAACATTCCCCCAGACTTTGGAATCAGGTGATGAGGCCAGGATTTTTACAAAGTTCCATAGCTAGTTCTCTCAAATTGGTTCTGTGTTATTTCAGTCCAAGAATGACAGGGTTTGGATTCTGTCTTAGCAAATGCAATATAATTTTGATACTTAGAGAATCTGTTTTGGGTTATAAGATTATGAGAGTCACACACACAGAATTAGGTTGTCACATATTTAGACTGTTGTGTTTCAGCAAATGTGCTCTTTCCCCAGTTCTGGATGTTTTCCCCCTAGAATCATGGGATGCTGGCTCTCTCTTCTATTCTGAGGGTTGGTGGCATGTCAGCAGAGGTTTTAGCCAAGCATATCTGTCATGGGGCTTATGTACAGGCATTTCCAGATGACAAAAATATTCAAAAGAAACAGTCTTAAACTAACTGTTCTGTTTAAGTATTGGTCTGTGTTCTGAAGAAATAAAACAATAAAGCAATAAAACATTTTAGGATTATGGGCTATTTAAAATTAGAGATAGATCTGGCTTACTGTTCTCAAATTGGTTTTTAGCACCTCATTATATTATTTCCAGATTCTTGACTTGGGAGCTTTGGATAATGATGAGAACAAAATCTAAATAATAACCAATAACGAGACCTATTGTTCTAGAGTTACCGCTTATTTCAGAAAAGAATCTCAGGAATGCTGGTCTACCACAAGAGGGCCACCCTGAGTCATTTCTCCCTGGGAGGAGTTCCAGCCTTAAAGCAGGGCAGAGATGCCCGTTAGCCAAAGACAGAGCAAGAAGTCCCTACTCCCTTTCCTTTCCCCACCCGCCTTCCTTGGGAGATGCGGAGCCAGCCCATCTGTGTCTTCTACCAGAAATGTTAGCTTTATCACCAACAGGTGGTAGTATTGTATTTCCAGTTTGAAACTGTCTAATAACATTTCATTGACAGAAGAAGCAGTTACTGGCAGGTCCCACCTTGGCACATAAAAGAAGAATGGGAAGAATAAGTAAATATAGGTAAGCTTTGATTGAAGCTTGGGAAAAGAATCAGTTCCATGGGACATGAAATGGGGAGAAGGAGGGGCGATGAGAATGGGAGATTGTCTGGATGGTGCCAAATGGATGGGCTGGTGCCCAAGTGAGAAGAAATA
Organism: Mustela putorius furo; assembly: GCF_011764305.1. Lineage (NCBI taxonomy): Eukaryota > Metazoa > Chordata > Mammalia > Carnivora > Mustelidae > Mustela > Mustela putorius. The sequence goes on along the minus strand of NW_025422015.1, from coordinate 25,956,959 downwards.
TGTCGTCATGAAGGGGGAAGACTATGGTAAAGGCTCTAAAGATGAAGGTACAAACAGCGAGGCCCAAAGCCACAGTTCCAGGCAGCCCTGTGAACATTGTGATCAGAGCACTCTGCAGAGCCAGCCAGACCCATGGCCCACACCAAGGTCTCTCAGGAAATCCACGAGAGACGCAAACACAGTACCCCCAATGGCTGTCCTTGGCCTTAACACCATATTCTTTTATTGATGCTGTTGCCATTGAAATATTTTGCACAGGAAGATTCCCACAACTTCATTCTTTCTTATCTATTCTGAGTTTACCTTGCTTTTTTGAATCCATCTACTTTCTATAAATAGCAGGACTTCAAACAAAGAGCTTATAACATCCAAGGCTGGGGGATCCTAACTTTCCATCAGTTACCTCCTTTGGGGGCTTCACGTGGATATTTTCATTACATGGAGCCTAAGCAGTTAGAATAAGGCTAAGACCTTCCATGCAGTGGCCCTGGTGCCTCAGCAGATATGCTCCCCCGCCCCCACCCAGGTAAAGTTGCTCAGATTCCTAAGAGTCATCTAAAATCCAGAATAAACTGATTTTGCTGACTTGTTAAGTAACATTCTCCCTCTGAAGTTCTAAAGAACTGATTTAGGCTGCCACATAGGTTGTTCTATTTAAAAAGTCAAACTCTGTTTTGTGTGTCCAGGAATTCACGATTCAGAGGAAATGACATGTTTTGTGCAAAAGCTGCACAGATTCGTGAAAATACAGAAAGGAAATTATAAACTAGATGTTAAGCACAATTTTCTGATTTTAAGAAATAACAGACTCTATATCTTTCAAAAAAAAAAAAAAAAAAAGCTCTCAAATTCTCTTCCCTTATAAGCTATTTGAGGCCACTGGGCAAACAAATGCACTTCTCTCTGCCCCTCACACCCTCTTAATTTTCAAACGCATAGATAAGTCAAGATAGGTACTTTCAACATGAATTTGAAGAGCTGACTTGCTCGCTTTCATGGTACATTATGTTGGACAACCTCAGAAAGGAACAAATGTTATTTGTTAGCCTTTGATAAAATCACGTACAGAAGGGCATGTGGGTGGCTCAGTGGGTTAAAGCCTCTGCCTTCGGCTCAGGTCATGATCCCAGGGTCCTGCGATGGAGCCCCACATCCGGCTCTCTGCTCAGTAGGGAGCCTGCTTCCCTCTCTCTCTCTCTCTCTCTCTGTCTGCCTCTCTGCCTGCTTGTGATCTCTGTCAAATAAATAAATAAAATCTTAAAAAAAAAATCACATCTTGTTTGTTGACATAGATACATAAGCAGCTCAGCTCAAACACTCAGCTGGGACCACAGAAAATCAACATTGAAGGACAGCTTTTCTCACTTTCCAATATGCTCTATCACTTCCTCTTCAATCCTTACCTTCAGTTAGAGCATCTGACCCAAAGCGTGACTACCAGATGAAAGTGGGCTGGAGTTCTATCCAAATATAGCTACAAAGAGTGTGTGAATATTTGGAATTAGGACTTCGCTACCAAATTGACATACCAAACTTCTCTGGCAGCTGATTAAATAACCGTGTCGCAACTCTGCCACACGGCTTGAAAGGAAGGTTGCAAAATGCAGGCCAATACACATTCCAAGCTCAGCACTGAATTTTTCCTTGTTTTATGAGTTTGAGTCAGTTATGCTTAAAAATAGCCAACTAAATTTTTTTTTCTTAAATCCAGGCCAACTTACCAAAGACACTCTTTCCTAAGCTCAAGAATGTGCATGCAATGGAATTGTCTACAATAAGGTTTGCTTGTTTGAATTTCTTGTCAGTGTCATGTTTAAATAGCACAGCTTCAAAGGTACAAATAGGAGAAAATTCCTCGTCTCAGTAGTTGGGGGACTTTGTTCTCTTGATGAACAAAGAAACCTGGGCCTTCCTCTTTTAGAACTAGCTTTGTACAACAAAGATAATGCAAGTAACAGGATCAAAGGGAAGGAGAAGAAGCTACAGGGGATGCTCTTTCTGAGGTCTCGGGTACCATCTCTGTTAACAGGATATAGATGTGGTTAACATCTATAGGGAGAGTAAGAGATGGTGATGTAGGGATGCTATACCACAGATTGTGGGCACTCACAGAACAGCCTTAAGTACCAGGGAGAAGGCAGCAAGGGATAAGTTTGCTTTGCACTTCCTGGCAGTTTGCTAAAACCACCTCCTACATACTTGCTCCCAGCAGTCCCACGAGATAGAAGCAGGTCTGAATTCCCTGATGCTGAATGCATGTCTCACTATACACTACAGTGTGGGAGAGGTGTGTGCTTGCTTATATGTGGGCACAAACGGGAAAGTGGGGTATGTATCAGGTAGTGGAGAGTTGGAAAACGTCTCCCTGGAACTCAACTATATTGTAAAGTTGCCTGCTTATCTTCAGAGAAGCTGTCAGAGTGACCCCAATTCTCTCAGAACGTGGGAGCAGTAACTAAGTCAGTCCTGTTTCCCCTCCTCAGTTTCTTACTGGGGCTCCATAGATGGAGTGCCTGGATTGAATTCTTCTCTAAAACCAATGCCTTAGAAGTTCATAGGTGAGATTAATATCCCTGTTGCCAGGATGACTTCAATTCCTAACAAGAGATCTAAGGATGCGGCTGGTGTTTTGATCAGCCTAGACCTCCTTTGGCTAGCCTCTCCTTTCTTATTCAGGCCACCAGATACTGTGGAGATATATGCAGCACACCTGTATGTAAGCATATAGGCATGTATGTATCTATGCATGCATGCATATATGTATTTATTGTTTCATTCCATGCAAAAATGTCTTGGGATTTTACTGTTTTCTTAGGGAAATCCAACATGCTTTCAGGTGTCCAATAAAAATAAGCTGCAACTATGAGCCTTTTTGTTTATTTGTTTTGACATTTCACTAAGATCACCTGTTAGAGTTTGCTGTTCACATGTTTGTCCGGGTCAACGAACCAATTGAAAGTGCTAGGAGAGTAAAAACTGAATTTCATTTTGTCTGCACCTAACAGCCACCTCCTTACATGGTTTGTTAAATACACAAGGGATGACGGTGCCTGGGTGGCTCAGCCGGTTCAGTGTCTGCCTTCAGCTCGGGTTGTGATCCCAGAGTTCTGGGATTGAGGCCTCATTGGGCTCCTTACTCAGTGGGGAGCCTGCTTCTCCCTCCCTTTCTCTCTCTGTCTCTCATGAAGAAATACAAAAAATCTTTAAAAATAAATAAATAAATAAATAAATACAGAGGGAACCATGTTCTGTATTTCTGTTGCATTCTCACACCTCTCGTATATGCCTTCTCATCTTGGTTTGGACACCAGTCAGCTGGCACCTATCGTTCCCAGAGGACTTGTGGCACACCACATGGGAAGCTTTGTGTAGATAACTGTGTGCAAATCCACCAACTGCTGGATTGTCCGTATGTGTGTGTGTGTGTACACATGTGTGTGGTCATCTCAACACTCTAATTGGGGGTGTGTATGTGCCTACACTTGCGGGTGTGCACATGACCCTGCACCCGCCCACTGTTCATCTTGGTCCTGCTTTCTGTCCTGCTTTCTGTCCTGTCCTCTTCCCATTGTCTTCTCTGCTTTTGTTGGTTTCGAGAACCTGTGCTAATAAAAGAGAGTTTTCTAACACGGCATTACTGTGGAATTAGAGCTGCCTGTCATTAGAGGCAAAGGCCATATAGTAAAGATAGAAATGCTTTGGAGAGCATGTGGACATCCACTGAATGGCGGAAGCTTTAAGGTCTGCTGAAACCTAGACGGCTCAGGATTCTATACTGCTGGCCTCACACAGTTGGCCGCAGCCTTGCGTCAGGCTGTGTATACATATTTTAGACAATTCAAACATCTAAAGAAATGGCTCAAGGGAGTTTTAGAAAATACAAAAGCCTGGCTTCAAAAATTCAGTGTCAGTTCGTGAGGTGAGGGGCTCAATTCTAGAAACATCCTAGGAATTCTGATATGCTGTTAGGACTAGAAACCACTGATCTAGATATTGAGTTCTTGATTCTTTTCATGAAAAAGAAAGTTACAATTCTGAAACCTGTTTCTTAAAGTCACACAGGGTAGTGACTATCCATGATACTTCTGAAGTGAACACATTCACTGCATACCATGCTTCATCAGAGGGACAATATTAACCATTTGGGTGGGACAATTATTTGAGATTTTGATTCCTTTCCTCTTACTGCCATTAGAGCTTCCCAGTTACTGTGACCACCTACAACACCTCCATAAACCACCAAATGTTCCAGGGGTAGCTGAGAATCATCACTTAGGTGTGTGTGGCTTCAAAGGCAATAAACATTTCAGATAAATTTCAGCCATCAAACACTGACTTTCAGTTCTGTTACTAAAATGGTCCCCCTGAGATGGCTGTCTGGAGGCTTAATCAAGGCTCTAACAGACAGACTTTGATTTTGAAAGTAGTTGCCTTCCCTGAGATTATTTTTCTTTTTAAACAGTGGAATAATTGATTACGAAATACGGTGCTTAAATTATTTTATTTCTTTTTGCCATATAGTTCTACCTAGCCTTTTGAATCTCTAAGACGAAAAGCCAAGTAGATAGTGACAGATTCCAACTGTTGGCTAACTCCTCCTCCTCACTCTTGGTCTCTCTTCCCTCCAAAACAAAACAAAAGCCAAAAAGAAAAATGTAAAGAACAACACGGAGACTAAGAGCAGTTTTTTTAAAATGGAATTCTCAACTATTGTGAAGTGTTTTTTTTTTCTTTTTTTTTTTTTAAATGACTACTCAAAGGGAAATGGAGGTACTAGGGGATGAGGGTTCAAGAGATCGTTACCAGAACCAACTTTCATAGTAGAGCAAAGGTTTTCCACATATTATTCTTGATGCTGAGGTGCAAGATACCTTACTTTATTTATTTATTTAAAGATGCCTCACTTTAACCACAGATTTTCATATCCACCAGCCAAGCTGCAAAGCATTTCTGAGTGCTTGACTTCCATGAGTGCTGCTATTTCTGAATCTTGATGGCAGTGGTACATTCCAGTTTTCCACTAGGTACACTGTCAGCAAGATGGACAGAAGAGGACATTTTGGATACATGGAACCTATTCAGGCCGCTTTAGGGATGAAGAGAAAGGGAGATGTTCGGGTTCACCAAAGCAAGTTTATACCTAGAGAACAACTCCCACTGGAACGATGTTACTGGCCTTGGATTTCAACTTGATGAAATTCTAGAGAATGACTATTTTTTCCTTACTATACCATCTGCTCTGGAAGCAGTTCTATGTGATAACCTATTAGAGAGGCCAGAACTCCAGGCAACACATCTGATCAGCAACAAATGCCCAAGTGTAATAGGTAAATGCAGAAATGGCTGTTTTGCTTGGAGCTGGTCAAATGCAGTAGGAGGGCTATAATCACTTTCTCAATGAACTAATGCGTAATTCACTCTCATGCTTCCAAACACATCTTTCTAAACATAATACCATCAGCAAGCATCACGACAAATTGCTTACTTTCCATGATGGTCACATTTCATTCATTCACCATAATTTTTGCTAACATTTATTGGATATCAAAACTATCTTGTTGGTCTAATGCAACCAAGCAAAGATACTTTATAAATCCATCTTTCTATATTTTGAGATGTGACCATCTTGTGAATGTCCAGCTTTTCAATTACCCTAATAATCAACTACTGAGAAATAGTTGAAAGATTTTGGCATTTTTTAAGTCATAATTAGTTAGCAAGAAGAGTACAGACTAAGATATAAAAGAAAGAAGCAAAAACTGAAATGATTTATATAAAAAGTCATAATTACTTCCTTACCTGAAATATTTTAATGCTTGGGCTTCTTTTCTTTTTGAATTTGGTAGTGGTAAGATGGGTCTTTTTAAAGAAATAGGCAGTCTTCAGTGTTTTTATAGCATTGATTACTACAGAAATTATACTTCTTTTACTTCTTGTCTTGAAGGGTGGACAAAATAAATAAACTGAAAATACTACAATGAATGGTAAATGATGAAAGATTTACAGTACAAAAAACAGCGTAAAAAGAAAGACAAGTTTAAATATCGTTGTGTAAGAAAGTGATGAAAATAATACAAGAATGAGAATAAGTAAAATGATAGGCTGGAACATCTGGGAAGGTAAATGCAGAGACAAAGAGAAGAGTTAATTAATAATAATTTTTAAAACTTAAATTCATATTAACTAATCTAAGCATTCATTCAATTTAAGATGAAGAAGAACCCTCCCTTAAGCCTGCATTTACAAAATCTGAAACCTATTAATACACACAGTTCTTTCTCTCACTCTGATTTCTATTTTTTTCCCTGATGGTATAATTGAAAACCCACATGCTTCAAGTATTCAAAAATCTGCTACAAGGAAACCGAAAGCCAACCATTTGACATTTGAGAAACAATAAGCCTTAATATTTCAAAATTCAACAAGTTTTATCGCAAAACTTTTTTTTTTTTCATAACAAAGCAGAGCAACATGCAAGGTAAATAAGCAATAGGGTTGCGATTTTTCTAGTTGTGACTAACAGGCAGTTAATTTAATATCATGCTTCTGTGTATACAGTGATCTTTAAATTTAAATCTCTTGCGTGTCTTAAAAGCCATGCACGCTGTTGTACTTCCGTGTGTTCTCCAATGGATACAGGACAGGAGGCTTGCCAGAGAGGTAGCGCTGCCTGCTGTGTTTTTACAAATTCTCTCTTATGTGGTTAATTCTGACAAAATGCATGGGTCTTTGGCCACCATACCTGGCTAGAGCAGCTCAGTCCAATTCATCAGTTGTGCCTCTACAAATTAGGATGAAGGAAAAATGCTGGTTTTCCCTGTTCGGGAATAGTTATTACTATTTCTCTGAATCAGTGTTGGATTAAAGTTAAAGTATAACACTCCTTCCCCAGTTTTGACATAGAGAGATGGCAGTGATTTTTTTCCCCCCTAGAAATAACGATCCTGTTACTTCCACTTGTAAAGGAGTGACTTCTATTTGTTCCTTTTGGTAGGGATCTAGACACTGTATCCTCTCTTCACTGTTGGCTTGTACACTTGCCAGTAGTTACACAATAATCCTGGATACTTAGTAATCAAACCACCTTTTTAAACTCAGTTTCAATCTTGGTTCAAAACCTGCAAATACATAATTAAAGATTCCCATTTGGGATCTTCTTACAGCCTGATCCATCAGAATCGGTCGAGTAATACTGAACATATCGACACATAATAATATATGTTTAAGATCCTTTAATCTTTACACAAAAACTGATGGTGGGGATGTGTGTAAATTTCCTTTTTAACCAAAACAGAGGAGAGGGAGTTACCAAGCGGGTTCCGAAAACCCGAGGCCTGAAGAAGGACAGTGTGAGAGAACACGTGTGCTGTGGGGCTACGAAGCCCAGTGAGGCTCTGCGCGGGGACCCTGAAGCGGGGCGTGGAGGTCGGTGCGCGGAGACGCCCCAGCGGGGAGCACGAATCCGCGGACCAGCCTGGCCATCGCCGTGGCTCGCAATAGGCAGAACTGTACCTGACTCACGGATATGGGCTCCTCGGCGCCGCGGTCGTCCGCAGACTTGGGCACCTCGAGGCGGTCTATGAAGGTCTGCAGCTCCTTGCGGAAGGCTTTCATCTGCGCGTTGATGCGGTAGAGCAGCTCGTGCTCCCGGATGCGGCTGCCGTCGTCCTCCTCATCCATCAGTCCGAACAGGTCCCCGTTGGCCACGTAGATGCGCGCCTCGGTGATGATGGTGCTAGTGTCGGCGATGAGCCGGTCGATGGTCTTGCCCAGGCGCTCGGCCTCCGAGCGGATGTCCTTCATCTGCTGCCGGTCGGAGAAGCTCTTGGGCCAGGGCCCGGGCGCGGGGTAGAAGGAGCGGGTGGGCGTCAGGCAGCGGATGTTCCGCACCTCCTCCGAGTCGCTCTCGCCGCCGATGGGCCCCTCGCGCTTGCGGTGAGGCGGCCGCGAGTCGTCGTCGCTCTCCTTCTTGCCCGCGTCGCTCTCGGCGTCGCTGTCGCGCGGGCTGCCGCGGATGCCCAGGTGCGAGGCCAGGTCGTAGCGCTGCATGTTGGACATAAGCACGCGGTTCTCGTACTGCAGCTGCATGACCTTGCCGCTGAGCTCGTTGATCTGCAGGCGCGCCGCCTTCAGCTCCTCTTGCAGGGCCTCGGTCTTGGCGCTGTCGTGGTGTCGCGCGCTCTCGTGGCCGCCCGACTTGTACTTGTACTTGTTGAGCTCCGCCGTGATGCGCTTGTTCTGCTCCTCCAGGTCCGCCACGTTCCGCCGCAGCAGCTCCGTCTCATCCTCCACCAGCTGCAGGTGCTGCCGCAGCTCCGACAGGGATTCGCTCTGCTCCCTCATGAGCGGGTTGGCCGAACCGTTGAAGTCGTCCCCTCTCAGGTCGTCGAGTTCTGCCTTCAGGCCTCTGTTCTCCACCTCCAGTTCCACGATCTTCCTGCCCAGGATGTTGGCTTCTTCCTCCACGAGCCTCAGCCGCAGCTTGAGCTCAGCCTCCCTGGTGCTGGGAGGCCCCCCGGCTTCTCCTTTGGGCAAAGGACTGTCCAGATCCCCATAAAAGAATCTGTACTTCTGAAGCTCGTGTTCGAATCGGTCCTTCTCTTTGTCGATCTTGGCCATCTTCTTCCTCATCAGAGCAGCTTCTTCCTTCGCGAACTGCAGCTGGCATTTCAGATCCTCACTGTCCTCCTCGTTTGGGAAAAAGAGGGGCAGAGGAGAGGAGGTTACTTTTATGTAAGTCGAAAGCACACACACAAAGCACACCTGCAAAAGTAGTTGCCTTTTCCTTATAATTAAGATTTAATGAGACCCAGATAAGTAGACGCTGTATGTTTTCTACAAATCATTTAAATTATTTGGTGGATAAAAGACGAGGACAATATCACATCCTGGAAACAATAAAGAGAAAGAAATATAAAAAGAGAAACACTATGGTCATCACTATTCAGAGACTATCATGTCTTGTAACTGAGCACAACTGTGGGGCTGTCATTTCAACAACATTCCTTTTGCATGTTTTGTTTTTTACATGATTTGAATTCCCCTGACTATAATAAATGTGAAACCTATTCCCTGGATGGAACACATGCCGTGTACTCACTGCCCCTTACCGAGCATGGACTCTCAGCCAATTTCTGGAAAGTTCTTTATCCATCTGACCTAATATAATGTTTAGAGTGAACTTAGTAATAGATACTAAAATACCTGGTTTAAAGATACTCCATAACTTTTTCAAGGTTACAGAGCTAATATGTGGCAAAAAACAAAGGTGAAATTTGAATTCAGTTCTGACTCAAAGGCTCATGGTCACTCTGAAGGAGCAAAGAAAGTCTTCTCTCCTCCATCTTCATTCAAGGCAAAATTGATTACTTAAAGACCTTATTTAAAGTAAGGAAAATTTAACACTGGAATGGCTCCTCCGAGGAGAAACTGGCAAGTATTTCATAATCATTTTAAAAATAAGGGGGCATCTGAGTGGCTCTGTGGGTTAAGCCTCTGCCTTCAGCTCAGGTCATGATCTCAAGGTCCTGGGATTGAGCCCCAAATCGGGCTCTCTGCTCAGCAGGGAGCCTGCTTCCCCCCCACCCACCTGCCTCTCTGCCTATTTGTAATCTCTATCAAATAAGTAAATAAATAATCTTAAAAATTAAAAAAAAAAAAGGATATATTCCTCATCAGTCTAAAACGAATAAAATTGGTTCTGCCCGGTAAATGGATGATGGAGTAGATCTTATGGAAGCTCTTCTCACAATTCTTAGGCAACTTGCAAACACTAATCACTGACTAAATTGAAAAGTACAAACAAACTAAAATTGGAAATCAACTTGCTGAGAGCTAACTAATATCAAAGTACATTATTATGCCTAAGGACACATTTCCTGAGGATAATTTCCCCACATTTGCTTTTAAGTATGTACTTTGGGTCAACTGCGTAACTTCTGTGATTTTGTTTTCCTCGTTTTTAAATACGTTTTTTATAAAAGATTTTATTTATTTATTTGAGAGAGGCAGAGAAAGAGAGCATGAGTGGAGGGTAGGAAGGGGCAGAGAGAGAGAGGGAGAGGCAGGCTCTCCGTTGAGCAGGGTGTCCTATGAGGATCACAGCACCCTGAGATCATGACATGAGCCGAAGGCAAATGCTTAATGGACTGAGCCACCCAGGTGCCCCTTCTCATTTTTAAAATGGAAATAAAAACGCCTTCTTTGCCCAGCAAGGAGTCAGTTGTGTTTGAAATGAATTGTGGTAAAGTAGCAGCAACCACTGGTAGTGAAGGTCGGAATAATGAGCTTCTGCCAGAGATGCTCATTAAATATGGCCCAGAGCCTTTGAGATGGAAGAGATGTAGAACAAGGAGAGCACAGGTCTCCTGTCCTCCTTTGTGCTAATGAGAATTAATATGGAAGGGTTGAGAGCTGATGAGTGCACAGAGCCTGACCATCACATTCTTTATATCATTATGCCCTGACATTAGCCCTATAAGGATCTAGTTCTACTTTATAGGCAGATGAGGTTCAGAAAGGTTGGTTAACCTGTAGAGCACAAGTTAATAAGTGACAGCACATCTGTAACCAGACTGATTCCAAAACTCTTACTTCTTTCCACTGTTCGAGTTGCCTCTATAAAAGCAGCACAAGAGAAGGAAAGTAGGACAATGGGGTAAAAGAAAAGAAATCGGATGTGTTGGTTTGTATACTTCCCTCTAGAAGGGGTATAGAAGAAAGGACAGAAAGAAGCACAGGGAGAAGAGATGAGAGAATTCCTCAGAGCACAGTAATTGAGAAGGATGACAATGTAAATCACAGAAAGATTTGACGTGAAACTATTTCACAAGGTAAGAGAGAAGCTGTTCTACAAGAGACTATAGGTTGGGTGAGTATGAAACCAAGGACACAGAACAATATTTACTATCGAATCAGCAGAAGACTCAAAGATAACCCTGGTTACTGGATGGTGCTGCTAATGACAGGGAAAGAGAATGAACAAAGAGGAGGAGGTGTGAAGAAGATGGGTCTAAGCGTATTAAAATGCTGTCTTCGAGGTGTGTCAGTGGAGGGGTATCTAGCGGAAACATCTATTAAAGGCAAGTGAACTCTCGGGCCCAAGATTACAAAGATTACACCTCTGGCCCTGTAGAGAGTTCAGGTGCAAAGGGGAGGAACAGGAGAATGAGATGTATAGAGGTGATGGTTGAAGCTATGAGAGCAGTTCTGAAAGGAACCGAAGAGAAGAAAAGAAAAAGAGACACATAAGACATGGCTCAAGGTGTGGCGGGTGGGCAAGAGAGTCAAATATCATGAAGGAATTAGAAACAATGCTTGGGGATGCCTGGGTGGCTCAGTCGGTTAAGCGGCTGCCTTCAACTCAGGTCATGATCCCAGCGTCCTGGGATCGAGTCCCACATCGGGCTCCTTGCTCGGCGGGGAGCCTGCTCTCCCTCTGCCTCTGCTGCCACTCTGCCTGCCTGTGCTCACTCTCTCTCTCTTTCTTTTTCTCTCTGGCAAATAAATAAATAAAATCTTTAAAAAAAAAAAAAAAAGAAAGAAAGAAACAATGCTTGAATAGAAAGGTGACCAGCAATAAGCTAGTCCAATATGCTTTTACATAAGCTATGCTTTGTTAGAAAGTAAGAGTAGGGGAGACTAGGAAGTTAGGTTGAGTATGGTAGTACTCCTTGATTGCAAGTCTAGGACTTTATTTGCTAGTTAAAAAAAAAAAAAAAAGTGTTAGTAAAATACTGCAGTTTGAATCCAACCAAAATAGCACTGGATGTGGTCTAAGTCACAGACTGGAGCAGAATCACACTTCACTAGGCTACATTAAGCAAACATAACGTTTAATGTTTTAGCAAGGGAAGGCTACCTGATTTGGGTATATGTAAACTCCCCTGCCTTAAAGGAATGAAAACATAAACCTTATTTTAAGACTTGGACATATACTACATGTAAGAGAGTCCCTAAGAGGGAAGGAGAAAATGATGGGCAACATAGCTTAAAAAGAAATCTTTTCAGGGTGCCTGGTGGCTCAGTCATTATGCGTCTGCCTTCAGCCCTGGTCATGATCCCAGGGTCCTGGGATCAAGCCCCACGTTGGGCTCCCTGATCAGCAGGAAGCCTCCTTCTCCCTCTCCTACTCCTCCTGCTTGTGTTCCCTTTCTCACTGTGTTTCTTTCTGTCAAATAAATAAATAAAATCTTAAAAATAAAATAAAATAAAATCTTTTCAGTATACAAAGTGTGATAGTTTCTACAATGCCACGAACTTAAGAACCTGTAAGCCAGTGTGCCCTGCATGCACAGCCTGTAAACTAAGTATTGTAGCTGCATTTACAGCTGAGCATGGAAATACCGTGTATAAATGCTGAAAACATTAAATCTGAGATGGTATGGGAAGTGCCTGGTTGACAGTGTCTGGGCAGTACCTGCTTGCTCCTATTGTCCACAGTTAATGCTAGGCAAGAAACATTACAGTGCTTTGACATGTGAAGCAAGTGGTCTCTTATTTTTGTGTAAAGACTCACTCTTAAGAAGATATGAATGACATGTGAAGAAGGGGAGCATTAGGACGATGAGGGGCCACCTGGGCTGAGTTGACCCCAGCTTTGACTGAGCCACTACTAGATGCTAAATAACATTCCTAATGAATTGCATGGTTTAAACTCATTTAACTCGTACCACTCTTTATTATGATCCCCTTTTACAGATGAAGAAACAAAGGCATAGAAAGAATAAGTAAGTCATCTAAGGCCATACAGCTGGCATGTCACTGCCCTTAACTGTGTGTGATACCATTTCTCAGTACATAAAGTCACTGTGGTGCTGAAGGAACGAGTAAATCATACATCGAAGAAGGTGAAGCAAATAAAAATGAAGTATGAAGCCGTACAAATAATAGTAGGTTGAGCCATATGGAATTGTCATTTGCATAGGTCAAAATCACAGCATGCTGGCAATTTCTTGTGGCTCAATCTAGATAAAGGAGACACGAGACTATTCAAAAGCGCATACTGAACACGTTGTAGTATCAGACACTAGACACTGACAAGTCAAAGCTGCATAACATGACCCATGATGACAATCCACCCTGGCCAAGTATGGGAGATGAATATGTAAACAGTAGAATGGGAGGCTGGCAGTAATCTAAGAATCGATGGTCCTCAACCTTGACTGAGTAATAGAATCATCTGCGGACTACTTTATAATTGAGATCTCCTATCCAAGACAGTCCTGCTCAATCCACTGGGGTGGTTTTTGAAAAACTACAGGTAATAATCTCTGAAAATAAATGAACTGGAAACACTAGCAGGGACTTTAATGGCCACAACAGCACACTTAAAATTTCCCAGATGTTTGCGCCACGAAATAAAAACGGGTAGACCGCAGTGTTTCTTGATTGTTGTAAGGTCCCAGGTCCCACTGGGAAACCCACGAAAGGTGTGGATGTCTTTTACAGAAAGGTGCCCACATGCGCATTGAGGGAGCTACAAACAAACTCTTAGATGTTCCTGGATAAGAGTATTGTTGCAGAAATAAGTAAACTTTAATATAGGAAGTAAAAAAAATAGGCCAAATGTGAGATTTAGAAGAAATAAACTGCTGATTAAAGATGACTTTAAATTTTAGAACAGGGAGAATATAGTCCCTTCTCCATCAGTGAGGTGGAGAAGAGAATTGATGGCAACAAGGGAGATGACCCATAGCACAATATGTAGAGAAGGTGGCTACAGTCATGGCAAAGGCAGAGTGAGACAGCTACAGTGACAGAGCATCTTTGAACTTAGTAACACAACGAGAAAGATATAAAATGGAGTAAGGCCCTGGCTCTGAGACTCTTTGGGACTATGGAACTGCTGACCCTTCTTGATATCCTGTGCCAGGACCAGGAAAAAAGTTAACCAAGAACAGAGCAGAGAGAGAGAAGAAAAGGGAAGATAAACATTCAAGATGCTGTGTTTTATGAGATGCCTGGGTGGCTCAGTCGGTTGAGTCATCTGACTCTTGGTTTCAGCTCGGGGCATGATCTCCTGGGTTGTGGGATGGAACCCTGCACTCAGCTCCGTGTTCAGCTGGGAGGCTAGTTAAGATTCTCTCCCTCTGCCCCTCTCCCCACTTGTATGCTCTCTCTCTAAAATGAATAAATAAATAAATCTTTTAAAATAAATTTAATAAGTTGTGTTTTTAAAAAAATTGACATCAACTTTTCCAAATTTTGGATATTTCAATATCGCTTTAGTTAAAATTATTATCTAATGAGAATACAAATTGTAATAATATAAAAAAGTATGCTGTAATATGCGATTCCAACTGATGCATGCAAAAGTCAATAAGTAGCCAATTTTTATGGAGAGCCATGTCATTTCTGACCCCAAATACTTCCTCTAGAGTTTTAAAATCTCCTCCATTACATCTATCAGCACCTCCAGGCTTCTCTTAGTACATCCCTTAAGTTTTATTTTTATTCATTTCCTTTCTTTTGCTTCCCCAATCACTGGCATAGAGAATTACTTCTTCTACGGCCTTCTCATCACAAGCTTCTCCCACCCCTTCCTACAACATTCCTTTCTCTACTTACTCCTGATGCTATAGGAACAGCCATTCTCTTGACCTTATTAATTATGAATGAAGATGATTAGCACTGTGCGTACAGTTGTCAAACATAGCAACACCTAAGGTACTAATAACATTTTAAGCAATAATAGGTTTGTTAGTGTTAGCTTTATAAGCAAAGACACTGAGAGCTTTATACTGCCTCTATCTACAGCTACAGAATGGAGAAGCATAATTAAAAAAATTTTATTTTTTGCATGAGTGTATCTGGCTACTATGTCCACTTATAGATGTAGCTTATTCTTATATACATTTAGAAGTGTTTGATACACGAGTTGAAATTTTATTTCCACATACCTCTGTGGGAGTCTGTTGAGTCTTTTTTTCAGATTTTGGCAGATCTTTGCTTCCTCTTCTTTTTAAGGATAGCTGAAACAAAGCACAAACATATTTAGTTTGGTAAACTATCATTTTAACTCCATTTTATGGTCTCAAAAGTGTCTACTGTCATATGACAAAACCAAACCAAATAAATTGTGTTAGTTCAATCATCATCCAGAAGAAAAAAAAAATCCAAACCAGATGGAATTTCATGTATTTTTACCTAGGACTGGGATACACTTCTCAGTAGATGAGTAAGTGGCAACCATCTAAATAATTTAAGGAAACCCACTGTGAAACTGCAGAAAACAACTTGGATAAAATTTAGACCGATGACCCAATATACCACCTATTCCAAACAAACGCAAACCCTTGTTAGCATTCCTCTCACCAAAGAACAAAAAGGAATAGGGTATTTCCAGTTGAAGGCAGGTTTTTTTTTTTTTTAATATTTTATTTATTTATTTGACAGAGATTACAAGTAGGTGGAGAGGCAGGCAGAGAGAGAGGAGGAAGCAGGCTCCCTGCTGAGCAGAAAGCTGGATGTGGAGCTCGATCCCAGGACACTGGGATCATGACCTGAGCTGAAGGCAGAGGCTTTAACCCACTGAGCCACCCAGGTGCCCCTGAAGGCAGGTTTTCATAAGCTTGTAAAGACAAACTTTCAGGGGATTTATGGAGAATTTGAAGAATTTTGCTCTTTCCTCACCACACATCTCTGCAGACAAATACAATGCCCCTACACATGCATATGATGTAATACAGTAGGGAATTGTTACGGTGAACTGGAGAGGACAGGCTCTGTCTAAGGAATGGGCTGTGAGGGAATTATCTGCAGCTTATTGGTGTCATACAGAAATGTGGGCTTTTTATAGAGAAGCTAGAAATCTGTATTGTTATGTACTGGTTGGCCCTAATTGAAATTCAGACAAACAACACCTTTTTTTAAAAGATTTATTTTTATTTTATTTATTTATTTGAGAGAGAGAGCATGAGGAGAGAGAGCATGAGAAGGGAGAAGTCAGAGGGAGAAGCAGACATCCTACTGAGCAGGGAGCCTGATGTGAGACTCGATCCCAGGACTCCAGGATTATGACCTAAGCCGAAGGCAGCTGCTTAACCAACTGAGCCACCCAGGTGCCCTGACAAACAATACTTTGTAAGCAAAATAATACAGAGCATCTCTCTGTATGAATACTAATTCATATTTATGAATACCTACCACATACCTCATATTGAATGTAATATCCAAATATCAATTAAACTGTGCAGACATCATCAGGAAGCTCACAATATACCGTGGGAGACAGAGAAGCAATTAATTATCATACAAGCTGGGAAATGCCAGGCTTCAGGTTCTGTGAAGCAGTGCTTTGTCTTACTGTGGTATTACCACCATCAGAATAGTACTTGGCACAGGGCAGCTATTGGAAAAAAATATTTACTGAACTAATGAAACATATTCAATATGACTATATTCAGAAAATACGAGGTTCTGGGGTCAAAGAGGAAGATGGGGGTGTAGACTGAATGTAAAAGCAGGAACGGAGGCTTCATACATCTGCAAAGAACTCCACGCTGCATTTTCCCCATGTTAATTTCTAACCCATATCCCATGTTAAATGCAGGCATATGGTCAGGTCCAGAAGGCAGGGAAATACATTGTTGCAACTGCTATCATTCAGTATGAAACTCAGACTAGAGCCAAATGAATGGCCTGTGGGCTTATTTATTTCTACTTCTCCACAGAAGTAAAGATGTTCTCTATGTTGCTTGTATAATCTTAGAAACAAAGGCTGTGAGCACTGCTTTGCCATAACCAAAAGTGGTTTGGGAACCAATCAACAAAAGCAGCCCCAAGGAAACCCCCCAAAATAGCAAGCTGAACTAGGGAATCCCGGAACAGTCTGTTTAGAAGCTGCCTACAAAGCACCCAAATTCATTTTATTAAATATTTGCTTTTATTTTCAGTGTATTTTATTATATGTTCATTTACTGCTAACTAATGTACTTTATATGGCACCTGTGATACAGTAATAATAAAACCAGCAGAGTCACTGCTCATTATGAGTTTCCTAATTTACTAGGCAAAGGGTCTATTCAGTCAGCAATTTAAAACTGTGATGAAAGCAATGATAATGTAAAAACAATAGTAACTGGCAATGATTGAACACTAATTCATCTCTAACACTTTACATATATTATCTCAATTAATTCTTAAAATATTTTATTTATTCATTTGAGAGAGAGAGACAGAGAGAGAGAGCATGAGCAGAGAGGAGAGGCAGAGGGAGAGGGAGAAGCAGACTCCCTGCTGAGCTGGAAGCCCAAAAGGAAGACATGTAGTCATCTGAGTCACACCCAGGCACCCTTAAAACACCACTTAGATTTAACAAGCTCTTCAGGTGATTCTGATATATGATAAAGTTTGAGAAGAGCTGGTCTAAAATTACAGTTAAGTAAGTAGCAGGATTAGGTTTTGACCCAAGTATTTTTTATCTTTATATACTAGGTCATAATGGAGAAAGGCTTAAGCCAGTCTGGAACTGGAGATGGTATGGGGAGCTAGGGAAAATTTCCAGAGAGAAGTAACATCTTATCTTGAATCTGTTGGATGAAGAGTCAGCCAGTTGAAGATAGAGAAGAGGGGAAAGGGAAAAACAAAGCCTTCCATGTAAAAAAAAAACCATTTCTGGGACACAATTCAGCAGGTCTGTAACAAAATTTGAGGAGAACAAATGATGCTGATGGCATGAATCAGATCTCGAAGGATACTGGATAAGGTTGTGGCAAGCAAAAAATTTCCATAATCAGATTGTCATAGAAGAAATACATAGATGCAAAAGTAGAAGTCCAAATGGCCACAAGGTAAAGGGACATCATGCAAGGGAAATGAGGGAAAGTAGGCTCTAAAATTCTGAGAGCTTTTTTCAGTGGGCCTTTGTTTTTCATTCATTCCGTAAATATTTGTTCAGTTCTGCCATAGATACTATACTATCTGGTTATACAAATGTGACTTACTCTCCTCCCCACCAAAGATCTAACTGTTTACAGTGGGTAAGAGGATGTAGATAATTAGCTAAAACTAATTAACGAAGAGCAATGGATGAAGAACAAACAAAAGATTCAGAGGATGAAGAGGCAACTATGATTCCAGATCCTGAGAGATGAGAGGAAATCATCTGAGGTGGCTGATCTTTGAAGGCTGTACAAAATCTCGACAAAAGTAAAAACAAATAAAAGAAAAAGCAAGGACTGAGGGGAATAGGTGGGCCCTTACAGACTCACTGACTTCAGACAAGAAGTAATGGAGTCAATAAGATCGATAAACCATTGGCCACACTAATCCAAAAGAAAAGAGAGAAAGCCCAAATTAATAAAATTATGAATGAAAACGGAGAGATCACAACTAGGAAGTAGAAACAATCATCAGAAGTTATTATCAACAGTTATATGCCAATAAGCTAAGCAACCTAGATGAAATGATTGCATTCCTAGAAAACCATAAACTCCCAAAATTGAACCAGGAAGATATTGACAACCCGAATAGACCTATATCTAGCAACAAGATTGAAGCAGTGATCAAAAACCTCCCCAAAAACAAGAGCCCAGGACCTGATGGATTCCCTGGGGAATTCTACCAAACTTTCAAAGAAGAAATAACACCTATTCTCCTGAAGCTGTTTCAAAGAATTGAAGCAGAAGGAAAACTTCCAGACTCTTTTTATGAAGCCAGCATGACCTTGACCCCCAAACCAGGCAAAGACCCTACCAAAAAGGAGAATTTCAGACCAATATCACTGATGAATATGGATGCTAAGATTCTCAACAAGATCCTAGCAAACAGGATCCAACAACACATTTAAAAAGATTATCCACCATGATCAGGTGGGATTCATCCCTGGGTTACGAGGATGGTTCAACATTTGCAAAACAATCAATGTGATAGAACAAATCAATAAGAGAAGAGAGAAGAGCCACATGGTCCTCTCAACTGATGCAGAAAAAGCATTTGACAAAATCCAGCATCCGTTCCTGATTAAAACGCTTCAAAGTATAGGGATAAAGGGCACATTCCTGAACTTCATAAAATCTATCTATGAAAGACCCATAGCAAATATCATCCTCAATGGGAAAAAGCTTGCAGCCTTCCCATTGAGATCAGGAACACGAAAAGGATGCCCACTCTCACCACTCTTGTTCAACATAGTATTAGAAGTCCTAGCAAGAGCAACAGACAACAACATCAGTCAACAACAGAACACTCATGAAAGAAATTGAAAAAGACACAAAAAGATGGAAAAACCATTCCATGCTCTTGGATCGGAAGAATAAACATTGTTAAAATGTTTAGAGCAATCTATGTTAAAAAGTATAGAGCAATCTATACTTATAATGCCATTCCGATCAAAATTCCACCCGTAGTTTTCAAAGAGCTGGAACAAATAATCCTAAAATTTGTATGGAATCAGAAGAGACCCCAAATCGCTAAGGAAATGTTGAAAAACAAAAATAAAACTGGTGGCATCACGTTACCTGATTTCAAGCTTTACTACAAAGCTGTGATCACCAAGACAGCATGGTACTGGCTTAAAAACAGACACATAGACCAGTGGAACAGAGTAGAGAGCCCAGATATGGACCCTCAACTCTATGGTCAAATAATCTTTGACAAAACAGGAAAAAATACACAGTGGAAAAAAGACAGTCTCTTCAATAAATGGTGCTGGGAAAACTGGACAGCTATATGTAGAAGAATGAAACTCGACCACTCTCTTACACTGTACACAAAGATAAACTCGAAATTGATAAAAGACTTCAATGTGAGACAGGAATCCACCAGAATCCTAGAGGAGAACATAGGCAATAACCTCTTGGATATCAGCCACAGCAACTTCTTTCAAGATATTTCTCCAAAAGCAAAGGAAACAAAAGCTAAAATGAACTTTTGGGACTTCACCAAGATCAAAAGCTTCTGCACAGCAAAGGAACCAGTCAACGAAACAAAGAGGCAACCCACGGAATGGGAGGAGATATTTATAAATGACAGTACAGACAAAAGGTTGATATCCAGGATCTATAAATAACTCCTCAAACTCAACACGCATAAAACAGATAATCATATCAAAAAATGGGCAGAAGATATGAACAGACACTTCTCCAATGAAGATATACAAATGGCTATCAGACACATGAAAAAATGTTCATCATCACTAGCCATCAGGGAGATTCAAATTAAAACCACATTGAGATACCACCTTAAATCAGTTAGAATGGCCAAAATTAGCAAGACAGGAAACAACATATGTTGGAGAGGATGTGGAGAAAGGGGAACCCTCTTACACTGTTGGTGGGAATGCAAGTTGGTGCAGCCACTTTGGAAAGCAGTGTGGAGATTCCTCAAGAAATTAAAAATGGAGCTTCCCTATGACCCTGCAATTGCACTACTGGGTATTTACCCCAAAGATACAGTTGTAGTGAAAAGAAGGGCCATCTGTACTCCAATGTTTATAGCAGCAATGGCCATGGTCGCCAAACTGTGGAAAGAACCAAGATGCCCTTCAACGGACGAATGGATAAGGAAGATGTGGTCCATATACACTATGGAGTATTATGCCTCCATCAGAAAGGATGAATACCCAACTTTTGTAGCAACATGGACAGGACTGGAAGAGATTATGCTGAGTGAAATAAGTCAAGCAGAGAGAGTCGATTATCATATGGTTTCACTTATTTGTGGAGCATAACAAATAACATGGAAGACAAGGGGAGATAGAAAGGAGAAGGGAATTGAGGGAAATTGGAAGGGGAGGTGAGCCATGAGAGACTACGGACTCTGAAAAACAACCTGAGGGTTTTGAAGGGGCAGGGGATGGGAGGTTGGGGGAACCAGGTGGTGAGTATTAGAAAGGGCACAGATTGCATGGAGCACTGGGTGTGGTGCAAAAACAATGAATACTGTTACACTGCAAAGAAATAAAAAATTAAAAAAAAAAAGTAATGGGGGTAGAGACACTACAGAGCTCAGGGAGAAGGAGACACTTATAAAGCACTGAGGTCAGCTTGTGGAGCTGAGAAATTTAGACTTTATCCTGTGGGCAATGTTAAAATGAGCCCTCTAAATTAATATCGGAGAAAGGCTGAAATCAGGCCATCCTTTCCTAAGAGGCATTTTCCATTTTACTTTTATTTGAATATCACTCAAGTGAGGTGTCAAACCCAAAGCTCTGAAAAAAGATTTCTCCTTGAAGAAAGGTAAACTGCCTGTAAGGCGCTTCTAACTCAAGTACCTTCAAGTATCACGTTTAAATGTTCGGTAAATATTTAATCATCTTTTCATATTCCCGTAAGCTTTTATTAACTTTCTGACTCTAATAAAACAAAGACAAGACTCATTTGGGTAGAGAAAGTTGGAGAACTAATATAAGTCCACTCTCTCTCTCTCTCTCTCTCTCTTTTTTTTTTTTTTCAAGATTTTATTTATTTGAGAGAAGGAAAGAGAGAGGGAAAAGTAGACTCCCCGCTGAGCGGAGAGACCAATGTGGGGCTCCATCCTGGGATCCCGGGATCATGACCTGAGGCCAAGGCAGATGCCTAAATGACAGAACAACTGAGGTGCCCCATAAGTCCAGTCTCTTTCTTGTGAGTGTAAATTCCCTTCAGCAACTCCCCACCCTATCATCCTGTTCCACCTCCACGCATGAAATCCAGGGAAGAATTCAGGCACGAGTTCAGGAAAGCTGTTTGGGATACCAGAACTAAATCTCACATTTTCATCTTCGTTTTCAAAGTAGGCTTTTCAGATGGCTCTCTAGATAAAAGTGTTGGAAGCATTGTCTTGTCCACATCTTAATTCTTTTCTTTCCCAGGCTCAACTAGTCCCAAGGAGGCTGCTAATCTTTTTCATCCATAGGACGGCCAGGAATTAGAAGGTTTTTCCGAAAAAACACATGCTTGCACAGCAATGATAGAAAATGGATTGTTCATGTTCTAAAAATATTTTGAGACTGCCTTTTCCTCCCTCTCAACTGAAATCTGGTCTACTTCTTAATATGTAGCATCTTTATGTTTTCAGCAATTAAACAACAGAGAAAAACCTGTCTAAAATGGTACTGAAAGACATGATATGTATGAAAGCTTCCTACATTTTTGCTAAAATTGAAGAGAACCATTTGTACAGTGATGAAATCAAGAAGGAAACTATAGCTGTATTCATATCTAGGATTTACTGAGCACTCACTGTGCGTCATGCACATTTCTAATCTTTTAACATGTAACTACTCATTTGATCTTACAACAGACTTAGGAGGTTGACACCAATTATCTGAAGCACTCAAAGGATAAATCATTCAGCTATTAAGTGTTAGAATCAGGGTCTAATTTATCCAGCTTCAGCATTCTTGTTCTGAATAATTACATTACAGTGTTACACCAAAGGAAGAAACATACAGGGCAGGATTATCCCTGAGCATGTTCTCCTCTACGCTGTCACACCACTGCTGCCTGGGCTTGGGGCCCTAGTTTACATACATTACACACAAGCAATATGTTTTTTCTATTTTCAACATAGGGCTCACCAGCAGTGACATACACACCCACACTCATCCTCTAAATTTCCAGCAATGTTGGGAAAGAGGCATGGGGATTTCCAGTGGAAGACTGGAGGAAAACCAAGATGCAGGGACTCTGGCTCTGGCTCTGGGGCAGTCTGAATGTTTCTGTCCTACCCCACCCTCCGTATTCATAGGTTGAAATCCTCATGGTCAATGTGATGATGGTATTTGGAGGTAGGGTCTCTGGGACGTGCTTAGGTCATAAGGGTAGAACTCTCAGGATGGGATGAGTGCCCTTACCAAAAGAGACCTAGAGCGCTCCCCAGCCCTTTCTGCCTAGCGAGGATACAAGTCTGCAGCCTGAAAGAGGGTCCTCACCTGACCACAAGGGCACAAGTCTGATCTCAGACTTCTAGGCTCCAGGAACTGTGAGAAATAAATTTCTGTTATAAGAAATTTATAAGCTACCCAGTATGTGTTTTGTTATAGTGGCTCGAATGGACTAAGGCAGGCTTCAACCCATTTTGAAGGGAAACAGGAGAGGCTCTAGAATCTTCCTCCTTCCCTCCTATGGTATCCTTGACACCTACCAGAGAGAGTCCCAGATCAGGGGCTGGCACCCAGAGATCTTCCTCATGACCATTCTCCACTCTCTCCCTTAAAAGAGGGAAGCAGGATCCCAAGTTTTATATAAAGACATGATCTTGGGGGGCCAAAGGGAATGAGGGTGAAGGAGGCAGGCTAGGATGATCAGGTCATGCCGTTCTGTGCAAAATCGTCCCACAGCTGGTTGTCTCATTCAGAATCAGAGCCACACTTTACGAAGGCCTAGGAGACCTTGATCACACACTGCATTTATCCTGGCAATGTCTTCTAAAGATTGCATCAGGCTTCAACCCAGACCAATTAAAACGGATTCTGGGGTTAGGCCCAGGCATTTGTTTCAGAATTTGCAGGGTGAGCACAATGTACTCTGAGAACCACTGCTCTCCTGCCTGACTAGTCTGCCACCCCCCATCTCCAACAAGCTTTTGTGCCTCATCTGTCACCACATGCACCCCCGTTTTCCTTGTGCTCGTGTCACAGACATCCCTGTGGTTCCTCAAACATGCCAAGTGTGCTCCAAATAGGGGCCTTTGCTCTACCCTCAACATTCTTCCTTCCTTTTTTTAGTGATTAAGTCTTTCCACAGTGAGATTCTTCACAAAACTGGTTGTATTTTCCCCCTCCCAATAGGTAGGCCATTTGCAATATGCCCCATTAAGAGGCAGAGTCTATTTCTGTGCCTCTTTAAAAAGGGCTGGCCCTTTGACTTGCTTTCAACAATAAAATGTGGTAGGAGTAAAGTGTGGTAGCAGAGGTGACATGCTAGTTCTGACACTACCCTCAAGGATCTGGCACACTTGTGCTCACTCTCTTGGACACAGGCTGCCTCATATGACAAGTCTAGGATAGCCTGCTAGGTAGAAAGAGTCACATGGCCTAGTTACTTCCATTGTCCTAGACAATAGCCAGCAAACTTCCAGATACAGAGACTTGATTGTCAGCTGTTACTGACCAAAAATAAATGCAGGGACCCAATTAAGACCAAAATAATCCATATAGAGGACCAAAGAATTAAGTAAATAGATAATTATTGTTTTAAGCCATTAAATTGTGGGATGGTTTGTTACACAGCTAAAGCTGATACATTTACCAAATATTTATCATCATTGGAATTGAAAAAGCCCCAGTTGATATTTATGGGGAAAAAAATCTCCTATTCAAAATTCCAGAAAAGCGAAAGACTCATGTAAAAGATCAAGAAAAAGAGTTAAAGGGGGTTCTCAAAAATAAGAAAAAAATAAAGTTCAATGTATTTTCCTTGTTCCTATTTTTCTCCTGCCTTTGTCAATATTTTGATTCCATAAAATATTTTTTAATAAAACTGAGCTTTAAATAAATTATTATAAAGGCTCACCTTCCAGTTCCAGATTGCAGATGTTTCTTTTAATAAAAGTAGGTGTTCAGTTAGCACCAAAGGTGTGATATGAGTTAACAGCTAATAAAGTTCATCCTAACAGTCAGGCTTATTACAGGGTCTGGCTCAGCACATTTTTGAAGTTAACACACCTGAACTTAGCTTTTATTCTTCCTTTTCAGGAAGAAGTGATGTATACACATTTACAGTGTTTCCCTAGATATAGGTTTCTTATTTATATGTCAGTTCCACCTTTAGTTTATCAAATTTCAATTGTCCTTTTGTTTCTGTGAATTTCCCAGGCAGAGGAATAAAAATAACTTTAATTTTATGACTTTCTACTTATGTTTCAGAAGTGAAACATAAAGAATTTAAAGGAAGCTGTACTCAGAAAATCCTCAACTGTAACGTAGGATTAGATTTTTCAAATTTCTACTGATCATTAGTTAAAAAGACCCAACTTTGGAAAAGGACAGCACGGAGAACAGCTTGCTAATAGTGCATAAGTGTTTTTATGCTGGAACTCACTTTCCATGATTAGTACAGTGAAATTCAGGTAAGCCAAAAACTTGAACAGCAAAATATTCAACTTCACCCCAGAAAATTTAAGAGATCTTAAAGACCATGGGATATCAGAGAGAGAAAAAAGAAAGAAAAAAAAAATGGAGGCTCTTCTTATTAATGGGTTGTTGTTATACTATAGGACCAGAGGAAGTGACATAGTGAGGAAGCTGGAGTTGAAGTTGTAATAGTTGGGTCTTATAAATTATCTGTGAAGAATATCTCTTTAAAGTTAGGACCCAGAGGCGCCTGTGTGGCTCAGTGGGTTAAGCCGCTGCCTTCGGCTCGGGTCATGATCTCAGGGTCCTGGGATCGAGTCCCGCATCAGGCTCTCTGCTCAGCAGGGAGCCTGCTTCCTCCTCTCTCTCTGCCTGCCTCTCTGCCTATTTGTGATCTCTCTCTGTCAAATAAATAAATAAAATCTTTAAAAAAAAAAAAAGTTAGGACCCAAATGGAGCACCTGACTGGCTTAGTTGGGAGAGCACTCAACTATTAATCTCAGGGTCATGAGTTCAGGCCCCAAGTTGGGCATGAAATGAGTAACTGCCTGCTTTCTATTGTGTGATTCATACCATATGATCAAAACAAGATCCTCAGGGAGAATTAGTCTCGGTATTCTCCAAACTACTCCAGGACCCTCAAGGGGCTCAAGGTTACTGGCAAGAGAGTTTCTAATACAAGAAATTCTCATGTCATTGTAGAATCCTCTTTTGGAGTAGTGTATAGGTTTTTAGTGGGTTTTCCAAACTACTGATAATAAATGGATCCCAAAGTAAGACCATCTTGCTTTAAAAAAGCAAAGACAACATAGTAAGTGCTTCTCTGTTATTTGTGTCATGCAAATAACATGCAAATGTCTCAGAAAGTTTCACACAAACAAGGGGAAGCTCTCTCAGTTAGACTTACTTCTTTAAGTCTGAAAACCTGGTTAATGAATTTTGAAGTAATTGTTAAAAATTATTTTATGGGGGCACCTGGGTGGCTCAGTGGGTTAAAGCCTCTGCCTTCGGCTCAGGTCATGATCCCAGGGTCCTGGGATCTAGCTCCACATCCAGCTTTCTGCTGAGCAGGGAGCCTGCTTCTGCTCTCTCTCTCTGCCTGCCTCTCTGCCTACTTATGATCTCGGTCTGTCAAATAAATAAATAAATAAAATCTTTAAAAAAAATTATTTTATGCCTTAGACCCTTTATCCGCAATAAATATATCCTCACTATGCTATGAATTTCATGAGCAAATACAGAGCTTTCTATTCCCTTCTAATTTGCTCTAGTTAATGAACTGAATTCTAGGTGCCATTGCATTTAGCAACTAAAATGCATTTAGCAAATTATGGCTGAACAGCGATAGCAGTGCCTTATGGCCTTTTTCTATGCCGAACCAAAGTAGGAAAAAATATACTGCAGCCAGCATTTATAAACTGAAATGATGATTTGTCCGGTCTTTTTTATATTGTGTCTCAACAAGCTTCTACCTTATTAATACAGAAGTTTTTGTACTAAGTTCAGAATCTTGGAAGAAATACGCTTAAAATACCATTGGCGTGCCAGGATCCTGAGGGGTGAGTATTTAGGTACTTTAAAATGATTCTTTAGACAATTATACATACATTTAAGATATTCTGTGATAAAATTTTAAAGGTCAGAGTACTCAGTCATTTCTGAAATGTACTGAAAAGGAGTAGCTGTTAGTTCTTGGAATAATACCTAGACTAGGTTAAAAAGTTATAGCCCATAGTTGTGTTTTAACATTTTTGGAATTGTTGCCAATTTTTAAAATGTGGACAATTTACATTCTAAAAATCAAGATTTCCAGCTTCACTTGAAAAATGGGAAGACCTGGTAACGTTAGGTCCTGATTATGGCATGACATCCTTGGGTTGCAACTAAATATTGAGACATACAATATTGAGTTTGCCCCATCAGTCTTACACAAAGAAGTTCCTTCATTTATATAATCGGTTGGCCCCTAGTGACAGTAAAATGTTCAAACTCTGCCCTGGACTGCTAAGGTCACGTATGTAGAAGGTGCTAAGAAAACCAATCTTCCATTCAGCACCCTACAGGAATCCTTTGTATACCACCTAGTCTCTGCCGGTGCTTTTCCAGAAGCTTGTTCCCAAATGAGGCAGGCAAGCCAATCCCTTTACACATGGCTCTAATGGATAAAATGTCTGTATTTCGATCCCGAATTCACTTAAAGTTAAAAATGACTCACAGTGGGGCACTTGAGTGGTTCAGACAGTTGGGTGTCCAACTCTTGATCTCAGATAGGGTCTTGATCTCAGAGTCGTGAGTTTAAGCCCTGTGTTGGGCCCCATGCTGGGCATGGAGACTACTTTAAAAAAAAATTAAAGTGATTCAAATAATAAATCTATCTTATCTTCTGGGTGCCTGGGTGGCTCAGTTGTTAAGCTTTTGCCTTCAGCTCAGGTCATGATCCCAGCATCCTGGGATGGAGTCCCATATCAGGCTCCCCACTGAGCAGGGAGCCTGCTTTTCCCACTCCTACTCCCCCAGCTTGTGTTCCCTCTCTCTCTGTCAAACAAATAAAATCTTTTTTTAAAAAAGTCTATCTTTTCTTCTATATTAAATCCCTCCAAACATTGGAAGAGAGCAATCACATGTCAAGTATTTTCTTCTTCAGCCCATATATACATATATATACACATATGGCAATTTCTTCTTCTTCAGGATATATGTATACATCCACACTCCCCAGTTTTATAAGCATTTATTATATGACATGGTCTCATATCTAGCTTTGGGTCAACTAAACTCCCTAAGCCTCTTTTTGTGTAAATAGCTATGAATATATTTCTGTATATATTCTGTATAAACACAAAATGTATTTGTGTACATTTTAAAAAATCACATCATAGGACATCACATTTATTCATATTAAATTTCATCTTATTAGTGTGGGGTTTTTAGCACTCTCTTATGTTGGCATCATTTTGATTTTTTGTTCTGTCTTTGCCTGTATCTTTCTTGATTGCTACTAAGGAGGTTTCTGCTCAGTTTTTGCTTTGTTTTGTTTTTTTGTTTTTGCTTAGACATTCTTTAGTGTATAATAGGTGTTTACTAGAGACATAATTGAAATTACTTGAAACAAATGACATAAGAAGGAAGACTGAGTTAACTTGCTATAACAAATTTATGAAAACATTGATGAATAAACCAGGACATTCACAATCTTGCAGTCTCTATCACATACCAAGTAAGTAAAAATCGTGAATAAAGAATGATTATAGAATATTTTCTCTGCAAATCTTAAATGGATTGGAAAAAAATCTGTTTCCATGGTTAATTTCAGTAATAACTATTCCTGAGGAACTGGCTCTTTTCCGTTTTTAAAAATAGAGAAAGTTGGGGAAGAAGTAATTGTTTTTTTTCCCTTCAAATTGATATCATTCAATTAATTAATTAATTTAAATTTAAATTTTTATTTAATTTATTTAATTTAATTTTTTTCAGTGTTCCAAAATTCACGTTTATGCACCACACCCAGTGCTCCACACAATATGTGCCCTCCATAGTAATTGGTTTAATTAAAAAAATTACATAGTATATTTAAAATGGCAAAGAACTGAACCCAAGCTTTTAAAATGAAATAACACATCCATGGAGTATGTTTTATTTGTACATGTTCGTTCCCATTCACTGAACAAATGAGTATGAGTCTGTGCACATGTCTGGGTGTATATGTGAATATTTGTATATATGTCTTGGAGCATGCATGTGTATATATGTATGTGTGCTTGGTCCTGGAAGGCATTTCAGCATATTGTAAACAGTGCTCAGTGAATTCTAAAACACAAGGCCAAACAGAATCTCTGTAACTTCTGTCTATAGATCAAACACATAACCTAAATCATTAGATATCATTAGAGAACATGTTTATTGAACCCTTACAATGATTTTACTTCATATTAAGAGGTATTGTAATGTCCTTTGGAAGTGTATTGTATTTGACCAAATGAGTCAGTCCATTTCTAAGTAATTTTGGAATAAATGGACAATCACTAAATTTCTGAAATTCTAATTTGAACAAAAAGAAGTACCATTTTCTAGGGTAAATGAATTTGCTTAGTCCTTTGATATAATGCTCAAGAATATACACATGTGTACATGCATCTTTTTTAGACACGAGAGCAACTTAACAGCTATGCATATAGTAATGCCTTTATAAATAATAAATAAGTACCTGATGGAAATACACACATGAATATAAGAGCTTGAGATACAAGTGGTATAAAAATAAAATATTCCATATATTAAGGAAGTTATGGAAAGTAGTCACAGATGAATCAGGTTCATTTCCTAAGGTATTATATTTTAAAGAAAAATTGCCATTTACATTGTTAGTCAAATAGAATATGGGGCTAATAAAATATGGAGCTATCACTTTCTCCCTATTTAAATACGCTTGAAGGCAAAGATACAAATATAGATGCAGTAACACTGGAAACCAAAGTTAACAGTCAAGCATTTTCCAGAATCAAGAAAAATTTCCCTTAATAGCAGTATCAATGGAATTCAATGAAGAAACATAACGTATCTTATACATAATCTTTACTGTCTGAAACAGCAGAAATGGAAACACAGACCAAACAAAACCAAACACCCCTAATTCTTAAAATGTTAAACACAAATTTACCATATGACTCAGCAATTCCACTTTTAGGTAAATACCCAAGAGGAATGAAAACCTACATTCACATAAGGTTGTACACAAGAATATTCTAGAAGCATTATTAGATATAAAATAGAATACATATAGAAGAATATAA
The DNA here is from genome assembly GCF_011764305.1 of Mustela putorius furo. Classification (NCBI taxonomy): domain Eukaryota; kingdom Metazoa; phylum Chordata; class Mammalia; order Carnivora; family Mustelidae; genus Mustela; species Mustela putorius. The sequence goes on along the minus strand of NW_025422015.1, from coordinate 25,927,172 downwards.
TAGAAGCATTATTCCTAATAGCTCAAAATTGGGAACAACCCAAATGTGCATCTACTGGTGAATGGATAAATATGGATAAATAAAATATGGTATCCATACAATACTATACTATTGAGCAATTTTAAAAAGAAGAAATGAACTACTGATATATGACATGACATGGATGAGCCTCAAAAACACTATGTTAGGTGAAAGAAGCTAGACATAATAGACACATACTGTATGATTCCACTTACATGAAATGTCCAGAAAAGGCAAACCAATAGGTAGAAGAAGTAGATTAGTGGTTGCCTGGAGTAGCAAGAAGGAGGGAAGAAATGGGGATTAACAGTAAGTAGGCATGAGGGATCTTATAAGGTAATGAAAATGTTCTAAAATTAATTTATTGTAGTAATTGCCTGCCATGGAAAATTTGCTCAGAGATCACTGAAGTGTATAGGTGGAAAGGGTTAAGTATATGACATGCAAAATGTGCCTCAATAAAGTTATCAAAAAGCAAACCACTTGGGCAGCCAACACTTCTATGTCCCAGCCCTACTTTCTCTCTCTAATACATGCATAAATATTGCACAGATACTGTTTTATCATGTATCTGGAGAAAGGGCCTGGCTGATTTGCAATCAGCAGCTCTCAGGTTATTAGAACTACAATTCTCCAATACAAGTAGGAGCCAAGCAGGGAAGGAGCTAGATGATTAATTGTGCAATGAATCATGAGATAGGCTCTTTTACAATCCAGGGCTTCCTGGGTAGAACCACAGGCAGAAAAGCCTTGGGAACACCCAAATTGGGGTTTGTTGGTTTTCACACACTACTGATAAAGAAAAGAATATTTTTCTAAGATTCAACTTTTCCCCATAGTCAGCATGCCTGAGTGCTGCCATAGTAGACTTTCTCATATTCCTTCCGAATAGCCCAGAACTAGATAAATGTCTACCGGCCATCAAATGTTGGATTGGACCTGTGTGTATCAAGTTGTGAGATAGCTTTGGATCTGAAAGCAAGCAGTTAGAGGGACTATGAACTAGTTACACAGTGAGTGTGTCTTGAGACAACACTGAATTTAAAAGGAAAGTTTGACATTCAATGGTATTTTTTTTTTTAAAGAAAAAAAGTAGAAAAAGAAATAGAAGTACAATGGATAAAGGCATTTCAGTGGGGAAAGGATAGTCTTTTCCAAGAAATGGTGCTGGGACCATTGGAGATCTATGTGCAAAAAGATAAATTTAGATGCCTAACTTACAACATACACAAAAGTTAACTCAAAATAGATTATAGGCCTGAATGTAATAGCTAAAACTTGTAAAACTCTTAGAAAAACAGTGGAGTGATTTTCCTGTAGGTTAAGCAGAGATTTCTTAGAAGTGACACCAAAAGCATATGTGATAAAAGAAAAACATTCATAAATTGGACTTCATCAAAATAAACATCTTTTGCATTACAGAGGACATCATAAAGAAAGTGAAAGGCAAGCAACACAGAAAACATTACAAATCATACATCTAATAAAAAAAGTATATCCAGAATATATATAGTTTAGATTTTTTTTAAAGAGTTTAAGCACAATGTAGGGCTTGAACTCACCACCCTGAGATCAAGAGTTGGACGCTTAACGGACTAAGCAACCCAGGAACCCCCGGAGTAAATAGAGTTTAAATTAGAACCCAGAAATAAGTAGACAAATAATCCAATTTAAGTGAAAAACAAATTGAATAGATATTTACACAAAAGAAGAAAGTGAATGAAAAAAAGCACAGGAAAAGATGCTCAACATTATTAGGGAAACACAAATTTAAGCCACAATGACATACTGCTTAATGCTCAATAGGACAACTATACCAAAAAAGATAAGCAATAAGGGTTGGCAAAGATGTTGTTAAATTGAACCCTCCTTTGCTGGTAGAATGTAAAATGGAGCAGGGGCTCCCAGGGCCCCTCTGTCAGTTAAGTGTCTGACTCTTGATCTAAGATAAGGTCTCGATCTCAGGGTTCTGATTTTAAGCCCAGTGTTAGGCATCACACTGGGGATGGAGCCTACTGAAGAAGAAGGAGGAGGAGGAGGAGGAGAAGGAAAGAAGATGACGGCGACAATCAAGTGGTACCTTACCAATTAAAAAAAAAATGGTACCACCATTGGAAAACAATTTGGCAATTTCTTTAAAAAGTTAAATATAAATTCATCATATACCCATAGATTTCTTCTAGATACCTACCCAAGAGAAATCAAAACATAGGTCCACACAAAAACTTATATGTGAACATTCATAGAGGCATTATTCATAAAAATGGGAAAAAGTTATACCCATCAACTGAAGAATGGATAAATTAAAATGTGATATATAAATATAGCTACATATATGTGTGTGTGTGTATACTTTTTTACATATATATACAAACATAATCAAATTTTATTTGCAAATAAAAAGGAATGAAGTACTGATATAAAACATTAGTCTCAGTGAAAGAAGCCAGATGCAAAAGGCCAAAAATCGTACAATTATAATTGTATGACATAGTCAGAAAGTATAAAGTTATAGATTTAGAAAACAGATTAGTGCTTGACTAAGGTTAAGAGTGAGAATAGGAGGTGACTACAAGGGAGCATGATAAATAAAGTTTATAAAATTGTATTGTGGGGAAGGTTGCACAACTCTGTACACTTACTAAAAGTCATTAAACTGAATACTTAAATTCATGGTATGTAAATCATACCCCAATAAATCTGTATACAATAAAATGTATCGGGTAAACTAAGAAAAGTGTATTCAGCTAAAGGGAAAGGGAAAAAACAAAAATTTATGTTTGAAAAGTACTCTGGAAAACAGAAGGCAGCTTTAAAAATATTGTTTTCTTTTTTTAAAAAGATTTTATTTATTTGACAGAGACACAGCAAGAGAGGGAACACAAGCAGAGGGAGTGGGAGAGGGAGCAGGGGCTCGATGCAGGACTTGATCTCAGGACCCTGGGATCATGACCTGAGCGGAAGGCAGACGCTTAATGACTGAGCCACCCAGGTGTCCCAAAATACAGTGTTCTTAATGAGATAATGAACATGGCCTCTATGAACTAAAAACAGAAGGTCATAGACAAGATTAAGATCTGAAGACTAGGAACCTGTTGGAAATAAGAAAACTCAGAGGACACTAAACTTCAGTGCAAGAATAAGGGAGTCCCTGGGTAGCTTTGTTGGTTAAGCATCTGCCTTTGGCTTAAGCCATGATCCCAGCATCCTGGGGTCAAGTCCCATATCTGGCTCCCAGACTCCCTGTTCCGTGGAAAGCCTGCTTCTCCCTCTCCCTCTCCCTGACACTGCTCTGCAACCACCCCGCCCCCATGCTCTATCTCAAATAAATAAATAAAATATTTTTAAAAAGAATACATGTATGTATTTGCACATGTAACCTTGAATTTAATATAAGAACTAAATTTTGCACTGGAGTCTTCAAAGACCACAACTGACACAGCAGAAAATTAACTCAATGATACTGAGAAAAAAACTTGAGAATTTGTCCAAGGACAGAGGTGAAAAGGACCACAAAAAAAAAAAAAAAAAAAAAAAAAAAGGTGAAAGGATGAGAAGTAGTAGGGGCGCGAAGTGAAGAAAATAAAGCGTGTGTGGTTGTCAAGCCTATACCCAAGAAAGCTTCTTTGAGATAATTAACAAATAAATATTCATTTTCAGATCTACATTTTTGTACGTATAAACAAAGACCACCACCTAGATATGTCCTGATGATATTTTTGAACTGGTTATTCTCCTTAGTTATGCAGACTCATTCTTGCCCCTTCTCTGTACTCTGTGTTTCAGGAGGCTTACCTCTGCATACTTTTTTGCCTATGCTACCTTTCCTGCCAGGTGCCTTCTAGTTGGGTTTGGCCAATGGAAGTCACTGGCAGAAACACTGAGGGATGGGAGGAGAGTCTAAGGCACTTCTCCTCACTCCCTCACTTCTTTTTTCTTTTCTTTTAACTGTTCTTTTCTTTTTTTAATTTCTTTTTTGAATTAACATATAATGTATTACTGGTTTCAGAGTACAGGTCTGTGATCCACCAGTCTTATACAATACCCAGTGCTCATTGTATCACGTGCCCTCCTTAATGCCCATCACCCAGTTACCCCATTCTCCACCCCTCTCCCCTCCAGCAACGCTCAGTACTCCCTCACTTTTTCAACACCGTATCTGAGCAGTAACTAAGATACATTAAGATGACAGTTCCCCCTCGGTGGACCGTCCTCCACGGTCCCAGGAACACCGTTTCCTCAGCAGCATCTTTATATCTAGGGGTAGGGAGGGTTGCCAGTCTTCTCTGAATGCCTGACCAGCCCAAACTAAGAGTATGTTTTCTGAATCCTGCCCAACCACTGTGAGTAATCTTAAATATAAGATCTATCTAGGTGACTTTCCTTTGCTACCAGAGGACCAGAGAATATAATCTGACCTACAAAGGAATCAAAATTAGGCCAATCTCATATTTCTCCACTGAAAAACAAATGCCAGAAGATAATGGAACAGAATATATAATGTGAAAAGAAAAAAATTTCACTTGCTAATGCCATTCTGCCATTTCTATGTGAAGTCAGCCACATGCTATTTTCAAAAATACAAAGGTCAAGAAATAGAACATCTACAAATTTTTCCTGTAAAAAATAAAGTCAAGATCATTATCTAATCAAATTAAAGATTATTTAAAACTGAGGTTTCAAAAATGTAGTTGTGGTTCAAAATCACTGATAGTGTAAGCATTGAAACTGGAAGTATATTGTTTGAATTACATATGAAGCAAAAGATATTCTTTAAATCGAAACTAATACTATAACAGTAAGTAATAGTAAAAATCTTTGTTTATAATCCTATGTTAAATTAACAAAGACCAAACAGTAATCCAAGAAAGAATTCTTAATTCCTTGTTTTATTCTTGAATTTGATGATTAGAAAAATTGAGAATCATAAATGTATTACTGAAAAAACCCTTAAAGTCAATACTAGTAGAATTAAAAATAGAGTAATTACCTTCCAAATTGCAGAACATATTTATTCTATTTTAAATGTAGCCATACCTCTAAAAGAAGTGAATCTGATAGCTGTATTTTATCCTCAAAAAACAATACTTTCCATAAAACAGACCCTCCTAAATACAGACAGATGGTTATCATTTGATCAAGTTCTATGAAAATCTTTTCTTCCATATGCAAGGAGGCAGCAGATACAATTACATACCAACATATAAGTCACTCATTATGCCCTTGAATACAATAATCAATTGGGCTGTCTAATTATTTCTGCTATTATTCAAGGTTCCTGGCCAACATAATGGTAAGAACATTTATTTTGTGAAGGAAAGAAAAAATAATGTAGTTAATTTTATTAACCACTTACCACCATGATTAATTGGCTAGACAAATTGGAAATAACTGAACTAGCCAGCAGATGAGTATAGGATACTTTGAATTTTTAATTTTAAGCACCTCTGAGTTGAATCACACTGAATATAAATGGCTCCATTAAGTGAAATATACAAGTATAAAATGGAAAATGTCAGGAGAGAAGTTAAATGACATCTTTAAATGTCATCTTCAAATGTCATTTACCATCTGGATAAAGATCAGTTTAACTGACCCTGAAATGTAAAAATGGAATTAGAATGGAGACATCAAATAAGTGATTGTATTTCCATTAAAATGCAATGAAGTCTAAAATCTTCAAGATATAACTGAATTTTCAATTTAGAAAAGTCTTCTTAATATACAGTGAAATTGCTCATTATATTTACTCAGATGTAACACAAGTATTGGAAAACAAAGGAATCGAGTAAATTCTAATTTAAGAGCTAAAGATGAGCTCCTCTGATAGCAATCACATCTTTCTAAACACCTCTTCTCTTGCCCAAGCATTTAAAAGCATTTACAGTTTTTGTATATATAACAGTCTTTCTGTGAATTAAATGGAAATATGGTTCCTAAATTCGGAAAGCACAGATCTTTGGAGTCATTAAAAGGCACAAAACAATCTAAACTGTCTTGTATTTGAATACAATAGCCCTTCTCTCTCTGCTGAGATGTTTCTCTTTAAGAAAAATATTTATAGAGCAGCAGAGGTAGGAGAGACATTCACCCAGACAAATCAGCGGTCAGCCCTGTTGGGGAGTGCGGGGACAGACAATCTAGTTGCAGTGTCTGCATGTCCCTTCAAATCTCTGCCAAGGTGAAGTGCTGGATGGTGAAGTGGTCGGGTCTAATAACATGCCTCATGGAAGAGGGAACGGGACATGTGGATGAAGTTAGAATGGCTTTATAAATGGTTCTATAAAGAAGAACGTCACGGTCATAGACACTCATAGGGAAAGAGAAAGCAGAAGTGTTTCTACACAAGCCTGTGTAGAAGAGTTGGAGTCCCGGCTACATCTAAAATTTCACTCTCATGGACTCAAACATTTTTTCTAAGAGTTAAGTCTTAATAAGCGAATCTAAAACTATGTGATAATGACAAGAGCATCTGATGTCTACACCACCTTAGGGCTTATAAGGCATGCCACATATGTTCTCTTCTGTTGTCCTTGAGAATAGATTGAAGAGGGAAAATAGCTATTTTCCTTTAAGAGGCAATTAAGTCTATTAGTGATTTATCTGAAATAATACAGGTATGAAATCTGTAAAAAGAAGAGATGGTATCAACAGACTTGAAAACATGTTGTTTAGCCCTCTGTTCCCAGTTTCTTTCTTTCCTTTCCTTCCTTCTTTCCTTTCCTTTCTTTCTTCAGTTAAAAGCGTTAATGTTCAGTTAAAGTTAGTGTTCAGTTAAAAGTGCACAGTCTGTTACAGGTTGACACATTGATTGACCTGATTTATGCAGAATTAATAAGCTATTCAGATAGTGTAGCTTTAGTATGCTGCACATGATACTGGCAGCCCTGGAGTGCATAGATGGACTTGGGACCCAGCAGTTTTGAAACATGTATGTGGAGTTTGAGAAATTTATCTTCCAGGTGCAACTCCCTGGAAAAGAAGGGAGTTCCTTCTTTCTTTCCTTTCCTTTCTTTCTTCCTTTTCCCTTCCTCCCTCAAAGAAAGAGGGAGTCTTTTCTTTCTTTCTTTTTTTTTTTCTTTTCTTCCGTGAGAGAAAACATAATTTTCCTTTGGACACCTTGGAAGTATTCTCTCAATATTTCTTAGTGCATTTTCTAAATGTGTGCTAGAGGTGCCGAACTTAGGAGATTCTAAGAGAATTAAGGTCCCTAAAGATGGCAGGTCACTTGTGGGTCTGGAAGAAGATAGAGGTGCTTGTGGAAGGGGCACTCTGTGACCCAACAGTGTGGCTGGGTAGCACTGGCCAGTGGAGACTATGGGCTTGGAGGGAGGGGGACCAGTGTGGACCCTGCCGGCTTACAAGTGATACTAACTTTGCTAAGCCTTGAGTGTTTACCTCTAAAATGAAACTACTTTTAAAAAAAGATTTATTTATCTGAGAGAGAGAATGGGGAAAGGAGTGGAGGCAGAAAATCTCCAGCAGACTCCCCGCTGAGCACGGAATCAGAGGCAAAGCTTGATCCCACGACCCCTGAAATCATGACCTGAGCTGAAACCAAGAGTTGGATGCTCAACTGATTTGAGCCACCCAGGTGCCCCTAAAACGAAACTATTCACAACATCATTATACATGAAGTATCTGGCACAGAGATTGGTCTATAATTAGCACTCAGTGCTTGTAGCCACTGAGCAGCGGCAGCCCTGGGGTAATTTCCCTTGTCTGACCAGGCAAATTAACTGCTGAGCTGACTCTCTCAAACATCAGAGATTTAAAGTAAATAGCTGGATAGTTTTTGGGAGTGACAAAATCTGCAGTCTGCAGTCTTCTCTCGTTCTCTAAACCTGCATTCCGCATTGTCTCACCAAAGGATATAGAAGTCAAACACAGAACTGACATGTAGGGTGTCAGGGTTTTCCTCTTGTTTTTGAGCTCTTGTTCTTATTTCCCATCCCAAGACTATGAGACCTTATTCCAGGAAAGACTTGTTTCTGAGGAATAACGGGGTTGAAAGAAACAAGGTAGAGGACTAGAAGTTTCTAGGAGATAGCAAAGTCTCAAGAGATCTCTAATTCTGGAAGCAGGGTGAGCCTGGATTTCCTCCTATCTTGTTTGTATTATACTAGGCCCCATGGAAAGAGTCCTGTTTCTGAATCCTATTTCTTGTTCTTTCTACAAAATAGGGCCTGAAATACCTCTCCTACTTTCCACATATTCTCTCACTCAAAATTATTTATTCTTTGTAGGCTTTGTGTCAACAATTTCTGATTGTTGTGGGCATAATGCTGAGTAAGACACAATTAGGTTCTTACTCCCAGGGTTTATGGTCTAGTGTGGAAAAAAGATATATACAAATCAAGTATGGAATAATGGTTGCTATTATATTACAGAAGAATATGGTATAATTGATTAAATGCCAGGCACTGACCTGGATGTTAAGTGTACTACAGTGATCAAAACCGGTGTCAGCCTCATCCTTGTAAATTTTCCATTCTGAGATAATGAACATCAAAGCATTTAGTATAGTAACACACATGTGTAAATATTGTCAAAGTGCAACTTCTACAAGGTTGTCTTTTCTTTTTTTTTCCTAAAGATTTTATTTATTTATTTATTTGACAGAGATCACAAGTAGTCAGAGAGGTAGGCAGAGAGAGAGAGGAGGAAGCAGGCTCCCCACTGAGCAGAGAGCCCGATGTGGGGCTTGATCCCAGGACCCTGGGATCATGACCTGAGCCGAAGGCAGAGGCTTTAACCCACTGAGCCACCCAGATGCCCCACAAGGCTGTCTTTTCTATTAGAAAGTAATTAACTTGAAGTCAGGGACTACCCTCATGGTAACACTAACTGTTACCTTCTTATATACACTATATATAAAATATATATAAATATATATGTATATTTATATATATTATAAATAAATAAATATTAAAAAATATATATATATATATTTGTAGTCACTGAGCAGCGGCAGCCCTGGGGTAATTTCCCTTGTCTGACCAGGCAAATTAACTGCTGAGCTGACTCAGTTATTTATATATATATATTATATATATATAAGTAAATATATACTTTATATATATATATATATATATATATACTCAATAAAATGTTTGCTAAATCAAACAAACTTTGCTAAATCAGATCAAACTTTTTGGTTTTTAGCTCTGAGGAAGATGTTGAGGCAGAGAGATGCTATTTCCTGCACCAATAAAAGCGGGCCCTTCTCAGGAAGTCAAGGGTAGAGGGGAGTGGGAGAGAATAATGTTACAAATTATCATCCCAAAACCTAAAGGCACCACAGGGACTAGCTGGGTCACAGTTACACCCAACAGAGTCCCTTAAGGAAAAGACTGGTTGTTTAACGGGGGTCAGTTCTATGTGAGGTTTTTCTCTGTCACACACACACAAAAGCCTAGTGACCTCAAAGAGATTTTTATTATACTCTTGGAAACAAAGACTTGAACCAACTTCAGAAAATCTCAGAAGTCATATCATTTCAATAATAACAAAATTAAAATGTTTGGATGTTTAGCTGATGACTTCACTCATTTAGGACAAACTCTGAGTTTAACACAAGACCCTGACATCTGTGTCTTTGTTTGCTCTGAGGGTGGGGTGTCTATATGCCCATATTACAGTAGGCAATAAATAGCATTCAATAAATATCTGTTGATTGAATAAGGGAAAATATAATTACAATAATAAAAATGATAGTAGTGAAACAGACTGGCATGCTTGACTATAAATAAAACTTTCATGGAGAATAGAGATGAATAATAAAGTAGAAAATGACATTTTTATGGAAACTTGGGAGAGTATTTAGTTTAACTTCTACATTTATGAATAAAGATGATACATTTCAAGTTATTTGCTCAATGTCAGTTTCTAGATGCCATGACATGTGAACTTTCTAATAAACCTCACTCAAATTCACAGCTAATGACAAAATGTCTAGATGTTCTTTTCTCCAAAAGGGTCATTCTTAATTTATAGACTGGGTAGATAAGAACTGACAGTGGTTATGAAGGTTCAGCCATCCACCGGTTGTCATGTGAGCCATCTACCGGTTGTCTGTTTATAAATTGTGAACATTTTCCTGTACTAGGATTAATTTTCTTCATGGTTGCTCCGAAGGCCTCCTCTAAAGCTTGACATTGCCTCCATATGCAGCCACAGTTAGGAAGCAACTTCTCTGAATTTTTCTCTCCCTGCCTCAACTGCTACTGAACTCAGAGCTGTTTCACACACATCCCTTGGGTTAAGTTTTCTTTCCTCTTCCCAGAATTCTTACTTGACCAAAATTTTAAACCCTTAGTTCAAGGGTTATGATTTATTGAGAACTGTTTCAAATTCCTTTTTAAGGTAGGTTAGAGAAAGAAGATGGAGATGTAAACAACTCTTTAATACCTGTGTCGGCAAAGAACTTCCATGGAGATATTTAAACATATATAAACTGCTCACCTCTCACACTCAGATCCCTCAAAGTTCAGCCTAGAGCCCCAGGACCTCGTTAAACTGGTAGAGTACATGGTTGGAGACTTAGCTGTCATCGATACGGTTCACCAGCAAGTGAACCACAAGTAGGGGCTTGAACTCAGGATTCTGAGATGAAGACCTGAACTGAGATCAAGAGCCGGATGCTCAACCAATTGAGCCACCTAGGAGCCCCTCAACATACATTTATTGAACAGAATCTATGAAGCCATGCCATTGTAAACATCATAACTAATAGATATTTGAAATGGGAATAAACATATAATCAAAAGGAGATGCTTAATTAGGTAAAATTCATATTTATACAGTGCCTTGGTGCTTTAAGAACATAAAGTTCAAAATCCCAGCCAAGACACAAACTGGTTGTAGGAAGAATCCTTACTTTCAAAAGCATTGAAACCCTTGTGCTTTTCATTTAAATAAACAGAAACTTGAGGTTTACAATAAAAGTTCAATATGTTTCACAAAATACTCCACCAATGGGAATTGTCTCACAACAGGGATTTGCTTTTGCTGGGGGTTTGGCATCTGGATAAAAGAAAAGACCCACTAATATAGGACTGAGTCTAGGGAATAACTTCAGAGTACATACAACTGCATATGTAATTTCATGAAAAAAAATCCAATTGAGTTCACAATTTCCAAATAAATACATCTTTGAAAACACATACCCAATATATAGCAACCTGGAAAACAAGGTTTCTTCTGCTTACCAGGCACATTGTTTTTTTAAGATTCTAATATAGTCCATATTATTCCTACCTAAGTTATTCAACAAACTACTGCTTCTGAGAAGATGTGACTAAAGTAATAGTGTTTAATTGATGCATTTAAAAATATCTATGGAAATTTCATTTAAAAATGTCAATATCTGCTCTTCTCTTTTTCAAATTACAACTACCAGAACCAGGGGAAACTATTTGAATGCCAAAGAAATTCCCCCTTAAAACCATCTCTGGGACTGCTTCTGGATTTATTACTCAGCATTTCATTTTTGTACTTTATAACTTAGATTAACATACCCTATCAAAACCAATTAAAGTTACACTTAACATTTATTTTATATCAAAAAACAAATAGGCAATACTAAACATGCAGGACAAGAATTTATTTATTAGCGATCTGTCTGTAAAGAAAGTCTAAGTAAACAGATACATTCTTTATATACTTAAAAAGAAGACACTACTGTTGAAATTTATGGTACTAATTATTTTTGTGTTCTAGAATGAGAGTTCACGGTAATAGATAGAATATATTAAGCAAGTGGACAGAAAACAAAAGTCTCAAGATAGATAGTGCTATCGCAGTAGGCAAATTAAGGACCCTCTACGGCAAAGACCAGGAAAAGTTAAGAAAATTATTTTAAGACTCTTGTATGAGGTTAAGGGATAAAACAACACAAAGAAGATAGATTCTGAAGTAAAAAGGATCAAATAATCATTTATCATCACCATCATCATTATCATCATCATTATTCTTTCTTCCTTTCCAACCTCAAAGGTCCATTTCTTTCCTCAAATGTCTATTACCAATGTTTCTCCAAGTGTCAGATCTTAAAGGTGATATGAGAAGACCCCTCCCTTCTGAAGAGCACAAGGGTTTCAGAACTCTCAAAGTAAAGTTTCTTCCTATAGAAGAAGGACTTCATGAAGGGCGGTGACCTTCAATTAGCTATAGCAGACACTTGGCCCTCACAGAGCCTCCTCCATATCTTTATGCTATTTGTGCATTAACCTGTCTTGGCATTCAAACCATGAGTTGTAGTTTCCATGAAATAACTTTTGTAAAAACCTGTCTCTGATTGCTTGTGATGCTGAAAACCGTCATTTTCTCTGGGTGACATAAAAGTAGAGGCACTTTTCTACTGCAAGAAAGCATAGTGGTAGTAGCAATCAACGTTTTGTAATCAGATAGAATACCATTAAGATTCTAAGGCTGCATCCTAAGAGGTCCCTCTTGTTTGCAGTTGGCAGAACACCAACAGTTTCAGTACAAGCAATGAGTTGCAGTAGACTCGTCTAATTACCTCTATCCTGCCTCTACTCAACTCTTCTTACCCCAGCGCCTACTCTGTACTCTCAGAGGAAGAAGATAAGCAGATGGATGTGAGCAGGTGCAGAGGACCTTGTGTAGCCACTAGCCTTGAGAGCAATTGGTCAACACCCTTGAAGCCAATTAAACTCTTAGTTAATGGCTTCCAAACTCCAGCAGATGGCCTATTGGTCCCAGTTGTGCAGTTCAACATCTATATGACTCCATATAAGAAACTAAAAACTGGGAGTTAGAGCGTTGCTTCTCTCTAGTATACTCTACTTAACATTTTATGATTTTACTCCATAACTACTGTCTTTTCTTCATAATGGAAAATTTGGCCTCCTTCTGTTTTCTCCACTGATTAGAATGCCACAAAGGATGACAGTTGTGTGATTAACACTCACCAAGGACTTGAATAGGTTTTCATTTTACAACCAAGGAAACAGATGACTATCTGAAACTGTCACAGTCACACGAGGCCAACTCATGCTTCAAACTCACAGCTCCTACCCCACACAGTGAGACACTTATGTTGCAACTCAGTTTTAATACTGATCTTCTTGGAAGATCAGTTATTACAAGAATCTCATTTTAATGAAACATTTCTGATTTCCAAATATAGTTTTACACTACCTTTTCTATTCCTGACTCTTTTCTGAGCATTATGAAGGTTAACCTCAAATGAATGATTTCAGAACTTTCCTGTGAGAATATTTTTCATTTTTCCTTTATTGCATTTAGAATCCCCCAGATCTTTATCTTCTACTCTCTTGTTCTTCCTCTCTATTTCTATTTCCTTTCTCCACTGCCACCCACCTTCTCAAACTGGGAATGCTATTGTAGAGCCCATCTTTTTAATCAAAGGTTACTTTAAAAGCTAATATCCTGAATACATGCTCCTAAATTCCCTCCACTTTTTGTTATTGTTGTTGTAGTCTCTAATCAGGGACTGGAGTTTGGCTTTTAGAACTCCAAGGAGAATGTGAATTTCCTTTTTGGCATGAACATATACCCACATTGTTTGATACTACAAGAATGTTTTTCCAAATCAGAGTCAGAGCCCTGAAGAAAGAAATAGTTAAGGAAAGAGTTTAGGTAACAGAATCAACAAAACACATCTCTACAGTGATTCTCCTGAGGGCATTCTCAGGTTCTAGCCCTCCTTCCTGGTAGCCAGACTATTCTGGCTTTTATTTTACAATGACAGATGTCCCATCAATCTGGCTAATGGACAGTCTACAGGCATTTTCCCCTTTTCTGGACACAGAATGAAATCAGGAAGCTCCTATGCCATTTTTAAATCCAACTTTCAGATATTTACTTAAAAAACATTCACATGATACCACATCACAAAGTATTTCTCTTTCATTCCGGGTCATCAAATGAAGTTTGTTTTGACTTGAGTGTTCTTAATTGTATAAACAAGGAATATGGGAGAAGGCAAGTGAGGTATGAACATGGAATGGAGCCTAATAACTGACAATGAACTTTCCCTTTACTTGCCTATAAGAAGGTGTTTAATTGCTATGGTTATAGAATGAATTGGGTCCCCTCAATTCACATGCTGAGTTCATAACACAGAGTACTGCAGAATGTGACCTTTTTTGGAGATAGGGTCTTTACAGAGGCAGTCAATCTACAATGTACGACCTACAGTTAGGTAGGTCCTAATCTACAATAACTGATGTCTATAAAAGGGGAAATTTGGACATAGGTATTTATAGGGAGAATGCAGTGTAAACATGAAGACAACCGTCCATAAGCCAAGGAGAGAGGCCTGGAACAGATCCTGCCCTCCTAGAGAGTAAACCCTGACTATACCTTGACTTTGGACTCCCAGCTTCCAGAACTGTGAGAAAATAAATGTCTATTTTTACACTACCCAGTTGGCAGTATTTTGATACAACTGCCCTAGCAAACAAATAAAGCTGCCTATTTCATTGTTTTTCCTGGAAATTAATTTTTTTTCATTTTTTAATTTCAACTGTACATTATTGTTTAAGAAGCATATACTTCACATAATTTCATAGTTAATCTCTTAACTTTAGGAAAAAAAAATCTATGCTACTCTTTAAAGATAATGTCCTGGACTTCATGATAAAAGTCATGATAGCTGCAGGAGATGCTGATAATCATTAAGACAACATTTTACAACTGAATAAACAGAGGCAAGTTTGAAGCTTTTTAAGTCACACAGTTAGTTACATGGCAAAGATGGTCACATGGCTCCCAGTTTCCATGTTTTCCTCCTGTAGCGCACAGCCGTCCTTAGGTATTAGCTAGGAATTACATACAGATCATGAAAATGGTTTTGCCATGGGGCGCCTGGGTGGCTCAGTGGGTTAAAGCCTCTGCCTTTGGCTCAGGTCATGATCCCAGGGTCCTGGGATAGAGCCCCACATCAGGCTCCCTGCTCAGCAGGGAGCCTGCTTCCTCCTCTCTCTCTGCCTGCCTCTCTCCCTACTTGTGATCTCTGTCAAATAAATAAATAAAATCTTTTAAAAAAATGGTTTTGCCCTAATTTTTCATGTTAGAAAATGTTTAAAATCAGGATAATATAATAATAAATAGAAACTTAGATCACAAAATAGTTTACCCCACTTTGTATTACATACAAATTCCTGACACATATTCCTAATCAGACTTGATACTTTTTTCACTGTTACATGGTAAATATATTTTTATACCATTTTGAGATAAGCAAAACAATGCAAGGTGCAATAATTCAGTTAGTCCATGGAAAGGTTAGGATTTTCATTTAAATTCTGCATATTTAAGCAGAGGACAATGTCCAGAGGACCATATGTGCATTTGCTAATTCTCAATAATAATTTTCGTAAGTTGCACATATACTCTCAGGCAGTTTTCAAAGATGATTATTTTAATTCAATTGCTACTTATCACAAAGCTAATTATTTATTTATTTTTATTAATTATTTTTATTAACATATAGTGTATTACATGCTCCAGGGATACAGGTCTGTGAATCATCAGGTTTACACACTTCACAGCACTCACAATAGCACAGACCTTCCTGATGTTCATAACCCAACCACTCTCTCCATAACAAAGCTAATCACTTCTTGATAACTTTCTGTTATCTTTTCTCCCTTATCTTATCTATAAACTTTCTGTTTCTTTTCTCCTCCAATTATTTTCTGATATTAATTTTGTTTTTTGAGAAAATTTAGGGGAAATAGAAACTTCAAATACCTGATGTGGAAGAGGACTCTGGACTCTTCCTTCTACCCTAAAGGGCAAGAACTAAGATGAATTGGTCAATTTCAATTACAATGAAATAGATTTCAACTCAAAACAAAGAAAACCTTTAAACAGAGCTAGGTTGTGACAGAATTGGCTAATGCAAATGAACTTAAAGGTCAGTCACTGGTAATGTTCTAAACATCTGATCATTTGGGGGTTTTGTCATAAGGAGGATTCAAGCAATGATTCAATTTGATTCAATTAAATGATTTTTATGGCATTTTCATTCTAAAAGTCTGCAGTTCTATGAACTCAGTAGTAATCACAGGACTATTTCTTCTTCTCAACACAAGACTTAGTCCTTCGTAATCTTGGACATCCTTTGTGTTTGTATAGTTGTGTAATTTCTTTAGCATAAATTTATTTATTTATTTTTTAAAAAGATTTATTTATTTATTTGGGGGTGGGTAGGGAGAGAGGAAGAGGGAGAAACCCAGGCAGAGTCTGGGCTGAGTGCAGAGCCTCATACAAGACTCAATCCCACAACCCTCAGATCATGACCATAGCCTAAACCAAGAGTCAGGAGCTCAACCGACTGTACCACCCAGATGCCCCTCTTTAACATGAACTTAGAGGGCAGAATGGAACCTCGGTCAGAGTTCATATATATCAAGTTAGAGGTAGGGCTGAGG
Organism: Mustela putorius furo; assembly: GCF_011764305.1. Classification (NCBI taxonomy): domain Eukaryota; kingdom Metazoa; phylum Chordata; class Mammalia; order Carnivora; family Mustelidae; genus Mustela; species Mustela putorius. The sequence goes on along the minus strand of NW_025422015.1, from coordinate 25,910,724 downwards.
TCAATTTTTCTTTACTACTTATTAATTTAGTATGAAGTCATGTATCTGTTAGTATATTGGGTGAGAACAACAAACTGATCTATAATAATTAAAAGATGGAAGTATTTTAACAGTCATATTTGTCCTGGGGATTCTTTTCGAAAGAACTAAATGTATATGTAGCAGAACTTGAGATAATCAAATACTAACCTCCTTCATTTTTTCCAGTTCATTCTGTAAAGCTTGCTTTGCAATCTCGACTTCTATAAGCTGTTGCCTCAGTTTTTCATTTTCGTCTTCTGTTGTTGTTCGCTTTTCTTCCACATTTTCCAATTCGTGGTGAAGTCTGACAGATACATCCTTTGCAACCTAAGTTAAAGTGTTTTAACAGTAATATATAATTAAAGACAATAAAATAGTGAACTAAAGTTACATTCACATTAAAACTACTAAGAGCCATAAATAAATAAATAAATAAAACTATTAAGAGTTGATATACAAATTGTTTCTGCCATATACCAGTATGCTTTATATATAAGTCATTCACATAGATAAATGATTTAACCATCACAACAAACCCATAATATAGGGACTATTACTATTCCTACTTTACAAATGAGAAAATGGAGTCTCAGAGATGTGAAGTAATATGCTCAAGGTCACACAGCTAACAAGTGGTCAGGTAGTCTGGCTCTCCGCTCTGTTCCCTAAACCTCTACACTACACCACGTAACAGATGTTCAACTGTGATTCATCATGCCTAAAGAAATGTCACGTATCTCTTCTGATTCTACAACAACATTATATATTTCTGTTATTACTCATTTTCAAGACTAGAAAACGAAGTTTTCACAGGTGAAGTGTGAGGATTGAATTCTGATCCTATGAAATATGAAATCCTAGGAAATCTATCAGTCCTTGAGATTAAGTTTTGTTTTGCTTTAACTACAGTGTACATTTTTGCCTTTGCTTTGGTGTGGTATTATATAGTGGCTCAGGACATAGATTACGGTTTTCTACTGGGTGGGGAGACAGCCTGGCCACCTATTAGCCAATTCCCAGGGCTGGGGACTGGGCACTTTACTATGAAAATGTTCAGCTTCCATACAAGATGATGTTAGTAATAATTCCAAACTCATAGGCCCCCTCCCCCCCTTTTTTTTGTCTTCTACTAACATTTAGAGAGATAACTCACTATTAATATATAAGAATGCTTGCCACAGTGCCTGGTGCATAGTGAGCACTCAACAAATGTTAGGAAAAGAAAAAAATAATAATACAATGACTTCCATTAAGTGTTTTCTCACAGCTTTCTTTAAAACAAATATAGGATAATGACACTTGATTTTCATATCTTGAGGAAGTTAAAAATAATAAAAATTATGTTTGGTTGTCCAAGGTTATGAAGATAACATTGGTTTGCATTGTCAGTGAATCTGCCTACAGTCAAACTGAACCGAACAGGCCACACCTACTTAAAAAACGTATTTCAAGGTTAAAATTCCCACACTGGGGGAAATTCTAAAGGAAGAGCTTCACATTAAGAATGAGGTTCTTTCATTTACTGCACTCGCTCTTTACTTCTCCACAAGGGACGGCAATTTGAGCAGATCTTCTTTCATGGAGTTAGCAAAGTACAGAAAGGAAGGAGTCCTGGAAGAAGGTTAGGGTGACTCGCAGCAAGAAACCCTAACTCTAATATCTTTCCAACGCTGTTCTGGTCTTCAATTCCTCTCCCTTCAGGAGTCTTCATCGCGCTGCTCTTGACTGGCTGATTTCACCTGGCCTTTGCTCGGAAGACAGCCTCTGGAGGCCAGATCTACCAACGCCAGAGTCTGCGCTTTGCCAAGCCCGCGTTTCTGCCGGGTGAGGCGCCCTCCTCCCACCATCTCTGGAGGAGTCACCATTACTCCCAGGAAAGCCCACTAACCTCGCTTTCCTCAAGGCCTTCCACGCACACTAGACCCTTCAGACCCACTGGTCTGTTCTTCCCTTTCTCCTGCCCCGAAGCCTGCCTGGTATTTCGTGGTTAGCGCTGCGAAACTCCGTGTCTTTGCTAATGACCAGTAAAGGCCTTTCCTCGCAAAGAGGTCTCACCTGCCGTCCCTGCCCCGTGCCTCCCGCCCCCCGCCCCCCAACCCAAGCCCGGGTGCTGCAGACCTTGAGATCCTGCTCCAGGCTGCGCAACAGCTCCCCGTCGATTTCCCCAGTCTGTGCGTAGCGGAGCCTTTTGCGCTCGGCTTTGCGGAGGCGGTACTGCAGGATCCGGCAGTTTTTGTTGGCTCTCTCCAACTCGTGGCGCATTTCCTGCAGTTGACAGGCATCCTCCTCGAAGAAAGTGTCCCTCATCTCGTCCATCTCGGTCCTCAGCTCATCAATCTCGTTCTGAGGCGGTGACAGGCCGTGGGTCAAAATTAACCTTGCCCCCTGCCACCCGGACATGCACCGTACATACCCCATGCCAACTCCAAATTCTCAGTTTTATTGGCCCCTCTCCATGAGACAGGAGTGACAGAGCTGAATGAAGAAGAAATTAGAAAAATGGGCCTTCTTTGGGCCTTCTCGCACTCTCCTACTCTACCTCTCTGCATGAAAAAGTGGGACAAACCATGATAATTAGAGAACGAAGGCCCAAATTTGGATTTAAATTAAAACCCGAGGCTACTAATCTTAGGCCGTTTTAAACCTGGAAAAGGCCAAGGAGCCGCCCCCCCCCCCCTCTTGTTTCTTCTTCCCTTCCCTTTTTAAGGCTCCCTAACAGGTTAACAGACTCTCACCCTCGCGGGACACGCCCTAATCCTCCGAGACCCACACCTCCCCTCCCCCACGGGACTACCCCCCACCCTTCTCACCTTGAGAGTCTCGTTTTCCTCTCGCAGTTTCTCCATTTCCTCCTGCATTTCTTCCTGCTCCTGGAGCTGCTGCGGGTGCGGCTGCGGCGAAGGAGGCGCCGCCTGCATGCCCCCTCCACTCGCGCTGCCCTCAGCGCTCTGCTGGGGGCCCTCCGCTGCCGCCGCCATTGGGGAGACTGAAGGGATTGCGAGAGGCTCGCAGATGGCAGGGGCGCCAGCGACCGGGGAGCTGCGGCTGCTGCCGCCGCCGTTCTTAGTGTGCATCTGAGCCGCGGCCGCCGCCGCGGCCGCCCGCTCTTTCTTGAGGTGGAACTGGATGAGCTCAGACTGCAGACATCCTTCCTTCCAGTAGCTCCCTCCGCCACCGCTCCCGCTTCCCACAACACCGCTTCCGGAGTTTCTGCTGCCGGGGCCTGGGGTTTTGCCCGCAGAGGATGGTGAAGGGGAGGCCCCCTCCCCGCCGCTGCTGCCCCTCTGCTGAGCGCGTACGCCTTTCCCTCGCCAGCCCCTGGGCGGCGGCGGCGGCTGCGGAGCGCCCCCCTCCCTTTCCCCGGAGCCACCGCCGGCTCCTCCTCCTTCCCCACCCCCTCCTCCTCCTTCCCCGAGCGGAGGGGGTTCCCCGAGTTTAGCGGACACCGGCTCTAGCTCCCGGGATGGCTCCTCCGACGGGCCAGGCCTCCTGCCGCCCACGGGGGCCAGGGTCGCCGCAGGGGCCGCTTCAGCACCAGCCGCGAGATGGACAGCTCCCGGCGCGGCCCCTTTGGGCGCCAGGGGCGCAGCCTTCTCCGCCCCGCCTCCGCCTCCTCGGGCGCTGATCGGAGGCACCGAGCGGCTCCCGGTCTTGTTGCCCTGCTGCTGCTGCTGCAGCTGCTGCTGTCGAACAGAATTGAGTTTAGTGCCGGCCCCCACGGGGGACCGGGTGGTCGCGGTTGTCTGTCGGACCGAATTGTCCCTTAGTCTGGCAGGTGATTGAGCACGCTGCTGTTTTCTGCTGCTGCCCTCTGGGTGCAGTCGAGCCTCAGTGGCAGAAGTGGCTGCAGAAGCTGTGGCTGTGGCGGGGGCAGCGCCCCCCATCGGTGGCTGACTCATAGCGGTCTGGAAAGAATCTACCAGATGAGATTAGAGTGGTTCATCACCAGATCATTCTTTTCCCTTCTCAAATCCGCCAACCTTCCTTTCTAATCTGAGACAGAAACAAAAGAAGGGAAGCACACAACACGTCTGCATTGTTACGGAGCAAAGGGTGATTTCCCCGTAAAAGAGAAGCCCTAGAAAATCATGAAATTTGTAAAGCACTTAACAGAAGCCTTGAATTTAGGAAGAGGATGCAGAAGAGTCTATTTTCATTTTGTTGAGGGAGGCACCATCTCCAACTCACTCCATCTCAGTAAAACGATGATGATGGGAAAGCAGCTGAACCTAAAATTCTCACGGTAGCAGGTTCTGGCAATGGTGAGATATGGATCAGAAAGGAATTGATGGGAAGGGAGAATTTAAAAAAAAAGAAAAAAGAAAAAGATGAGGGGATAAAGTCAGGAAGAAGCTTCAGAAGGAAAAGAAGTCCACATGGTAGAGTTGAATACCCTGCTTTTTCAACTTTGATTTTCCTCCTTATTGAATCCACATTTTAAAACCTAGTTGAGTAGAGAACATTTTATTTAATTACTATTCTCAAAGAAAGGAAAGCGGTTATGATGTAGGTTCCTACAGGAATTTTGCTGTGGATACATTTCGCAGATAGGTCTGACTCTTATTGTTGTTCTTGGTTAGAGAAATTCACCCATTTTCTTTTAGACTGGAACTAAGACAAAAAGTAATGAGTGATTTTTAAATCAACTTCATTTTAAGAAAGTAATGGCATTCAGGATCATCTAGATGGTTTAGTTATTAGTAACCCTAAAAGTATTCTTCTTTAAGCTTTGGTAAACAATTTTTAAAATACTTTTGGAAAAGTTTATTACTAGCCCTGCACAATGTCTTAAGTTACACGTGATGACTTCTACATTTATCAGAATTTTATAGTTCTTGTGAGTCATTTTAGTTTTAAGTGTAATTGCCAGATAGAAGATATTTTCATTCTTAAACATCTTATTACATGGTATATATCACAGGTAAAGTTTATATCATAGGTAAAGTTGTACTTTTAAAGTGCCGGATTCCTTCTATAGAGCCAAATTCTGAGACAGAATGACCCTCCAGCCAAGAAACATGGTGCATCTTTACTCATGGTGGCAAGACAAACCTCTATTGTGTATTTTTTCCAAGATAAATCCATCACTAGCTTTTAAAATCTGGAAAATAGCAAGCCATTGCCTCCTGGGTTCTTTTGCCTAGTGATCCAGCTACCTGGTCGACTGTCAGTTTGGTGCTTTTTCCTTAGAGCTACCATCTCTCTTTAAAGCACCAAAAGGGGTATGACTAGGCAGAAAGTTCTGCTAAAAAAAAAGAAAAAAAGAAAAAAATCCTCCTACTAGGAGACGAGATGCTTGCCAGTTATTTTACTAGCATGATTCCTGTTATTGTCCATTTTAAGTATCATAACTTAGTGAACATGCAGCAATTCCTCATTTTATGAAGAAATATTACTGGAAGTTTCCTTCTGCCCCTGACTTTCTCCTTTGGGATCTCCCCCAACAGTTTAAAAAATAATGACGAACAAAGAAGTCACTAAGGGGAAAAAAGTTACCACCAACTTATTTTCTACACGTTCTTCAGAGCCACATCCTCCTAGAATGTCTGGCCTAGTTCAACGGCATGGGTCATACTAATGCGGACCACCTAACCAAGCTATATTGCCAATGCAACCTTATTTTTGTTTTTGAATTAGGCATAATCACTTAGGAGCTGAGAGTCCCCTGACAACGTTTAAATTCGGCTCCCAGACAGCTCTAACCCAGGAGAAAGCTCAGGAACTCGGCTCCCACATCAAAGGTACCATGCTGTCACGTGATTCTCACAAAGTGACAAGATGCTGTGCCTCTTCAAGGCTTCCCCCGTGGAAATCGCCAACCAAGCAACCCCGGATGGGCACAAACCAACAATTTTAATCTCAAATTTTATCTGCCCACTGACCCACCCCATCTCTCATCCCCATCCCTTTAGAAATCCAGAACTGCTCACTTCTCTGCAGACGCGATGTTTCGAAGTTGGATCAACAGCGTTTTCCTTCTGATCCTCCGGCGACCTCAGGGTTTATTTTTACGTCTTTTAAAGACAAGGAAAGTTTAACTTCGTAGAATTATGTGCCACTTTTTGGCTGAGCACGACTTTGGGCCCTCTCGCCTTAGTTCCACACCCACTCGATTTCTCCAGACAATGGCGTTAACGTGCAGGCTCGGCGGCCCCCAGAGCCGGTTACTTCCCGGGGTCCGCGACTCGGCTGAGCTGCGTCTCCAAGCCGGCGAACACGCGAGGTACCAAGCGGTGCCAGACGCTCCTCAGGAAGTGCACTGATATTCATGAGCTGACCTCACCGGACTGGGCAGGGGAGAGGGCGGGACTGCAAGGGAGGATAGGGTAGAAGTAACCAAAGAGAGGCTACTTTCATAGGGAAGAGAAGAAGGCGGGGACGGGCCGGGGTGGGGGTAGGAGCGGGTGACAGGGGAGGTGGCTAGAAGACAAAAAGGCCGGAGCCACACCCGAGATGGAAGATCTGTAGCTGCGCTCCAAGTCCTTGCTTCGCTCCCATATCCTGTACTTGGCAGAGGATTCCAAAACCGCTCGAAATCGGATGCGCTGGTTTTCTGCAAGCTTTGTCCTGGGCGGATCAATCTCCATCAATTATTCACTTGAGCTATTTTCTCTGGGAGGCGTATTCGAACAGCCTTCCCGGGCGTGACTGACGTCTCCTGATGCAGCTGCGAGGAGCTGGCAGGCGGCTGCTGGGAGTTCTCTTTGTTCGCTCACTTTAATTCTCGTACAGCCCTCCACGCGGCACCCTCCCCACCCCCAGCCCGGGCGGAGTCACAGACGTTGCTTCCCGGAGCAGATAATGGTTGCCAGACCCACCGTCCCACAGACAAAAGGCTCTTGAGCTGCCACCACCAATTTAGTGCAAGCCTAATAAATATCGGTTTACAGAGATCGTTTACAGCGGGGTTGCCCTTGGTTTACACTCTTCTCTCCTTTATTAAATCCTCGTTTCTGTTGTGCATACAAGAAGCAATTGCTAGAATCCATAATCTTTATAGTAGTGCATATGGTGAACAGAAATCATCGAGTGTATTTATAAAATAGGAGATTAAAGGAATTCGGGGAAGAAAGGAAGGAATTCAGAATATATGTCTTTACAATGTACACTAATCTATTCTGTTCCACAATAGTATTTTTAAAATCGGACTGGAAAATTATTTTTCCTTCCGGTGTTTTTTGGGGAGGAGGGGTTGGTATGGAGGTCTCCCTTGCACCTCAAAGAATTCCTTGGTGAACTTGAAGATGAGAATAAAAGTAAACACTGCTTTAGAAAAAGCATTTTTTGCTCTAATTTTGTTCTAATTTATTCATTAATATGTGGTTTTGTAGGTACAAAGGAGGTCAATATATTATTTTTTATGCTAACATGAATTTTAATGTAAGAGATTTTATTTTCTGAGTGTAATATCTTGCATTAAAAATGAAATAAAAACAATTTAAGAGTAGTTTGCATACAAGCAACATAATTACAGCAAAATAAAAAGCTGTTTAAGTCCTGGTGATTAGTAGCTCCAGCAATCTATAGGACAAAACATTCATGTATTCATTTGGTCTAGAATAGATAAATGCCTATTTTATGCCTGACACTGTCCAAGGTGCTAAGTATGCAAATATAAAACAAATACTTCCTGTCTGGGAGGGTCAGGCATACTGAAGAGAATCAGATAATTTCCACATAATCCTTTTCCTACTTTTTAAAAGTGGAAATGTGGTATCTGTGACCTCTATAATGAATAGCTCAGACCTCAACAAGGCTGCAAAAATAAGGGGCGGGGGGAAGCAAAGTAAAATATAATCACAACTTATTTGGAATTTATATTAGACAACTTGTCATTATGCACTCAAACTGAGAAATACCAAGATCCATAGGTCTCATTCAATCAAAGTGGATAAATTGGATAAAAAAATTTTTTTCAGATTAATCCTTACAAATAAAATAATGATATTATAAACATAGTCTATAAACACAAAATGTACCTCGTCCTGCTTCTCTAAGAGCTTGTACTCTGTTCAGTCATCTATATTTCAGGTTTTGTTCCTAAGGCAGTTATTATTTATTTCAGTGTAATTAGTAACTTTAAAAGTCTTATAAAAAACCAAGAATTTATTATCATGCATGCTTCAATCAAGTAGTCACTGTGCTTAAATGTGTCACTTCATAATTTAGTATTATGCAATGTCAAATTTGAAGACTAATAAAGAATAAGAATAAGCAATATTAAGATGCTCCTCTACTCGTGCCATGAGAACTTTTGAACTCAAAATTATTCTTTTATTTGCTAGTTAAGATTATATTTACTCAATAAGACAAACCCCAAAGATAATTATTCAAAGATTTTATCAGAATTTGTCAGTATTATTTTTGCTGTGTCTCAGAAGCAGACAGACAAAGTGGCCTTTTAATTCTGTAATAATGAATTGCTTGTTCTGTGGCATAGTATGGGGTGCATCTTCAATCAAAAGAAGTCGGCTGAAGTCTCAGTTCCAAAGTCCTTAAATACATAGCTTAAAATATCTACCCTTTGGTTCTCAAGACTTTAACTGTATAAAGGTATCTTTATATAGCTTTACAATTTGCAAGACCATTTTACTTTGTATGCTTAAAATACTGTGAAGTAGATACTATTTTCTCCACTTAAAACATGGAATAACTTAGTTTGAGGTGGTAAGTGACTTATTTAAGTTAAATTTCAGAATCAGAACTTGAACTTTGGTCCTTTCTTATATCCAGTCTGCTTTTTATATTCTTCCTACATACCTCTTTTTCATACCAGGACTTAAAAAAAAAAAAATAAAAAAAAAAGAAAATCAAGGCTGATTTTGTACCTGTATCCTACCTAGGCTGATCTTTTGACATAAGAACAGACTGTCTACATTTGGAAGCATCATTATCAACTCAAACTCCATATGAAAATGTTCTCTCTTGTCCAACTGGTATCGAGTTTTACCTTCTTTTCCTTTTAGTGAAGAAAAACTATATTCTATATTGATTTTTAAATGAAATCATCATTTGATACATCTTCTCACTAAACATTGGTTTCTTTATTGCTTAATCTGCTTCCTTCTATATCCATTTTTTTCTTTCAAAATATTTCTTAGACTTATCTTTTTTATTTTCTGTGTAATCAATACCAAAATCCAGACCATTGTGAATTCCTCCTATATTAAATAGATTCTTTCCACCACACCCATACTGCCTAATGCTGCCAATTTACACTTCTTTTAGGCAAAAAATTTCCTCATGTCACTCTGCTTACCATCACGGGATCATGTTCAAACTCTTCTTCTAGACTTCAAAGAATTGCCCTGCCCCCACCCTATACCAAAATGTGCTTTCTAATGCTTCACCACACATACTTCCTTCCTACCTGTACTTATTGTCTCTTTACCCCTTAAGTATCTAGGGCTCATTCTCTTTGTGTATTATTTTTCTTGCTGTTTTCCATACGTAGCATGTCTGTCTTCCTCTCCTATTCAAAAGCTACCCTTAATGGGGCAGCTGGGTGGTTCAGTTCCTTGACAGTCTGCCTTCAGCTCAGGTCATGATCCCAGGATCCTGGGATAGAGACCGAGAACAAGCTCCCTGTTTAGTGGGGAGTCTGCTGACCCGTCCTCCCTACTCCCTCTCCCCCTTATGACCCCCTCTCATTCTCCCTCTCCTCCCGGCTCATGCCCTTCCCATCTCTCTCAAACAAATAAATAAAAAACAAAAAAGCTACCCTTAAGGCTCACCTTAAGTCTCAAATTCTTCTATCATGTGAACTTAGGCATGTTATTTAAACTTTCTGAGCCTCTGTATTTTTCCGCTCAGTCATTCATTCATTTATCTATATATTTAACATATATTGTTGAGTTTATATACCTAATTTGTGATGATGATTATTATAAAATGGTGAAGCTAATTCTTATTACAGTGCATGGGACATGTGCTAATCATAACAAATTTTAAGTGACAATTACTATGTGCCTGGCCCTGTAAGGTACCAGTAAATGTTAATTCTTACTGTCATTTTTCATATTTTAGGAATATTATTACATTAGTTTATCCAAATTCTCTAGAACAAATTTCTATAGAATCATTTCCATAGAACTAATAAATAATGTCACACTGTTAGAAATGCTTGGTTAGTCTTGAATTATTTTATAATTGTTCATCCCAAGCTAATGTGCTACTTCAAATTAAAAATTAATTGTAAATATGATAGATATTTTCAAATGACGTTCCCGTATCTCTCATTATCTCTAGCAGGTAGTTAGTCAGCATAGGGCTGGAATGTCACTGGTAGACTTCAAGTGACAGAGAAAACCTGATACTCTCAGACCCATCTTCTGTTTGTAGAGAGGAACTTAGCTTGGAGATTTGCCATGGTCTTGACCTTTACTGACATATGTATGCAGTCACAAGCCACGTTTGTTCTCTGGATTACATTTCAGATAATGATTTATGAATCATAGACTCCTTGGGTTGTAAACATCATTACTCATCTTTTTATGTCTATGCAGACTACCCAAACCATATTATACATTGTCTTTTGCCTAATTTTTATGCTACAATTTCTCAAAGTAAATGTATGTATGTTGTAACTTAGCACTGTGACCAAAAACTAGTTGTTAATTCATATGTTGGATTCCGGCTGCTTTATGATTGGCAGAAATTACTAGTGTACTATGAAGGCTTTAGCTACTCATGCATTTACTGTTGTGTACGTTTGCAGTTAGGTAGTACATAGTCCAAATTCTCTTGGACTGCTTCTATAAATGCTCATGAATATTTACCCTTGGTATTTCAAGCCAATGTCTAGGCCCTCACCATAAGCAAAATTCTGTAAGATATTTGATTTCAACTTAGTCCCATTTCAATCTTAATGTTAGTGGAAATTTTTAACAAGTCTATAGTTATTATGTAAATGCTATATATATTTAAGATTACCATTAAATTCCCCCTAATGTAAAAATTGTTGTTTTAATAACCCTTTATCTCACCTCTAAATCCTCCTTCATCAATAAATAACTGACCTAATACAAGTATAGTAGGCTAATTCTCATTATGTCAGACCAACAAGAATGGCATCCCAAGTTACCAGGCACTTCACTAGGAAATTTTAGCATAAGTTTTCAAGTTCTAACTCTTACCTTCCCCCATCCTGTCTTAAAAAATTATATTAGGGTCCCTCTCTGCATAGAACATAATCAGGAGGGAGACAAACCATAAGAGACTCTTAAGCTCACAAAACAAACTGAGGGTTACTGGGGGTGGGGGTAAGGAGAGGGTGTCTGGGATATGGACATTGGGGAGGGTATGTGCTATGGTGAGTGCTGTGAAGTGTGTAAACCTGACGATTCACAGACCTGTACCCCTCAGACAAATAATACATTATATGTTAATAAAAAAAATTTTTTTAAAGGAACATAATCAAGCAAAGATTCTACTAATGGTAAATGGATCTGCTCATTTTTTATATTTTTATATGCCTGTGTATTTGTTAAATAAGCTGCAAAAGTAATATTTAATATTTAGTTGATCCAGTTATAGAAAAATAAGTAAAATACCGCCTATACTTTATATTCGAGTATCCTGTTTTCTCTTGATGTTCTTAAATATCAGTGAGGTTTTTTTTCAATGTCTAGTCACTATTTGGATACTAAAATATGGTATGTAAAGATCAAGGTGCTCTTTTTTTTTTTTTTTTAAAGATTTTATTTACTCATTAGAGATAGAGCAGCAAGAGGCAGAGAAAAAGAATATGAGCAGACTCTGCACTGAGCACAGAGCCGGATATGGGGCTTCATCCTCGACCTTCAGATCATGACTTGAATAGAAACTAAGAGGTGCGTGCTCAACCGAGTAGCCCCCTAAGTTCCCCCAGGATACTCTTATCTGATGATCCTAGGTTACTTTGACTTGATTTGTTCTTCACTCAGTGATATTTATTGCATGTAAATGTTCACTCAGACATACTCAATTTAAGATAATTTGAAGAGGGCTTATTTACAATTTATGATGTGTAGATTGGATATAGGAAAAACCACAATGGATACTTCAATAACTTAGGGTTAAATACCAGACAGGAGATTATCAGCACACTTTGTAAAAACAATAACAACAACAGCAACAAAAACAGAGACACCATTGGTAATAGTATTAAAAAGATGAGAAGACAGAGTGGTCATTGGAACCCGGGAAAATAAATTTGTGTAGAGCAGGCTACTTGAGAACAGAGCTTTTCTATTGGCTGACATAATCAGCTCAAGATGACCTCACTGTCTTGCCTGCCTCTGGTCTCCTGCTGGGCTTCTCCTTAGGCTTTTCCAATTAAATCCAGAGGCCTTAGGAGGTATTTGATGAGATCCACTCAAGCCAACTTCTTGGTTGGAGAACAAATTTGAAGGAGTCAAATATAAGATATTTAGCACAGAGTGAAGTAAGGCAGACAAAAATGCATACCATATAATTTCATTTGTATATGGCATCTAAAAAACAAAACAAACAAACAAAACAAATTGAGTCATAAATACAGAGAAGGAACTGGTGTTTGCCAGAGGGGAGGGGGTGACAGAATAGGAAAAATAGGTGAAGGAGATTAAGACGTACACACTTCTAGTTGTAAAATAAAAAGTCACAGGAGTGAAAAGTAGAGCATTGGGAATATAGTCAATGATCTTGTGATAATTTTGTATGGGAACAGATGGTAACTATACTTATCATGGTGAGCATTCTGTCATGCATGTAATTGTTGAATCAATATGTTGTACACAGGAAAGGAATCTAAGGTTATATGTCAGCTATGCCTTAATGAAAATAAAGATATTGTTCACAAAAAATGTGATCAATGTGATCAATAACTCAAAGACTTTAAAATTACGATGTTTCTCACAAACTTGTATTTTTCATGTATGACAGATCTTAAAATTCCTATTTTCAGAAAAAAACATACATTTTGAGATATTTCTTTCAATACTGGTAATGAATATTCTCTATGGGCATTTCATCAGATTGCACATTAATCAATTTGAAGGGCTTATCATTTTTATGACATGAATTTTACCTCTATATTAACATGGTATATCTTTTTATTCAATTAGTTTGTCTTTCTGAAGACAATTTTTTTGTCTTCAATAATTTTTCCTTCCTGAATAATTTTTTTTGTTGTTTTCCCAAAGAGCTTTCACATCTTTTGTTAGATTCATTCCAAGTACTTGATATTTTTATGTTGTTGTTAAAAGTGTCTTCTTTTTAAGCATATTTTTAAAATGTTTTTGTTTAAATTCCAGATAGTTAACATACATTGTAGTGTTAGTTTCAAGTGTACAATATGGTGATTCAACACATCCATACATACCCAGGTGCTCATCACAAGTTCTCCTTAGTCCCCATCACCTATGTAACCCATGCCTCCACCCTCTTCCAGTCTGGTAATCATCAGTTTATTCTCTATAGTTAAGGGTCTCTTTATTGGTTTGGCTCTCTCTCTTCCTCTTTTTTTTAACCTTTGCTCATTTGTTTTGTTTCTTAAGTTCCACATATGAGTGAAATCACATGGTATTTGTCTTTCTCTGATTGAATTATCTCATTTAGCATAACACTCTCTAGTTCCATTGATAAGCATATGTTTTAATTGCGTGTTGTTAATGTACAGAATGGCAATGGACTTGTATATAATTTTTTTATAGAATCATTTTCTAAGTAGATAAAATTATATCATGTAAAAATAGTAATGTTAATTTTTTTCCTTCCAATTATTTTGCCTTAAGTTAATTTTTCTCATCTTGTAATACTGCCTAGGACTTGTGGTACAATAGTGAATAGAAAGAGTAATAATGGGATATTATTAAATTAAGAATAAAGGAAAACATTCTCATCTCGATATAGTATATCCACAAAAATTATCTATAGCAAACAGCATATTTGATGATTTATTAAAAACGCTTCATTTGAGAAATTAGAACAAAGACATGAAAGACTACTATTTGTATTCAATATTCTAATAGAGATTCTACAGTAACAGTAAAATAAAAATTTAGTTTAAGAATTGCAATGGATTGGTGCGTGGGTGGCTCAGTCAGTTGAGTGTCTGCCTCCTGATTTTGGCTCAGGTCATCATTTCAGAGGGGTGAGACCAAGCCCCATGTTAGGCTTCACACTCAGCTCAGGTCTGCTTGAGATTCTCTCTCTTCTCCTTTCCCCCCTCACCTCTCACATTCTCTCTCTCTCTAAAATAAATCAATAAGTCTTAAAAAAAAAAAAAAAAAGGATTACAGGGACCTGGGTGGCTCGGTTAGTTAAGCATCTGCCTTCAGGTCAGGTTATAACCCCAGGATCCTGGGATTGAGGCCCATATTGGGCTCTATGCTTGAGGGCAGGGGTGGGGGTCAGTTTCTCCCTGTCACTCTACCTCTATGTTCTCTCTCTCTCTCAAATAACTAAAAAATCTTAAAAAAGGAATTGCAAGAGGAGTAAAAATAATAATCATTGTAGATGATATGATTATTGATATTATTTTTGACCCCCAAGCTGTCTTAAAGAATGCAGATAAATTATTGATACTAGAGTTAAGAAAGATTGTTGTGTGATAAAAGAATCAATTTATAATCCATGTCATTATACCAATAACAAACAGAAAACATTATTTAAAGGGATATGTATTATTATAACTACAAAATAGATTATGTGTTAATAAATCAAATAAGAAATGTAGAATACTTTTTTGAAGAAAATGATAAACCCTTTTTCAGAAAAATTGGATAAGTCCTAAGTCAGCTAATAGATTGACATTAATAAATGTTTATAGGAGGATTCAGTATCTTAAAATTTTTTTATAATGGATTAATAGAGAATTAATAGCTTATTATAGTCCAGAGATTGCCAATCAAAATGCCAAAATTTAATTTTGAAAATTAGCAACTTGATTCCTATATGTGAAGTGTCAGGGTTAGGATTAACTATGATACAATGAGTTTTCCCTATGAGATATTAATATTTAAACCTTAATACTTAGTATATTATTGGCTCAGGGAGAGAGAAACTAGAGAAACAGAGTTGATAAGTAACAGAAGTGGCAAAGTCAGCAGGAAGATGATGGATTATTCAATAAACGATATTAAGACAAATGACAAAGTCTATGGAAACAAAATAAATTGGATCACAGTATTGGCTCATAAAGAGAAACCACCTGGCAATGAATTTATGACTTGAATATGAAAGGCAAAACCTTAACACCTTAAAAAGAAAGTTTAGGAAACTATATTCTTTCAGTCTGGGATAAAGAAGGATAAAAAATAAGATTCAAAAAGTGCATAACACAAATAGAAAGATTAGTACATTAGACTTTATTAAACATAAGAATTTCTGTTCATCAAAAGATAATGTGAAAAAAGTTAAAAGGTAAGTCACGAGAGTTTCAAATATATGACAACAAAAGATTAACATCCAGAATATCTTAAGGTGCTCCTCCAAATCAATAAGAAAAAGATTGATAGCTTAACAGGAAAAAAATGGTCAAAAAATGGTCAAAAAAGCAATTACAGAAGACCAATGTGAAGCACCCATAAACATAGAAAATACACTCAACCTTATTAATAAAAAAGGAAATATAAATAAATGTACTTGGTCTACCATATCATACCCACCATTTTTTCTTTTTTTTTTAATTTTTAATTTTTTTATTAACATACACTGTATTATTAGTCCCAGGGGCACAGGTCTGTGAATCGCCAGGTTTACACTTCATAGCACTCACCATAGCACATACCTTCCCTGTGTCCATAACACAACCACCCCTCCCCCCAGCAACCCTCAGTTTGTTTTGTGAGTCTAAGAGTCTCTTATGGTTTGTCTCCCTCTTGATCCCATCTTGATTCATTTTTTCCTTTCCTATCCCCCAAACCCCCCACATTGCCTCTCAGCTTCCTCATATTTGGAAGGTCATATGATAATTGTCTTTCTCCGATTGACTTATTTCACTCAGCCTAATACCCTCTAGTTCCATCCACATTGTCGCAAATGGCAAGATTTCATTTCTTTTGATGGCTGTATAGTATTCCATTGTGTATATATACCACTTCTTCTTTATCCATTCATCTGTTGATGGACATCTAGGTTCTTTCCATAGTTTGGCTATTGTGGACATTGCTCCTATAAACATTCAGGTGGACGTGCCCCTTCGGATCACCACATTTGTATCTTTAGGGTAAATACCCAGCAGTGTGATTGCGAGGTCATAGAGTAGCTCTATTTTCAACTTTTTGAGGAATCTCCATGCTGTTTTCCAGAGTGGCCGCACTAGCTTGCATTCCCACCAACAATGTAGGAGGGTTCCCCTTTCTCTGCATCCTCGCCAGCATTTGTCATTTCCTGACTTGTTAATTTTAGCCATTCTGACTGGTGTGAGGTGATATCTCATTGTGGTTTTGATTTGTAATTCCCTGATGCCGAGTGATGTGGAGCACTTTTTCATGTATCTGTTGGCCATCTGGATGTCTTCTTTGCAGAAACGTCTGTTCATGTCCTCTGCCCATTTCTTGATTGTATTATTTGTTCTTTGGGTGTTGAGTTTGACAAGTTCTTTATAGATTTTGGATACTAGCCCTTTATCTGATATGTCATTTGCAGATATCTTCTCCCATTCTGTCAGTTGTCTTTTGTTGACTGTTTCCTTTGCTGTGCAAAGGCTTTTGATCTTGATGAAGTCCCAATAGTTCATTTTTGCCCTTGCTTCCCTGATCTTTGGCGATGTTCCTAGGAAGAACTTGCTGTGGCTGAGGTCGAGGAGGTTGCTGCCTGTGTTCTCCTCAAGGATTTCGATGGATTCCTTTCTCACATTGAGGTCCTTCATCCATTTTGAGTCTATTTTCATGTGTGGTGTAGGGAAATGGTCCAGTTTCATTTTTCTGCATGTGACTGTCCAATTTTCCCAACACCATTTGTTGAAGAGACTGTCTTTTCTCCATTGGACGTTCTTTCCTGCTTTGTTGAAGATTAGTTGACCATAGAGTTGAGGGTCTATTTCTGGGCTCTCTATTCTGTTCCATTGATCTGTGTGTCTGTTTTTGTGCCAGTACCATGCTGTCTTGATGACAGCTTTGTAATAGAGCTTGAAGTCCGGAACTGTGATGCCACCAACTTCGGCTTTGTTTTTCATCATTCCTCTGGCTATTCGAGGTCTTTTCTGGCTCCATATAAATTGTGGGATTATTTGTTCCATTTCTTTGGAAAAAATGGGTGGGATTTTGATAGGAATTTGCATTAAATGTGTAGTTTGCTTTAGGTAGCATAGATATTTTCACAATATTTGTTCTTCCAATCCAGGAGCATGGAACATTTTCCCATTTCTTTGTGTCTTCTTCACTCTTTCATGAGTACTTTATAGTTTTCTGAGTAAAGATTCTTTGCCTCTTTGGTTAGGTTTATTCCTAGGTAGCTTATGGTTTTGGGTGCAGTTGTAAATGGGATTGATTCCTTAATTTCTCTTTCTTCTGTCTTGTTGTTGGTGTCGAGAAATGCAACTGATTTCTGTGCATTGATTTTATATCCTGACACTTTACTGAATTCCTGTATGTGTCCTAGCAGATTTGGAGTGGAGTCTTTTGGGTTTTCCACATAAAGTATATTTTCTGCAGAGAGTGATAGTTTGAATTCTTTGCAGATTTGGATGCCTTTACTTTCTTTTTGTTGTCTGATTGCTGATGCTAGGACTTCTAGTACTATGTTGAATAGCAGTGGTGACTACCATTTTTTTTTTTTTAATATTAAGAAGGCTTGGGGTGTCTAGGTAGCTTAGTTGGTTAAGCACCCAACTCTTGATTTCAGCTCAGGTCATGAGGTCAGTGTTATGACAGTGAAGCCCCCCATTAAGCTCCATGCTCAGCATGGAGTCTGCTTGAGATTCTCTCTCCCTCTGCCCCTTCCCCTCTCAAATAAAACCTAAAATCTTGAGAAAAAATTCTGATGAAACTATTTAATTGTATGTGAAGCAACAGGAAGTTTTATGTATGACTCGTAGGATTATAAACTGGTGCTGTCACAGGGCAGGGCACCTGGGTGGCTCTGTCAGTTAAGCCTCTGACCCTTGAAACTAGCTCAGGTCCTGATATCACTCTCATGGGACGGAGCCCCACATTGGGCTTCCCACTAAGTGAGGAGTCTGCTTAAAATTCTCTATCTCCCTCTGCCCCTTCTTCCCCTCTCTCTCTTAAAAAAATTATAAATAAAAATAAATTGGTACGATCACTTTGAGAAAGAGTGTAATCTTATGCAGAAATGCTGAAAGAATACAGTTTCTATAATCTGGTACCTCTAGTCATAATAATAGAATTTCTTGCATGTTTACTAGGATATATGTTCATAGATACATTTGTAATGTCAACAACCTAGAAATTATACAACTTAAGTGTTGATATATTTATTCAATGGGTTACTGTAGAACAGTAAAAATTCATGAACTATACTTAAAAACAACATCAATGATTCTCAAAAATATGAAGATAAGCAAAAGAAGCAAATTACAAAATATATGTCCCCCAAATTTTACACATGTAAGTTTAGAACATGTGAAACTAAATAATTTATCATTTAGGGATGCATGTATAGAAAAGAAACTGGAATGCAAAACAAGGAAATAAGAAAAAAATTCAGAATAGTGGTTACCTGAATGTGAGAAAAAAAGTAGTTTAGAACTAGTTCCAATAAGAGTTGATCTATCTAAATCTACTGTTTGAAGCATATCTCCTATTTGTATTTTTCCTCCTCCATCCCTGCTTTCCTCTGTGTTAGTTTCAACTTTAGGCAAGGTCTCCATTTATTGGGGACTACCATCACCTCCATGCTTAGCAACCCCCTAACATCTGTTTTCTAGTTCTTCCAATGAAATTATGAGTATCACTTCCATTTTTCCACAGTGGGTCTTGAGTTCATCTCTCCAGTGTTCATAGAGATGTGCAATTATCCCTACTAGTTCCAGGCCATGTGTCAACTGCTCAAGCCTAGGTGGTAGGGTCAATCTCTCTAGTCTATGTGGGCAGGATGGAGGATTAATGGCCTTGCGAGGTAAGTTAAGGCCCTGATACCAAAAGCTCTGCGACTAATGCTGAGATGCCAAAACAAGAGATGTTTGCTTCAGTCTTAAGGCAAACATTGACTCTGTCTTTGAATCAAGTACTTGACAACTCTTAAATGGAGGTTGGGAGTATGGGAAGTCTCTAAGATGCTCAGATACTTTGTTGAATTTTGACCAGAAATCAGCAGGTAGGAGGAAAGACTACCATCTACACAAGGATACCACATCTCTGTGCAATAGACTTTGGAAAAGCTGACTCACTTGGAGAAGGTGATGGAATCAATTGGCACTAAATCCTCAGTGTGAAAACTCAGATTTCACGAAAGATTCAAAGGACCCCAAGAATTCCCATCAGCTGTGAAGATTCTACTGCAGAGAGCAGTAAAGAGAAGAGACAAAATTGGGTGCTCGGAGAGAACAGAACTGAATCCTACAAGTTGAATTCCTGAGAAGCATGGGCCTGGGGTGTGGGGGTAATACATGCTGCTTATCACAGGGGTCCTGAGAGGACACATTCAGAATGAGGAGTCTGAAACCATGCAAAGCAGGTGAGACCACTCAGTACTCACATCCAGCTCTCTTGCACTCTCTAACCCTGATAGGACAGGAATAGAACAATGATAGCAAAAAACCAACTTGAAACATGAAGTTCAAACTTTAAAATACAAAGCTCAGGAATTTGATCACTGGAAATACCACACACCTATGTAGATGTATCAGTTAGGATATTTTACCTATTTCATCTGCAGATTTTCAGAGGTAGACAGTCCCAGGAATGGCCAATTTCATTGCTCAACAACATTAAGGTTTGATTCAATTCCTAAGGGATAACATTCCCTTAGCTTTACCTCTTGGGATAGCAGGATAATTGTCCTGGTTTAAAGCATCGCATCCTTGTAGTGCAATGTCTAAAGGGAAAGAAAGTGATTTGAGGGTTCTGAAGAGTAGATGGATTAGTCTATTACAAACCTGCCATGAATGTAATGGTAGCAAAATACTTTCAGAGTACTTATAAGACACCTCAATGATATGCTTTTAAAAAAGGGATTAGATGACAACTTTGTTCATATTTCTACTCACTGAATCTAATGTACAAAATGAGACAGAGTTGTTCTGCATTGTGCTTGGGGAAAGGATTGTTGTTTCTGGGTGACAGAAAATCTTAAGTGGAGAAACAGAAATCAGTGAGACTGGGCATTTTGTGGGACAGCAAAAATATTATACAGTTGGCGGAGAAAGAGCTTTGTAGAATAGGAAAATCTACTATGGATTATTTATTCTACTTACAAAAGTAATGCTAAGTATATTAAGTAGAATAGCTTAAAATTATAGAACTATATTATAATAGCCAAGTTATGGAAGCAACCCAGTGTCCATCCATAGAAGAATGGGTAAAGAAGATGTGATATATATATGTATGTATACACACACACACACAATACTACTCAGCCATAAAAAGGAATCAAATCTTGCCATTTGCAACAACATGGATCTGTCCTAGAGGATATAATGCTAAGCAAAATAAATCAGTCAGAGAAAAACAAATACTAGATGATTTCACTCATATGTGGAATTTAAGAACAAAACAAAAAGAGAGAAAGAGAGAGCTAGAGAAAAAACAAACAAAAAACCCCCAGAATCTTAATGATAGAGAACAAACTGGTGGTTGCCAGAGGGGAGTTGGATGGGAAGATGGGTGAAAAGGTGAAGGGAATTAAAAGTACACTTATTGTGATGAGCACTGAGGAGCATTGTTGAATCACTATGTTGTACACCTGAAACTAACACAACACTGTATGTTGATTATACTTGAATAAAAAGTATAGAAATATATAGACTAAAAAGTGAAGGTCTGCCTTCACTGCTATCCTTTGTGCCCTTTTCCAAATAAAGATGATCATCGTTGACACTTATAGAATGTATACTTTCTGGCCTTTCTCATGAATATTTATTATGAATATATAGATTAAAAATAAAGTGTGATGGGGCACCTGTGTGGTTCAGTCAGTTAAGTGTCTGCCTTCAGCTCATGCCCTCAGGTCATGATCTCAAGGTCCTAGGTTGGAGCCCCACATTAGGCACCCTGCTCAGAGGGGAGCCTGCTTCTCCCTCTTGCCTGTGCTCCTCCCCTCCTGCTGTGCTCATCAAATCCTCAAATAAATAAATAAAATCTTTTAAAAAAAGATTACATACACCATGCTGTATGTAAGGTCCTACAAAATTCTTTATTTTAATTTAACAATAGGAATTAAATGACTTTTTTAAAAAATTATTTTGTTTATTATTATTTTTTATGAACATATAATGTATTTTTATCCCCAGGGGTACAGGTATGTGAATCGCCAGGTTCACACACTTCACAGCACTCACCATAGCACATACCCTCCCCAGTGTCCATAACCCCACCCCCTCTACTGACTTCCCTCCCCCCAGCAACCCTCAGTTTGTTTTGTGAGATTTAGAGTCACTTGTGGTTTGTCTCCCTCCCAATCCCATCTTGTTTCATTTATTCTTCTCCTATGCCCCAAACCCCCCATGTTGCATCTCCACTTCCTCATATCAGGGAGATCATGTGATAGTTGTCTTTCTCTGATTGACTTATTTCGCTAAGCATAATACCCTCTAGTTCCATCCACGTCATCACAAATGGCAAGATTTCATTTCTTTTGATGGCTGCATAGTATTCCATTGTGTATATATACCACTTCTTCTTTATCCATTCATCTGTTGATGGACATCTAGGTTCTTTCCATAGTTTGGCTATTGCTAGACATTGCTGCTATAAACATTCGGGTGCACGTGCTCCTTCAGATCACTACGTTTGTATCTTTAGGGTAAATACCCAGTAGTGCAATTGCTGGGTCATAGGGTAGTGCTATTTTCAACTTTTTGAGGAACCTCCATGCTGTTTTCCAGAGTGGTTGCACCAGCTTGCATTCCCACCAACAGTGTAGGAGGGTTCTCCTTTCTCCGCATCCTCGCCAGCATCTGTCATTTCCTGACTTGCTAATTTTAGCCATTCTGACTGGTGTGAGGTGGTATCTCATTGTGGTTTTGATTTGTATTTCCCCAATGCCGAGTGATGTGGAGCACTTTTTCACGTGTCTGTTGGTCATCTGGATGTCTTCTTTGCAGAAACATCTGTTCATGTCTTCTGCCCACTTCTTGATTGTATTATTTGTTCTTTGGGTGTTGAGTTTGACAAGTTCTTTATAGATTTTGGACACTAGCCCTTTTATCTGATATGTCGTTTGCAAATATCTTCTCCCATTCTGTCAGTTGTCTTTTGGTTTTGTTAACTGTTTCTTTTGCTGTGCAAAATCTTTTGATCTTGATGAAATCCCAGTAGTTCAATTTTGCCCTTGCTTCCCTTGCCTTTGGCGATGCTCCTAGGAAGACTTTGCTATGGCTGAGGTCGAGGAGGTTGCTGCCTGTGTTCTCCTCAAGGATTTTGATGGATTCCTTTCTCACATTGAGGTCCATCATCCATTTTGAGTCTATTTTCATGTGTGGTGTAGGGAAATGGTCCAGTTTCATTTTTCTGCATATGGCCGTTCAATTTTCACAACAACATTTATTGAAGAGACTGTCTTTTCTCCATTGGACGTTCTTTCCTGCTTTGTTGAAGATTAGTTGACCATAGAGTTGAGGGTCTATTTCTGGGCTCTCTATTCTTTTCCATTGATCTGTGTGTCTGTTTTTGTGCCAGTACCATGCTGTCTTGATGATGACAGCTTTGTAATAGAGCTTGAAGTCTGGAATTTTGATGCCACCAACTTTGACTTTCTTTTTCAATATTCCTTTGGCTATTCAAGGTCTTTTCTGGTTCCATATAAATTGTAGGATTATTTGTTCCATTTCTTTGGAAAAAATGGGTGGGATTTTGATAGGGATTGCATTAAATGTGTAGTTTGCTTTAGGTAGCATAGATATTTTCACAATATTTGTTCTTCCAATCCAGGAGCATGGAACATTTTTCCATTTCTTTGTGTCTTCCTAGATTTCTTTCATGAGTAGTTTATAGTTTTCTGAGTATAGATTCTCAGCCTCTTTGGTTAGGTTTATTCCTAGGTATTTTATAGTTTTGGGTGCAATTGTAAATGGGAATGACTCCTTAATTTCTCTTTCTTCTGTCTTGCTGTTGGTGCAGAGAAATGCAACTGATTTCTGTGCATTGATTTTATATCCTGACACTTTACTAAATTCCTGTACAAGTTCTAGCAGTTTTGGAGTGGAGTCTTTTGGGTTTTCCACATATAGTATCATATCATCTGTGAAGAGTGATAGTTTGACTTCTTCTTTGCTGATTTGGATGCCTTTAATTTCTTTTTGTTGTCTGATTGCTGAAGCTAGGACTTCTAGTACTATGATGAATAGCAGTGGTGATAATGGACATCCCTGCCATGTTCCTGACCTTAGTGGAAAAGCTTTCAGTTTTTCTCCATTGAGAATGATATTTGCGGTGTGTTTTTCATAGATGGCTTTGATAATATTGAGGTATGTGCCCTCTATCCCTACACTTTGAAGAGGTTTGATCAGGAAGAGATGCTGTACTTTGTCAAATGCTTTTTCAGCATCTTTGAGAGAATCATATGGTTCTTGTTCTTTCTTTTTTTAATGTGTTGAATCACATTGATTGATTTGTGGATGTTGAACCAACCTTGCAGCCCTGCAATAAATCCCACTTGGTCATGGTGAATATTCCTTTTAATGTACTGTTGAATACTATTGGCTAGTATTTTGGTGAGAATTTTCGCATCTGTGTTCATCAAGGATTTTGGTCTGTAATTCTCTTTTTTGATGGGATCCTTGTCTGATTTTGGGATCAAGGTGATGCTGGCCTCATAAAATGAGTTTCTAAGTTTTCCTTCCATTTCTATTTTTTGGAACAGTTTCAGGAGAATAGGAATTAGTTCTTCTTTAAATGTTTGGTAGAATTCCCCTGGGAAGCCATCTGGCCCTGGGCTTTTGTTTGTTGGGAGATTTTTGATGACTGTTTCAATCTCCTTACTGGTTATGGGTCTGTTCATGTTTTCTATTTCTTCCTGGTTCAGTTGTGGTAGTTTATATGTCTCTAGGAACGCATCCATTTCTTCCAGATTGTCAAATTTGTTTACATAGAGTTGCTCATAGTATGTTCTTATAATTGTTTTTATTTCTTTGGTGTTGGTTGTGATCTCTCCTCTTTCATTCATGATTTTATTTGTTTGGGTCCTTTCTCTTTTCTTTTTGATAAGTCTGGCCAGGGGTTTTTCAATCTTATCAATTCTTTCAAAGAACCAGCTCCTTGTTTCTTTGATTTGTTCTATTGTTTTTTTTTTTTTTGTTTGTTTCTATTTCATTGATTCCTGCTCTGATCTTTATGATTTCTCTTCTCCTGCTGGGTTTAGGCTTTCTTTGTTGTTCTTTCTCCAGCTCCTTTAGGTGTAGGGTTAGGTTGTGTATCTGAGACATTTCTTGTTTCTTGAGAAAGGCTTTTACTGCTGTATATTTTCCTCTAAGGACTGCCTTTCCTCTAACCACTGTGCTTTCATTATCATTTGTTTCCGTGAATTTTTTCAATTCTTCTTTAATTTCCTGGTTGACCCATTCATTTTTTAAAAGGATGCTGTTTAGTCTCCATGTGTTTGTGTTCTTTCCAAATTTCCACTTGTGATTGAGTTCTAGCTTCAGAACATTGTGGTCTGAAAATATGCAGGGAATGATCCCAATCTTTTGATACCAGTTGAGACCTGATTTATGACCCAGGATGTGGTCTATTCTGGAGAATGTTCCATGTGCACTAGAGAAGGATGTGTATTCTTTTGCTTTGGGATGAAATGTTCTGAATATATCTGTGGTGTCCATCTGGTCCAAAGTGTCATTTAAGGCCTTTATTTCCTTGTTGATCTTTTGCTTGGATGATCTATTTCAGTGAGGGGAGTGCCAAAGTCCCCTACTATTATTGTATTATTGTTTATGTGTTTCTTTGATTTTGTTATTCATTAGTTTATATAGTTGGCTGCTCCCACCTTAGGGGCATAGATGTTTAAAATTGTTAGATCTTCTTGTTGGACAGACCCTTTGTGTATGATATAGTGTCCTTCCTCATCTCTTATTATAGTCTTTGGCTTAAAATCTAATTGATCTGATATAAAGATTGCCACCCCAGCTTTCTTCTGATGTCCAGTAGCATGGTAAATTGTTTTCCATCCCCTCACTTTAAATCTGGAGGTGTCTTCAGGTCTAAAATGAGTTTCTTGTAGGCAACATATTGATGGGTTTTACTTTTTTTATCCATTCTGATACCCTGTGTCTTTTGATTAGGGCATTTAGCCCACTAACATTCAGGGTAACTATTGAGAGATATGAATTTAGTGCCATATATTGCCTTTAAGGTGCCTGTTACTGTATATTGTCTCTTATTCTTTATTGTCTCTGTTCCTTTCTGATCTACTACTTTTAGGCTCTCTCTTTGCTTAGGAGGACCACTTTCAATATTTCCTGTAGAGCTGGTTTGGTGTTTGCAAATTCTTTTAGTTTTTGTTTGTCCTGGAAGCTTTTTATCTCTCTTTCTATTTTCAATGATAGCCTAGCTGGATATAGTATTTTTGGCTGCATGTTTTTCTCATTTAGTGCTCTGGATATATCATGCCAGTTCTTTGTGGCCTGCCAGGTCTCTGTGGATAAGTCAGCTGCCAATCTAATATTTTTACCATTGTATGTTACAGACTTCTTGCCCCAGGCTGCTTTTAGCATTTTCTCTTTGTCACTAAGGCTTGTAAATTTTACTATTAGGTGATGGGGTGTGGACCTATCCTTGTTGATTTTGAGGGGGGTTCTCTGTGCCTCCTGGATTTTGATGCTTGTTCCCTTTGTCATATTAGGGAAATTCTCTCCAATAATTCTCTCCAATATACTTTCTGCTCCCCTCTCTCTTTCTTCTTCTTCTGGAATCCCAATTATTTTAATGTTGTTTCATGTTATGGTGTCACTTATCTCTTGAATTCTCCCCTTGTGGTCCAGTAGCTGTTTGTCCCTCTTTTGCTCAGCTTCTTTATTCTCTGTCATTTGGTCTTCTATATCGCTAATTCTTTCTTCTGTCTCATTTATCCTAGAAGTAGAGCTTCCATTTTTGATTGCACCTCATTAATAGCTTTTTTGATTTCAACATGGTTAGATTTTAGTTCTTTTATTTCTCCAGAAAGGGCTTTTATCTCTCCAGAGAGGGTTTCTCTAATATCATCTATGCCTTTTTTGAGCCCGGCTAGAACCTTGAGAATTGTCATTCTGAACTCTAGGTCTGACATATTACCAATGTCTGTATTGATTAGGTCCCTAGCCTTTGGTACTGCCTCTTGTTCTTTTTTTTGTGGTGAGTTTTTCCGCCTTGTCATTTTGTCCAGATAAGAGTATATGAAGGAGCAAATAAAATACTGAAAATGTGACAAAGACCCTAGGAAAATGCACTTTAACCAAATCAGAAGAGACCCCAAATCATGGAGGGGGGGGGAAGGGGATAAAAAGAGGTTCAGGAAAAAAAAATTAAAAAAGAAAACAAATAAAGAAAAAATATAAAAAAGAGAAAAAGATATTAGATAAACTAGTTAAAAACGTTAAAAAAGGGTAAAAGTTAAAAAAATTAGCAGAAGAAAAAAAATAAAATTAAAAAAAATTAAATTAACTGCAAGAATAAAGAATCATGAGGAGAAAGCCATGAGTTCCGTGCTTTGCTTTCTCCTCCTCTGGAATTCTGCTGCTCTCCTTGGTATTGAAACTGCACTCCTTGGTAGGTGAACTTGGTCTTGGCTGGATTTATTGTTAATCTTCTGGGGGAGGGGCTGTTGTAGTGATTCTCAAGTGTCTTTGCCCCAGGCAGAAATGCACCACCCCTACCAGTGTCCAGGCTAAGTAATCCGCTCAGGTTCAATTTCGAGAGCTTTTGTTCCCTGAACTCTTTCCGTAGAGTTCTGGAGGATGGGAATGAAAATGGCAGCCTCCCAGTCTCTGGCTGGAGGAGCTGAGAGCTGGGGTCCACACTCCTTAGTGCGCCATCAGAGAAAGAGCCCAATCCCTGGCCTCTGGCCATACTCTGACCTAACCCAGCCTGTAACCAGTTCAAGGTAACCCCGACCTGAGAGCTCACTCCTCAGCTCTGTCTCTGCAGCCGGCTTCCCCACTCTAATACCTGTGAACTCTGCGACACTCAGATACCCTGATACTTCTGTGACCTTGCAGGACCTGGGGCCACGCTGACCCCACATGGGCTTCACCCCAGTTTAGCCTCTGGAGTGATGTTTCTCAGTGGAGCAGACTTTTAAAAGTCCTGATTTTGTGCTCCGTTGCTCCACCGCTTACCAGGAGCCAGCCCCTTCCTCCACAGTCTATCTTTCTGTTGCTTTGGATTCACTTCTGTACTGGTCCTACCTTTCAGAAAGTGGTCGATTTTCTGTTTCTAATTGCAGTTCTTCTTATCTTCAATCTCCCATTGGATTTGTAGGTGTTTGCAATGGTTTGATAAGCTATCTAGCTGATCTCCTGCTGCCTAATGTAGTCTCAGCCTGCTACTTCTCCACCATCTTGACTCCTCTCCTCTTAAATGTCTTTTCTTGTAAGTAAGGATTTACCTTACTCTTCAACTACTGCATAGTACATCCTGCAATGAATATTCCAAATATTTAAGATATTTGTAATGTTTTGTGTCTAACTTTCTTTTTCATATAATAATGTAAAAAACCAACTTTGTGTCTTTTCCCTTATACTCCTGTGTTTTTGTAGAATGGATATCCAGAAGTCAAAACTGGTTGAAGTATATATTCCTTTAATATTTTAGAAAATTTGCCCTTTTACTTTCTAAGATGTCATGGTTATATATTTTCCTACAAGCAGTACATGAGAAAAATTATTTTTCCTCCTTTTGTCAAAACCAGATATCTTTTTAATTCTTGCCATTATGTTACATAAAAAAACTGTAGGTCATGTTTATTTAATACACATTTCCCTAGCTTTTAGTAATATTGAGCATCTTTATATATATATATATATATTTTTTTTTTAAAGGAGTTTATTATTTATTTGTCAGAGAGAGAGACGAGTGAGAGCCAGCACAGGCAGACAGAGTGGCAGGCTGAGGCAGAGGAAGAATCAGGCTCCCCGCTGAGCAAGGAGCCTGATGTGGGACTCGATCCCAGAACACCGGGATCATGACCTGAGCCGAAGGCAGCCACCCAACCAACTGAGCCACCCAGGCATCCCTTTGTATATATTTTTTATATTTAAATTGCCTCTTTCTCTTTTACTTATTTTTAGATTAGATTCAATTTTACTTACTGACTTTTAGGAGTTTTTTAAATATTCTGAATAATAATTTTTCTACATTCTTTTTTAAATGTTTTTTTCAGACTGACTTTTGCCTTTTGACCTTATGGCATTTTGCACAGAAGTTTTAATTAGTATGCCCATAATTTTTTAATCATTATGTCTTTAGTTGTTGGGGTTTGTATCTAGCTTAGATATATCTTCCCATTACAAAACTGTAATTAAATTTCCCTGCATAATTTCATTTCAAATACAATTTTGTTTTAGTTTTACTTTGAAAAATCAGTTGTTACAAATAGATCTGGAAGTTATTTTTGTGAATGATGTGAAACTGATTTAAGGATGTTTTAAGTAAATGAATAAACCATATTCTTTCTCCAACAGCCTGATAATAGTTACGGATGTCTTCTTCTTCTGCTGCTGCTGCTGATGATGATGACAATATCTTTGATTGTTATCTAGGATTGTTTAGCCTTTCAAGTGTTTTATGTGAATTAACTAATTTAATTCTAAAAATAAGTAGGTAGTGTTATTATCCCCTTTTTTACACATTAGGAAATTAAAGTTTAGTAAGACACAGGCAGTTAGTGTTAGAATCAGATTTGAACCCAGCTAGTCTGGCTCTAGAATGTATGCTCTTAGCTATCAGGCTCTGTTTATAATATCCTAAATTCCAATAATAATAGATGTCTTTTCTGTACTAGCCACTTATATTGTCGATCTATTCCTATGTTAATGTACGCCACTTTAATTACTCTGAATTCAAGATCATTGGTATATGGTAGGGCACATCCCAAATTAATGTCTCCCTAAAACTATGCTATTTTTACATAAAAACATAATCTATTCATTGCTTTTGTCTTTTTAAAAATTGGTCCTTAACAATGTTTCTTTTCCTCCTTTTGTTGGGTTTTGTTTTTATTGTTGTAGTCTTGCACTTTTCTTTTGGTTTAGTTTCAGGTGTTCCAAAATATTTGTTTTAGTTGTAAACAGCATATTTTCAATGATATTTTCAGATTATGTATGAATGTAATTATGTATGTAGGAAAACTATAATTAGTTGATTTTTGTCTCTGCCATGTAGCTGAAAGATCTTGTAAACTCTGTGTTTCCAATTACTATTTTAAATTTCTTTTAGAAGTAAAAACCATGAAGAGCTTTTGGCTTTCCTTAGAAATGAAGAATATAAAATTGTTACACAAATGAATAATTTAAAAAAGAAAGGCACAGAGGACTATTATGTTTCTTGAATTTACCCATTAAAGCAACTAAATTTTATGTATTTTGAGCTAGCCCATGTGGGTGTGAAACAATTTTCTTCACTTGAATTTTTTATTTGCTGTCTTTTTTTTCTTTTTGTTTTTTCTTATGCATAAAAAATTCTAAGAAAAAAACTATATGTCAATTTACATTATTATGATAATTTCAAATCTTGCTTAAGCAACTACAATGTGTCTTACTCAAAGAAAAAACATCAGCATTGTACAATGATTTCTTTAAGATTTGTCAATCTCAGCATCTTTAAAAGGCAGATTCTTCATCCTATGAATGTCATTGATGGTGTGAGACAACCTAAAGAGTATTTCATCTAAAGTACAGACACACGCACACATACACACACATGCATGTATGTACCACATTAATGTACACCTCTGAAACATGAGGAACAAAATCAGCAAACGACAAACTGGTGACGGCAATTATGAATAAAATGCTCCATTTTGACCAAGACCATCTTACCAGGAGATAATAACTAACATAACAGCAGGTTTTAGTGGTTTATGAAAATATGCTACTGTTATAAAAGTTCTTTCTCCACTGGTGCCCACAGTTCTTGGTCACACAACTTCATAGAATGAAAAGGTAGACCAGACAAAGTGGTGGGCAGCAAAGCAAAGTTTACTGAACAATAGTGAAGTGATAATACAAATGTCCCCAGGAATGAGGGGAGCCAAGAGGGTTGCCACTATCCTTCATCACTACCTTTGCAGAATACCTCAAACTTAATCGTGTTTCCAAACATTGCTATTTTTAAAATCCTTACCACAAAGTGATAGTGGTTTAAATCAGAAATATTTCAGAGAAAATTAAAACAACATGCAGTGCCTGATAAAAGGAATATTTACATCTGAACTCTACCAAGGGACTTACTAATATTTTCCTTTAAACAATTATATTCTATCTTCAGATTATTAAAAGATATTACTAATGTGGAACTGATGATACAGCTTTGAGTAGAGTTGGTCAAAATCAAAACAGTATTTTCAAAAGAAAGGAAAGAAAGCATTTGTAAGGGGAGCCAAGAAGAGAAGAGGAAACAGATATTGGAGGTAAGGGATAGCATGGTAGAGTAAAGAAAGCACGTGTACCAGGGAAACAACAGATAGAAAAGAGGAAGCAAATGGGAGAGAGCACTTGGAAAAAAATACAATAGATTACTTGATTGATGATTAGATGGGCACAGAGAAGCAAGTTCAAAAGCTAAGTGGAAGACAGATTTCTATCATTTATAAAAAATTGTATTAGAAAAGAACATCTTTTTATTGAAGGCACTGTAAAGAGAATCAAGTCTCATTGGAAAAAAAATTTTCTTAATTTCCCCGACAAGGTACATAATAAGTTATGTTTTCTCCATATAATGCAATTATTTTAGTTGTTGTAAAAGAGAAAATATTCACAACATATTTAGTTGTAAACTAGGTGATAAAATTATGTATTGTAAAATCCATCTAAAAAATATGTTGTGTATGTAAGTATGCTCAGTAAAATGTGAAATATGTTGACACCCCCCAAAAACCCAACCCCCACACATCCCATAACGCATAGATATTGTACAATACATATGCAAATACTATAATTGTTTGATTTAAAATCTAAGGACTAAAATTCAAGACCAAATATTTGACTAAATATCTTGAACATTTAATGGATTACTATTTTGGGCTGAGATCATACACACACACACACACACATGCACACACACATACATATGCAGTCACATATATACATACACATATATGCATACAATTTCATATACATCACACACACACACACACCCTAAAAGGGTGAAGTGTTCTGTTCTTTTGGGGATACCTCCTTACCCTCCACCACTCCTTCTCCAAAAGCATTTTAAAATAATGTAAGATGTTTTATAATATTCATGCATAGTTATTTATTTATTTGTCTATTTATTTTATTTTATTTTATTTTTTATTTATTTATTTTTTAAAAAGATTTTATTTATTTATTTGACAGAGAGAGATCACAAGTAGGCAGAGAGGCAGGCAGAGAGAGGAGGAAGCAGGCTCCCTGCTGAGCAGAGAGCCTGATGAGGGACTCCATCCCAGGACCCTGAGATCATGACCTGAGCTGAAGGCAGCGGCTTAACCCACTGAGCCACCCAGGCGCCCTTGTCTATTTATTTTAGAGAGAGAGAGAGAACAAGCTGGTGTGAGCCAGGGAGAGGGGCAGAGGGAGAGAATCTCAAGCAGGATCCTCGCCCAGCACAGAGCCAGATGCAGGGCTTGCTCTCACAACACCGAAATCATGACTTCAGCCAAAATCAAGCGTCAGATATTTAACCAAATAAGTCACAGGCACCCCATACCCATGAATATTTTATAACTTTCTCATGATATTTATTTAGTGTTTTTAAAGTTCAAAAGAAATTAATAAGATCATGCTCCTGCTTTCAAGTTGATTTTCCACAGTATAACTAATGTACACTTCTAAGAAAACTATACATGTAAGTGCAAATCTGGCTACTGCTGATCTGACACAGGTGCTGGGGAAACTCACTGTTAAGGCACTTAGTTAAGGAAAGTAACGTGGAATATGAAAACTCAAGTTATCTTGAGCCATCTATTGAATTCCCCTGGCTGATATGATCTCTTTCCCCTTTAATTCTGATGTCTTGTGCTTTTCATTTTTTTATTTAGCACCTGTTTAAAATCTCTTATACCCCACTGTGGAATGGTAACAACACTCTATGAACTTTCAACATATGTTACAAGATTCTTGAGAACAAAGGCCATGTTTTGTTCATAGTTATATCCCTGATGTACCTCTGTACCTATTCACTATTCCTTCCTCATAAACGTAATTTATTCATAAATATCTGCATTTTTTAATTAAATTGAAATTATCTCAAATAAGTATATTATTTTTCTCATATAGATTGTTAGAAATGTATGAGGAATCTTACATGTTTTCATATACTTCAGGACTTTGCAAATATAATAATAGTCATAAATATCCTCAACTGAATGAACGTTGTGGCTTGGCAGATGGATCAAAGACAGTTAAGTAGGAGATACAGACAGGTAGGGAAGAAGTCAAAGTGAAACATGTACAATCTCTCTGTTAAGGAGTAGTTGGTATCTTCAGCCGTTCTCCAATATCAGTTAGAAGAACCTCCATCTTTCTAGTCACTTAATTCAAAATCTTTGACTCTTCCATTTCACCTCACATACCACCTCAAGCAAGGACATGGAGTCCTGTCAGCTCTAAACACATGAATTCCAAATAGACCCATTTCTCATCGATTGCTGCTAACCACTGCAGCCCAAAGGAAAATCATCACTTACCAGAAAGGATCTCCCTGCTCCCATCTTTGTTCTCTTTCTTATATGAGTAATGTTCACATGGTGACCAGAGGGATCTTTTCAGTTATAAGTCAGATCATATCACCCCTCACTCAACCCTTTAAAATCACTTGCCAATCCTCCCAGAGCATAACCCATGGCGGCATATACATGGCATGAGCGGCCCTATATGCTCCGGATCCGTTGTTCTCTCTGTCCTGCCCTCTTTCCACTCTCCCTTTCCACTAGCCTCTTTACTCTTCCTTAACACTACAAACACATCCATGACATAATTTTTGAAGCATTGTTTCCACGCTGTTAAGTGTCTGGGTGGCTTCGTCTGCTGAGCGCCGGACCATTGGTTTTGGCTCAGGTCTTGCGATCTAGCCTGGATGGTGGCTCTGTGCTTGGCATGAAGTTGGCTTCAGATTCTCTCTCCCTGTCCCTCCCACTCACTCTCACTCTTTCTCAAATAAATAAATACATAAAATCTTCACATTTTATTTTTTAAAAATATTTTATGTATTTTTAAATTTAATTTAATTTAATTTTTTTAGAGAAAAAGAGCATGAGTGACAGGGAGGGACAGAGGAAGAAGGACAAGAAACCATCTCCCCCCACCCCACCCAACTTGGAGATCCATCCCAGGACCCAAGATCATGACCTGAGCCAAAGTCTAGGTGCTTAGCCAACTGAGCCACCAATATAAGAAATCTCTTTTCCCAAATATTAGCTTGCTTCATCTTCATATCTCTTCTGGTCTTTTTCAAATGTCACCTTTTCTGACTGTCCCAATATTTTGACTCCTTTATACAAATATATGTCCATTCAACAAACTCTACCTTTTCTATTGCATTTTAGTTTTTTCTTCATAGCACTTAGTTCCATCTAACAGTTTCTGTATTGATTTGTTCCCTGTCTGCCTCCCTGCTCTAGAATGAGAGGTCCAAGATGGTAGAGCTTTGTTATTTTTCACTGCTCTATTCTTGGGACTCAGGAAAGAGGACTATAGTACGTGCTCAAAAGCGTTTTTATTTACAGAATGAGTGAATGAATGAATTAATAAAAAGTAAATGCATGAATAAGAAAGAGAGAATTGATGGAGGTTTCAAATGTCAAGATAGAGTTTGGCTTTGATGTGAAAAACAGCAGAGGTCCTCTATGGATGGTTGAGGAAGGAAGTCGAGGTTACCTACAGTCAGAGAGAGAACAAATTTGAGAAAGCCAGAGAGTAAGGGAGGGATTGTTGTAATCCAGACTGAGGTCACTGAAATCTGGTTTGGGAGAATAGTTATGAAAATGGAGAAACAGCAATGAATTCAAATGGGACAAAAAGTGAATTGGATGAATTAATGACAGTGGGTGGAGAGAGGTAGTATTCTTAGACATTCCAAACATGGTGACATTAGAGAACAGTTGTGCCACTACTAACAAGGGAGAAGTTGAAAAGGATGACACTGCTGTTATAGAGAAAGGACTATGGTTTATGATATATATATTTTTTAATTTCAGTGACGTAGAGAAGAATGAATGAAAACAACTTTATAGTCTTAAACGACTTTTTCAAACCACGCTTTACTTTTGTATTTTATATTCCTCTTCTGTATATCAGACAGCTGTAATTTGACTTGTAAACTAATTAGCAGAGGAGTGATTCTGTACTTCTCCAAGTCAATTTAAGGTATGTTCCTACTGGATCTGAAAGAGTGTTGAAACTCAGAGGTGAGTTCCCAGGTTCTCTTTGGTCTTACCACACTAGCGAATGGATACATTTTAATGTGCTTTCAGAGACAGCACATTGGGATTATGGATTCTCAAGGTCCTACATTTGTACACTGAGATACAGAAAGAGAGAGAGAAAGGGAGAGAGAAAGACCCAAACTGGTTTATTGTTTTGCACTAAAACCCCAATATCTTTGCTATTTTCTTTAGTATTAAATTTCTGAGAATGTAAGAAATACATGTCTGCCCTATTGGTTTATAAGGGGGTAATCAAGAATACTGTAAGTTTATGGAATAAAGGCATACCGCTTACCTGCCCTTCAAAACCTGTAGCAAAATGTCTGGAAGGGCTGAGCCATTTAGTCTCATAAGACTGAAGTGATGGTTATAAGAAGTAATATCCATTTACATTTCTGGGGGGGGGGTGTATCCCTTCAAGATTCTAATTGTTCCTAATGGATCATAAGCTTTGAATTTATTCTCCCTATTTTGGGAGAATTACATACCATAATATTATTACTTACCATGGTAGATAGACTTGAGCAGATATTAGGTTTGGTTGCACTTTTGAATGGATAGAGTTAAGTCACCACCTTGATTAGTAAGAATTCTTTGGTCAAAGTGATGATAACTCAATTCAAACATCTGTGGCAAAAAGGAGTATTTCCTGGAGAGACACTTTGTTGTCAAGTGTAGTTAAACAAATGTAACTCATCAGCCTCTGGGAGGGCAGGACTGTCAAGTGACTGATGCCAGGAATAGCTTGAACATGAACATTACAAGGACTCAATCTTGGCCCCTTGTTTCTGCTTCTCTGTTGTTTATTTTTTTTCCTATTTAAGGCCAGCTTCCTGCCCTGCTTCTCCAGCACATGCAGGAAGTACTAGTTAGCTTTCTCCACTTCTAGTTTGAAAAAAATCCCGGGTAAGGATGCTGAGTTGCTTTTAGATTCTAGGTTCACCCTTGCCATATTCATTCAGATCCCAGGGATCATGATGTAGGGTCCTGCAAGAGAACCAGGGGTCTTCTGGTCATTTCATAGATGGGAAAACAAAGATGAAGCATAAGGAGGAAAACTGACTTGTTCAAGGTCGCTAAGCAAGTACAATATTATTTCATCAGTGTCTCTAGAAGTCATTAAATAAATATTAATTATCACTGGACTTACAATAATTAAAAAAGAGCCATACTGAAAGACCTGAAACAGCAGCAAAACCAGGAGAGCAGACTACATTTACTAGGTTTTATAGTACCATCTAGTGGTAATCTAAGAAATTTCATCATTGTTCCTATTTCACACTAATAACTGAGGAAGTTTTATTTTGCTTAACGTAATATTTAAAAAGGCACCATAAATGGGAAATACATTTATAATCAACTATGTATACATTTTATGTGCCCAGAAAGAGAAGAGCATATATTTATTTATTTACTATTTATTCAGTTATTTCATTTTTCTAAAGATTGATTGATTTATTTATTTGAGAGAGAGAGAGAGGGAGAAAAAAGAGAGAGAGAGGAGAGGGGCAGAGGGAGAGAATCAAGCTGACTCCTGGCTGAGTGCAGAGAGCAATGTGGGGATGGATCCCATGATCCACGAGGCCACAAAACTCAAAGTTGGGCACCCAACCAACTGAGCCACCCATGCACCCTGAGAACTACATATATTTAAAGGATTTTTCCAATTTATATTCAAGAAATCAGCTTTCTAGTACTGTTGTTGACAATTATTTTGAAATTTTAAGAAAATTGGGGTAAATTTTCTTATAAAAAATAGGCACTTGCTCTCAGCTTCAGTATAAAATGAGTCAGATTTCAAGGTTTCCAACAGTCTGGTGTGTGAGCCCTCTTTCTGGGAAATAAATAGTTGTTAATAAGAATGAAGTAAAAAAGCGAGTGCTAGGGGCCCTTCCTGAGGATGTTCTCTCTTATCCGTCAGGAGGCCTTGGAGCTGCTCTGGGATTTGTTGCTAGGATAAGACAGAGGGAGGCAGAGGGCGCAGACCGGGCCGGTCAGACTGCTTGTGAATCGTGTTCACTCTGGTCCCACCAACAATTTTGATACAACACAGCCATGCTGTTCTCTTTTATACCTGTGATATTCAATAACATGATTCTGGCATTTTTTAAATTTCTACATATTACAACACAATTTTAAGGTAAGGGAAACCTGATAGGCTTTTATAAACATATTAACCATTTGACTGAAAAATTTTAAGATTATGTTTAGTTCATCATTTGATGATTTTTAGTATAAACTTATACTCCTATTGCAGAAATATTTCATGGTACACGTGATCACTTAATTTGTCCCTGGAGCACTAGACCTTTAACAAGAGATTTTACATATCTTGAGAGAGTTCACCAAGCCATGCTCTATAAGATGAAATCAAGCCAATATTCATAACTCCAGTTTTTTGGTGAGGTCATTCAAAGCT
This sequence comes from Mustela putorius furo, assembly GCF_011764305.1. Taxonomy (NCBI): domain Eukaryota; kingdom Metazoa; phylum Chordata; class Mammalia; order Carnivora; family Mustelidae; genus Mustela; species Mustela putorius. The sequence goes on along the minus strand of NW_025422015.1, from coordinate 25,873,610 downwards.
TGATATGCTCCACAAGGGGAAAGGTCATGAGAACATTCGTAATTCAAACATGTTGTTTTCCTATTTCGAGGTAACAAGACTTGATCATATGTGAAAATATTATTATGCCTTTTCCCCGGATAAAAAAGAGCTGCTTCTCCAGCTAGCTAATTAGTTTAACCTTCAATTCCTGTATCAACCACCAACATGGGAACAGTTTTTAGCGATATTGGTAAACTAAATGCTAATGGATACAATTGATGTAGTAAGGTTTACAGTTAGAAACACTTTGAGAGTTAATCGTACTTGTATGAAAAGGAAAGGTTTTTTATTTTATTTATTTTTAGTAGACTCCATGCCCAGCAAGGAGCCCAACGCAGGGCTTGAACTTACAACCCTGAAATCAAACCTGAGCTGAGACCAAAAATTGAATACTTAACTAAAAGCACCCAGGCATCCCTAAAAATTGTTGTTGTTTTAATGGAGTCTCAAAACAAAATATACCTGTAGTCGTTAACATATTTCTTCATGATAAATTCGTGGGTGATATATATCACTAGTATATCTGGAACATTATTGAAACCATCTGGATTCTTAGTATGTAATTTTAAAATGCATCAGGTTAACGATAATTTTTAAAATGTTTCACATGTAGTAGAGAAAGTAGCAGCTCTTGCATTAATTTCTCCTTTAACTCATTCTTCGCTTGTAGAGAAATTTAGAGGCAACATAGAAATCACCTGGGAAACATCATTCATCAACTTGCAGAGCCCGTAAGAGTTAGCTTTTGGTCAGATCCTCCTGACTGGGTGAAGCATGCTAGAGAGCCCTTCTATATCCAAGCAGGAGGAAGGAGTCTGGGCCATCTCAGAAGCATGTTAGGTAACCTTACACAGTGAAGAGAATGAATGCTGTTGTTTACTTAATTTTCATAACAAAGCATAACTTATTGCTTATCTGAGTCATAGATTCTTCTAGACTGCCCTGCATGGCCACTGGTCAAGTGTTTCAGGGCAAACGCTAGCAGGACTGTATTTGTGCAGACGCTGAGAAAGGTTTAACTGAAGACTTGAGGGAGAATTGTTAGAACAGCTCTACCTGCTCAGCCGCTAGCAAAGTCTTCATTTACTTAGATTGAGAAAGGTCTCAATTTTACGACTATCCAATAAATTCTGGATTTCAGTGGGTTCCCATATCCCATTTTTCTAATTTCAGTCTCATGTTTAACAGGTTTTTTTAAATAACAAAAATCTTGATATGTCCATTATTAGTTTCTTCTCTTGGTGACGTAATTTGATAAGCTTCTTTCAATCTGGGGCTATTCAGCAATATTTTATTTCAGTATTTCTTCAATTACATGTTTTCATTAACTCTCTCAAAAACTTTTTTCTTTTTTGCTTTGATGTAGAATTTATTTTTCTGAGGTACTGATCTTTTTTTTTTTTAGGGATTTTTCTTCTTTTTTAATTTATTTTTAATTTTTTATTTTTTATAAACATATATTTTTATCCCCAGGGGTCTGAGGTACTGATCTACTGTGACTTTTTTTTTTTTTTAAATATTTTATTTATTTATTTGAGAGAGAGACAGTGAGAGAGAGCATGAGCGAGGAGAAAGTCAGAGAGAGAAGCAGACTCCCCATGGAGCTGGGAGCCCGATGCGGGACTCGATCCCAGGAATCCAGGATCATGACCTGAGCCGAAGGCAGTTGTCCAACCAACTGAGCCACCCAGGCGTCCCATCTACTGTGACTTTTAATTACTTAGACCAATATATTCATTATCCAAACAACCCAAACTGGTTTGAAAGTTCCTTTTTATTATATACCAAATTGTTTCAAGTATTTGGGTCAATTTCTGTCATTTTCTTTTTTGTTCCATTTCTGGTTTTTTTCTTTTCTGTTTGTTCTTTAATCATTACCAGTGTCTTGTTTACTTTTCTGTTTTGTTTGGTTTTATATGTTATTTGTCTTATTTTTCTCAGGTATAGAAAAGACTTATATTTTCTCCTTTTGTTCCAGGAACATATTGCCATTCTACACTCTCATCTGCACGGATAGTTCTTTATTGGATTTTCTTGGATTTTCTAGGTAAATTCTTTTATTGCTTGTAAATAATAAATTTGACTCTCTTTTTTTGATACATATACCCTATTGATTTCTTTCTCTTTTCATCCCTCTGTCTTGCCCTCCCTACCCCTTTTCTTTCTTTCTTTCTTTCTTTCTTTCTTTCTTTCTTTCTTTCTTTCTTTCTTCCTTATTCTTTCTTTTCTTTTTCCATCCCTCCTTCCTTCCCTCTGCTTCTTTCTCTTCCTTCCTTCTATCCCTCCATTCTTTCGGTTAAAACTTTCTTAATGATGCTGGATAACAGTGAGCAGTGGTGCAGTCTCATCTTCCTTATATTATTTGTGATTTTAATGTGATTAGCTAGATACGTTTTTGCTCTCTTTTTCAATAAAGTATAATATTGGCTGTTGGCCTCACTTTCCAGGGATCATCTGGGTCAAATGCAAGGAAGGAGTGATATAGCCTGAGGACCAGTTCCTGTAAGACACATGTAGGGTAAGGTTGAGGACTGCCTTTCCCCTCCTCATTCATCAGGGGCCTTGCTTCAGGTTAGGCTTCTCTGCACTCCTCTTACCTTGGAACTTAACTGTCTTTTCAGAGCTTTCTGAAAACTCTCCATTGACTCTGCATGTGTGCTAGTGAACTCCTGGATGGGTTGCCCTTTACCAAGCTAATTCATCAGTGTAATGTCTTTCAGAAATGACTTGAAGTCACCCTTTTCTGATTTTTCTTAAATTGTTACAAAATATCTCTTTGGATTGTGAATGGAAATTAAGTAAACAAAGCAGCTCAGCCAACTAACTTGAAATGGTTAATGGTTCTTTTGTAGAATAAAATCTATCATGTTGGATTCTCAAGTGTCAAAACATAAGTGAAACTTCTCTTAAGTAATAAGGACAGATGGAAATAATATATTGAAACTCAGTTCCTCTCCACATCAGTGTTGGTAGCTTGCTTTAAAATGTTATTCTGCTCAACTTAATTAACACTGAATTAAGAACAGTGATTCCAAAATGAAATTATGAATATAAATTGGTTATCTCTTTCCAAAAAAAGAGTGAACACTAAGCACATGTGTTGAAAGAGTTCTTTTTATTCAAATTAGTCTGTGAATTATTTCCCTTTCTTTTTATGTTGGCAAAGAACCTCTCTAAGAAGCAACATAGAATTTTAGATCAACACTGCATACTAATTAGGGGGGAAAGTCCTCTTTTATTACTCTCTCTGAATAACAAGTATTTTTCCAGGAGAGGCACTGTAGATTTGTGCATATCAATGCCTGATTTTTCAACAGATTTGCTACTCTGATCGATGTTTTACAACATTTAGTCTCACTGTGTCTTTTACAGTGAAATGTCATCATTGTTTGTATTACATTTTTGGCAGGACAGTGTTGTTACATTTCATAGGAATTGTGGGAAGTTGAAAAATGAGGGAGATCAAGTTATGTAAGAAGCTAATCCTTGGATTCTTCTTTTGCTGTGTAAAAAGTTTGCCCTTGAGCATGAGGAGAGATATGAAATATTTCCCAATGCCTTGGTAAAAAGTTGAGTTTCTCACAGCAGAGGGATTACACACAATAAGAAGCTCTTTTCTCAGTTGTTTCTATGCTTTTAAATTTAGTTCAGAATTCAGAATGAGTTTGATTGCTGCCTACAATCTATACCACTGCACCCCACCCTTGTTTTCTTATCTCCCTTCTTCAGACACCCTATTTTCCTATTAGAAAGTAGCACTTTGGTCCCTAACCAAACCTGTTCTCTCTGTCAGCACCCCATGCTCAGAATCTCTCTGGTTTTTCTTTATTTATTCAACTACTTCTCTGATTTCTATGACTCATTACCCTGGTTTTCCAGGTAAAAATCAGTTGATCTGGGTGCCTGGGTGGCTCAGATGTTTGAGTGTCTGCCTTTAGCTCAGGTCATGAGCCTGGGGTCCTGGGAGCAAGTCCCATGTAGGGCTCCCAGCTCAGCAGGGAGTCTGCTTCTCCCTCTCCCTCTTGCTTGTTCTCTCTCTTTCTCTCTCTCAAGTGAATATATAAAATCTTTAAAGAAAAATTAGTTGATCTGTCAAACTACCTCTAAGTCTATCCATGGACTCTAATCTCTCTATGCTATAGTCTCACATTAACTCATTATTGAGAATCTATGTTAAATATGTGATAGTAGAAGAGGTGTAGTTTTTCAGGGACTGAATACTTGGTTTGACATCTTTGTCCTGAATAGCCTGGAAGTTTACCCTTGTTCCCGTTTTCAATCACACTGAAGCTGATATATGACTAAGATGTTATCCAAATGTCATCTCCTCTTCTCCAGCTTCAAACTGAAGTTAATATCTCACAATTCTACAAAGTCCCCAAATGACACAGACCTTGGTTGTAAGGTTAGCCATTTTGTAACTTCTCAGGCTGATGGAAATTCTTTTCAAGAAGGGAGCTGTGTGCCTCCCACTGGCAAGCTGCCCCTCGGGGGGTGGGGGACACTCTGCTGGTGGAAAGGCTCATCTTTTCCCTAGAACTGTTTCTTCTTCCATATGGCAGGAACCATCTCTAGCTCACTCTCCTGACTGATACATTATTACAGCTTTTTAAAGTAGGGAATGTCTCTTGCAAACAAGTATGTGGGTTAAAGAACTATAATATTTGCATTTAGTGCATGGTTCCTTTCAGGGTTGAGTTGGGTCCTCATTTCTTGTCTTCTCAATGAAAGAATTCAGTTGAGAAATATTGACAGTGAAGCAGCAAAAAGGCTTTATTGATGGAAGTGGAAGTAGACTCTCAGGAAGGGATAGTGGGCAGCTTTGCAGAC